>NW_006399797.1:8167648-8197915 GCF_000299155.1 Elephantulus edwardii | reverse complement strand
TTAACATATTCTACTTGCATGTTCCCACTCAGCCATGTGGAAAAGTCAAGAGCAATGGCCTAGTAAAGCCATTTAGAATAACAGATGCACCACTGTACCACAAGTGTAGTGAGACGTCATCTCACATACTTTAGGCATCCTCTCAGGAAAAGCCAGTCCCTGGAGAAGACTTCATGCTTAAAAAGGTGGTGGGTCCGCGACTGCGAGGAAGACCTTCAACAAGATGGATTGACACAGTGACTGCCACAATGGGCTGAACACAGCAGGGTTGTGAGGATGACACAAGATGGGAAGGGTTTTATTTGTTGTACATGCTGTAGGGCAGATACAACTCAATAGCTCTAACAACAGCAACTACACAGAGAAAACAGTGTATTAAATCACTAGCTAGTAAAAAATTATTAGCTATATGTAACTTAAGAAAGAAAATTTACATTAAACAGACCTTCTTTGGAAGAAATAGGAGTATGTTACTAGGGATAATCTATGAACTTTTATTTTGGAGAAATAAAACCTTCTAGCCCATACGGTAACCATTTTTCTTTCTATTTTTAAAGTGTTCTTTATTTTTTTTATTGTGATTTTAATAAGAGTTTACAGAAAAGTTTTATTTCATTCATTCATTGTTACATTTTCCTCCTACCACCCCCAGTTCACTTAAAAAAAATTCATTCATTGTTGCATAATTTCCTCTCTCCACCCCACCTTCCTCAGTCCACTTTGCTATGCACCTCTTATTCTGGATTGTTGTCATACAAATAAGGCCTTATTATATATTCCCTTTAAAAAAATTGGTTTGTTTACAAAGTTCGTATACTTGTGTTTCAACGACTCTTCATTCACACTGTGTTTCATATAATCATTATCATATATTATGTTTTATAAAATTGATCACGATTGAACCTTACCCATCATTGCCCTGTCTTTTGGTTCAGATCCTTCCCATTTCCTCCTTCCCCAAAAATTCCTTTTAAACAGTTCTTTCCTTAATCTGTTCCAATGCAGCTATTTACTCCCCCCTTTTTTGTTCCCCTTAACTCCTGTGTAAAACTGGTTTTATAAGAGTGGTGCTATGTAGTATTTGCCCTTTTATGACTGAGATAGATCACTCAGCATTTCACTCCAAGATCACCCATGTTGTGTAATATTTTATGAGTCCTTGTTTTTTTATTGCTGTGTTGTTTTCCTTTGTGTGAATATACCAGAGTTTTTCTATCCATTCATTTTTTGTTGGGCACTTGGGTTGCTCCCATCTCTTCACTATTGTGAATAATGCAGCAGTAAACATGAGAGTTCATATATCTGTTTGGATGACAGCTGTTTTCCTTTGGGTATATTTCTAGTACTAGAATTGCTGGGTCAAATTGTAACTTTATTTCCAACTTTTTTGAGAAAGCACCATACCGCCTTCCATAGTGGTTGCACCATGTTACACTCCCACAAGCAGTGAGTATGAGTTCTAGTCTCTCCACAACCTCTCCAGCATTTGTTATTTGCTGCTCTGTTGAACTTTGCTGTTGTTACTGGAGTGAGATGATATCTCATAATTATTTTGATTTGCATCTCTCTGAGAGCTAGAGATTCTTGAATTTTCTTCATGTGTTTGTTTGTCATCTGAATGTCTTCTTTGGCAAAGTGTCTATTTATAGCCTGTGCCATTTCATTTTTTTACAATTTCCAATTTTCCAACAGTCAGGCTATGTTCATTTCATCTTCCAATTATTAAACAATGTTTGCCATTATTTTTTCTTATTTCAACTGACTTCTAGTTTAGGCTTTGCCACTACACTACTATAACTATCCATGTTCCTCTACTGTTCACAGGGTTTTCAGAGACCTGTTATTTAAGAAGTGGATGGCCAATCCTGCTTCCTTGTCTGCCTTAATCTGGTAGCTCTACTAAAATCTATCCACCCTGGGTAATCTTAATGGCATTTGCCTCACCACTGGCATAGCTTTCACTATCACAGCAACCCATAAGTTATCTTGGTACAGCAAACTGACAGTCAAGTGTTATACCAATTATAACAATGTTCTCCCCAAACACAAAAAACTGACAATTTCATTTATAACTCCACTAGCTAAATTTCAAGATCATTTTAAGAATACGTTTGAGGCATTAAACATAAGTGATCAAAAACTGGATGAGTTTGGGATGATATAAAGGATACCATCCATGAAAAAAATAACAAAGACAAAGGTGAAATGAAAAAACTAGAAATGTATGTCAGAAGACTCTAAAAATTGTACTAGAGCACCGAGAAGCCAAAATAAAGGAAAAACAAACCAAAATAAAAGAGCTGAACAGAAGATTTCAAAGGGTAGCTCAAGAAGACAAAGCAAAATATTATAATGGAATGTGCAGAGAGGTGGAATTGGAGAATAAAAAGGTAAGAACTCAAGCTGAGAGAACTTAAAAACAAATTTAAGCTTTGAGTAGCAATATTGAAAGATGCTATGGGCAAGATATTGAAGGACCCAGAAAGTATCAAAAGTAGATGGAAAGAATACACAGAATCACTGCACCAAGAAGATCTGACTGACACTGAAAAATTTCAGGATGTATCATATGAGCAGGAGTCAATGGCAATGAGGAAAGAAGTGAAAGCTGTATTGAAGGCATTGGCACAAAATAAGGCCCCAGAAATTAGTAGGATACCAATGGACTTGTTTCAGTTAAGAAGTGCAGCCTGGGATACGCTCACCGGTCCATGCCAGGAAATTTGAAGGACAGCTGTCTGCCGAAAGGATTGGAAGAGATCCATATTCCCATTTCCAAGAAAGGTGATCCAAAAGGTTGTGGAAACTATTGAACAATATCATTAATATTTCATGCAAGCAAAATACTGTTGAAGATCATTAAAAAATGGCTAGAACAATACAGAGATAGGGAACTGCCAGAAGTTCAAGGAGGATTTAGAAGATTTTGTGGCACCAGAATATCGTTGATGTCAGATACATTCTGGCAGAAATAAAGAATACCACAAGAAAATCTATTTATATATTGACTATGCAAAGGCATTTGACTGTGTGGATAATAACAAGTTATGGCTAACACTGAGGAGAATGGGAATCCTGGAGCACTTAATTGCATTCATGCAGAACCTATACCTGGACCAGGAGGCTGTTGTGTGAGCAGAGCAAGGGAACACTTCATGGTTCAAAATTAAGAATAGAGAGTGTCAGTGTTGTATTCTCTCTCCATACCTATTCATTCTGTATGCTGAGCAAATTATTCAAGAAGCTGAACTCTATGAAAAGGAATGTGGTATCAGCATTGGAGGGAGACTCATCAATAACGTGTTATGCAGATGACACTTTGCTTGCTGAAAGTGAGGAGGACTTGAGGTACTTGTTGCAGAAGATCAAAGAAGGCAGCCTTCAATATGGATTGTGTCTCAATGTCAAGGAAACAAGTATTCTTACCACTGGACAGATAGGCAAAATCAAGATGGGTGAAGAAAATGTTGAAACTGTAAACAACTTCATTTTACTTGAATCCACGGTTAACAGAAAATCAGGAGACATATTGCACTTGGAGAGTCTGCAGTTAGGGACATCTCCAAGTTATTTAGGAGATGATTTTAGTTTGAGGACTAAGGTGTATATGAGTCAGGCCATGGTCTTTCTGATCACTGCCATGCATTTGAGAGTTGGTTGATACCTTTGGGTTGTGGTGTTGGAGAAAAGCGCTAAACATCTTATGGACTGCCAAAAGAACAAACAAATATGTCTTTGAAAGGGTCTTGGAATGCTTTTTTGAGACAAAAAAAATGAAGTTTCACCTCACATACTTTGGGCATTTTACTAGGCAAGGCTATTCTTGGAGAGGGACATGATGCTTGGAAAGGTAGTGGGTCGGCCAAGAAGAGGAAGACCCTCGGCCCGGTGGATTGACATGGTGACTGTCGCAGTGGGCTCTGATGTGTTGGGAAGTGTGAGGATGGCACAGGATAGGACAGGCTTCAGATCTGTTGTTCATAGGGTCACTATGGGTCATACTCAATTCAACGATCCCTAACAATAACATTACAACACTGTTATTTTTTCCACTGATTTGCTCCCTCAGAAAACACATCTTGATGGAAACCTCAGCTATTTTTTCCTGTTTCAGACTTGATTTTCTTTGCTATCTCAGAGAAGTGCTTCTCAAGATGGACTACAGACAAATTCATCAGTATTATTTATGGAAATATCTGTAGGGTAGGACCTAGGATTCTGCAATTTTACTAAATTTCTTAGATGATTCTTCTGTGTCAGTACTAAAGTTTGAGAATCACAATGCTGTAAGAAACCTGTGGGCTGTTTGTTTCTGCCGTTGGTAAAGAAACAGTCTCCTTGCCCTGGAGAAGACTATAGAGCTATCTGGGTTCATCCTCTGTCCTCTTGTTTTTAACAGTTTTTTTCCTCCTTGGAGCCAAACTTCTTTGAGAGTCAGTGCTAGTTCTGACCCTGTGGAGAGACAGTTGGTAAACCTAACTGGTTATGTTCTGGGGTTCTCCAGGTAACAGTTTGAAGAGAAATGGTGCATAGGCATTGGTGCAAGGGCCATAAAGCTTCAGCCCAGGTTTATACTTGAGACCCCAGCTGAAGTAGGCATGAAGATAGCTCATGATTGGGTAGGGTATTCTTTTCTGTTGTATGTAGGGGTCACTCTGAGTCCCAGCTCAGTGACACCTAACACAATAATGGGTGATGTGCAGCTTTCATGTAACTCCATTTTCTTGTTTAGATCACTTTTGTGGCCAATATTGTGAAACAAGTGGTGAAGGGGCTGTCAGCTTCATTTCAGCTTCTAAGCCCATGCCAAGCGGTTCTGATGTACCAGCAGTTTTACATCCTCAAGAGCTGCCTGCAGTACAGCAAGACCCTAGCTGAGTATATTAGGAGTGACTACAGAGAGGAATTCAGGTAAGAAGGGCAGACTCTACCACGCAGCAAAACTCCCCCTCTGATTTTCGAACAGACCTGCAGGGGTTATCACAGGTGGGATCCCTGTCCTTCAGCACAGGCATGATGCTGATGAATTCTATTTTTTTGTTTTAAACAATGTTTCACTTTGATCTGGGGTAAGGTCGAATTTGGAGGAAGCTTTAAAAGCCAATACCACTTGAATTATATTTCCAGACCTGAAAATTATGTTTCCAGAGAGAAACACCAAATTCTCTTTGGTGAACTGTTTCTCACTCATTGTGTTTGGCAGCCAGCAACTCAACAGAAGCAGTAACGATTCTAACCTGCTGTTGAGGAATTAAGAGAAGGTAATCCTGCTGAAATGGATGATACATTATGTACAGTGAATTCACCTGAGTTATTGGAAAAAACTATTGATAAATCAGGAACAAGTAACATAATCCTTAGTTTTTGTTTCATTATCCTTCCCTTTGAGTACCAGTAAGAACAGAGGCAAGCATTTTGTTTCATCAGCTCCCCTGTGCTCCTACACCCCAGCGGTTCTTATTTTTAGTTATTGCTGTTGTGTGCCATCGAGTTGGAACTGAATTATAGCTGACCCTACAGCGGATTTTCCAAGGCAGTTTCATCCCACAGGAGGAGATTGCCCATCCTTCTCCCGTGGGGCGCCTGATGGATTCATAACGTGTGCTTTTGGGATTGCAGTTCGGCTTCTTACCACTAGGGCACCAGAGCTCCCTGCCCAAGTGCATGCACTTAGCAATAAAAGCCTGATATTAAAAGGAAAAAAAGAACCCCTAAGGGACTCCGTGGTACAGGATTCAGGTATGCAGTTGCTAACTGAAAAGTCAGCTGTTCCAGCCCACCAGCCTCTCTGCAGGAGAAAGATGAGGCGTTCTGCTTCCGTACACATTACAGCTTTGGAAGCCTTGTGTCATCTTGAGTCAGAACCTACTAGATGGCAAAGGGTAAGGACTAAAACCGTGTTTTGTCTGTTATGAGAGGAAAAGGGTGCCAGAGGTATAGCTCTGCCACTAGCTTGCATGCAGACATAATTACTCGAGAATGACCTTTTTTAAAAATGTAAACCTGCTTTGTGGGCCCTGCTTTCACTCCAAGCAGTTTTACACTACACATCCTACTACAGCTCCCATAAAAGGGTTTATTCGTGCTCTCTGAATGGGTCCTCTTAACCCGGTTTTTCCACTTCCTATGGATTTTATCAGCTTTACATAAATATAATAATTTGGTATGTAGGGTTTTTCACTTAGCAAATTTCCAAGCTTCGTCCATTTTGTAGTTTTGTAGTATGTATCCTACAACTCAATTGATAAAAAGTATTTACGTTGTGAAAAAAATTTGTGTAACCTCAGGCCCCCACTTCAAAGCTGATAAAATCCATAGAGACAGAAAATGGATGCAAAATTATGGGGAGGAAAGGAAAGAGATGAGAAATGACTGCTAAGGAGGTCAGGATTCCCTTTTTGGGAGTTGATAAAAATGCTCTGAAGTTGGATAAGCATTGATGGTTATACAATAATATGAATGTACTAAAAAAAATCACTGAGCTGTACACTTTAAAATGGTGACTTTTATGTTATGTAGATTTTACTTCCTTAAAGAGAGCGAGCGAGCAGCATCAAGGAAGTGGAAAAACCGGGTTAAGAGGACCCATTCAGAGAGCACGAAGGGACAAGTCTGTAATTTTACAGAGTCATGAGGATAAAACCCTATCCCTTCACCTCCTGACTTGTCCCTTGTGGTCACCAGAGCTCGACCTTTCCATTTCCACTCCCCCTTGTGTATAGTCTTAAGAAACCAGCAAGCTGACCCCTCAGTCCACGCTGTGGTGAAGGTGTTGCAGGCTTCTTTGTTAACATTTTGGTGATTTCTACTTTATTAATGACATTTATTCCTTTGCTGATGTAAGGTGCTTCAGTGAAAGGCATACTGATTAGAGCTTCTCTTGGTCACAAATGAGGGAGCTGAAGATGCCAGCTCAGTCATGCAGCCTAGACTCTCTTATCCCCAAACAGCCCTTTTTCAGTGAGTATGAATATATTGAGGTGACCATTGGGAAAATTCCCATTTTAAAAGCTATTTTGTACTTTTTATCATTTGCAGGTACTTTATTCACATGCCAACCCTGGAAAAAAGATTCCCGTTGTGTTACCCTATTAGCCAACCTACTACTCAACTTATTCATGAAGTTCTCAACTTGGTTGAACAGAAACAATGTGTAAAATGTTAGCAAGAGTATACAATGTTAATCAAGAATTAATCTGAGAATCATATATTTTTATTTCTAAAAAATGCTCATTTTTTAAATATCTTTGCATCCTGTGAACAAAAGTTTTCTTTGAATGATCCACCAACAGCTCTGTAATAGAAGTCTTTGGAGTTTATCAGCTGCTAACAAAATGATCTCTTGGTGCTGAAAATGAATGTTTATCCAGAAAAAAAAATTCGTATCTTTAAAAATGAAACAGAACCCCATGGAAAATAAGTGTAGACAATGTCATCTAATGAGTTCTGCTGTTGTCATAATGCTGAGTGGCATGCAGGCACCAACTAACACATCTAAATATAGGGAGGGTGCATGTGTGTGTGTGTGTGTGTGTGTGTTCCATAAAGTACAGACTGATAATTAGAAAACTGCTGAGCAATCGGATGCCACCTCTCTTCTCCCTCTACAGAAATCCTAATGACGTGTCACAGAAGATGATCAGAAGAATGCTGGCACAGCTATAAGGAATAACTAGTTCTTGCTTTATCACAAGGAGAGATTCTCTAGGACTCTCTTCAACAAAATTAAAAGCATTCTGCCACTCTATTTCAGTAATCTGTGAGCTAACCGGAGCAGTCCTATAGTCTGTGTGAAAGAAAATGTCTCATAGGTAGTTAAGATTCTTTCACAGACATGAAAAAGGAACACTTTAAAAAATAAGTTCATTGTACCTTATAGAAATAACTGACATTTAATCAAATAAATATTTTACATTGGTATTACTGTGAATCTTTGAATTTGAATTTCCAAGAACGTATGAATTAGTGCATTTAGTAGAGGCATATAATTTGACAATCTGGGAAAGATAATGGAAAATTCATCTTGAAATGAAGAGCTCCTGTGCTGTGCAGTGAAGGGAGGAGCTCTGCTTGCTTAGTGTGTTGCATGACTAGCTGCTGAAAGACCAGCAGTTCGAATCCAACAGCTGTGCAGAGAGAGAGAGAGACAGAGAGAGAGAGAGAGGTGAACAATCTATTCTTGTAAAGATTTACAGCCTCAAAAATCTGGTGGAGAGTCAGTTAGGAGTCAAAATTGACTCCAGTGCAGTGAAGAGAGTCTTAAACTGACTCAGGACATCTTCTAGGGAGCTGTGATGACCTAGTCCAGTTAGCCCAAGGCTGTATCACTCTGGGAGTTAGAATACAGCAATGGCTCCTTGGGAGAAAGATAAGAAGTATCCTCTTGTGTAATTTATAGTGTCAGAAACCCAACAGAGAGTCCTCTATGAGTTAGTTCCACCACAATGGTAATGAGTAAATAAATGAATGCAGGATAGCTTATTTCTGGCTTTAGTTGAGGCATTGATCGTTTAACTGAATAAGCAGGCAGTTGTTTGACTGATTAAGCAAGTCAAATCCCATCTCTGGTTTTCATCTGTGAATATGGAACAGTGGGACTAAATGGTCTTCAAGTTGTCTCCCAGCTGTAATGTTAATCTGCCTGTTACATGCCACCCTTTAAATTTGTGATGGGGTAGTCCATTCATCTGTGGATGATTTAAAACTGTTTCCAAATAATTCTGCCTTCTTTGGATAATGCTTTCTCAATTTCAGCTCACATCAATATCATACCCCAGCGTGTCCCGGTCTTCTCCGCTGTCACCCATCAAGGAGCCTATATTTCTAATCTTCTGTTGGGGCGTGGAGAAGGAAGCATAATGATGTTTATACAGGTCCTGAGCTGAAAGATGGGGGATTATTCCTAGATTGTGGTTAGAAGAAGCATGAGATGATTCTGGAACACAGGCAAGCATCCTTTGAAACTGAGCAAATGACGCCTGGTCAGTGGTGGAGCTCACAGGATGACAACGAAAAGATCAACTCTGCTCAGCCTCAGCCTCTCGGCAGGACTCTGGCTGAGGCTCACTGGCAGGTCGCCTCTGGAGGAGGATTGCGTTCATTGGCACAGGCTGGCAAGAGGGAAAGGCCAGACATTCATACTCTGAAGGGCTGTTCACGCCACAATCTAGGTTCCCTTTTTTGAGTATTTTTTCCCCATTGTTATCAAAGGCAAGAATATTACCAACTAACCCATTCTTGTTAGTTACTAGACACATTTGCTTGACTTAATATTGACCTCAGCCACAGAATAAGAATGACTTTTCAGAAAACCCAATTGTAGGTACACCGAATACTTTAAAATCAATAAAGGGGCTTATTAGAGCTGTATCCTTTCTCCATACCTTTTCATCTGTATGCTGAGCAAATCATTCAAAAAGCTGGACTCTAGGAAGCAGATTCTGGGAATCTTAGTCTCTGGAGACTAAGGTGCGTCTGATACAAGCCATGGTCTTTGCTATCACTTGTTATGTATCAGAGAGTTGATGCCTTTGAGTTGTGGTGCTGGAGAAGAGTATTGAGAGTACCGTGGACTGCTAGGAAAACAAACAGATTCATCCTGGAAAGGGTTAAACTGGGTGGCTCCCTGGAGGCAAGGATTCTGAGACTCAGTCTAACATACTTTGGGCATGTTGTAAAGAGGGACCAGTCCTTGGAGAGGGACATCATGCTTGGTAGGGTGGAGGGACAGCGCAGGAGGGGAAGGCCCTCTATGAGGTGGATTGATTCAGTGACTGGGATAATTGGGATGGGAGTGTCAGAGACAGTGCGATTGGCACAGGACAGAGCAGAGTTTAGGGCTGTTGTACATAGGGTTGCTATGAGTCGCAAGCGACTCGATGGCACATAACAACAACAATAACTGGGAAGCAGAATGTGGCATTAGGATTGGAGGAAAACTCATTGACAACTTGCATTATGCAAATGACACAACCTTACTTGATGAAAGCAAGGAGGACTTGCTGAAGAAGATCAAAGACTAGAGCCTTCAATATTGATTGCATCTCAACATCAAGAAAACAAAAATCTTCACCCCAGGGCCTATAGACAACATTGTAATAGTTGGAGGAAAGATTGAATTTGCCAATGATCTCAGCTCACCTGGATCCACAATCAACATCCTTGGTATCAGCAGTCGGGAGATTAAGAGATATATAGCTTTGGGACATTCTACTGTCAGGTACCTCTCCAAAGTTCTCAAGAGCAATGATGTCAGTTTAAAGAAAGATGAACTTGGTTCACATCATAGTCTTTCCAATCACCTGTTATGCATCTGAGAGCTAGACAATGAATAAGGATGACAGAAGAATCATGTCTTTGAATTGTGGTGTTGGAAAGAGCTCTGAATATTCTGTGGACTGCCAAGAGAACAAACAGGTAATGTCTTGGGTAAAGTACAAACCAGAGTACTCCTTGGAAGCAAGGCTGGCAAAGCTACGTCACAGATACTTTGGGCATGTTGTTAGGAGAGGTTATTTCTTGGAAAGGGACATCATACTTGGAAAGGTGAAGGGTCAGTGAAAGAGAGGAAGGCGTCAGTGAGATGGATTGCCACAGTGACTGCAGCAGTGTGGTCTAGTGTGTAGGGAATTATGAGGATGGCGCAGGACAGGACAGGGTTCAGATTTGTTTTTTATAGGGTTACTATGAATCATATGTGACTCAAGAGCACATTACAACAACAGCTTTATAACATCAGTCTTCCCAATTCCTTCCTGTGATTCTTATTACCATTTATCTTTTTATCTTGTGCCCTCTGGCTTTCCAAACTTTATTCCTGGGTTGCTGTGTACTGTTGAATCAGAACCGACCCAGAGCTGACCCTCTGGTGGGATTGCAGCGCAGTTTCTTACCACTAGGGCCACCAGAGCTCACTATTCGAGAGCACGTAACAACAACAATAGCAGCTTTACAATATCACTCTTCGCAGTTCCTTTCTGTGATTCTTGTTACCTTTTGTCTTTCTTCTATCTTATGCCCTCTGGCTTTCTGAGCTTTAATCCCTGGGTAAACACCACTATTTTGAACTTGTACTTGATCTAAGGATTGTTCTGAGGAGGAGTCCTTTCCCAGTGTTATACTTACCTTAAAGGCCTATCTGGTTTTGAAATGAAAGGTGAGCCACAGCAGTGAGTTTAGTTCCAGGTTCAAAGGATGACAAGGTCGTGGCGGTTTCACCGTTCTCTAGCAGATGAACAAAATCAGGGAATTTTTAAGATTCAGAATTGCGTTCTGCATTTTTCTTCCATTCTGTCCATATTGTAATCCCTTTTAGAATGGCCTGCAGTGGTAGCTGGGCACCATCTAATTCTTTGGTCTCATGGTAGTGGAGCTATTAGCAATTGTATATGTTGTTGTTGTTATGTGCCATTGAGTTGCCTGCGACTCATGGAGACCCTGTGTACAACAGCCCCAAACCCTCCTCTATCCCTTGCCAATCTTATATGATATAACCAAATGAATACCTCTCAGTAAGTGATAATTATATTAAACATAAACTTTCTCAGTGACCTTAAACTCAAAATATTTATCATTTATTCTGATCTCCCACGTTGTACAGCATTTTTTATAAACTAAATCCAATGTCATCGAATCAGACTCACAGCAACTGCAAAAAAAATGACCTTTGTCCTCCATCTTCTCAAGTGTCTAGTTCTTCAGTCCAGTTTCTCCAGTGTATCCACAGACCCTTTAACTGTAGCCTCATGGCTTAGTCAGCATTACCAGGTTCCCTTCACCCTCCCCGTTGTGGCATCTTCCCTCAGTCCTCCAGCCAGCGTGGGTGAAGGCTCTGGCTCCAGGGGCAGCAGTCCCATGTCAGGCCTGTCTCATGTCAGTTAAAGGCTCACTGCTGTGGCTGTTGTCGCTCTCTTATGCACATCTTCGCCTGAGTGGTGCTGAAGGATAAACACGTCACTCCCTGCTGCTGCTTTCTTGCTTGTGGTAAAATCCCCAAATTTCTGTTTCTGAGCCTGCTCACTTTAAATCTAGTGAAATGGTGAAAGTAGCCAATCCCATTGTGGATAGCCTAACACAGACTATTAATGCGTTCCTGTCTAGCCATGGAAAAGGCAAAGGCTATGACCTGGGAAAACTATGTTGAAGAGTAGACCCACCAGACCACAGCAACTGTCCATTGGGTTTCTGAGGCTGAGAGTAGATGACCTCATCGTTTTCTCTCAGCCTGGTGAGTTTGAATTGCTGACCTCTTTGTTAGTAGCTTGATTTTTAACATACTGTATCATGAGATGGATTGACACAGGTTATAACAAGGGGTAAAGTACAGCGGCAATGGTAGTGGTGCAGTGTTAGGCAGCATTGTATTCTGTTGTCACTGTGAGTCAGAGTTGACTCCATGGTACTTAACCACAACTAACAATAGGGCACTTTGTTATAATAAGGGCTTATTGGCTTATTTCTGTATAGATTCAGAAAAACCATATGTCAGAGTGTATAGTTGAATCATAAATTGTTAATAGGGCATTTCAAATTAAACATGTTCAAGTGGAATTCTTTATTTTCTTGATTGACTGACTCTACCCTAAATAAAAATGTCCGTCCACCAATATTTTCCTAGATAAATGGTTCTCCATTCACTCAGCTGCTCACAGTAGAAACTTGGGACACTTCTGTGTCATGTCTCCTTATTCTCCACATATAACCCACTAGCAATGCTTACTGGTTAATCTCCCAAAATATATTCCTGTGGGTTGTACTCCACTCAGCAGGACTCAACAACAACAACAAATCCAAACCTCTGTTGCTTGCTACAGATGCCTTTATTGCCACTCATCCTTGACACCTGTATCAGTTATCGAAGATGAAAGTGATCTTTTAGATAAGAAAATCAATAACATTTTCAATTTACTATTATTTAGGATTAAATGAAAAGTCCTTACCATGACTCTTGAGGCACTACATGACTTGGCCCTGGACTACATCTGTGTCTTCCTCTCAAATTACTCTTCGTTTCACTCATTAATTCCCAAATATACTGGCCTCTCTTGTGCTGCTAGAAGAAACAGCCCCTAAGAATTTGCACTAGCAAATGCTCTTACCTCACAAATTCAAGTATCACTTCAAAGAGGGCTTCGCTGATCCCTCTACCGAAAGTAGCTTCCTGCTCATCCACATCATATTATGAAATGATCCTTTTAATGTATTTGCTTACTTGATTATTCTTTGCAATTGGATCACTTAAGAATTTAAGCTCCCTAAAGATTTGGCCCTCATTTGTCTGCTACAACACTAACTCCACAGTTACCTGGAACAGTGCCTGGCACAAAGCAAGTGCCTAATCTCTGTTCAATGAATACTTGAATTAAGGAAATAAAAAGTTAGTTTGATCTGCCGGGGAAGGAGGGGCAATCTCCTCCTGTACCAGTCAGATCTGATTTGACGGTACACGCACACAAAAATAATAAAATAAAAAAGAAAAAAGAAAAAAAAGTTAGTTTGAGGATTAATTACTGGTTTAATATTTCATTGTGACTTTTTAAATTTTAAAACCAAGGTGATTGCTGATCTGCAAAGCTATCTCAAGCAATAACACACCTCACCTGTCCTAACTCCATTAAGAGTTGGAGCTGTGTGCCCTCCTGGGATGGACTTGTGATACTTTGAACAAGAGACTGTGGAGGGGAAAAGTTCCAAATCTTTTAAGTCCAAGCTTTAAGAAAGCCTGGCAGCTTGTGTTCTTGGATTTCTGGGTTGCCATGTGAGGAAATTCTGGAAAATGAGTGACCATGTGCAGAAAAGAGGCCACAGAGAGAAGCCTCAATTCCCATCTCACAGCAAACTCAAGAGAGACCCCAAGTGGGACCCATAAGGGAGCCACCCAGCCAGTGCCTAGAGCTTCTGTAAAATAGAATAAAGTGGTTGTTTGAACCTCTAAATTGTGGAGATTGTAATAGACATTTTCATTTATTATAAAAAGTATACAACATTAACAGCAATCAAGAAATCAAAATACATCTTGCATTGGAACAATTTGCTGTCAGAGACCTTCGTAAAATGCTAAAGAGCAGGGATATCAGTTATCAGTTTAAAGCTCAGAGTGCCCCTGATACAAACCATGTATTTTCAGTTGCTTCCTGTGCCTCTCAGTCACACAATGAATATGAACAACAGCAGAAGTATCAATGCCTTTCAGTGGTGGTGTTGGGAAAGATTACTGAATATCCTATGGACTGCCAAAAGAACAAACGAATCTGTTTTGAAGGAAGTGCTCCTTGGAAACAAGGATACGGAAACTTCATCTCACATACTTTGGACATGACATTAGTAAGTGGCAGTCTTTGGAAAAATACATTATGCTCATATAGTTGAGATTCAGAGACAGAGAGGAGCAACAGAGTCAACAACAGACCAATGTAGCGTCTGCAGCAGTGGGCTTGAGTGTTGGATTGTGAGGATGAAGCAGGAAAGGGCAAGTTGCAGATCTATTTGTTTATAGGGTTGCTATATTAAGGAGTTGAACAGAAGATTGCAGTGGGAAGCGTGGAAAGACAAAGTAAAGTATTACAATGAAATGTGCAAGGAGCTGGAGTCAGAAAATCAAAGACTGAACCCACTCAACATTTCTTAAGCTGAAAGAACTGAAAACCAAATTCAAACCTCGAGTTGCAATACTTAAGGATGCTTTGGAAAGAATATTAAATGGAAGCATTGAAAGAAGATGGAAAGAATATACAGAGTCACTGTACCAAAAGGAATTGGCGGACACAGAAGAATTTCATGAAACAACGTATGAGCAAGAGCCTGTGATGGTGTAGGAAGAAGTTCAAGCTACTCTGAAAGAATTGACAAAAACCAAGGCCTCAGGAATTAATGGAACACCAATTGACATACAACAAACAGACACTTCCCTGGATGTGCTCATCAAGTTGTGCCAAGAAATCTGGAGGACAACCACCTGGCCAACTGACTGGAAGAGATCTATATTAGTTTTGATTCCAAAGAAAGGAGATCCAACAGGGTGTGAATTTTTTTTTCTAAAACCCTGTATTTTATTCAACTGTACCTAACAACAACAAGAGCAACATGCCCAAAGTATATGAGACAAAGTTTCACCATCTTTGTTTCTAAGGAGCACTCTGGCTACACTTTTCCCAAGATATATCTGTTCTTTTGGCAGTCTATAGATATTCAGTACTCTTCTTCAATATCACAACCCAAATGCATCAGTTCTTCTGTCATCCTTATTCATCGTCCAGCTCTCAGATACACAGCAAGTGACCAAACCAGGCGCACCTTAGTCTTCAAGCTGACACTGTTGCTCCTCAGTAATTCAAAGAGGTCTGTGACAGCAGACTTGCCTGGTGCAATATATCTTTTGGTTTCTTGTTGATTGTGGATATAAGTAAGTGGCAATAGTTGACAATTTCAATCTTTCGTCCGTCTATCATGATATTGACTATTGGTCCAGTGGTGAGGATGTTTGATGGTGAGATGCAATCTACATTGAAGGCTGCATAGTCTTTGATACTCTGCAGTAAGTGTTTCAAGTGCTCCTTACCTCCAGCGAGCAAGGTTGTGGCATAACGTGTTGTTGAATCTCCCTTGGATCCTGATGCCACATTCTTCTTCACAGAGTCCAACTTCTCGAATAATGTGCTTGATGAATAGAGTTGACTGGGTAGACCGCAACAAACTGTAGCTAATCTTGAGAAGAATGGGAATCCCAGAACACTTGATCATGCTCGTGTGAAACCTACACTTGGTCCAGTAGGCATTTGTCAGAACAGAGCAAGGGAACACTGCATGGTTCAAAATCAGGAAAGGAGTGTGTCAGAGGGTGTGAAAATTTTAAAACAGTATTATTGATATCACATGTAAGCAAGATCCTGCTCAAGATTATCCAAAGACAATAGCACATCAACAGAGAACTGCCTGAAGTGTAGGCTGGATTTAGAAGAGGCTGTGGTACTATGGATCTTGGCTGAAAGCAGAGAGTACCAAAAGATTGCCTATCCATGTTTCATTTACTGTGCAAAGGCATTTGACTGTTTGCATCACAACAAAATCTGGCTGACTCTGAGAAGAATGGGAATCCCAGAACACTTAATTGTGCTTCTGTGAAACCTATACTTGGACCAGGAGGCAGCTGTCAGAACATAGCAAGGAAATAAGTGCATGGTTCAAAATTGGGAAGGGTGTGTGTCAAGGATGTGTTCTATCTCCAAATCTTTTCAATCCAAATGTGAAACAGATTATCCAGAAGGCTGGGCTCTATGAGGAGGATTGTGGCATCAGGATTGGAGGTAGACTCATCAACAATCTGCATTATGCAGATGACACAACTCTGCTTGCTCAAACTGAGGAGGACCTGAAGTCCTTGCTGCAGAAGGTCAAGGGCTGCAACCTTCAATATGGATTGAAGCTCAACATCAAGAAACAAAGATTCTCAACACTGGGCAGATTGGCAGCATCATGATAGATGATGAAGAGATTGAGATTGTTGACAGCTTCAGTTTGCTTGGCTCTACAATCCACACTCTTGGTACCAGCAGCCAGGAAATTAAAAGATGAATCATATTGAGAAAGTCTGCTGTCAGAGACCTCTCCAAAGTACTGAACAGCAACAGTGTCAGTCTGGAGACTGAGATGTGCCTGATACAGTACATGGTCTTTGCAATTACTTGCTATGCATCAGAGAGCTGAACAATTATTAAGGATGATAGAAGGAGAATTGATACCCTGAAGAGACCATAGCTGACATCCAAGCAGATATATGCACTCCCATGTTTATTGCAGCTTTGTTCACAATAGTAAGGAATTGGAAACAACCTAAGCGCCCATCAACAAACGAATGGCTAGAGAAGCTGTGGTATATTCACACAATGGAATACTATGCTGCATTAAAAAACAAGGAACTCATGCAATATTATTCAAAATGGTTGACTCTGGAGAACATTATGCTGAGTGAAATATCCCAGTCACAAAAGGACAAATATTACATGATGCCACTGTTGTAGAATGGGACTAACCTCAGGGTTGGGGAGAGACTGAGTAAGATGTGTTCAATAATGTATACTGCACTGAAACAGAGGAGGGAGAAAACTGTGTAAAAGAGATATGTGACTAGGTATTTCTGTCATCACAGGAGTCTAGAGCGAGGGCTACACGGTGGAGGGGACCTGGGGGAGGGTTTGTAAAACAATGAAAGAATCTTTTCTTTTACTTTTCCATAGTTTTTGGACTCATGTACTTATAACTTGTTAGTTAAATTTGTGTCTTCTAGGATGCAACACCCCCATGATACATCTTCAGGGATATGAACATGTACGGCTAAGCACAATTAATAACAGTGCATCTAAATTCCAAAATCAATCTCCATAATAGTCTATGTGTTTCCTACTGCCAAAGGGGCCCTTTAGAGTAGT
The DNA here is from genome assembly GCF_000299155.1 of Elephantulus edwardii. Lineage (NCBI taxonomy): Eukaryota > Metazoa > Chordata > Mammalia > Macroscelidea > Macroscelididae > Elephantulus > Elephantulus edwardii. The sequence goes on along the minus strand of NW_006399797.1, from coordinate 8,180,492 downwards.
GAGAGAAGATCTTCACCCTGAAACCCACAGCGTCCCTTTTCAGCAGGAAGTAGCTAAGAGAATACGCCATCCCCTTTTCCTTATGAAGCAGGGTAAAGTCTCTCTCAGGGAGGAGTGATAGGGAATGGCAAAGGACACACCGACAAAGGAGATTAATCAGAACTGACTTTGACAAGCACTGTGGCAATTGGACAATTAAAACAGACACTCGGATGGCAGGGAAGAAGAACAAACTGGGGAGGAGGGTAGAGAGAATGGTGCAGCAAGGAAGGAATGAAAACCCAAAATCCCTGTAAATGTTCATTAAAACTAATAAAATTTAATTAAAAAAAAAGAAGGAGAATTGATGCCTTTGAACTGTGGTGCTAGAGAGGAGTATTGAATGTATCATGGACTACTAGGAGAACAAACAAGTTTGTCCTGGAGAGTGTGAATCCAGGTTGATCCTTGGAGGCAAGGATTCTGAAGCATCATCTGACATACTTTGAACATGTTGCAAGGTGGGATCAGTCCTTGGAGAGGAACGTCATGCTTGGGAAGGCAGAGGGATAGTGCAGGAGAGGAAGACCCTCAATGAGATGGATTGATTCAATCACTGGGGTAGTGGTGATAGGTATGTCGGAGACAATAAGATTGGCAAGGGATAGAGCAGGGTTTAGGGCTGTTGTACATAGGGTCGCTGTGAGTCACAGGCGACTCAACAACACATAACAACAACATGAGTTATTGGGAGCTCTTTTGGCCTAGTGGCAAGAAGCTGCATTGCAATCCCAAAAGCATATGGCACTAGGTGGCCAGCTACTCCGAGGGAGAAGGATGGGCCATCTCCTTCCAAGCAGATAACTGCCTCTGAAAACCCACGAAAGGGTCAGCTATAGGTCGGTTCCAACTCTACAGTACACAACAACAACAACATGCGTTATTGTGGACTTAATGGAATATAAAACAAAATGAATCATATATGTGAAATTACGGGATGACCCACCATGAATTGACAAACCAAAAAGTTTTATGAGGATTAAGAGTGGAATACAAACCCTTTGATGCCATCATAGCCCTAATAAGATACAAAGGGAGGTTTCCCCAGTGATGTAGCCTATGCTACCCACGGTCTCGCTAGAAGAAGGAAAGAGCCGAGAGCAAAGACTCTCAGTACCCCCAAGAAAGAATTGTCAGGAATGGTCTCTATTCTCTTAGACTCATGTCTTAAGACAGTGCCTTGACACATGGTCATCTCCAAGGAACTCTGGACCTTTCCCTAGAGCTGGCACCAGGTTGGACTTGTAGCCTCCCAAACTTTAAGCGAATAAATTTCTGTTTGTTGATCCAACTCAGCTGTTTTACTTTATATGCATCTGGTTATCATTTTTCCTACAGTGCTTAAGATCATTGAGCTCAGATAGAGTGGTCTTCAGAGAGTTACACTGCTAACCTGTAGGGTACATTCCTCCCCTGGTTGGATTCAGTGGTCACTCCGAGGGAGAAAGATGAGCAGTTTACAGCCTTGAAAACCTGAGGGACTTTCAGCCAGGAATCGATTCCCACTCAACAGCAATGAAACAGAACACAGTCACAATCAGGTATTGATAGTATAGGATGCACACCAAGTAGAGAAATTGCTCTTCCCTTCATCCAGTCAGCCCCCAGAAGGCAAAATTTTATGAAATGGGGAAAGGACGAGAACTTTGGAGGTTTATTGATATCTGAGAGTTTTGAGGGTTTGTAGAGATATCAATGAAAGGACCCCCATTTCTTTTTCCTTTCTACCTTCTACTGGCAAAGTGGCTTTGAAAAGCTAAGAGGGACTACAGGTGAAACAGAAAAAAAGGAAGTAATACTTGCCTTAATGTTATTGTGTGGTCAATGTCATAGTTCACTCTTTTTATTTAAGCTAAGGAATTGAGTGAGGCGAAAGTGGGAGGAATGCCCAAAGCTATCAAGGTAGTATAGTGTACAGCAATCTCCAGGTTCTTTGGGAGAGTGGCTTTAGTGCACAAAGCATTAAACTGTAAGTGGAGAGTGTAGGGTGAAGTCCAGTTAGAGCACTAGCTGAGAACAAAGTCGAATAGGCATGAATGAAGATAAACAACAAAGAATTAGAATGGATATGTACTTAAAAGGGATGGGCCCATCCTCCGCAGAAAGTACTGATGGCCCACTACCTTGAAGGCCACAAATTGGGGGTGGCGATTCAAGGCACAAGTTATAACTAGATTCAAGATACTGAATTTGATCAAAGAATTAACCTTTCTCTTCTCTCCCATTGCATTCTGGTGATAATGGGATGGAATAGTAATGGCAGTGGCAATGACTGAATATGATGATTTTTTTTGGTTTGTTTTCTATGCAAGAAGGCAATGGTGCAAGAGGCAATGGTGTGGAAGAAGGAGAAACATGAGTTTTTGTTGTTGTTAGGTGCCATTGAATATGACTCATAGTGACTCTATGATCAGATCTGAAACCCTGTCCTACACTGAGCCATGCTCACATTCTCTGACACTCTGGAGCACATTGCTGCAGTCACTGTGTCAGTCCACCTGGTTGAGGGTGTGGTATACTATTTATTTGGTTGGTTGTGCTGTTCATTAATATCTGCAGTTCCTAGTGACATTGTTTTTATAAGGGAATTATTATTTTCTACACAATTTACCCACAAATAAAATGCCACCATCCTTAGTTTAATTCTAGGAGACATGAGCACCAGCAGAGGGCGGAGTTGGATTAGAAAGAGGAAAGAAGACAAGTAAAACTCTGACCATGGAGCATGGTTTTCGAAACTTAAAACTCCTGCAGATTTACAAAATGAAATTTATTGTTTCCATGTTTCTTTGTGGGAGAAGGAAGAGAAATTTTAATCAGAACATAAAGTCAGGTGTAAGAAAACTATAGTTTTAGGCAATCAACACAAATTCATAGATTTAAAAGTTTTAAGTAATTAATTTCATAGCATCATTACTTATTATGGAAACGAAATGTCTTCTCCCAAAGTGAATGTGGTTTAAAAAACCCCAACACAATCCAAAGTGAATGTGGTTGAATTCTACTACATATACCTGTGCATTCAGCATCCATCTGAGATTAAATTACATTTTAATAATTTAAACATTTTATTTCACGCCATGTTGTCCTTTTGAACTTTGATTGCCTTGGACATCTCACTCACTTGTAATTCTTGTCTCTGTTCTTCTTTTGGCAAGAGACAAGGCTAGACAATGGTTCATTGTAAACATCGCAACACAGGCACTTAAGTCACAGGACTTTTCAGAGAGGAAAACAAAGGTTTAAATTCTCAAGAACCTCCACAGACCTTTAAGTTTAAATTTAGAGACTTCCTTTTGAGAAACTCCATCATAGAGGAAAGCCACTGTCACTGAGTTAGGTCTGACTATTTCCAGAAGCTTGTAAATCTTTATGGGAGATGATTGCTATCAAGTTATCAAGAGAGGCCAAACCTCAGAAAAGGACCTCCTGCTTGGAAATGAAGAAAGTCAGTGAAATAAAGGAAGGTCCTCAATGACAAAGGGGTCACAACAATGCGCTGAACACAGCCAAGCTTGTGAGGACGGCAGAGAATCAGCCAGTGTTTTACTCTGTTGTATCTAGTGTTGCTATGAGTTGGAGTCCATTTAACAGCACTGAGCAACAACCTCACCAGCTATAGGGGATAAAGGGCTCAAAACAGTTTAACTGTTATAGCTTTGCCAGTATTTTGTGCCTTTATACTTAGTATTCCCTCTGAATTTCTAAAGTGTCCTCTTTTGGATGACAAATTACATGGCCATCTTGGGAATGAAAAACCAGTCCTGGGCTGAGATTTTAAGACCAGGATAGACTTGTGCATCAGCAGTTGTTAGGAGACCAGTCAGTGGCACTGCAGAGGCCACAGACTTCCTTCTGAAGTGCCTCTTATTAAATAGAAATGAAACTTGGAGGGTTAAACTAAACTTCAGACATGTCTTTCTGATTTTTGGTGACTCTGGACTTACAGTGATTTCCCCTAATCTTGACACCCCCCCAAAACACCTCCTCAAAGCACAGGTATTGGAAGGGGAAATTCCATGAAAGGTTTTGCTACAGTTAGGATCCTCTGCTATCTAAGAGCTTATAAATGAGGTCACTTAAGGTTAAGAGAAGAGAAAATTGTGAAAGGGTCATATTTGCTCAGAGAAGCTGGAAGATAAACCTGAGGTTTTGTAACTGCATGACATAATTTAGTTAACTATGTGGATAGGGGTTGCTACACAACAAAATGATTCTTTGTGGCCGATTCTCAAGACAGGATCCAGTTGCCAATGACTTCAGATAGTTTTGTATTAGTAATAATAAAACAATTGTACAAAATAGTGATGCTTAAGGAAACTGAGAAAGAATTCTCTTAAAAAGACTTTGTGTGCATTGGACCAGATCCAAGAACCAAAGAGGTTCACAAATTGAAATATGCTGTTGGAGTGAAATGAATGAGACCATTCTGGTAGCTTATGTTCTCATTCCTTCTGAGGATGGCTGTTATTAGCATTATTTCATATTTATCAAGCTCCAGTTGGGCAACTTGTCATAACGGGTAAGACTGGGAGGGGGCAATAGCATCATCTGTCCTGAGTCTTAGCATTCACTGTAGGGAAATATATCTTCAAAGTGGTTTGCCAGAAGATTCAGTAGGTTCTTGAAGATGTCTGTTCTGTACCAGAAAGAAATCCATTTGATTCAATTCAATAAGCACATTCTCTGAGTCTATTTGACACTTGGGATAGAAAAAATTCAGTAAAACTGGGTCCACTTCAGCCAAGGATTTACATCCTGGTAAGTGAAATCTCCAAGTTACAGTTATTTGAGCAAAGTTGTCAGAACCATTGCTTATTTTCTTATTTCATTTCTTCAAAAAAGTGAACATAGAAATTCTGTATAACTCAGCTATTCAAGTGCTAGGAATATAAACCAAGGAAAATAGAACTGAGAAACAAACACATATCTGTACACCAATGTAACATGGAAACAGCTCAAATGTTCAACCACAGCTGAATGGATTGAGAAATTGTGGCACATTCACACAATGAAATACTATGCCACATTCAGAAGCAATGACTTTGAAAAATACTATGTAACTTGGGTGAGACTAGACAGTATTATGCTGAGCAAACTAACTCGGTCTCATAAGGATAAATACTTCATAGGATTATTGGTGTAAAAATGGAAGGATAACTCTAAAATGAGAGTCCATAAAAAGGGGGGGGATGGAACAGAGGGTTGAAGGTGAGCAAGGGGGAAAATCATAGGGTTGCACAAGTTGATGGGTGGAGGGAGGGGGTAAAGGAAATGGGAAAGATATGGTGGGGATAATAGGATAAGGGTGGGCATAATTTAATGGAGGTTAATTTTAGAAAACACAATATATGGAAATTATTGTATGAAACAATGTGAATGAAGGAAAGCATGAAACACAATGCATACAAATTTTGTATGCAAACTAATAGAAATTTTTAAAATTATTGCGATATTTTATTTTGCAAATATGCAGTATATTTCTGTTATTATTCAAAATTGTATAATATATTTGACCACCACAGCAAAAGCACAATCACAACGACCTGCTTTGATCTTATCCTAAGGAATATTTGAAAAACCACATTTTTTATATCTAGATGTATTTCCAAGAGCTCTTGTGGCCTAGTGGCAAGAAGTTGCACTGCAATCTTGAAGGCATATGGTTTGAATCCACCAGCTGCTTTGTGGGAGAAGAATGGGCAATCTCCTCCCGTGCAATTAACTGCCTCTGAAAACCTGCTGGAGGGTCGACTATGGTTTAGTTTTGACTTGATGGTATAGAACAGTAACAGATGTAATTTGAAGTATTTAGGTATACACAAAATATATTTCGAGAGAAACACAATTTTATGTTTTTAAATGTTTCATCCTTCTTCTTCTTGTTATGTGTCATCGAGTCACTTGTGACTCATAGTGACCCTATGTACAAGAGCCCTAAACCCTGCTCTATCCTGTGCCATCCTCACTGTCTCTGACACTCCTATTCCCATTACCCCAATCACAGAATCAATCCATCTCATCTAGGATCTCTCTCTTGTGCTGTCCCTCTACTCTCCCAAACATGATGTCCCTCTCCAAGGACTTGTTCCTCCTTGCAACATGCCCAAAGTATATCAGACGAAGCTTCAGAATCCTTGACTTCAAGGAGCAGCCCAGTTTCATCCTCTCCAGGATAAACTTGTTTGTTCTCCTAGCAGTCCATGGTATATTCAAAACTCTTCTCCAGCACCACAGCTCAAAGGCATCAATTCTCTTTGTGTCATCTCTAGTCAATGTCCAGCTCTCTGACGCATAGCACACAATTGCAAAGACTATGGCTTGGCTCAGGTGCACCTTAATTTCCAGACTGACATCTTTGCTCTTCAGTACTCTGGAGAAGTCCCTGACAGCTGACTTTTCCAATGCAATTCACCTTTTGATTTCCTGGCTGCTGCTACCAAGTGTGTTGATTATGGAGCCAAGCAAACTAAACCTGTTAGCAATCTCAATCTCTTCACCATTCATAATGGTGCTGCCAATTGGCCCAGTGGTGAGAATCTTTGTTTTCTTGATGTTGAGCTTCAATCCATATCGAAGGCTGCAGTCCTTGACCTTCTGCAGCAAGTGCTTCAGGTCCTCTTCGGTTTCAGCAAGCAGGGTTGTGTCATCTGCATAATGCAGGTTGTTGATGAATTTTCTCCAATCCTGATGCGACATTCCTCCTCATACAGCCCCGCATCGCTTAAACCATATCAAATAGACTTTGCATCACTCTGTTGTCAAGTGCTTCAGAGTCAGTTCCAATTCACAATGACCTTATGTACAAAGAAAGCAGCAGTGCTGGGTCCTGCGCCAGCCTCACAGTTTCTGCTGTGCCTACGTCCACCGTTGCAACCATTGGACAAATCCACCTTATTTAGGGCATTTCTCTTTTCAACTAATCCTTTCTTTTGCCAAGCTGATCCAGGGATGGACCCTTCTGATAACAAAAAGAACAAATCTGATTTGGAAGAAGTGTAGTCACAGTGGTTCTTAGGAGTAAGGAGGGCAAGACATTATCTCACAAGCTGTGGACACGTTTCACTGTATGAGTTCACCCCACTCTTTATGACAAAATCCTGTGACTTAACGAAGCATTGTGCTAAGTGTGCAGGGTGCTGCTGTTGTTAAGTGCTGTCAAGTCGTAGACAACCTTAGCGACCTCTGTCCTAACCTGTGTCATTCTCATCATTCCTGATGCACTTGAGCCCGTTGCTGCAGTTACTGCATCAGTCCATCTTGTTGAAGGTCATCCTCTCCTTCACCGACCCTCCACCTTTCCAAGCACGATACCCCTTTGCAAGCTAGCAACATGCCCAAAGGATGTGCGTCTTTGCCTCCAGGGAGTGCTCTGGCTGCACTTTCTCCATGACTGCTTGTTCTTTTGGTAGTTCATGAGTATTCCCCACCACAACTCCAAGGCATCAATTCTTCTGTCATCTTTGTTCATTATCTAGCTCTCAGATGCACAACAAGTAACTGAAAAGACCATGGCTTGAATCAGGCACACTTAGTCTTCAAACAGACATCGTTGCTCCTCAGTTATTTGGAGAGGTCACTGACAGTAGATTTTTCCAATGCAATACATCCGCTGATCTCCTGACTGCTGGTGTTGACTATGGATCCAAGTAAGATGAAGTCACTGGTCATTTTAATCTTTTCTCCACTTATCATGATGTTTCCTATGGGTCCATTGGTGAGAATTTTGTTTTCTTCATGATGAGATGTAATTCATATTTGAAAGCTGAATGAAGTCTTTGATCTTCCCATTTCAAAGGCATCAATTATTCTTCTGTCATCCTTAGTCACTGTCCACCTTTCAGATGCATATCAAGTGATTGAAAAGATTATGGCCGGAATCAGGTGCACTTTAGTAGTCCGCGACTGAGGATTTCTACCAACCTTTGCAGTCCGAAATTGTCCAAACATGCAATCAGGATACCTTAATAACTATAGGTCATCTTCCGGAATGGGACTGGAATACAGAAGTTGGAAACAATGAGGAAGAAATGGTAGTCAGAAAGTATGGTTTTGGTGACAGAAATGAGGCTGGACATTGAATGACTGAATTCTGATGTAGTCATTGCAAATGCCTTTTTAAAAGAAATACAAAAGGCAGCTTTACACATGGACCTCACCTGATGAACTGTACAGGAATCTATTGACTGTATGTATGGAAGGAATTCTTGCAGAAGCTCAATATCAGACATCAAAAGCAGGCCAAGTGATGGCTGTGGAACAGACCAATACTTACTCATGTGCAAGCCCAAACTGAAACTGAGGAAAATGAAAACCATTCCAAAAGAACCAAAATATGATTTTGAGTCTATTCCATCTGAATTTAAAAGACATCTCCAAAATAGGTGTGAAGCACTGAACACTAATGGTTGAAGACCAGATGAGTTATGGGATGACATCATAGCTATAATCCATAAAGGGAACAAGTGATTCTTGCAAAGACAGAGAAGGAAGAAGAAATAAAAACACCTGGATGACAGAAGAGACTTTGAATATTTCACTAGAGTGTTGAGAAGCCAAAACAAAGGAAAAAAACACAGAAGCAAAAGAGATAAACAAATTTCAAAGGGAAGCTCGAGAAGACAAAGCAAAGTAATACAGCAGACTCTGCAAAGAGGGGGAGCTGGAGAATAAAAAGGGAGGAACTCACTTGGCATTTCTCAAGTTGAAAGAACTGAAAGACAAATTCAAACCTTGAGTTTCAAGACTAAGAGATGATAATGCGAGGGGTAAAACCTTGAATGATCCATAGTGTCCTAGAAAGAAACAATTCACCCTTGAGTCTTGAATGGAGAACCAGAAAACTTGCCTGGGCATGTCCATAATGATTCCCATGACTCATAGCTCCAGCCGGCACCTAGCCACATGGTGGGAACCCCAAAGCCAATCCTATAAACTTTTTAAATCTGAAATTACGTCCTGTCCCAATCATGGTCTTTTATTTTCTCCCACAGTGATGGATTACAACTGTCACCAGTGGTGAGAATCCCCAAAATAGTCCTATAAATTTTTAAATCTGCAATCATGTCCTATTCCAATTGTGATCTTTTGTTGGCTTCTGCAGGCCTTCCTGTAACAGTGATGGATAATTGTCACCAATTATGATGTAGTAATAATTTCCTTTTCTCTTGATCTTTCAAATTAAAGTCATGACATGATTCAGAGTAAGATTTTTGGCAACATGCTATTGGTTTTCCTCATTTCAGAATGATTTGACTTTCTCTTGTTTATGTCTTAATAAAATGGCCTCTGTCTAGTTTGTTCAAACTAGGGTGTTTTTTTTTTTCTTCTTCTTAAAACAGCACTGTAAAAGTCAGGAAGACCCAGTGTCTATCTTCAGGAAGTTCTCAATATAGCAAGGGGATTAAGTTGACCATAGAAATAGTATGATACAAGGTGTTATGTTGTTGTTATGTACCGTTGAGTCAGAACTGACTCATACCTGACCCTCCAGTGGATTTTCAAAAGCAGTGAATTGCATGGGAGGAAATTGCTCAGCAGAGCAGCTGGTGGATTCAAGCTGTGTGCCTTTAGGTTGGCAGCACAACTCCTTACCACCAACCCACCAGAGTTCAAAATTTTATGAGAGAATTGAAAATGTCAAATATCTTCTGGAGACAATCAGTGAAATCTTTGCTTCCTGAATGTCATGAAACTGTTTCATGAGCTTTGAAATACAGTAACATTTTAACTGTAGGAGACAGGAGGAAGGTGTTCCAGGCAGTGTGTACAATAGAACCATGACATGAGAAAGCAAGAAAGACTTTTAGGAAACTCCATAGTCTTTTTAATCAGAATGTAAAATACATTTATTTAGAAAGAAGAACAATGAGATATTGGGCTGGAAAGAAAGGGGTCAGGTTGTGAAGTTTTTCTTCAATTTGCCTCTCATACAAACAAATGTTGTATGAACACCTACTATGGGACTAACATTGTGCTAAACTCATGGGGAGGGGAGGATAGGCTTTGAGTGCTACAACCACACCAACTTTATTAGTTACACTCTTTACCATTATGGTTTTGGTGAAAATTTACAGAGCAAATAATTTTTCCATTAAACAAATTACATACATTTTATTTTGAGATATTAGTTCCAGTTTCTTCAGTGTGACAAAACTCTTCTTATTTCTTTCCTGCCCCTTCCTGCATTGTGAGATTTGTTCTGGAGCAAATGGTCTGTATGATAAAATGCTCTTCAGACTGTCTGCTGGTTGGACGAAAGGTGACCCTCAGTGGTGGGTTCAGTTTTAGGTTTGGAGGGTGTCTAAGGGCCACAGTCTTGGGGAGTTCCACCAGTCTCCATTAGATTCTTCACAGACTTATAACTTAAGGACTAAACATTCTTCGGATGGAGCCACATTATTTGTCTGCTCCCCAACTTTGTAACAAAGCAGTCAAGGTTATTTAACAATGGTGGAGGTCCAAGTGAAAAGAAATGTCTCACAGGAGTTCAGAAGCAATTTTGAGAAAGGAAGAAACACATTTGCAACTGATTATACTTTCAAGTCACATCCTAGTTTTAAGGAACTAGGTCAAATTCCTTAGCAGGTTTGGAAAGATTTAACCTGCTCCTTTCTTCTATAAGTTACTTTTCCTACTTGCTCTTGAAGAGGCCGGTCAAGTTGTTTGTCCCAGTGAGGGGGATATCATGATGATATCTCAGTGACTGATAAACCACACTGACCTCATTTGCAGCTTTTCCCCAGACTTGAACATGAATACCAATCTTTAAGCTGACACACCTTGAGAATCTGATGAGTCCACAAGATCGCAGATTTTAAAGAGGCAAATATGATCACACTGGCTATGAAACGGTATAAGACAGTGCAAGCAGCGTGCTGGGGCCCAAGTCTGACCTCCATTAACTCCATAAGGGGAATAGTCCCCATCCACAACCATCACAGCACGCAACTAATTCCCACATGGTCAGACATGCCCTCACAACCCCTGCACAAAACCTACTTCTATCAATTCTGACAACCACTGTCCATTCTAAGCTCTTGCTACAGAGTTCACAGACAATGTTCACTTTTCTGGGGTTTCATAAGAAGTTAACAGGTTACCATTCAGGTTGGAAATAGGATACAATTCTCCTTGAGGGCAGCTTCTCACATGTGTTCACAGCCCCTACGATCTTCAGCTCCACAGGTCAGCATTACAAAACTCTCTTAGTCCTGCCCATTAGGGGATCTCCCTCCAATGCACCAGCAAGCTGACAGTCTCTGGTCAGCTTTGTCTCAAGTTGGTCTCTGATTCTGCACTGCTGTTCTTGTCTAGGTCCTGGTCCGAATTTTGCAGGAATCTCTAGTCTAGGTCATGGTCTGAGATTTTTTTGAAATCTCTAGTCCAAATGGACTCTTGGGTTCTCCAATTTTTCTTTTTTGCCAGTAGTAGCAAGGTTCCCATTGCCTCTAAAATAGCTTGATTTAAACTTAGTGGGATGGCAAGACTGAACATTCCTCTCAATTAGTAGTCCACACATGCAATTTAAATGTTCCCAGTCAAAAGGTGCTATTCACCACATTGATATATTAGCATAGTTCTGCCCAGCCATCTGGAAAAAGTTAAGGCTGATGGCGATGCAAAGAATGTTGAATAATCAATCTATTGATCTTTGCCAACCTCAGCAAGGAAACACTGCGTGTTTTAAAATTGAAAAAGGTGTGCATCAGGACTATATCCTACCTCCATACCTATTCAATCTGTACGTTGATCAAATCATTCAAGAAGCTAGACTTTATGAAGAACAGTGTTGGTGAGTCTTCCTCCAATCCTAAGAAAGACTCATCAACAACCTGCATTAAGTAGATAGTGGAAGCTTGCTTGCTGCAAGATAGGAGGACTTGCAGCATTTGCTTCAGAGGATCAAGGACTGCAGCCTTTAAAAAGGATTACATCTCAACATCAAGAAAACCAAAAAACACTCTCACTATGCCAGTAGGCAACATCATGATGAAGAAAAGATTGAAATTGTCAACAATTTCATCTTGCTTGGATTCACATATAACACCCTTGGTACCAGGAGTCAGGAGATGAATAGGACTCTTTCAAAAGTCAGGGACTCTTCCAAAGGTTTGAAGAGCAATGATGTCAGTGTAAAGACTAATGTGTTCCTGAAAAAATCTTTATAATCACCTGTATGCATCTGAGAACTGGACAATGAATAAAGACGACAGGAGAACTGACTCCTTTGAGTTGTGGTGTTGGAGAGGAGTACTGAATACCCCATGGATTGCCAAAAGAACAAACAGGTTTGTCTTAGAGAAAGTGCAGCCAGACTGCTCGTTGGAGAAAAGGATGATGAAGCTTCATCTCACATACTCTGGGCATGTTGTTGTTATTATGTACCATCTTGTTGAAACCAACCAATAGCTAACTCTTCAGCAAGTTTTCATAGGCAGTTAATCACATGAGAGGAAGCTGCCCACTCTTTGCCTGCACAGCAACTGGTGGATTCCAACTAAATGCCTCTGGGATTGCGATGCTCCTTTTTTTGTTTGTTTGTTTGTTTTTTTATTGGGAGAAACATATTGGGGTACAAGGAGGTGAGGGTTGGGGGCAGAAGAGTGAGGATGGGCAGGGATGCAGTTGCAGAGCTGCACAGTTTGGTCGGTGGGGGGAGCAGGTGAAGGAAATGATGAGGACCCAGTGGGGACCAGGTGCTACAGAGGAATGACAAGCATTTTCCAATAGTAATTAAACCAACTGTCTTATTAATTTGGGAATTGGATGCCGACTCTCTGGCTTCTTCATGCTGAACAGGGGC
>NW_006399797.1:8160747-8166804 GCF_000299155.1 Elephantulus edwardii | reverse complement strand
AGAATTGTGAACAGACTCCCCCCAGGTCTAACCATCTTTTGGCAGAAGCATTCAACAGAACAAAATATGTAGTGCATTTAGGATGTAGGTCCTCTTGTGTGTGCTGCCACTGTTAAATGTCATCAGACTCACAGTGACTTTCAGCAATCCATTGTATAGGTAATTGGCTTCTTTGGCCTGTCCAAGGACACCCAAACCTGCAGATGGCGGGGCACGCATGCCATCTCCCACCTCCCATGCAGGTGGCCGGTGGGGGCGCACCCTCCCCCAGTGCGGGCGGCTGGTGGGGTCGCAAAGCCCTCCCCCCCAAGCGCGGGAAGCCATTGGGGCCACGCCACCCCCCTGCCCCACTGCGTGGGTGCCCAGCCGGTGCGCGGCCCCTCTTGCGCTGGCGGCTGGTGGGTGCCCGCTTCCCCCACCGCTGCCAGCCTGGCTCCAAGAATTCTTTCCAGAACAAGTCCACCTTGTGGCAGTGTGGTGGCTTCACTGCACCAGTCTTGAGGAGGTCCGGTGTCCAGCATCCATCCTGGGTGAGGGAGTCCATTGGTTCCAGACTCTGCGGGAGGGGGTTGGGAGCTGTGAGACTCACCCATTCCTCCTTGGGAATCCTTGAATTCCTGTTGTTGAGTCTCGATCTTCACTGAGGGCCAGTCATCAACTGTTTAACTGTTCAATTATTGATAAGCCAAAGTCTGTAGAAGGCCATAGTGGCCCTGCTTTAAGTGGTTCCCTGCTCCTGCAGCTCACCACGCTGTCTCTGCCTCCGCCGCCATCTTGGATCCCACAATGCACCTTTTTACCCCTAGCTCACAAGAGCTCCGTTGAGCATGTTGTCAGGAAAGGCAATTCCTTGGAGGAAACTCTAGTGGCAAGAAGCTGTGCTGCAATTCCAAAGGCATGTAGTTTTAATTCACCAGCGGCTCCACTGGAAAAGGATGAATAATCTTCTCTGGTGAAATTTACTGCTTCTGAAAACCCACTGGAGGATCAGCTCTGAGTTGGTTCTGACCCAACAGCACACAACAACAACAGTTCCTTACAGAGTGACTTCATGTTGAAAGGTAGAGAGTCAGTGAAAGAGAAGAAGACCCTCGAAGAAATGGATTGATAAAGTGTCTGCAACAATGAATTTAAATGTGTCAGGGATGGTAAGGATAGCACAGGACAGGACAGGGTTCAGATCTGTTGTTTGTAGGGTCGAAATAAGTAGTACTAGACTCAAAAGCATTTAACAACAGTAACATATTTAAAGCAGCAACAAACTCATTTCTATCACGTAGATCCCAACTCATGGTGACTCCATAAGACAAAGAAGAACTACCCTATAGGGTTTCCAAGATGTAAATCTTTATGAATGCAGACTGCTACATCTTTAAACAATTGATCTCTTGATTAGAAGGTGATTATTTAACCACTAGGTCCCCTGAGGTATACATTTAAATCCTTTAAAAAGAAATCTGAAATAACACAATATTTTAAAGATAGAAATGGAAGTAATTGAGATGCACAGTAATTATACAGCTACAGCTGACAATTGAAATGTAAGAATACATTAGGGAAAAGGCTATAGTAAGGATTAACATTAACTCAAGGAGTTATAATAAAGAGGGTTCCCAGCCTGGGTATTAATTGGTTAGGAGATGTGGTCAGGGGTTTAAAAAGCTTTCTCAGCTGGAAGGCTAGTTGGAGTTGGTAGAACTCCCTATCCTCAGGGTATTAACTGAGGTGTGACATTAAACATATTAGGAACTGCGGTCACACTTATCTTTGCACCCAGGCAGGAAACAATACTGCAAGTCAATACACAGAGCTTCTGGGCTCTGAATGCTCCCACTGATGAATGTGAATGTATTTCATATTCTGTTTACCATTCACAGATTAGCTTTATAATAGAATACTATCTCAGATTACCCAGTTATAAAATCTAAATCCAGGATGGGCCAGATCCTTCAGGAATGACCATGTTTTAATCCACTAGGCCAAAATAAAAGCTAGTTTTAAAATCAAATGTCTGCCTATGTGATTGTCCCTGTAGCTCGGAAAGCAAGCATGCCACCCATTCAATACCATCCACTCATTATATAGCTGTGAGTGCCTAGTATCCGCTTAGTTTGATGCTATAAGGGAGACATGTGTTAGAGGGAGGCTAATAGCCAGGGGATGAGGATGAACACAAAGGAAGGAGAATAAAAGACAGTAAGTACATAATTAGCTGTTATTTCTCCCTTGTTTATACAGCTCCGTTGTCAAACTGCCTTGCTACCATAGTGATAGTTACTAAGAAATGCATAGATTCATATATGAGCAGGTTACAGAGTTCCCTTTGCTGATTTTTTTTAAATATATGTTGTATTTTTCCAGGCAAATTAGTGATTCTTTGTATCACTCTAATTTTCTCAGTGGACTCTCTAAAAGTCTTAAAAACAAAAACAACAACAAAAAAAAACTGGACCAAGCTCCATTAAATTAATCTGTGCTAATCCTGAACAGTTTAAGAATTTTTCTATTTCTTAAGGATCATGCTTTAACTCTTCATGCATAACCTGAGTGAAGTAAATTTTCCAAGCTTATCCATTTTTAAGATACTTAGCAGTGAGCTCCCAAAGTTGTTTCCAAGTTTAATAAACAATTTCAGAAGACTGAACGTGTCTTGGTCATCTCTCACTCCAGACTCCTGCTCCAGTCTGTTCTGTAGCTGCTCTTGCTCTCTTCTCCTTGCTCCCTTCATCCTGTTTGTAGCTGCTGTCTTCTGCTCCCTGAGTTCCATGACCTACAAGTGTTTATTTATAATAAACCTTTACCGAGTTTGGGAATAACAAAGGAAGCAGAATACTAGAGTACAGGGCAGGGAATTTAAACATAGACATTGTTATGTGCTGCCCAGTCAGAACCAACTCATAGCCAATCCTTCAGTGGGTTTTCAGAGGCAGTAAATTATAGGAGAGAAGACTGTCCATCTTTATCCAAAGGAGCCACTGCTGTATTTGAACCATGTGCCTTTGGGTTGGCAGTGCAGCCTTTGGGTTGGCAGTGAGCTCTCTGGGCTCTGATAGGCCTTGTTTTATTGCACATCACAGATACAGTGTTGGGTTTTGATTTTTTTTTTAACCAACTGACGGTTTGTGGCAACCCTGCAATGAGCAAATCTGTCGGTGCCATTGTTTCAAAAACATGTGTTCACTTAGTGTTTGTGTGTCATTTAGTCATTCTGCCAACATTTCAAACTTTTTGAAAAAGCTAACTGTAAAAGGAGCCAGGACAACATGGGGATGGTCATATGCAACCTTTACCAATTCCACAAAGGGGAACTGTCCCCATCAACAGCACCCACAACACAAAACCAATTCCCATGAGGTCAGATATGCCTTTCATGCTCTGACACCTCTTTCTACTCATCCCAACATCAATCTTTCTGCTCTGCTGGATCCAAATCCCATTATAAGAGCTGACAGATCCCACAGAACCATAATAGAGAAGTCAAAATACTATAATTCAGGTTGGAAGCAGCTATAATCAATCATTCAGGGTAGCTTCTAAAATGTGCTCACAGGCACCTCAGCTTTCAGCCTTGTGGCTGTAGCCAGTGTTACAAAGCTTGTTGTTGTTGTTAAGTGCTGTTGAGTTGTAGACAACTCATAGCGACCCTATGAAACAAAGAACTGAACATTTGTATAAGTTTTGTCATTTCTCCACATTCATAGAGTTTCCGGAGTCAAGCCATTTTGGAAGTGGATGCCGCCCCTGCTCCAAGCTTGTTTTAATCCGGGAGCTCCATCAAACACTGTCCACCATGGGAAACCATTATTGCATCTGACACATCAGTGCCACAGTGTTTAGCATCACAGTGACCACAAGTTACCTCTGTACAGCAAATGGACAGACCAGGGCTATACCACTTAGAAATATGTTTGACCGAAAACAATGAAAACAAGGCCCGAGGGCCCAAATATGTTTTTAAATAGAAGGCCGAATCACATCATCTCACACCCATTAGTGAGTTATCAGAACCATTTGCAATTGTAAGAATGTACCAATGTAAGAATCCCCACCAGAAACATCAAACCAACTTCTGTAGAATCTGGCTGCTGCAGATGACTTGCAAATTGGATTCCAGCCCCATACTGCTGACCAAATGCTTAGATTTGCTAATTAAGGTTCTAAGTCAACAGCTCCTAGTTCTATGAGATAACAGACCCAAGGCCACCTCTGTCTCACGCCAGGTATTTGGTTCTCTGCTGCAATTGTTACTGCTCTCCTGTAGATCTGGTTGGTGCAAGGCTCTCTGGCCCTGAAGGGCACACTGCATTCTTTTGCTTCGTCTTTGCTGGTAGTGAGATTCTCAGATCTGAAGCCAATTCTGCTCAGTTTAGTGTTGAGACCATCCAATCCTTTTGTGGATAAGCTAACACACCCTCCTTACACATGCCTGCCCGTACACATGGCAGAGTCCAACTTAGTGGCTGGGAAAGCCATTTTGAACAATAAACCTTTCACACCACACTGTTGTTGTTATTGTTGTTGTGTACAGTTGAGTCAGAATAGACCCATAGCTGATCCTCCAGCGGTTTTCAGAAGCAATTAATCACATGGGAGGACTTTGCTCATCCTTCTCCTGCCACACAACATTACTGCACATGCACTAGGAAACCCAGAAATTCACCTAACTGGCTTTATTGTGATAGTCTGGAGTCAAAGCCACATTATCTCTGAGGTCTATCTGTTACTTAAATGTTCTTTGGTCATATATGTTCTTCATCGGAAATTTCTCACCTTATTTTCTTCTCAGGCCTTGCTGCCACCATTTTTTTTTATCAGACTGCCTTTGCTCTGTTCTTTTCAGCCAAAATCTCTGTCACTTTACTTTCCCCCCCTCCCCCTTTCTTTTTTTTTTTTGGTCAAAAGCTTCTTCCATCTAAATTAATGCCCAAATCCTAAAGGTGAATACCGCTATTCACCTAGAATGTAAAACCTGCTAATTAGTTATTTTTAAAACTATGTATTTTCTTTTTCTATGGAGATGCTTTTTGGAACATCAGTCCCATTCTGCCTGCATTTTAGGAACCATTTTTTCCCTTAAGATTAGCTGCATGGTCAATGTCGAAACTAAAGTTCAGAAATGTCCTGTAATGTTGGAGAAAAGCTTCTTATGTTTGGGGGGAAATTTCAGTCAATTTTTTAACTTTTTCATAATTCATTTGCTATAAAGAGATTCCTTAGAGATTCAGATAAGTTTTGGACTGATGTGATTTTCTGATTGATCCCTAGGAGAGAGAAAACATTAAAAACTAGTTCCCTGTAGAAAACCCCCTGCTGTACGTGGTGTTATCTGCAGGACCCTTTTCTATGCACTCAGCATATTTTACTAAAGAAACCTCCATCTATCAGTGTAGTTGCTAGAACAAATACTGCAGCTCTACTTTAAGGATAAGGATCTTATCTTTGACAAACACAAAAGTTTCCAAAGGTGCTGAGTGCCAATGTTCTCTTTGTGGCAGCCCTAATTTACACTTGAATGTCATCTCCAAAGGAAGGTAACATATAACAACAGACAAAACTTCTTGTGCGGCTATGTATTTCCACTTGGACAGATCTCAAGTTATATCTATTTGGATGCCCTCTCCAAAGACTGGCCCCTCCTGGCAACATGTCCTAAGTCTGTGAGACGGAGCTTCAAAATCCGTGCCTCCAAGGAACAGCTTAGTTTCACCCTCTCCAGGAAGAGACAGTCCTTGGAGAAGGACATCATGCTTGGAAGGGTGGAGGGGCAGCGCAGGAGAGGAAGACACTGGATGGGATGGACTGACACAGTAACTGGGGTAACGGGACTAGGTGTGTCAGAGACAATGAGATTGGCTCAAGATATAGCAGGCTTCAGAGCTAATGTACATAGGAATCACTGTGAGTTTCAGATGACTCAATGGCACATAACAACAACAAATATCCACCTATCATGAGTCTGCTATGGACTATGAAGTGCACCAGATCAAGTATCAAGAATGATGTGAGAAAAAACTGAGGGCTTCCAGGGGGGGAAAAAAAGTTTATAATGTTGTTGTT
>NW_006399797.1:8139852-8157505 GCF_000299155.1 Elephantulus edwardii | reverse complement strand
CTTCAGCTAGTCAGATCCGAGCCTCTGTTTTGACCTTTCTGCGGGCTTTTTATTAATTAAAAAAAGATGGAAATCTTACTAACTGGGTTTTGTAGTTTTAAAATTGGAAGCTTTTAAAAGAAAATTCTCTGCTCTACAGAGGGTACTGAAGTCTGACTTGCTAGTAATCACTTGAAGTCACATGCTGAATTCGTGATAAAGTCAGGACTCACTCAGGAGATTGGAACTGTCAACAGCTTCATCTTGGTTGGATCTACAATTAACACCCTTGGTACCAGCAGAATAAGGAGACACACTACACTGGGAGAATCTGCAGTTAGGGGCCTTTCAAAATTATTGAGGAGTAGTGCTGTTAGTTTGAAGACTAAGGTGCATCTGATTCAGGCTATGGACTTTCAGATTACTAGCTATTCATCTGAGAGCTGGACAATGCATAAGGATGAAGGGAGAATTGACACTTTTGAGCTGTGATGTTGAAGAAGAGCACCAAACATCCCATGGATGGCACCTAACAACAATATATAAGTCTCTAGTGGTGTATTTGTAAGGATTTGCACTGTAATCCCAAAGGCATAAAGGTCAAATCTATCAGCTGCTCTGTGGAAGAAAGATGGACAGTCTCCTTTTGTGTGATTTACTACCCCCTTAAAGCCCACTGGGGTGGGGGGGGGGGTCAGCTGTGATTCATTTTTATTAGACAGCACATAACAACAAATAACTTTCATACAGAGAATCAAATAAACAGACACTTATCTGAAAAGGGAATTTCTCTTTGCTGTGCTAAAGAAAAAGTCAGCAACTGAGATTTTTTACTCTTCACAGAGAACAGCATAAGAATATGAAACAGAAAATAGTAGAACTACTAACTGGGATGTTATAATATATGAAGTATTAGTTGTTGTTAAGTGTCGTCGGGTCATAGACGACTCATAGCGACCCTATGAATGAAAGTCCTCAGCACTTGCGTGACTTTCAAACTTTCTCCAGGTTCATAGGGTTTCTGGAGGCAAGATATTTACGGAAGTGAATGCCACTCCTACTATGAAGTATTAGTTACTTTCATCAAATACACATGATTATTTATCCATTGAGCTGTAGTCAAGAATCAAATGACATGTTAAATTGGGAAAACTGGTTGTTAAGAACCTCGCCAACATGCTAAAGAGCAAGGATGTCAGTTTAAAGACTAAGGTGCGCCTGATACAAGCCATATTATTTTAAATTACTTTTACACATCTGGAAATTGGACAATGAACAAGGAAGTTCATTTGAATTATGGTGCTGGTGAAGTGTACTTAATGCCCTAAGACTGCCAAAAGAACAAATAGATCTTGGAGGAAGGAAAACCAAGTTATTCTTTATAGGCAAGGATGATAAAACTTCATCTTGCATACTTTGGGAATATTATTGGGATTGTTGTTAAGTGTTATCCAGTCCAGTAAAACATATAGTGACCCTGTGAACAACAGATCTGACCTCTGTCCTATCCTGCACCATCCTCATCATCTTCGACACATTTGAGTCCATTGCTGCAGACACAGTATCGATCTCACTCACTGAGGGTCTTCCACTCTTTATTGACCCTCCACTTTTCCAAGCATGATGTCCCTTTCCCAGGAATAGCCTCTCCTAACAACATGTCCAAAATACATGAGACAAAGCTTCACTATCTTTGACTCCAAGGAACACTTTAGTTACACTTTCTTCAAGACATATCTGTTCTTTTGGCCGTCCATGGGAAATTCAGCATTCTTCTCCAACAATTTATTCTTTTTCTGTTATCCTTATTCATTGTGCAGCTCTCAGATGCATAATAGGTGATTGGAAAGACTGTGGTTCGAATCATGTGAATCTTAGTCTTTAAGCTGAAATCATTGTTCTTCAGGATTTTGGAGAGGTCCCTGACAGCAGAATTTCCCAATGCTATATGTCTCATATTGGAAGGAGGAGTGGCACACCTCCGTAATAGCTTGCCTCCAGAAACCATATGAACCTGGAGAGAGGATGAAAGGCACCCAAGTGTCAAGGACTCTCGTTCATAGGGTCGCTATGAGTCACCTGCGACTCGACGGCACTTAACAACAACATATGTCTCGTAACCTCCTGACTACTAGTACCAAGGGTATTGACTGTGGATCCAAGAAAGATGAAATGATTGATAATTTCAAACTTTTCTCCATTTATCATGATGCAGTCTATTAGCCCAGTGGTGAAGGTTTTTGTTTTCTTGATACGGAGATGTATTCCATATTTCTTGCTTGCTGTTTTGTTAAATTTTGCTATTTTGACTGGGGTGAGATGATATCTCATAGTTGTTTTAATTTGCATCTCTTTTAGGGCTAGGGATTTTGAGCATTTCTTCATGTGTTTGTTAGCCATCTGAATGTCGTCTTCGGTGAAGTGCCTGTTCATATCCTGTGCCCATTTTTCTATTGGATTATTTACCTTTATCTTGTTGTGGTGCTCAAGTATTTCATCAATTCTGGATATAAGTCCCTTATCTGATATGTTATTACTGAATACTTTTTCCCAGTCAGTGGCTTCCCTTTTTACCCTATTGGAGAAGTTTTTGGATGTGCATAGGGATTTGAGTCTTAGAAGATCCCATTCATCTATGTTATCTTCTCCTGGTTGTAGGTTTTCCAGGATACTGGGAAGACTGTTTATGTTGTGGATTAGAACTTCTAGTGTTGTTCCTAGCTTTTCTGTAATGAAGTTTATAGTCCTTCGTTTTAGTCCTAGGTCCATGATCCACCTTGAGTTGGTTTTTGTGTATGGAGTGAGGTGTGGGTCTTGCTTGAGTCTTTTGCAGATATTTTTCCAATTTTGCCAACACCATTTGTTAAAAAGGCTGTCGTTTCCCCACTTCACTGATTTCATCTCCTTGTCAAAGATCAGTTGACCATAGACCTTTCCCTCTTTGAAATCATGCCATGTTCCCTCACTTTGTTCAGACAACTTCTTGGTCTAGGTATAGATATTGTATGAGCATAATTAAGTGTTCTAGCATTCGCATTCTTCTAAATGTTAGCTATAGTTTGCTATGATACACACAGTCAAATGTTTTTCATAATCAGTAAAACACAAGTAGAAGTTCTTCTGATATTTTATGCTTTCAGTCAAGATCCACCTGATATCAGCAATAATGTCCCTGGTTCCATGTCCTCTTCTAAACGTCTCAGCCTGAATTTCTGGCAGTTCTTTGTCAATGTGATGTTCTAACCATTTTTGGATGTTCTTCAACAATACTTTTTTTTTGTGTGGTATTATATTGGTCGATAATTTCTACATTTTGTTAGATCACTTTTCTTGGGAATGAGAGCAAATATGGATCTCTTTCAGTCTGTTGGCCAGGTAACTCTCTTCCAAATATCCTTACAAGATGTGTGAACATGTCTAGGGTTGTATAGGTTATCGGGAACTTGTCAGTTGGTGTCCCATCTATTCGTGTTGTTGTTATGTGCTTTCAAGTTGTTTGCGATTCATAGCGACCTCACGTACATCAGCTCTGAACACTGCTCTATCCTGAGCCAACCTCATTGTCTCTTACACACCTACTCCCATTACTCCAGTAACTGAGTCAATCCATCTCATCTAGGGAAACTTAATCTCTAGTGCTGTCCCTCCACTCTCCCAAGCATGATGTCCCTCTCCAAGGACTGGTCCCTCCTTGCAACATGTCCAAAATATGTCCATTGAAGCTTCAAAATCCTTGCCTCCAAAGAGCAGCCTGGTTTCACCCTCTCCAGGACAAACCAGTTTGTTCTCCTAGCAGTCCATGGTATATTCAACACTTTTCTCCAGCATCACAACTCAAAGGCATTGAGTCTTTTTCTGTCATCCTTAGTCATTGCCCAGCTCTCTGATGCACATCTAGTTCTATGGCCTTATTTCTTTCCAATATGCCTTCAGTGCTGCTTGAATTTTCTTCATCACCATTGGCTCTTTATCATAAGCTAGTTCCTGAAATATTCCACTGTTGACCAATTCTTTTTTGTACAGAGGCTCCATCCATGTATTCCTTCCACCTTCTTTTGATTCTCCCTGGATCCTTCAATATTTCTCCCATAGTATCTTTCAGTATTGCAACTAGAGGCTTGAACTTGTTTTTCAGTTCTTTTAGTTTGAGGAATGCTGAAGGAGTTCTGTCTTTTTCATTCTGCAGCTTCAGCTCTTTGTACATTCCATTAAAGACATCATGCTAAGAAAAATCAGTGAATGAAAGGATGACCCTCCATGAGACATACTGACACTGTGGTTGTAACAATGAGCTCTAACTAATGGAGACCATGCAAGACGGGACAAAGTTCTGAGCTTTTTTTCATAAGGTGGCTATGAGCTATAGTCAACTCAACAGCACTTAACAACAACACTTTTATATGGTGAATAAGAGTAGATTTCTGCTTTAGTAGAGTCTATGTCTTTGAGCTGTGGTGTTGAAGAAGAGTATTGAACATACCATGGAACAAGTATGTCTGTTCTGGAGAGTGTGAAACCAAGCTACTCATTGGAGGCAAGAACTCTGAAGCTCTGTCTTGTGTACTTTGGGTATGTTGCCATCAGGGATCAGACCTTGGAGAAGGACATTATGCTTGGAAGGGTGGACGGACAGCACAGGAACAGAAGCCCCAGGATGACATGGGTTGACTCAGTGACTGGAGTTATGAGGGCAGGTGTGTTTCAGTCAATAGAACAGATTTCAGAGCTGCTGGGCACAAGGTCATTATAAGTCACAGGAGACCTAATGGCATATAACCACAACAATAAGTGGGGGAAACGAAAAAAGAAGAAGACCATCAGAGAGGTAGATTGGCACAGTGGCTACAACAACAAGCTGAAGCACAGCAGTTACAGAGAAGGTGGTTCCGGAAGAATTTCGTTCTGCTGCACACAGGGTTGCTATGAGGCAAAGTTAACTCAGCATGTAACAAGCCAGCCAACAATGGAGGAAGCAGACAAGCAGTATGATGTGACACTTGCATTTTAGAGTCAGGGCAAAGATGTATAGAAGGTCACAAAAGGAGCACCTACTTCAATAGGAGTGAAAGTAGGGAAGTGTCAACAAAGCTTTTTCAAATGAAAGACAAGAGTTGTGCAAAATTGGAAAAAGTTGGAGAGTCTAAAGCCACAAACTCACAGTGGGAAGTCCTCTAAACTGACTCATGATATCAATCCTTATCTTCCAGTCTGTATTATTTGATAATCTAGAGTCTAAAGGAGGAATAAAACGACATTTATCCATCTCCCTGCAGTTAAAGGTCTGCTTCTGCCAACTGGATGTTCTTGGAAGGTTTATCCTATACCGGAACCACCTGCTTTGTGTTTTGCCGGCAAACTCGGATGTGAAGACCCTGGGCTTTTTGGCAGTATTTCAGTGTCCAGGTACTAACTTAGTGGGTGTTAAGAAGTAACGGCAGGGCTTTCTGATCCTTGGCTCATAGCTCCAGTGGTGTGTCCTTGAATTCAAAGATACCAGCGGAGTTCTCTGACTCCACATCTTTCTGAGTACGGCAGTAAGTACAGCTGCTCAGGGAGACCAGTTGAGAGGTCGAATGTTAGAAATCATTCATGGAGGTCTGATCAAGAAACTCCCTTTAGGCTTTCTGATAATCTTGTAAACTTTTAGTTCCCTGTATTAAAGTTCTTTTTGCTTAAAATGATTTGGGCATTTCTGATGCCAATAAGTAATGCACCAGCCGGATAGCTTTTTAAAAAAGGTAAATAGTCTATGAAGAATAGAGCGCAGGCATCAGCAAACTTTTTCTGTAAATGACAGCAAAGTAAATAGCCACATATGATCCTGTCATATTATTCTTTCTCTAACAATTCTTTAGAAATGTAAAAAACAACCAAACTCCCAAATGAGCAAAAAAACAAAAGCAAAACATTTTTAGTTCTTCAAGTCAGGTTTAATCCACAGGCTAAAATTTATTGACCCTTAAATAGTGTGTTCAAGCATGTGATGAAACATAAAAAAAAATAAGATATTAAAGGGAAAAAGCTCTTAATTTTTGAAATGCAAGATATGTTTATGACACTACCATTTTAGGACATATACTAGCATGTCTTTGTTAATTCTGAAGTGATAAATATCCCCAAACTGGAAACTTAATGATTTCCAGCTAATTGGTAAGAAACTACACTGCAGTCCCAAAGGCACGTGGTTTGAATCCACCAGCTGCTCCATGGAAGAAGAATAGGCAGTCTTCTCCAGTGCAATTAACTGCCTCTGAAAACCCACTGGAGGGTCAGCTATAGGTTCCAACTTGATGGTACACAACAACAACAATATGTAGAATCAGTTCATGACTGTAATCTGGACTAGCAGGAATCACTAGAGTTGGTGTCACCTAGTATTGGGGAGCTCTAGTGTCATGGCCCACAGGGAGTTGTGCTGCAAATCAAAGGTGGCTCCTCTAATAGCTCGAATTCAGTAGGAGAGCCATAGGGGCAAGATGGGCAGTTTCCACCCATGCAATGGTCTATGAGTTGGCTCTAACTCAATGGCAATGAGTGAATGATTGTGGTATTTCATTGTGTCAACCCCCTAACCCTCCTAGAACTTCTTCTGTCCTAGACTATATGGAATCTTCATTAATGTTCATTATTAATTTTAATCCTAGGGTAAAACATGATAATTACAGATTTAACTTGTCTAAATAGAATGTTTTCTAGAATATATGAATAACAGAATAAGCAGCAGTCAGGAAATCAAATGATACACAGAATGGGAAAATCTGCTACTAGAATGTTAACAGTCAAAGATGTCACTCTAAGGATAAAAGTACACCTGAATGACGCAGTAATTTTTTTTTAGCAGTGATATTTTTATCCCCTCATTTCCATGTAAAGGGAGCTCTGGTGGCCTAATGGGTAAAAAGTTGTGCTACCAACCCAAAGGCAAGCAGTTTGAATGTACTAGCTGCCCCATAGGAGAAAGATGGACACTTTCCTTCCATGTGATTTACAGCCTCTGAAAACTAGCTGGAAAGTCAACTATGAGGCTCTAAGTCAGTTCCAGTTGGATGGCAATGAATTGAGGTTTTGTTGAGCTATCTGTGGATCTTGGCTGAAAGCAGTGAGTACCAGAAGAATGTGTTTCATTGACTATACAAAGGCATTTGACTGTGTGGATCATAACAAACTGTGGTTAACTCTGAGAAGAATGGGAATCCCAGAACACTTGATTGTGCTTATGCAAAACCTATACTTTGACCAGGAGACAGTCATCAGAAAAGAGCAAGGAAACACTGCTTGGTTCCTAATTGGAAAAGGTAATGCCAGGAATGTGTCCTATCTCCATCCTTTTTCAATCTATATGCAGAACAGATTATTCAGGAGGCTGGGCTTTATGAGGAGAAATGTGGCATCAGAATTGGAGGAAGACATCAATAATCTGAGTTATGCAGATGACACAACACTGAAGAGGACCTGAAGCACTTGCTGCAGAATATAAAAAACTGCAGCCTTCAAGATGTATTAAAGATCAACATCAAGAAAACAAAGATTCTCACCACTGGGCCAATTGGCAGCATCGTGATAGATGGTGAAGAGATTAAAATTGTTAACAGCTTCACCTTGCTTGGCTCCGTAATCAACAGTCTTGGTACCAGCAGCCAGGTAACCAAAAGACAAATTGCACTGGGAAAGTCTGCTGTCAGAGACTTTCCCAAATTACTGGAGAACAATGATGTCAGCCTGGGGACTAAGGTGAGCCTGATCCAGGCCATAGTCTTTGCAATTACTTGCTATGCATCAGAAAGCTGGATAATGACTTGGGATGATAGAAGGAGAATTGATGCCTTTGAGCTGTGGTACTGGAGAATATTGAATATACCATGGACTGCTAAGAGAACAAACAGGTTCATTCTAGAGAGGGTGAGACCAGGCTGCTCCTTGGAGGCAAGGATTCTGAAGCTTTGTCTGACATACTTTGGACATGTTGCAAGGTGGGTCCAGTCCTTGGAGAGGGACGTCATACTTGGGAGGGTAGAGAGACAACACAAGAAAGGAAGATCCTCAATGAAATGGAATCAAGTGACTGGGGTGATAGGAGTAGGTGTGTCAGAGTCAGTAAGATTGGCACAGGATCGAGCAGCGTTTAGGGCTGTTGTACATAGGATCGCTATGAGTTGCAGGTGACTCAACAGCATATTACAACAACAACAACAAGAACAACATCATCTATGTAAAACTAGATAATTATAAGAGAAGATTAAAGAAGAATTTATGTCTTTTAGTTATGGTTTGGTAAAGGATATTAAATATACCATGAACTGCCAGAAGAACAAACAAATCTGTTTTGTAACAAATATGGACAAAGTACTCTTTAGATGTGAGGATGATGAGACTTTGTCTTATGAATTTTGGGCATTTTATGAGCAAGGGCCAGTTCTTGAAGAACGTCAATGCTCAGTAATGTAACCAGGAAGAACCTCAACACGATCACTGGCAACAGTGGCTACCACCGTGTAGCAACAATAGTGAGAACACCCAGAATAGGTTCTTTCTTTTGTAGTTATGGTTGCTATGAATCAAAATTAACTTGATAGCATCTAAAACAACAATAACAAAATAGTGTTGTAAATCTTTTTACACTGAATTATGACATTTGTAACTGAGCAGAAGCTTTAAAAATTTTTGTCCTTTTCCCTTCATTCTAAAAAAAAAAAACAACACCCAAACCAAACCAACCAACTACAGGCTCACAAATGTTAACATACTATTGTAGTTGAAATATCACAAAATGAGCTACTATGAAAATTAGGAGCAATGAAAGCAACATTGATTATTGTAGTGTATGTAGACAAAAATAACTTTATTCAAAGCATTGCAGTAATTAAGTAATACTGACTGCTCTACCTCAGAGAGGCCTTTTGTCAGGTTTAAGACACCATAAATCTTTTTGGGAGGAGAATACCCATAGTCCTCATGTAGTGTGGCTGATAGATTTGAACCATGATCTTTCAATTAGTTTTGGACTAAGCCAAAAAGTAAATTAGCATAGTTTTAGTCTTGCGGTCTATCAATACATATAAGCTGGGTTTATGAAAAATGTTTTATTGTTACAACTAACTGTGTTGTTGTTGTTGTTGTTATGTGCCGTCGAGTCGCTTGCGACTCATAGCAACCCTATGTACAACAGCCCTAAACTCCGCTCTGTCCTGTGCCAATCACACTGTCTCTGACACTCCCATCCCAATTATCCCAGTCACTGAATCAATCCACCTCATAGTGGGCCTTCCTCTCCTGCGCTGTTCCTCCACCCTCTCAAGCATGATGTCCCTCTCCAGGGACCGGTCCCTCCTCACAACATGTCCAAAGTATGTTAGACGGAGCCTCAGAATCCTTGCCTCCAAGGAGCCACCCAGTTTAACCCTCTCCAGGACAAATCTGTTTGTTTTCCTAGCGGTCCATGGTATTCTCAATACTCTTCTCCAGCACCACAGCTCAAAGGCATCAATTCTCCTTCTGTCCTCCCTGGTCATTGTCCAACTCTCTGATGCATAACAAGTGATTGCGAAGACCATAGCCTGTAGGGACATTTTTATAAAATAAGGCATTTCTAATTAAACCATACACAAGGATTTTATAGTCAATTTGGTGTCACTCACTGTAAGAGTGAAACCATACAGAAATATTGTAGCTAAAATTTCATAAAACTGAACAAAATCAGCTACTATAAAATATTAAGAGCAATGAAAACAACACTGAGTTCATGTAGTGTGTGCAGGGTTAGTGTGCCTCCACCATAGGATGGATCGCCAACATCATGATAGATGGATAAAAGGTTGAGACATTCAATGTCTTCATCGTCCTTGGAGCCACAATCAATACACTTTATGCCAGCAGTCTGGAGATATTGTAGCACTAGGAAGATCTGTAGTCAGGGACCTCTTCAAATTACTGAGGCTCAATGACATACATGAGTTTGAGGACTAAGGTGCTTCTTGATTTAAGTCATGGTCTTTTCAGTCACTAGCAAGTACATTTGAGAGCTGGACAATGAATAAGGATGACAGAAGAAGAACTGATGCCTTTGAACTGTGGTCTTGGAGAAGTATGCTGAATATCTATCCTATGGACTACCAAAAGAGCAAACTGATATGTCTTGGAGAAAGTGCAGCCAGAGTGCTCCTTGGAGGCAAGGATAGTGAATTTTTGACTCACATACTTTGGGCATGTTGCTAGGAGAAGTTATTCCTTGAAGAGGGGCATCATTCTTGGAAAGGTGAAGGGATGACGAAGGAGAAGAAGACTTTCAATCAGGTGGACTGGACTGACACAGCAACTGCAAGCAGTGGGCTTGAGTGTGTCAGAGATTTTGAGGATGACGCAGGATAGGGCAAGGTTCAAATCTGTTGTTCATAGGGTTGCTACGAGTCAGGGTGTACTTGATGGCACCTAACAACAACACTCTAAGAGTGTTGCAGTGTCATTCAGTGTTCAGAAACTTCCATACCCTCTAATGACACCACTGTAGATCACAACTGAGTTCACACAACACTTGCTAAAAATTATCTTTGCAGGTTCTTTTATCAGTAGGACTGAATACTATAACATGGTGCAGTTGCTGAAATAGCCTATCTGGAAGTTATGTTATTATTGTTAGGTGCCATCAAGTTGAATAAAACTCATAGCGACCCTATGAACAAAAGATAGAAACCTGTTCTCTCCTGTGCCGCCTTCACACTTGCTGACACACAAGAGCCCAGCAGTCAACCTGGCTGAGGGTCTTCCTCTCCTTTACAATTACTTGCTATGCATCAGAAAACTGGACAATGACTAGGGATGATAGAAATATGATAGGGATGATGCTTTTGAACTTTGGTGCTGGAGAAGAATATTGAATATACCATGGACTGCTAGAAGAACAAACACGTTCATCCTAGAGAGGGTGAAAACAGGCTGCTCTTTGGAGGCAAGGATTCTGAAGCTTCAGCTGACATACTTTGAGCATGTTGCAAGGAGGAACCAGTCCTTGGAGAGGGACATCATGCTTGAAAGGATGGAGGGACAGTGCAAGAGACGAAGACCCTGGAAAAAAGGATTGATTCAGTGACTGGATTAATGAGGTTAGGTGTGTCAGAGACAAGGAAGTTGGCTTAGGACAGAGCAGGATTCCAAGCTATTGTGCATAGGGTCGCTGTGAATCACAAGTGACTCTACAGCATATAACAACAACAATGACAACAACAACAACATATTATTCAAGTTGTTCCCTGTATGTCTAAATATTCTTTGATCACTGAGAACACTGCAAGCAGTACAGATCTTGAAATTTCATTTTGAACTATAAATGTGATACCATTTCTGTTCAGTGAAATGGTGTCCATTTTTTTTCTTTTATAAAAAACAAATGATGATGGCATACACGAAGCTTTCCTGATAAAATACACACAAATCAAGTCAACCACATCTGTGGGAAATGATAGGGGAAAACGTCAGTATTATAAGTCAGAATAAGGTCAAGGTGCAGATTGTAGATCAATTGTTCATGTTGTTGTTATGTGCTGTGGAGCCTACTATGACCATAGTGACACTATCAACAGTGACTTTAAATCCTGCCCTATCTTGAACCAATCTCACTTGTCCCCATTGCCACAGTCACTGAGTCAATCCATCTCATCCAGGGTCTGCCTCTTCTGCTCTGCTCCTCCACACTTTCAAGCATGATTTCCTTCTCCACGGACTGGCCCCTTCTGACAACATGCCCAAAGCTTGTGAAAGTTTCAAAATCCTTGACTCTAAGGAGCAACCTGGTTTCATACGCTCTAGGACAGACTTTTTAAAGTTACAGCCACACAATGTCCCTGGGTGGGCTGGAACCACCAACCTTTCAGTTAACAGCCCAATGAGCTAACAAATCATATCACAGAGACAATGAAACTTATCTCCATACCTTCTGAATCTATATGTAGAACAGATAGTTCAGGAAGCTGAACTTTATGAAGAGGAATGCGGCATCAATATTGTAGGAAGACTCATCAACAATCTTTGTTATACACATGACACAATCTTGATTGCTGAAACTGAGGAGGACATGAGGCATTTGTTGTAGAAGGTCAAGGACTTAAACTCAACATCGAGGAAGCAAAGCTTCTCACCACCAGGCCAATTGTCAGCATCATGACAGATGGAAAAGAGACTGAGATTGTTAACAGCTTCATTCTCCTTGGTTCCATAATCAACACTCCGTTCCAGAAGCCAGGAAATCAAAAGATAAATTGCATTGGGGGAAAAAAATCTGCTGTCAGGGACCTCTCCAGGGTACTGAAAAGCTAGGATGTCAGTCTAGAGATTAAGGTGCACATGGCCAAAGCCATGATCTTCACAATTACTTACTATGCATCAGAAAGCTGGACAATGGCAAAGGATGATGGAAGAAGAATCAATGCCTTTGAGTTGTGGTGCTGGCAAAGAGTACGGAACAAAGCATGGATTGCCAAGAGAACAAACAGGTCTGTCTGGGGAGTGTGAAACCAAGTTACTCTTTGGAGGCAAGAATTTTGAAGCTCCACCCCCCATACATTGGGCATGTTACCAGTAGGAACCAGTCCTTGGAGAGGGTCATCATTCTTGGAAAGGTGGAGGGACAGTATAAGAGAGGAAAACCCTGTGATAATGAGGGTAGATATGTCAGAGAGAATGAAACTGGCTCAGGATAGAGTAGGATTCAGGGCTCTTGTACATAAGGTCAATATGAGTCACAAGTGACATGACAGTACCTAACAACAGAAACAGTTTAAGTAACACTGTTGAGCTGATTGTTTGCAAGCTTGCCCATTTCAGAGCTTGGAAATACTGGAAGACATACGCATTATTTGACACATTTGCTGTTCAGTATCAAAACTCATAAGTGCAATGAAGAAGACAGTTCATCTCTTAACTGGCTCTGAAATGGCTAACAAAAGATGTGGGCTGGAAAGAAACAAGCTATCCAGCTTTCTCCTTTTGGATTTAGGCTGAATATTTGGGGGTGGGAATGGCTGGAAGGGGAGCAGCAGCACTATTCAGATAGTAAATAAGTAGAATAGTAGAAAAAGAATGAGTTTATATCACTCTAGGAAGCACATGAATGATGCTCTGAATAGTCTGTGCTATCACCTTCATGATATAAGATGCCAGGCTAGAAAATCTTAAATTGCAATTTAGTAACTACTTTCAAGACAAGAAAGGAGCATTTCCGTATTCTTATATATTAACATATTTTTTATTTTCATGAATAATATGCAGGTGAGTAGCACAATGACCAGCTAGATATAAAGACTTCAGTATCAAGTAGATCCCAACACATGACTGTAAGAGAGTTGCAATTTTTGCTTATGAACTTAGTTTCTTAGGAATAAAAAAAAGTAACCTTGGCTATTCTGGTCAGTTTAGAATATGCATGCACTCTGAAGTATTTTGTACTTAGAAATTAAATACCTCATTAAAATATTATTGTAATAAAGTATGTACCACATCAGGAAAATAACCCAACCTGTCAAAATCAAACACCAAACCAAACCAAACCAAACAAACAAAAAAATGGTCAACACTGAACCATACCAAGAAGTAGCAAATGATCAGCTAATTGTACTTTAGGAAGGAAGATGTCCAGGATAGACTGAAGAGATTGTTGTTGTTCCTGCTGTTATGAGCCATTGAGTTGCTTACAATTCATAGCAACCCTATGTACAAGAGCCCTAAACTTGCTCTATTCTGTGCCAACCTCATTGTCTCTGACACACCTACCCCCATTGGCCCCGTCACTGATTTAATCCATCTCATTGAGAGTCTTCCTCTCCTGTGCTGCCCCTTCACCCACGCAAGCATGATGTCCCTTTCCAAGGACCAGTCCCTCCTTGCAACATGTCCAAAATATGCCAGACAAAGCTTCAAAATCCTTGCCTCCAAGGAGCAGCCTGGCTTCCCCTACTCCAGGACAAACCTATTTGTTCTCTTAGTAGTTCATAGTATATTCAACACTCTTCTCCAGCACCACAGCTCAAAGGCATCAATTCTCTTTCTAGCATCCCTAGTCATTGTCCAGCTCTCTGATGCATACATCACAAGCAGTTGTGAAGACAGTTGCTGGATCAGGCACATCTTAGTCTCCAGACTAATGTCATTTCTTTTCAGTACTCTGGAGAGGTTTCTAGCCACTGACTTTCCCAATGTAATTCGTCTCTTAATTTCCTGGTTGCTGGTACCAAGAGTGTTGATTGTGGAGCCACACACACTAAAACTGTTAACAATATCAATCTCTTCACCATCCATAATGATGCTGCCAATTGGCCTAGTGGTGAAAATGTTTGTTTTCTGTTGTTGAGCTTCAATCTATATTGAAGGCTGCAGTCCTTGATCTGCAGCAAGCACTTTAGGTCTTCTTCAGTTTCAGCAAGCAGGGTTGTGTCATCTGCATAATGCAGGTTGTTGATGAATCTTCCTCCAATTCTGATGCCACATTCCTCCTCATGTAGCCCAGCCTCCCAGATGATCGGTTCTGCATATACATTGAAAAGGTATGGAGGAAGCATACACCCTTCCCTATTTTGAACTATGCAGTGTTTCCTTGCTTTGTTCTGACAACTGGAATAGGTTTCCAAAGAGAAAAGCTAACTGAGGGAGGGGTGGACAGGTAGGGAAGTGTGCAGCAATGAAGGAATGGAAATCCAAGTCCTCTTTAATATTTTATTAAAATCTCAATTAAAAAAGAAAGAAAGAAAAGAATAGGTATCGCATAAGAAAGTCAAATGTTCTGGGGTTCCCATTCTTCTCAGAGTCAGCCAGTTTGTTGTGATCCACACAGTCAAATGCCTTTGCATAGTCAATGAAACACAGATAGACATTCCTCTGGAATATACTGCCCTTGGACTGAAGAGATTAAGGGGAGGGAAAAGGCTCTAGAAATTGATCAATTAAGCTGTTTTAGCAAATAGTTATGCTCATCTGTCTATGCCAAGAAATTTGGAAGATAGCTAGCTACCTGTCTAACCAAATGGAAGAAATTAATTACAAAGTTGATTCAACTGAATGCAGGAATTATTGACCATTAACATTAATACAACATTCAAGTGAAATCTTGCTGAAAATTATTCAGAAATAGCTGGAACAGTATACCCGAAGGAACTGCCAAAAGAACAACCAGATCTGTCATGGAACAATTGCTGCCAGAATACTCCTTAGAAGTAAGATGATGAGATTTAGTCTCACACACTTTGAATATGTTATCTAGATGGGCCAGTCATTGATAAAGGACATTATACTTAAAAAGTAGAGGGCCAGTGAAATAGAGGAAGACCCTTTATAGGATGGGTTGAAACAGAATTTGGGAAAATGGGCTTAAACATAGCGGAGATTGTGAGGATGATACAGGATTGGGCAGAGTTCTGCTCTTTTATACAAAGGGTTCCTGCATCAGAGCTGACTCAAAGGCACCTAACAACAACTGCCATCACAGCAGTTCTCTCCCTCCTTGATTACTATAGGAAGTTGTTGTTGCTCAAATAACTATACACAGTGGTGTTACTCTCATTGTTCTTAGGTGCCACTGAATCACCTACAATATATAATAGCTATGCTATGAACAACATTTTGAATTTTGCCCTATCCAGCACTATCCTCATGATCTCTGATATGCTCAGGCCCATTGTTATAGTCACTGTGTTAATCCATGTATTTGAGGGTCTTCTTCTCTTTCCCTGGCCCTCCACCTCCTCAGAATGATGTCCCTTTCCAAGGACTGACCCCTCCTGACAACATGCCCAAAGTAAATGAGACAAAGTTTCACTGTCTTTGGCTCTCAGGAACACCTGGGTTGGAATTCCTCCAAAATAGACCTGTTTGTTCCTTGGGCAGTCCATGGGTTATTCAGTACTCCCCTCTAACACCACAACTCAAAGTCATCAGTTCTCCTTCTGTCATTAATATTCATTATTGCTTAACTGTCAGACAAAAGTACGTGAAATGACTATGGCTTAGATCAGGTGCACCCAGATTTTCCCTATCCAATATGTCTTTTGAGTTCTTGGTGCTGTTGTCCTGGGTGCTGATGGTAGATTTTAGTAAAATAAAATAATTAACAACTCCAACTCTTCCATCTATCACAATGTTGCCTATTGATTCAGTGGTGAAGATTTTGTTTTCCTGATGTTGAGATATAATCCATATTAAAGACTGTAGTCTTCAATCTTCTGCAGTAAATACGTCAAGTCCTCTTCACTTTTAGTAAGCAAGGTTCTGTCATCTTCATAAAGCAGGATGTTGATGAGTTTTCCTCCCATCCTGATGCTACATTATTCTTCATGTTGTCCAGCTTCTCAAATGATTTGCTGTGCATAGATTGAAGAGATGTGGAGAAAGTATACCCGTGATGTATTCCTTTCCTGATTTTTAAACCACGCAGTGTTCCCTGGTTCTGTTCAGATAACAGCTTCTTGGTCTAGGTATAGGTTTCTTCTGAGTATGATTGAATATTCTGAGATTCTCATTCTTCCTAATATCACATTATATAATATATAATCATGAATGCCATTGATAGGGACATTTACAAATGATATCAGCTGCAAATAATAGAATCTCTTACCACAGTAGACATTTTAAGTTATTTGTCTAAAGAGGAAAAGTTCTTGTTTTCATCCTAACAGTAAATCTAGAAATAGGCAATTGCTAGCATTGGTTTCAATATTCAAGAATGTCAAACCCAATGGTCTCTGGTTTTCTTGACTTTTCCTTCATGAATAAAAGATGATCATTAAAGCTCCAAACTCTTCACTGCTTATGAAGCAGAATGAGTGAGCTGTTATCAGTTTTCGTTGTTCATTTTATTTAAAAGGCCAAAGGTTTCCTTCTCATACCCCATAATACTTTATTTAAATAAAGCCAATCTCAACCCCCTGTCATTAACTTGGTTCCAATTTACAGTGACTCCTACCTCAGGTTGCCAAGACTACAAATCTTGACAGCAGTAGTATAGAGAGCAAAGCCATATGGGAAGTACCGTCTCTGACCTTTACCAATGTCACAAGGGGAAACTGTCCCTGTTCACAACATCATAACACAAAACCAATTCCCATGAGATCAGACATGTCCCCCAAGTCGCCCTATACCTCTTTCTACTAATCTCAACACCAATATTCATGCTTTGCTGGGTTCACTATCTGATGCGATAGATCATGGACCACACAGAAGCCTATTGGGGGAGTTAAAAGGTTATAATTCACATTAATAACACAACACAGTCAAGACAGTTCCAGAAATGTGCACGCAGACACCTCAGCCTGGAGCCTTGTGGATCTAAATGTTCCCAAGTTCTCAGTCTTGCCAGTATTGGTTTCCCCTCCTAAGATATCATCTCACATACTTCTCCAGTTCAGCCATGGCTGCTGCCACCATCCCAAAGCATGTCCTACTTTTCCCTGCCTCCTCTTCACTGGAATATTACGGTCTCTATTCTCTTCTCTGGCTGGGGAGGATTCTATCTCCGAAGCCAGAGCTCTTCAATTTACTGGAAAGACTAGCCAATCCTCTTGTAGATTATTGAGACTGGCTGACCCCCCTGTGGAATAGTAGATGTTGTTGTTGTTGTTGTTATGTGCCGTCGAGGCGTTTCCAACTCATAGCGACCCTATGCACAACAGCCCTAAACCCTGCTCTATCCTGCGCCAAC
>NW_006399797.1:8106485-8137488 GCF_000299155.1 Elephantulus edwardii | reverse complement strand
CCTCTGAAAACCCTATGCACAACAGAACACATGCAGATTAACAGAAAGGGCAACCTAGGTAGAACTATAAAGTATGGAAATACAAAGGAGGAGGAACAAGTGGGCGTGTTGGCTTACTCACAAAAAGATTGACTATCTACTATTCCATACTTGTTCCTCCTCGAACTTAATTGTGGGTTCTGGATCTTAGGACCACAGCCTTGGGGACATCAAGGGAAATACACATAACATGGTCTACCAGGACAATTTTCTGCATTCTCCTTTGGAGAGTACCCACTAGGATCTTAAAAGCTGGTGAGCAGCCATCTAAAGTACAGCTACTAGTCTTTCCCTATCCAGAAAAAATATGAGGGCAAGGGTGGGCGGGGGTGGGGGGGGCAAAGATGTACTCAAATAACCAGTCCAAAGACTACAGGGCCATATGAACGTCAATTTCCATGGCCTAATGCCTAGGAGAACAAGATGATGTCCAGCTACCACCACTGAACACTCTAAAAGAATCACAATAGAATGAGATCTTTAATAGAGTGAGAGAAAATGTAGAACAAAACTAAA
This sequence comes from Elephantulus edwardii, assembly GCF_000299155.1. NCBI lineage: Eukaryota > Metazoa > Chordata > Mammalia > Macroscelidea > Macroscelididae > Elephantulus > Elephantulus edwardii. The sequence continues at coordinate 8,136,933 of NW_006399797.1, read as the reverse complement.
AAATATTAAAAAGGCCAGCCTAACTGGTCTGATAGAAACTGGTGGCACCACAGACCTGGAACAAAACTTGCTCTATGGCACAATTTTCAGGCAAATAATGAGACAAGCCAGGGATCTTTGGTGGCTTAGTGGTAAAGAATTGTACTGCTAACTCAAAGGTATGCAGTTTGTATCCATTCATGGGAAAAAGATAGGCAGTCTCCACTAGTGCAACTTACTGCCTCTGAAAACTACTGGCTAGAGGGCCAGCTATGAGTCAGATCTGATTCAATGGTTTTCATCAACAATAACAACAATATAGAGTAAACATTAACACCAGAGAGGTATTCAATTCTTAGAATAACCAAGCCTATAGAGCCAAAAGAGCAGTATTTGTCAAAAAATAAAGCTCAGAAGGCAGAAAGGGTAAGAAAAGATTAATGGAAATGAGAATTATAGGGAAGAAGTTGGAAAAAAATTTTTGTGGGTATTATACTTTTTATAGAACAAAATATATATGAATGATTGAATGAAAACCCAATTTGCTTTGTAAACATACATCAAATTATAGTTTTAAATAAAATCTCTGATGGAGAAGGGGAAGAAACAGACTCTGAAGCAAAGATTTGTATGCAGGTGGTTGATGGTGAAGTAGTGAAAGCAGTAGGCAGTTAACTAAAATAACAGTTTTGAAGCAACCAGTCATTCTGTGGGAGAAAGATAGTGCAGCATATGTATTGAACTATGCCATCAGTACTCTTTTCACCATCACTAAGATGAAAGACATCCCTGGAGAAAGACCTCATGCTTAGTATACCAGAGGGTCAATGAAAAACAAGATCTTCAAGATGGACTGCCCAGTGGCTGTGTGTGTTTAAGCACAGCAGAGACTGTGGGAATATCATAGGATTGAGCAGTGTTTTGTTTTTTTGTACATGACATCTATGCTTCAAAACCAATTTGATAGCACCAAAAAATGGATAGCTATGGGGAAAACTGAGACTAAGATTCTCCCCTTGATAGATGTCGAAGAGTTTGAGATGTTAACAATTACAGCTTGCTTGGCTCCAAAATAAAAACTCTTGGCATGAGCAGTCAGTCAGTATATCAAAAAAAAAAATTGTCATCATTTTGTTGTTATGTGCTGCTGAGTCATCTGCTACTCATAGTGATCCTACGTACAGCAGCTCTGAAGCCTGCCCTCTCCTAAGCCCGTCTCGCTTACTCTGATACACCCTCCCTCATTGCCCCAGTTACTGTATCAATCCATTTCATCCAGGGTCTACCTCTCCTGCGCTGTCCGTCCACCCTTTCGAGAATGATGTCCTTCTCCAAGGATTGGTCCCTCCAGGCCATGTGCCCAAAGTATGTGAGATGCAGCTTCAAAATCCCAGCCTCCAAGGAGAAACTTGGTTTCACCTTCTCTAAGACAGACCTGTTTGTTTTCTTGGTGGTGCATGGTATGCTCAATATTCTTCTCCAGCACCACAGCTCAAAGGCATCAATTTTTCTTCTGTCATCCTTGATCATTGTCCAGCTCTCTGATGCATAGCAAGTAATTGTGAAGACCATGGCCTGGATCAGGCGCACCTTCATTTCTAGACTGACATCATTGATTCTTAGTATTCTGGAGAGGTCCCTGACAGGAGATTTTCCCAGTGCATTCATCTTTTGATTTCCTGGCCTCTGGTGCCAAGAGTGTTGACTGTGGAGATGAGCAAGCCTGTAGTTAACAACGTCAGTCTATTCTCCATCTATCATGGTACTGCCAGTGGCCCAGTGATGAGAATCTGTTTTCTTGATGTTGAGCTTCAATCCATTTTGAAGACTATAGTCCATGACCTTCTGCAGAAAGCCCTTCAGGAGCTTCAAAAGACAAATTGCATTAAGAAAATTTGCCGTCATTGCCCTTTCTAGAGTGCTGAAGAGCAACAGTGTTAATCTAGAGATTAAAGTGCACCTACTCCAAGCCATGATCTTCATAATTACTTGCTATGCATCAGAGAGCTGGACAATTACTAAGGATGATAGAAGAATCTATGCCTTTGAGTTATGGTGCTGGAGAAGAGTATTGAACATTCCATGGGCTGCCAAGAGAACAAACAGGTCTGTCCTTGAGAGGGTGAAGACCCTCAACACCAACCGTGGACAGTTTTAAAGTAGTGGACATATGAGTTGGGCTTATGGTGTTTCTTAAATGTTAAGATGAATTTTGAATTCGCTTGAATGACGAAGTTGCGTTAATTGAGGTTCTTTAGCAGAAGTTAATGACTCCATCCCTCTGAAGACTTTCTAAGGAAACTTAATGCACATTGACTGGATGGACACTGAATGACTCTGGATTCAAGAACTTCACCTTTAAAGAGTTTGGTGCTATTGATTTGAAATAACTAGAATGAATGACTGGATGAAAATTGATGAGGAGAATAAGTTTATTCCCTTTAATGTCTGAACTTTAATACATAACCACTTACTTTAGTTTAAAGGATGACTGACTGGGGGTCCTGATTGTGAGTGTGTGAGCCGAGCTCCAGGCAGGAAACTTCCATCTTTCACTCATAGCAAGCCCAGGGCATTAAATGATGTCATGTTAACTTGACGTCACCAGCACTGCACTGACGCAAATCTCAAAGGGAGGAGACCATCAGTTCCCTTCAGAGGGCAGTCAGTTCCCCGGAGCAGCGAGGTGGTTGTCTTCCATTCTTCCCTGAAGGTTTGGATAGTCAGAGCTGCAGAAACCCAACCGCACAGGGTATCCGTGGCGGCCAGCCTGCTTTCCCGTCCCTCATCCACCACCTATCTGAGGCCCAGGCGCGGTCCAGGCGGCGGCGCGAGCACGAGCCTGCAGTCTGAGGCGGCCACGCGCGCGCACGCACGCTGGTGCGCACGCTCGTTCCCTCAGAACCCGGAAGTGCGCGGGAGAGCGAACCACGTGGGTGGAGCTGGAGCACGGATCGCATGGGGGAGTCTATCCCGCTTGCCGCCCCGGTGCCGGTGGAACAGGCGGTGCTGGAGACGTTCTTCTCTCACCTGGGTATCTTCTCTTACGACAAGGCCAAGGACAATGTGGAGAAGGAACGAGAGGCCAACAAGAGCGCGGGGGGCAGCTGGCTGTCGCTGCTGGCGGCCTTGGCCCACCTGGCCGCGGCCGAGAAGGTCTATCACAGCCTCACCTACCTGGGGCAAAAACTAGGTACCTCTGCCCCGGCCCCGTGCCCCTTGAGGGGGAAGGAAAGCGGGTACATTCGGCAATGGCTTGGGTTCCTTGTCTCCGTTGTCACTCCTAGTCGCAGGCTGACTCTGCCTGGAGTCTCCTCCCACAGTTCCCTTCCTTCCCCCGGCTTCCACAAGCCCCGCCCACAGGCCTCCCCTGCTGATAGATTGGCGGACCAGGTGGATGCTCTTTGCAGGGCTGCGCCTCAAACCCATGGCTTTATTCATTTTACCCGGTGCATGGATCAGCGCCATAAATAACCGAGCTCGCTTTTCTGCCCAGTGACACTGCGGCCAGAGGAGCAAAACTTGGCACTACCACCTGATTGTATAAGAGTTAATGAACACTGTTGTCTGACCTCTTAAAGCTAAGAATCTGGAGAATTATAGATCGTCACCTACCTACATCTCCCAATAAATATTTTATGAATGAAGATATTAATGAAAAATGAGTCGAAAAGGCAAGAGACGCCAACTAAAGTCACTTAATGGGGGAAATCTTAAATACTCATATCCCTGAAAATCAGTAAGATGTAACAGGAGCTGATAAAATTGACTATCACAACCAATAGAAACAATATCATTAAATTGAAAAAAATAAAATCCAAGGGCTATACACACAAAATATTACTACTTACAGTAATGTCATCGAGTCGAGCACGACTCAGCGACTCTATGAAAGGCCTGAAGCCTTTCTATAACAACATTTATCCAAGTTCCTAGTAATAATAAAAGCGCTTGTTTGAATCAGCTTTTCGAGTAATTTTCATACTTCTGGCATATTTTAGACCCATTATCAGAGACACAGCTGTTAAGGAGATATATATATATATATATACAGGACAGAAAATAGGAATGTAAAATTGGACCTAAATTCCATTTTGCTTTTTCCTCCAAATTTCCTTACATAATTTGAAGGTGACCGTGTACATCTTACTGAGCTATTAGTAAACAAAGGCCTGAGACTTTCTTAGATTCTTAGCTTCTGTTGTAGCTATTTGTAGAATTTTATTTATTGGCAAAAACTCATGCAGCATTTCTGCCTTGTACATTTCCCCCTTCCTCTTTTTACAGTGGCATCTCTCACAGATTTACGTATTTTGAGGTGGTAGTCTCCTTTTACAGATTAGCAGATGGAGTGTATGCAGTTATGTGAGTAGGTGGTAGACCCCAAACCAGACTATCTGCTTTGAGATGCTGTGTTAAGTGTATCCACATAGATTATCAAAACATGCATACGGATATCATGTCTATAGTATGTAATTTATTTATAAACAATACTTTAAAATAGGGCTAGGGGATTAATCATGGAGTTATACGCTTTGATGGGTGTGGGAAATTTGAAGAATCTGTTCTTGAAAACAATGTATTTGAATTTTTAAAATTAGTATAAAAATATAAGGGTTTTTTTTTTGCTGTAAAAATTGAAAATGGGCAAATTTTTGCAGTTTTGATAGTTTTCAGATTTTTTTCCACCTCATGAAAATGGTGATGACCTCAGTGTCTTGCTTCTTAACCAATTTTTTTACTCTCATTTATGAGAAAGTGATGGGTATTATGCAGAAAAATGTATGTGTACATTATAGTTTTGCATATAACTGAGAGAGTGCAGTTGAATTTCCTAAAACTTACTTAGGAATTCCTAAGCTCTGGTTGGTTGTAGGGAGGTCTGGTGGCCTAGTGGTAAGAAACTGCATAGCCAACCCGAAGGCAGACTCTGAAAATCTGCTGAAGGGTCATCTATGAGTTGATTCCAACTTGAGGACTATTTGTGTAGTCCGTAGGGCGCTTCACTGCTAGGTAAAAAGATCACTCCTCTCTTAACAGTTCAAATCCACTGGCTGCTCCATTGGAGACAGACAAGCAATCTTGTCCTGTGTGATTTACAGCCTTAGAAAATCCACTGGTCATCCCCCAGTTGTTTCCAACTTGAATACAGTATCTCTTCAAAGCTTTGAAAAGATTTGACCCCACCCTGCAGCTCCCTGGAAGAAATACTTGGAACTTTGCTGGCATGAAGACTCAAATTCAAACTTGGACTCAGCTGCCATCAAATTGGTTCTGACTCACACTGAGTCTCCAGGAGGTTTCCGAAGTTATAAATTGTAATTGGAGGAGACCGGCCATCGTTCTCTCACAGAGCTGCTGGTGATTCGAACCTTAGAACATTGTCGTCTTTGAGTTAGCAGCACAAGCCACTAATAGCTTCACTAACAGAGTGGCTCTCTCCCTCGTCCCTCTCCCCACAATGACATTGTAGAAAACACTATTGTGCAGTTCTCCCCTGCTCTTTAGGGTCACAGGAGTCCAGTCATAAGAGCAGCTTAAGTTGCATGACCTGGGTTTTTAGGAAAACTGTCTTCCTTGTCTGTAAAGACCATTTGTATACGACTTTGTCTGACTTGGTTTCTGTGAAGTGGCCATTATTGTCTAAAGTCTTCAGTTCTGTTTAAACATAACCTGACATCAGTGAGCTGACCCTGACCCTGACCACAGAGCGGTTTGTACTGTGAGCCATGCCTTGGTACTGTTCAGGCTTGCAGGTCATCTCACGACTTCAAGTAAACATTCTAGCTGAAAAGGCACATAGAACTTTAAGGCCTCCTGCCATATTTGTCAGTGTAATAAATACAAATTTCACATTTTAACTTGGAAAATATCTGATAACTTTTTTATACTGAAATGTGTGTGATGTCAGTGTGCATAAGGGGATGTTACAGTTATTGACTACATTTTTTTTAAAACATTCTTGTTTTGCCATTTAAAACATTTCCATGTTCTTCAGCTACATTGCTGAAACAAAGTTTATGTGTTTTCTGTAAAATACCAAGCAAAAAGTAGTTTACTTTTTGAAAAACTTAAAATGTGGTTTAAAAACATGAGTCTTTGACTTTGTTCTTTTTAAAAAAAATTTTTTTAATTATTATTATTTTTAGTGTCTGTACCATCAAGTAGAATCTGATTGGTACAGGAGGAGACTTCCCCTCCTTCTCCAGCAAAGCATCTGGTGGATTTGAACCGCATACCTCTGGGCTTGCAATGCAGCCTCCCGCCACCGGAGCTCCCCTGACTTTGTTCTTATGACTGGTGATCTCAGGCTTTAGCAATGGGGTCTGATCCTAAATGTAAACTTGGGCCTTTTAGACCAGGCCTGACAGGAAACCTCTCTTCCTGTCTTGGCTCAGTGACAGACAAGCTTGAGGTGGAGCTCTTATCTTGAAACCTTCCTTTCCCTTTGAGCAGAGAATAATATCTGTTTGAGGATGAATCAGTGATTCAAATGTTCTGTGGTAGTCTTTATTTTCCTAATAGCTTGTCTCTGACCTTTATTGGGGTGCAGAATTGCTTAAGAGAACATTTGTGAACCTGACTCAATAATTATGAGAAATAAAGTTTATTATATACTGTTGTGTACCGTCAAGTTGGAACCAACCCATCACTGTCCCTTTGGTGGGTTTTCAGAGGCAGTTAATCACACAGGAGGAAATTAACTCCCGGGGACCAGCTGGTGGATTTGAACTGCGTACCACTAGGCCACCAGAGCTCATTATATACTGATAGTTAAGGAAGTAATGGCTGTGCCTTTTGATTTCTTTTGGTTTTGAATGAAATGCATTTGAATCTATTTTGGTATGATTTTCTTTGGAACCCCTCAGTTACAGCAGCAGTTATTTCTAATTGTTCCTGCTCTTAAGAATTCACACTGTGATGGTTATTTTGTTACAGCCTGTTGTCTCAGTCTTGTCAAGACTTTCTTGGTCCCTCCCCCCACTTCTGGGATGCCAGTAGTCTATATTCTTGTGTAAGAAGGATACGTGTAGGTGTGCTCTATTTTCTCTTGTGACCCTAAAGAAAAGATTTCTGGGAAAATAAAACTCAAAAGCTGAAAAAAAATGTGTTATTTGTCAGGAATAGCAACAATTATTTAATTTGTGCTCAATTTTGTATTACATACAGGTAGAAGGATGACTTTTTATATCAACATTGACGTCATTTGTTAGTTATTCTCAGATGTAAATTTGAATCTTTGTTGAAGTTCAATGAAGGAGAATAGGTGGGTGGTTAAGAAAAATCATACAAAATTCCTTTGCTAACTAATAAATTATAGTAGACATTCATTTAAGCTTGTTCCTCAGAGAAATTGTTAATCACAAAAAACTTAATCACCAATCACAGAAGTCAGAATGTTATAGATGAAACGCATTGAGCTCAGTGGGTTCAAAAGGAAAAGACCTTTTTTGGATTTAGGGAGATATTTTGGGCTTCTTGTTTCTCTGCCTTACCTTTTATGTGCTTATTATATCGTTTGCCTACTAGGGGGCCAGTCTTTCTTCAGCAGGAAGGACTCCATTCGCACCATCTATACTTCTCTGCATAATGAGCTGAAGAAAGTGGTGACTGGACGTGGTGCCCTGGGTGGGGCTGCTCCTCATGTGGAAGAGCTTCTTTCCCACCTGTCAGAGCAGCTCTGCTTCTTCGTTCAGGCTCGAATGGAGATTGCAGACTTCTATGAGAAGATGTACACCCTCAGTACACAGAAGTTCATCAGTGCTGAAGAACTCGTTGGTGTTTTGGACACCATCCTCAAAAAATACAGCTCCAGGTCAGTGAGTATAAGAAGGGCGGGTCGGAGAGAACTCAGGTACTTTCTCAATCCTGCTTAGTGTCTGAGTTACTTTCCACACTTTCATGAAAATCTGTAATGAATAACTGTGAAAGAATAGAGCTTAATTTTATGCATATTAATTAATCAAGGGTATGTGTTAGCGACCTTATCTTTTTTGAAGCTTAGCACCATGCTACATCCTTCTCTAAGGGACCTATGCTGGCCTAGTGGTAAGAAGCTGTGCTGCAATCCCAAAGGCAGGTGTTTCAAATCAGCCAGATGCTCTGTGGGAGAAAGATAGGCAATCTCCTCTCAGGAGATTAACTGCCTCAGTAAATCTGCTGGAGGGTCAACTATAGGTCACTTCTGACTCAATGGTACAAAACAGACATCGTTATTTAAATAATTAGAAACGCTTGAGAATGAAGTAATCCTTAAAAGATTTGTTATAATGGGTTAGGCTACTTATGAAAGATCACACAACAGTTAAAGAATTTGTGCTGGCAACCCAAAGGCCCATGGTTCTAATCCACCAACTGCTCCACAGAAGAAAGATGAGTAGTCTCTTCCCATGTGATTTACTGCTCCTGAAAATCCACTGCAGAGTCAGCTTATGAGTTGGTCTGACTCCTGCATGTAAGAACAACAAAGTGATTTCAAGTCACCTGTTATTCAAATATTCTTTTCAAAATGGTCACCTCAGTGAATTATACTTCCTTTGATGTAACTAAGTCATTACTGATCCTCTGGGAACTGCCTTGTAGCTGACCATCCAATGAAATTTTGGAGGCTGTAAATTGGACAGGAGGGGATTTCCCGTACTTATTCCATGGAGCCCCTGGTAGAGTCAAAGTACAAGAGAGGTACCATTTTTGAGTTAGAAATGCAACTTGATGTGGTCTCCACTGTCAGAGCTTCCTTTACATATAGTGGTGGTGTGTGCTATAAGTTGGAAATGACTCACAGCTGACCCTCCAGTGGGTTTTCAGAGACTGTAGATTGCATGGGATTACAGTAGTCCACCAGAGTTCCCTTTACACATAGTCGGTGCTCTGTGATCATATGTTGGACTGCATGAGGTGATTATTTGGAAGGCTGACACACTTTTGAATGAGTTCAACTGTATTTGCTAAGAGAAAAAAAGGTAGACATAATAATTTACAGGCCCTTCTCATAAATGAATTGAGGGAAGCCAGTAAACTGAAACAATTAAGAGACCTGATGAAGTTGATAGCATCTCAGGTGGACTTTTAGGGAACAATAGAAACCAATTTATAGCTGCTGCTCCATTGTTTTAATGAGGCTGAACGGCCAGAGAGGCTCATCTTTAAACTAGCAGCACAACTTTGTATGGACTACAATATCAGAGGGCAACAGGCTCAAGGGGAAAAGGTCTCTTCGTTGATTCCCAAATGCTAATGTGAAAGTGGTTTACAGAAACATTTGGGAAACTTAAAAAATCTTCAAAGTCATATTTAGGCTCTTTGTTTCTTCCTTAATTAGGATAGGATTATGTGATTCTGGATTGAGTGCCTGCAAATCTCAAGAAAACGGATTAGAAAAATAAGGGAAAGATGTGAACTGTAGGAAATACTAAGCACTGAACCTTATGATCCATATGTTATCTGTTATCTGCAAGATATTTAGGAGGTATTGCATTTAAATGGTGGCTATGTGTTGGTTTCCTTCACTCTGATTTTTGGTTTTGATAAAGCAGGTGGGCAGAATGAATGTCCTTGTTTGCGTGTCTGGCTGAAATTGAATTCTTTGCACCTGTCTCCAGGAGGGTGGGTTACAGGTGGGGGTTTGGGCAAAGGTGGCTTTTCGTAGAATAGCTGCACAAGGGTGAACAGGAGCTGAGTACTAACTGAGATGTTGTCATATTTGTCTGATGACTATAACTCCATCCACTTGAGAGTCTAATAGCTGAGACCTAGGGGCTTCTTGTAGGTCCTCCTTATCCATCTCTCTAAAGTCTGGAACTGCATGCATTCTGTGTTGGCTGCTGGTGAGAGTGCACTAGGGTGGGTCTAGATTTTTATCTGTTCTCCAACTTATGAGGGCAAGGCAAGGTTACTAGGAATACTACGATGAAGGTATATTGTAGAAAGTGAAACAAGTTACACATAAATACACCCATGCACAACAAAACATTTGCCTTTCAACATTTTTCACTTGCCTAATTCAGTGACATTAATTCTGTTCATCATGTTGTGTAAGCCTGCTGATTCCAGATGTCATTCTTGAAGCTCTAGGGCTTTACATGTCCTGAGTATCAGTAAACCATTATTTGTGGGATTTTATGGAGCTACTTTTCAACATAGCATATTATCAATTGGAGTTTTCATCTCCAATTTTTCTCCATCTATGCTGCCTTTCTCTAATTAGTAGATCATGGAGATGCCATGTTCTGAAAATTATCAAAATCAGAGGTTTGGGTTAATTTGAACAGTATGAACTCTTAAGAAATTATGAAAAGTTGAAACTGTACAATATGTTGAATTTTTTTTAGAACTAGAATTCTTTTACATTTAAATTAATTATGGTTTTGCCTTTGCTTGTATCACATCCTTTTTTTCTGTAGATATTTGATGTGACATCTGTGCTATATTCAGATAAATTTCTTTATATGTGTGATCCTAGTATCCTAAGGCAAAGGAACTCTAGTGGAACATTCCATAGCATGCTGTTCTGCAAACTAAAAGGCTGGGTTTGAAACAGTTAAAATTTACCAACAGCTCCTCAGGAGAAAGATGAGCTGTCTCTTCTCTTTAAGATTTACAACCTTGGAAATATGATGGAGGGTTCCTATTAGTAGTAACTGGATTGATGGCATTAAGTGAGTTGGAGTGTCCCAGAGAAAAAAATTACTGTTTTTATGTTCTCTTGTATTGAAAGATTTCGTTGTTTCCAAAGAACCCAATTTATTTATCTTTGATAGAATGTTTATTTAACCCAATATATCAGAGCTGTGTCAGGCCACTTACTGAAACTTTATAAATAGTTTCCTCTTTCAACTGATGGAATACATTTTATTAAAAATTAGCAGTCTTAAAAAAAAATTAGCAGTCTTGATGAGTTCTTGCCTAAATGAATTCTTCTTGTTTTGTGCCATCGAGTCACCTGTGACCCATAGTGACTCTATGTACAGCAGCTCTGAACCCTGCCAGGTCCTTAGTCAGTCTCATTAATTCTAACAAACCAACCCCCATGGCCCCAGTTACTGTATCAATCCATCTCATCCGGTGTCTTCCTCTCCTATGCTGTCCCTCCACCCTTTCAAGCATAATGTCCTTCTCCAAGGACTGGTCTCTACTGGCCATGTGCCCAAAGTATGTAAGATGGATCTTCTTTAGTCACTAAATTAATTTTATGACTCATAGATTGGTATCAGCTGTTTGTAAAATACTGTTTACTTTTGTTATTGTTGTTGTTAGGTGCTGTTGAATCAAACATGACTCATAGTGACCTTATGAACAAAATATCTGAATCTGTTGTAAAACAGGACTGACATCGGGGTTGAGGGGAAGATAAGAAAAGAGAGGATAAATAATATATACCACATGAAAACAGTTGAGGGAGAGAAGTGCTTAAAAAGAATATATGATTAGGTATTATTTGTATGACAACAGTCCAGAAGAAGAGCTGCATAGTAAAGTGGATTGGGGTGGGAGTGGGGAATTGTACAACAATGAAATAATTTTTTTTCCAAAGAAAAAAACAAAATGTGGGGAGCAGGGAAGAAAATGTGCAACAATGAATGAATGGAAATCCAAGTTCTCTATTAACTTTCATTAAAATAGCAATTAAAAAAAAAAACCAAAGAAAAAAGATCTGAACCCTGTTCTATCCTGCACCATGCTCACATTTCCTGACACACAAGAGCCCATTTCAGCAGTCACCTTTTCAATCCGCCTGGTTGAGGGTCTTCCGACCCTCCATCCTTCACAGTATCATGTCCTTCTCCAAGGAGTAGCGTCTCCTAGCAACATGTCTAAAGTATGTCAAGCAAAGCCTCATCATTCTTGCTTCCAAAGATCACTCTGGCTGCACCCTGTCCAAAACATATCTGTTCGTTCTCTTGGCCATCCATAAGGCTATTTTCTCCCTTCAAGGCGGAAAGGGGGGAGGGGGGAATAGACAAGACAGTTAGATGCTGAGCATATGAGTCATGACAGCATGACCTCATTTTTATAAATTTTCTTTCTGACTCTTCCAATCTTAAGCCTCACTTCCTTAGAAATACCTTTCCTGCCCACCCACAATTCCTTCCACAGATATAGTCAGTCTGATTCCTATGCTGTCCTTCAGGTGAGGTCCATGTGTATAATCACCATCTGTGTTTATTAAAGAAGATAATTGTAATGAATAAATCATTGAATGTATTACTTTGTGTTATGGAAAACTAGTGTCCTAGTTTGCGTAGTAAATGTTATAGTCCAAATAACAGAAAAGACAGTTATTAAGAAATTAGAGTATATAACTGGGGAACCTGACCTAGCCTATTCTGGGTATCGAGATACCCTAGATATTTTGCACAAAGTTTTTTGATCTAGATAAATATTTTGCAGAAACATAGTTAAGTGTTCTTGAATTCCCATTGTTCTCAATGTTGGCTATAGCTGGTTGTGATCCACATAGTCACATGCCTCTGTGTAATCAATAAAACATAAATAGATTTTATTCTGGTATTCTCTTTCTTTAGCCAGGATCCATCTAACTGGTGAGTATCACCAATGATATTCCTGGTGCCATTGTTGTTGTTGTTGTTTGATGCCCTTGAGTCGTAGACGACTCATAGCGACCCTATGAACGAACGGCCTGAGCACTGTTCGTACATAGAGTTTCCAGAGGCAAGCCATTTTGGAAGTGGATGCTGCTCCAGCTTCCAGTCCTGGTGCCATAGCCTCTTCTAAATCCAGCTTGAATTTCTGACAGTTCCTTCTGAATGCACTGTTCTAACTGCTTTGGGGTGATCTTCAGCAAGATTTTGCTTGCATCTGGTATTAACGATATTGTTCAATAATTCCCACATTCTTTTGGATCACCTTTCTTAGGAATGGGTACAAATACAGATAAATTTGAGGTAACCAGCCTGGCAGCTATTTCCCAAATTCTGGCACAGACTGGTAAGGACATCCAGGGCTGCATCTATTAGTTGAAATATGTCAACTGGTATTTCATCTATTAGTTGAAATATGTCAACTGGTATTCCATCCTTTCCTGGGGCCTTATTGTTTGCCAATACCTTCAGTGTAGCTTGAACTTTATCCTTATCATTGGCTCTTGTTCACATGGTACTTTTCTGAAAATTTTCAGTGTTGAATAATTCTTTTTGGTACAGTGATTCTGTGTATTCCTTCCATCATCTTTTGATGCTTTCTGGATAATTTAAGATTTTGCTCATAGGATCTCAGTGATGCACCTCAAGGCTTGAATTTATTTTTATGCCTTATTGTCTTTCCCATTTGCTGCTAAAGGTACAACACCCATAAGTTTTTGATACTGGGGAATGACATGCATGTTGCCAGTTATTTTATATCTAAGCACGTTGCCAACTACTTTATTGTTTATTGTTTCCTCCTGTTAGTACAGCACTTTTGGGTCAGTTTGCTGTACTGGTGTAGACTGTGGGTTGATGTAACGCTAGAAGCTGTGCAACAACTGTTTCAAGTGCCTAAAGGGTGACCCCTGGTGGACAGGATGCAATGGAGTGTCTCGATTCAGACAGACTAGGAAGAAGGATTGGCCATCCACTCCCAAAACAATGGACCTTCAAAATATGATACGGTTGAATGTGGTTTTTTCATATTCACTGTAGGAAAACACATTGTTTTTATTTCACTCTGAATATTTTTCAATATGCAGAAGTTAAACCATTAGTACAGGTTAAGTATAATAATACACAAAAATATAAAAAAGGTGGACCAGATTTCAAATCTTAGACCTTAATGTGCTTGATTAATTAATTAATTTAGATCTCTTTCAACATTATATGTTGTGGGATAAGTATCAAGACTAATGCACATGTATGCACACATATACATCATAACAGCATAAGTTTCAAAATCCTTGAAAGGCTTGATAACCTTTCCTTTTAGGCTCTTTGACACTTCTTAGGAACATCAGTCATCACAGTATTCTATAATCATAGCAATCACGACAGTCTGCCAAGGAACACATTCAGACAGGAAAATGGGATTGAGTTGGAAAAAATTCTACCAAAAAAGCCCCCATTGTTGTTATTTTTCCATTGCTTTCAGTTGGGAATCACCAATTATATCCAAAACTCTACCTGAATTCTTATACAAACCTTCAGAAGGAATTCTGAACAAAGTCTTCCATTAACATATACTAAAAATGTTTAAATGCTGAACATTTATTAAGAATGAATGTCAAAGTTGTTTTTCAATCTAAAGAAGAGCTAAAAAATTCATGCTAATGCTAACCTGCCAAGTATTTGAGATTAGCATTATGATGTATCATTTCCCCAGTTACACTGTGCTGTGTGCCTCATAGCTATTCACAACTCGTTTCATAGAGGGATTTGTTAAACTGCTGTAATCCAAAAATACACACCTCATTGATGGCAGCGAGCTTGGAAGAGTCTCAATACAGAATAAATTGACAACTATTTGCAGAGAATGGCTGCTCTAATTATAATCAGAACTAAGGGAGGAAGGGAGAAAAGAAAGAAAAAAGGAAGGACAGATCCTCCAGAAGATATAAAATTAGTGCCTGTAATATTTTAATGTATAAACAGGCATTTCTGTTACAGGAACACACACTGGTCTCCTTCACAAGTCCACATCACAGAGTTCTTCCTTCCAAAAAGTATACTGGTGATATGTATAAGAGAAGTCCAGTTAAAAGTAAATCTGTAACCCATTTTCCTTAAAATAATTCATTTTATGTTCAAGAGGCAAGCGTAATGGAGGAAGTTCAAGCTGCTCTGAAGAAACTGGCAAAAAATGAAGGCCCCAGGAATTGTTGGAATACCAACCGACATATTTCAAAAAACAGATGCAGCCTTGGAAGTGGGAAACAGGTATGCCAAGAAATCTGGAGAACAACCACCTGGCCAGCTGACTAGAAAAGATCTATATTTATTTCCATTCCATAAAAGGTACTCCAACAGAGTGGAAATTATTATCAAGTGTTATCACTAATATCACATACAAGCAAAATCCTGCTGAAGATTACCCAAAAGTGACTAGAACAGTACATCGATAGAGAACTACCAGAAATACAATCTGGGTTTAGAAGAGGCTGTGGCACTAGGGAAGTCACTGCCAATGTCAGTTGGATCTTGGCTGAAAGTGATGCCACATTTCTCCTTGTAGAGCCCAGCCTCCCAAATGATCTGTTCTTCATATAGGTTGAAAAGGTATGGAGATTGGACACATCCCTGGCATTTACCTCTCTCTATTTTGAACCATGCATTATTTCCTTGCTCTGTTCTGATGACTGCCTCCTAGTCCAAGTACAGGTTTTGCATAAGCACAATCAAGTGTTCTGGGATTTTCATTCTTCTCAGAGTTAACCACAGTTTGTTGTGATCCACACAAATGCCTTTGCATAGTCAATGACACATTGATAGACATTCCTCCGATATTTCCTGCTCTCACCCAATACCCAGCTAACATTACCTGTAATATACCTAGTACCATGGCCTCTTCTAAACTCAGCCTGCACTTCTGGCAATTCACCGTTGATATGCTGTTTCCAGTTGCTTTTGTGTATTTTGTAGCAGAATCTTGCTTGCAAGTGATAATCCATGATATTGTTTGATAGTTTCTGCACTCTGTTGGGTCACCTTTCTTTGGAATAGGAACAAATATGGATCTCTTCCAGTCGGTTGGCTTGGTGGTTGTCCTCCAGATTTCTTAGCACAACTTAGTGAGTGCATCCAGGGCGGTGTCTGTTTGTTGAAATATGTCAGTTGGTATGCCGTCAATTTCTAGGGTCTTGTTTTTTGCCAGTTCTATCAGAGCACCTTGAGCTTCTTCCTTCATCACCACAGGCCTAGCTCATATGTTGTTTCATGAAAGTCTTCTACAAACTCCTTTTGGTACAGTGACTCTTGATACTCTTTCCATCTTTTTTTAATGCTTCCTGGATCATTTAATGTTTTGCTGAAAGCATTCTTAAATCCTTAAGTATTGCAACTTGAGGCTTGAATTTGTACATAGTATAAGTGTAAAGTAAAATCAAGCTATCATTTCTTTCTATATGTGTATATGGATTTGGTCACAAATAATATTGTACTGTAGATCACAGTTGATGTTTTAAAAACACTGTCTAGAACAAATAGAATCACAGTTGCTTTAGTACCTTGACCTTCATGTAATATCATTTTCCTAATTATTATTTAATGTCTGGGAAAAGTGAAAAGGATGAGAATGTGGCTCAGAATTAAAAGAAACCGGTTTTGTGAGGAGTTCAGTGTTCAAAATGGCTTTCCTAGCCCTTGAATTTCACTTTGCCATGTGGATGGGTAGAAATATATCAATAGGGTTTATTATCCTAACATAGGGGATTGGCTAGCCTTGCCATTGAATTGAGCAGATCTGTCAGTAAAGTAGGGAGCTATAATGGCCTAGTGGTAATAAACTGCACTGCAATCCCACTGGCACATGGTTCAAATCCACTAGCTGCTCTACAGAAGGAGGATGGCATTCCTTTCATGTGCCATTAACTGCCTCTGAAAAGCCACTGGAGGGTTAGCTGTAAGTTGGTTCCAGCTTGACAATACATAACAAAAAGCAGCAGAATGGGAAATTTTTTTTCACCACCAGCAAAGAAGCAAAAGAATATATTGCATCCTTGAGGACATAGATTCTTGCATCAGCCAGATGTGGGCCTTCAGGAGTGATATCCATAACAGCCACAGCAGAGAACCAGAGACTTGACTTGAGACAGAGCAGATGTTGGGACTCTTATACTACCGGACCAAAACTAAGAGCTTTTGGACAAGTTTGTTAGAGGGCTATGACAGCAAGACCCAATATTGACAGGACTGAGAATTTTGTACCACTGGCCTAACACTGCAAAGCTCAAATCTGTGAGCATATTTTGGAAGCTGTCCTGACTGTCTTCTGCTGCTAACCTGAATTACAGCCTTTTGTTTTTCCCAACATGGTTTTGTGTAGTCTGAGACTGGACTTTGGATCATTTTGATCCAAAGCTGTAAGATTTGTATTGGAATGACTAGAAAGAGATGCGGGAGAGTGAAGGGACATGTCTGACTTCATGGGAATTGGTTTTATGTTGTTGACAGGGACAGTTCCCCTTTATGAAGTTGGTAAAGGACTATCCCCATGTGGTCCTTGCTCTTTTTTTTTTTTTTAAGGCCCTTGCTCTTTTTACTGAACCAGATTACTTAGGGCCTCATAGTTCCTTTATAAGAATTTTGAATAATCCTAAAATCAGTGGAAAGTGTTAGGTATTTATTGTCTGACTGCTTTTCCCCTAAAAAAAAATACTGAATGATGTCGGGAGCATCAAAAGAAAATGGAAGGTGGACTAAAAATGATTGGTGGACACTGAACCATTTTAGGAAGAAGCATATGATCAAGAACCAAGTAAGTATAAAGATGCACCTGATCCAAACTATGGTATTTTCAGTTACTTCCTATGCATTGCAAAGTTGGATAGTGAATTAGGATGATAGAAGAATCAATGTCTTTGAATTGTAGTGTTGGCAAAAAATACCAAATATGATTACTAAAAGAAAACACAAGTTTGACTTGGAAGCATAGCAAGCTTGCTCCTTAAAGGCAAAGATGGTGAAACTTAGTGTCATATGCTTTGGGCATGTTTTCAGGAGGGCCATTACAAAGAGAGACATCAGGCTGGGAAATTTGGAAACTCAGGGAAAGAGAATCTGACCCTTAACAGAATGAACTGACACAGTGTCTAACAATGGTCTGAAGTATGTAGGGGATCATGGTGATAGAGTAGGTTAGGGTAAGGTTCAGATCTCTTCATAGGGTCACTATGAGTTGTACTTCACTTGATGGCACATAACCACAACAAGGCATGACAATCATTTGGCTGAAAATTGAGCCACTGAGGTGAGTTGAGTTGTAAGGTAACTAAGGACCATAGACTTGGGGATTGTACCAGAGTTTCAGACTGGACATTTTTATATAATTAAAAATTTTTCATATCCCCCCTCACCCTGCTCTTTCCAGGAGCCTCTCCTGTGATCACTTTTAGAACAGTCAGCACTGATACCCAGACACCATCTGACTCTTCTGATCTTGGGGTCATGGACTGTTAGTCCTTTGGACTGATTGTTCCTGTGCCCCTTTGATTTTCTTTGCTCTTCTTTCTTCTGAACAAAGCTATTATTTTGTTTTTAACTGTGATTAAATATGAAAGGAATTTCAGAACCAGCACTGAATAAAGTGTTTCTGAGAAATGTTATATTTCTTTAATAAGCATTTATTGATTATCTACTCTGTTTCAGATACGGCTTTATAGTCTTGTCCTCTCATCTACAAAGTTGGTTTGATAATACCTCTTGGAATTACTGTGAATATGAAATGAGTTTATGCATGTTATTACACATTTGTGTTGAGCTCTTTTCCTTGGCCTCTGTAATATCATACCCTGTAAAGAAAGGTGCCTTGTTTAGATGGTATTAGTCAGGTTTTCCTTTGTAACTTTTTAAAAAAACAATTTAAGGCTATTTACATGGGAGAGTATTTTGTTGACATAACCTGAAATGATAATATCAATAACTTTTATTTAAAATATTTAATAATTCTTTTATTGCTTCTAGTAGTAAGATTATTGGGAAATCAATGAAGTTATGTTGCATTTGTGGTTCAAAACATTATTTTCCAAACACTTCAGCTGTTATAATCAAGGATAGATAAGAGTTTAAGAAAACAAACCTTTTAAGACTTTTTGTATATACAACCTTACTTTAATTTAACCTGCTTTTGTTACAATTTAACCATTTTGAGTTTGTCATGAATTTAGTAAGAATTAGTGTTATATTCATAGGACTGCTTGCCAGGTCACTTCAGACTTCATAAAATGGTCACATTAGTGTCTGAATTTGTCAGACTGATACTTTTCAAACTTCTGAACTTGGAATGAAATACAACTTTAATATGAATAGAAAGTATGACTGGAAGAGAGGGTAAAGTGTTCAGTTGTGATTTTATTAGAAACATCAGGAAGAAAGCTCATTTTGGAGCACATTTCAATTCCTGTGTCCCTTTGAAGGATGCTCAATAAAACATATCTTCAGGATGACTTTTTAAAAGAATCAGTAGTCTTTCATCTTTTTTCTCCCTGCCCAAGTATACTATTTGTCTGACTACACTGATTTTTCCCAAAAAGCAGGATAGAAAATATCAATGTGTAAGTACCATGTGCACTTACTTATATCCATTTCTCTTCTCTAGATTTCACCACCCAATTCTCAGCCCCTTGGAGAGCAGTTTCCAGCTTGAAGTGGATGTCCTGAGTCATCTGCTGAAGGCCCAAGCACAGGTGTCAGAGTGGAAGTTCCTCCCATCTCTGGTTAACTTACACAGCGCCCACACCAAGCTGCAGACCTGGGGCCAGATCTTTGAGAAGCAGCGGGAGACTAAAAAGCATCTGTTTGGAGGACAATCTCAGAAGGCAGTTCAGCCCCCACACCTTTTCCTTTGGCTCATGAGACTAAAAAACATGCTCCTTGCCAAGTTTAGCTTTTACTTTCACGAGGCACTGAGCCGACAAACGACTGCTTCAGAAATGAAAACGTTGACTGCAAAAGCAAACCCAGACCTTTTTGGAAAGATTTCTAGCTTCATCAGGAAATACGATGCTGCCAATGTGTCCTTAATTTTTGACAACCGAGGTTCAGAGAGTTTTCAGGGCCATGGATATCACCACCCCCATTCCTACAGGGAGGCCCCAAAGGGTGTGGACCAGTACCCAGCCGTTGTGTCTTTGCCCAGTGACAGACCTGTTATGCACTGGCCCAATGTCATTATGATCATGACAGACCGCACATCTGACCTGAACAGCTTGGAGAAAGTGGTCCACTTCTATGATGACAAAGTCCAGAGCACTTATTTCCTGACCCGCCCAGAACCTCACTTTACAATTGTCGTCATCTTTGAGTCAAAGAAATCAGAGAGAGACTCCCACTTTATTTCCTTTCTCAATGAGCTCTCACTTGCCCTTAAGAACCCCAAAATTTTCGCCAGTCTGAAGCCTGGGTCCAAAGGTTAGCAAGTTCTTTGTATGAGACTGACAACAGCTCTAATGATCCACGGTGGTCTGTGATTACACTTTCTATCCATTCCGGCTTCTTATAGAGCTGAGTTAAAGACAGCTTCTCCCTAATTGTCTTGCACACCTTATAAGCAATTAAGACCAATTGCATTAAGTATCCAAAGAGCAATCTACAAAGTGATCATGGCTACTGTGTATTTCCATGGTACAGCAGAATAGTTTCAGTATTTTCCTGTGTTTCATGTAAGTAAGATGGAATATTTATTGGTCCAAAAGTGTCATTTCCAGATGTTTTATATTGTTTGAAATGTTGCATTGTACTGTAGGTCCAACCACCCACTCCCTTCCCCTTCTACTCAAAGAGTAATGGGGTAAGGTAGTAAATGGCCTTTTTAGAATTAACGACTGTATATTTTTTCCTCTTATAAATTAGGAAATTAATATGGAGTTGTTATTTTTGTGATTCCAATTTATAAATTATTTTTATGCTAAAATGATGGTCTTGGTAGGAAATGTCTATCAGTTATTAAAATTGAAGTTGAATATAAGTAGCAAAGCCTGGGGCTTTAATAATTCAGAAGACCCTCATGGCGGCTTTTGTAGCTGGAAGATCTTTTGAGACGATCTACAAACCTTACTGCATTTCTTTTTAAACCTTACAAAGTTTTGAGTTTTTTGTTGAAGTCAGCACAAGCCGTTATGTAGTTTCTTCATTCTTTAGCACACTACCTGCTTCACTTTCTGTTTATCACCTTTCTCCCGAAATGTTCTTGTTTGCTCTATTGCCAAGTTATTTTTAGTTTAAAAAGCATGCAGTCTTGAATTTTCAAGCCCTTTCATTGCTTCTGCAACTTAGCCCACTTTTATAAAATAAAAAATGAAGGGTTTAATACTTGTTAAAAATCAATTGCACATTTAAAAGACCTTTTCATACTTGAGTAATCAACTCAGTACATAAGCACATCTGAAATTGGATGTCATACCTGTCTCCTGAAGATTATTTTTAGAAGCAGTGTTACATCTTAATACATACTGCCCCAGCACTTTCCTTTAGTAAGTGTTCATGGGGAACTCAGTGAATCAGTTAAGGCATAATGGGCTGTGGAGACTTTTACATCTAGATTTATTGATTCAGAATAAAAATAAGCCACAAAGGGAAATGTAGCTGTCATGTGAAAGTTCCTTCAAAGTTAGTGTGAAATAGAATGGCCTTATCAGTCCGGTTTCTTGTGGAGCCCATATGTCTGAGGTTCATGTGGGGCCGCTATTTTGCTGGATGCCAGCAACAGGCATGCAGACAATGTTTTTGGACACCTCAGAGCCCCAGCAAGTGTGTGTTTAGGAGGCCTGCCAGCCGCTTGTGGAGGAGCCCACTGGCTTACTTTCTGGGGAAGGCATGTGGTGGTGTTTTTTTAAAGAAGGATCATGTGGCTTTGGTGAGGGGGGAGAGAAACAACAACAACCAACACTGCCCCCTAACAACAACAAAAAAGTAACAAAAACATTTAAATAGAAAATTATTTATCTCGTAATTTTCTGTTAAATACACTTAGATTCTATCAAAATCTGCAGATTTGACAACATTGACCTTAAATAAAAAATTGAAAAACAGAACTAAATAATCAAGTCATGTTTCCTCACATTTGTGTTTTTCCAAGTAGCTTAAAAATACTCAATGTGTGCGTAGCTTTTTTTCCTTTCCACTAGATAAAACCACCATTAGCCTTAGTGAAGGAATGGTCTGCCATGCACTTTTGGTGAATTGTGAGAAGAGTATAAATAAAATATAAATAAATAACCAGGCCTTACCTAAAACATACTGAATTGCAGGTTTACTTTTAAACATTTTGGTTGAAGCTGAAGAAGGAAGTATTTTACTCTTAAGACTAATAACGGTTTTAATTCAGAATGAATCCACAAAGGCAGTGTTTTGCACATTAGGAGACTGAATCAGCAAGTTTTATGCAGACTTCTTTGAAATGTTTTTCTAAGTCTCAAGCTGATAAATTTTTTTCTGGAAAACCAGGAATATAGTCAATACTGAGTTTGCCAAGGAGTCCATCGAGTCCTTTTAGGATGCAGCTTTGTCAAAGGGCACCAGGCACTGACAATGGTCTTCTCATGGGGCCAGTCTCTTGATATATAATTTTGGGGAGTCTTCAAATTTTTAATTGAGGAGCTAATACCCTTTAAATAATTGCTTTATGGGAAAATGTGCTTTCACGAGAATAAATAATTGTTCATTCCACATTGCTGTCCCGATAGAACCAACTCATAGCTGACCCGTAAGTGGGTTTTG
Organism: Elephantulus edwardii; assembly: GCF_000299155.1. NCBI lineage: Eukaryota > Metazoa > Chordata > Mammalia > Macroscelidea > Macroscelididae > Elephantulus > Elephantulus edwardii. Next base: position 8,114,593 of record NW_006399797.1, on the reverse strand, counting down.
GAGGCTGTAATTCTCATGAGAGGAGCTTGTCCATCTTTCTCCCTTGTAGCAGCTGGTAGATTCAAACCTCCAGAAAAGTGCCCCCTTTGGTTTGGCTTTTAGTGCAGTTCTCTAAAGCTACAACATCAAGGCTTCCTATTTAGGTTTGAAGCCTATAAAAATAGGTGAATCCTAAACAAAACTTACTGCCATTAACATGAATCTAACTCATAGTGACCCTGTAGGACAGAGTAGAGCTGCCCATGGGGCTTCCAAAGCTGTGATCTTTCTGGAAACAGATTGCCACATCCTTTTCCTACGTAGCAGCTAGTGAGTTTCCACCACAGATCCTTCGTTAGCTGTTGAGCACTTAAATGCTGCACCACCAGGGCACCTTTCCTTAAACACAACACCTCTTCTTTCTTTTCACATGTGTGACAAACCTGTACTTTGCCATAACAGTAAAAAGAGTTGGTGTAGGAGAAGAGATAGATAAATGCCTCACCACCCTGCCCACTCTTCTTTCTTTAGAATCTTTGTGATTCTTTGTTCTTAAGCGTCTGTTCTTGGTTGATAGTGTCATTTCCATTCTGTATTCTTACTGTTTTTCCCCCTTTCTAATTGCTCCTGTTACTGAGATGTGTTAAAACCTACAAATATGATATGGAAGTCCATTTCTTCCTTTATTTCTGCCAATTTTAGCACCATGTATCTTACTAGGTTCATGTAAATGAGTAATATCTGTGCCTTTCTGATGTAACCTTTTTATCACTATGAAGTTTCTAGTTTGATCTCTAGTACTACTTGCTTTTTAGTCAATTTTTCCTTCCATTTTCCTAGCTTTTCCACTGTGTTTATGCTTGCTGTTTGCATGATGTGCCTTTCCCCCCATCCTTTTACATTTAATCTATTTACATTGTTATCTTCAAAAAGGTTTTTTTAGGTGCTGTTGAGTTGGCTACAGCCTATAAAACTCTGCCTGCATTCATGCCATCCCCACAATCTCTGCTCCATGTCATCTCATTACTACAGTCAGCACGTCTAAGAGTTTACAAATGGAACTGTGGTTGAATTGGTTTCCACTCATTGCAACCCTCTAGATCTCGGAGGCTGTAACTCACAGGGAAGAGGTTAATTATTCCCCCGAGTTGCTGCTGGTGCATTAAAATAGCCAGAGACACTTGGCCTTTGGGTTAGAAGCATAGTGTCCTATGTTCTATGCCGCTAGAGCTCTCTACGAGTTTATAAAAACTCAAACTCATTGCCAGAATCAGCTCATAGCTGACCCTCCATTGAGTCCCTGAGTCTGGAAATCAAGTGGAGACTGCTTATCTTTCTCTCTATGCGTGTCTGGTGGATTTGAACCACATGAGGAGTGTAGCTGGTAAGTTATTAGTACAGCTGCCTTCTGACTATGTTACAATCAACAGTAATTTAGAAGAATAGAGGTGGGGGAACCCCAAACAACACCAGATCTGTCTTTGTTCTCCAGCTTCCAACCTCTTGCCTCTTGACTGGTGTGTTTAACTCTTTTTTTCCTATGAAGTTTGTATAGTCAGGATGCTGTCATTACTCAACATGTTCTCTTTTGGTTTCCTCCTGTTAGTTGGTTTGATCAGGTTCTCTTCTCTGCTGTGTTCTTTTCTTTGAAGGCAGTTAATGTCTCGTAAAGGAGGCCCTGCTTAGAACAAACTGTTAAGTGCTCCAGTACTAACTAACCGAGAGGTTGGTGGTTTGAATCTACCTAGAGGCAAGTCTTGACAATTTACTTTCCAAAAGTCACAGTGATTAAAAACCCTGTGAGGAGCATGGCTCTCTTCTGTCACAGGTGACATCACCAGGAATTAGAATTGACATTTTTTGTTGTTGTTGTTGATAATATCTTGTATTGCCTTGAACAGTTATTCTGTCATTGTTGTTATGTGCTGTCAAGTTAGAACCAACTCCTAGCTGACCCTATAGCAAGTTTTCAGAGAAAGCTATTTGTAGGAGAGAAGGTTGTCCATCTTTGTCCCGTGTAGCAACTAGTGGGTTTGAACCACTTTCCTTTGCGTTTTCAATGCAACTTCTTTCCACTAAACCACTAATGGTCCCGTGAGAGGCATTAGAGATTTCAAAATGATGATAATCTAGCATTTTCCTTTATTAGCCAGAATATTTCAACAAAGAATTTTCACTTCTTTACTAGTATTAGTTTTCTGTTAAGTACAATTTCAATGACTAGAAAAATGCTTGATCTATTTCCATTGAAGCTCTATGTCAAGAAAACAAAGATTCTTCCCATTGGGCCAGTTGGCAGCATCACGATATATGGTGAAGAGATAGTTAACAGCTTTAGTTTGCTTGGCTCCACACTCGGCAATCTTAGCACCAGCAGCCAGGAAATTAAAAGACGAATTGCATTGGGAAAATCTGCTGTCAGAGACCTCGCCAAAATTCTGAAGAGCAACAGTGTTAATCTGGAGACTAAGGTGCACCTAATTCAGGCCATGGTCTTTGCAATTACTTGCTATGTATCAGAGAGCTGGACAATGACTAGGGATGATAGAAGGAGAATTGATGCCTTTGAGCTTTGGTGCTGAAGAAGAGTATTGAATATACATACTATGGACTGCTAAGAGACCAAACAGGTTCATAGTAGAATGAGATTAGGTTGCACCATGGAGGCAAGGATTCTGAAGTTTCATCTACCATACTTTAGACATGTTATAAGGAAAGACCAGTCCTTGGAGAGGGACATCATGCTTGGGAGGGTAGAGGGACAGCACAAGAGAGGAAGACCCTCGACCAGATGGATTGATTCCAGTGACTGGGGTAATGATGGTAGGTGTGTCAGAGACAATAAGATTGACATAGGATAGAGCAGGGTTTAGGCTGTTGTACAGCACATAACAACCACCACAACAACAGTTTTTGAATAGTTGTTTCTTTAGCATCCTCTGAAGACACCAGGAGATTTTAAAAGAAATACCTGTTAAGATTTATGTGTCTTAGGTAGATCTACAAGTGTTAAAATAGCAACTTTTCTCTTTTACCACAAGGCACTTTACGTAAATATTATTCATTTCTCTTATTTTTTTTTCTACATGGTTAATTTTTTCTCTTAATAACTGGTGGCTGTCTTCCTTAACCCTTCCCTGTCCTTCCCCCCCCCCCTTCCTTTCTTTGTCTCTGTTACTCTCCTTAATATTCCTCTTCAGTCCTTTGCCCCTCCCCTGTGCCACAGGGGGCAGGACATAACCCTAGTGGTCTTTAACCCAGTTTTTGAAGGCAGCATGTGAAAAGTGTTAACTCATTTTGATTGTTTTTACAACTAGTTGGGCTTTTTCAGGCAGTGCCAAAGAAAAACATAGAGGGGAAAAGTTTAATGTTGACATTGAGGGGGTGACCACAACTAAAGCCAGCAACTTCATGAGGACATAGGGCTTTTAGTCTATTCCAGTCAGGCAGTGCTTTATGTATCTAGCAGATTATTGGGCAGGAAAAACTACTGTGAGCTACAACCTTTCAAAAATGTCTTTATGCTATCTCATTTTTAAGTTGAGAAGTTTTAGTCTGTTTGCTTTAATTAAACCAACCCCAAACCCATTGCTATCTAGTCAATTCTGACTCTTGATGACCTTCTAGGATGAGGTGGCCTATGTAAGATTTCCAAAGCTCTAATCTCCTTGGAAGCACATGGCCACACCTTTCTCTTTCAGAGTGGATGGTGAGTTTGAACCGCCATCTTTTAGCAGCTAAACCCTTTGACCACTGTGCAAACCCCCCCCCCCCCGTTTGCTGTAATTAACCTATGGCCATCAAGTTGATTTTAACTCACAGTGGCACAGCATCAAGTTTCTGAGGCTGTAAATCTTAGGAGAGGAAACTACCTATCTATATTCCCCCCCATGAAGTGACTGGGGAATTTAAACTGCTGATGTTTTAGAAAGCATTCCACTATGTTACGTGCTCCGCCACCAGTACTTCTTCCATTTGCTCTAATTAATCACCATTAAACTAAACTTTGAACTTTTGTCTTTAAGTAAAAGTTTTAGAGAATAGATTTTTCTTCCTAAGTAAGAAAAAGAATCCCTGAAAGATGCCATGTGACTTCCCAAGAAACACTGTGTTGTTGTTGTTGTTGTTAAGTGCCATCCATAGGTCGAATTTAATTTACCCCATCTGCTTTTCTGGCCAGGTTCCTATTACCAATGCAATTATTTCATGGCATTTTGCCTGAATTATTCTGAGCTGCTTCTGCAGAGGAAATGAGTCAGAAGATGCAGACTTGAAGATACTGCCTCGGGGGATCTCTTGTGACAGTATGTAAATCCAGAAGGCTTTATTTGACTTGTCTGCATATTTTTCCAATTTGCTTTTGATAACAAGATCTGTTTCTGGGACCCTTTTAAATTGAAAACCATATGGTATGTGTACACTATCAGTGCTATAAAATAGAGGAAAATGAGTTCTCTTTTCTAGAGATCCTTTCTTAAATATTCCTCAGATTTTGGCCTGTACCCTGGGTTCTGAGCAAGCGTAGAGCTCAGTGAGGGTTCTAAGATACAGCTGAAATGGGGTATATGGTGAAGAAAAGCTGCTTTATAATGGAAACAAGAAGAAAATGTGGGATGTGAGTTGACATTGATTTAGGAGGGGTAGACATGGGGATTTTTGCTAACTTTGTCCCTGGTGGGTGAATCCTGCTTTTATTGGTCTTGAAAAATAAATTCCAGGATTCCATTCCATTTGAAAATCAGATATTTGATAAGATTTTTTAAAAAGATTTTTGTTGTTGAAGATAGCAGAACATAGATCAGCTCAATAATTTCTACATGTTCAGTGGCATTGAGTACTTTCTTTGAGTTGTGCAGCCCTCCTTTTCTGGGTTTTAACATAAACACCACACCATAAACAACCTAAATTTTCTCTCAGTTGAGTTGCTATTGTCAGTTTTGATCTCCTATAGATAGTTCTTAAAGCACAATGTTCGAGAAGACATTCTTTACTAGTTTAAGAAGACTTCACAAGATATTTTTTGCTTAGAGTTTAAAGATTATCTCAGGGCAATGGTTTCAGGGATTCTGACAGTCTCTGTGGCTCCAGAAAATCTGGATTCCATGAGAATTTGAAATTCTTTTTGACATCTTAATTGGGATAGTTCCACTGAATCTTTGGTCAAAAAAATCTCTGGTACTGGGCACTGTTTACTTCCAGTCTCCTGGCAGAGGAGACCATTCATTGTTCATGAGGCAATCAATTAGTGTTACTGTCCATTTCTTCTCCTTCTTCCTGACTTTCTTTCCTCTTTTGCTTCTTGAATGGAGAATAATTGTTAAGCCCTAGATGGCTGCCTGCACATTTTCAAGACTTAAGCATTACACAATGATCCTGGAGGTACAACAGAAGCACTAAATAGAAGATCAGACCAATTAACTGTAATGTCCAAGAAACCATAGTCATGAACCTCCAAACCAAGGAGCCAAATAGCATGAGGTGTTTAGTTGTACATTAGCCATATCATCAGCTACACTTTTGTTGTCATAAATATATCACAAAATTTTTGCTAATTCAGCTTTTTACAGGTATACAACTTAACAATGATTGCATTGATAGGGTGTGCTACCCTGATTTTCCCCTAACTGTACACCTAAAGCCAGTATTCCTTAAGCAATAACACCTCTTTTCCTCTCTTTGTGGATGCTGATTGCCAAGTCTTTCTCTGATGGAGCTGCTAGATGTGTTTGATCTGCCAACCTTCTGGTTAGCAGTCAAGCACGTAACCATTGTGCCACTAGGGCTCCTATGATGTGAGTACTGATTTTAAAAATTAAACTAATATAGTGCTTTTAATGGTGTATCCACTGAAATCTTGATACAACTCAGATTTGATAGTCATTATTTTTCATATTTGAGAGTACTTTAAACAAGCTTTGTAACAACAGGAATTTATACCAATTGTTTTGATCCCTGAATTCCATTATGCTTCCCCCACAGAATTGTATACTAAAATGTTTTGTTTTACTTGAGAGTTTATTAATTATTTTATTATGCTTCTCAGAAGTCTGCTCACATATATATGTAAAAAAAAATCTCTATCATTGTCATTTTCATTTGCCATCGAATGGGAACCAACTCATCGCTGACCCTCTTTTGGATTTCTAGGTGTGTGAATGGCATAGGAGGAGACTACTTGCCCATCCTTCTGTGGGCAGCTGGTGGATTCAGACTGCCAAGGAGTTGCTATCTTTGGGTTTGCAACACAACTTTGTACAGACTGAGCCACCAGAGTTCTCTATGTTTGTTTGTTACTATAAGGCTCTAAGCATGTAATCATCAAAAGGACATATATTTGAAAATTTAATAAATATCAAACGCAGAAAACAGCATTTCATTTTGATGAATTTATGGCAATTTTTTAAAAGAAATGTAATCTCTTACTGTTCTTTTGTTTGGTGGCAGAGATTGCTGTGCTTTGTGTAATGAAGGATCTGAGATTTTACCCTCTTTGCAAGCTGATGAGTTAATTTGCCAATTTCATGGTTTCCAGTAGAGACTCCTGGGTCAGAGTCAAGGGACAGGTTTTTTCCTCACAGTAGTATCTGTACCCAGAATATCAGCATTTTAATACATTGGTTCTCTGAGTCCACATTCTAAAAAAGGCAGTATGGATGGGTCCCAATGAGTGCCTACTCATGCAGTGGGTTGGAATTTAAAAGAGTAATCCTAATCATTGGGAAGCCAAAGCTTTTATAATGGGTAGTAAGTATGACTTCCATTTGCTCTAGAGGCAGATATTAATGCTAGTATTCTGGACAGTAAGCTTATCTGCTTTATACCTCAAAGGATGAAACTATTTCTGTCTTCCATCTGTTCATTTATTATTATTAATTTTTTTACATTGGTTTTCATACTAAGTTCGTATACATTTCTGTTTAATGCTATCCTTTTTTATTATTCATGGGTTTATTTTTTTCAAATAAACAATAGGCTATTTACAAATAAGGAGATTTCTAATGATGTATATTAAAATGGTAAGCCTATCAGTTTGAAATCTAAATGAAAAACAAAATTTATTATTGTGTTTCATATATTCTCTTTCATCTGTGTTTATTTTCAAAGTGTCCTTGAAATATAATCTAGAGCTGAGAACAGCCACTGCCTTGCTCATAAGAACTGCAGAAATGTTTAAAAAACAAAGTTTGAAAAAAAGCAAAAACTGAAAAATTGCCTCCTAATTTACCACAGTAAGTTCATTTTTGAAAAGTGAGTTTGTTTTTAAGTGAGAGAAGGTTAGTACAGAAAGGGAAGGGAGAAAAGTGTTTAACCTACAGAAGGCGCCGTATCAGACTCTTTCTGGGAAAGTTTGTCTAGAAATTTATTCCTTTGAAATTATCCAAGTGTTCTTATATTGTGGAAAATTTTGACGTATGTGAAGTAAAAGAATACAGTTTGAAGAGGTCTAAGTATAAGAAAACTGGAGATATATTTTGGGCTGTTGATTTCTGGGAGTGCTATATTCAATAACAGCTTTGAAGCTGTGCCAATGTTGTTATGTGCCATTGAGTCAGAACCAACTCATAGCTGACCCTCCAGCAGGTTTTCAGAGGCACCACATTACATGAGACAAGATTACCCATCCTTCTCCTGTGGAGCTGTCAAAGATTTGAACTGCAGCTTTGAAACAGTGTTGGTTGTGTTACAATGGATTGTTCAATATATTTTCTCCAACCGTTGGCTTTGACCCTCACCACATGGCTGGATAAGACTATGCTAATGATGTGAATGAGGAAAATAAACCAGAGCTTGTTGATGGGACCATGCAAGCAAGGTGTGTATGTTATTGAGGGAATTGGTCAGTTTTGCCATTCCTCCACACTTAAATAGGAGCAGGTTCAGAGGCAGGAAATAGGAATCTTATAGGCATTAAGAAAGAAGTGAGGAGTACAACATGTACTTATGGGCCAGAGATTCCTGCAAAAGATGAACAGAGAACAGCAACAGAGAGGTGGTGGATAACCAGAGCTCTGAGTTAGTGAGTAGGGATGACAGAAAGAGAATTGATGCCTTTGAGTTGTGGTGCTGGAGAAGAGTGTTGAATATACCATGGACTGCTAGGAGAACAAACAGGTTTGTCCTGGAGAGGG
>NW_006399797.1:8103811-8106304 GCF_000299155.1 Elephantulus edwardii | reverse complement strand
TGTGAGTGGAGTGGTGGGAATGAATGTGTTTGAGACAGTGGGATTGGCACAGGATAGAATGGTGTTTAGGGCTCTTGTACACAGGGTCGCTATGAGTCGCAAACGACTTGATGGCACATAACAACAACAATATGAGACAGAACCAAACTGGAAATGTCGCCTTACCAAGCCCGAGCCAAGCTATTGTTCTGTTTTACTGGAGGCCTGGAGTTAGATTTATTGTTTGAATTAAAAGAGCGCTGTAACACTGGTCCAGAGCTGTGAAGCTTAAAGTCATGGGGCCTAGGAGCAGACCTGAGAAGCTGTCCTCACTGAACAATTGTGTCCTGAGGGTCTCCATCCTGAATTGATACCTGATATTCCCCTAATTTGAAAGCAGGCGTGGCATTCACTTCCTAAACAACATGTCTCTGGAAACTCTATAAACTTTGAGAAACAACGGTAGTTATAGAAAGGCTTCAGGTCTTTTGTTCATAGGGTATCTGTGAGTCATGTTTGACTCAATGGCAATCAACAACAACAACTCTGCTACTAAACCCCATAATTGAGAATATTGTATGTGCATTCATGAGGTCATTGGAATGGATTGGTGAACCCAGTAGTGGAATAGTGAGAGCCCTGGAAGGACAGTTCCTGTAAGAATTGTTAGTGAATGATGGAGATTGGGGGCATGTTTTACCTTGTAGGAATTGGTTTTGTGCTGTTGATTTTGTGAATGAAGACTCTTTCCTTGATGGAGTTAGCAGAGGTCAGACACTGTTGCTCCCACACTGACTGCACCGTTCTTACATTGTTGTTGTTGTATATCATCAAGTAAGAACTGACACATCACTGACCCTCGGTGGGTTTTCAGAGGCAGTTAATCACACGGGAAGAGATTGCCCATCCTTCTCCCATGGAACAGTTGGTGGATTTGAACTACGTGCCTTCGGGATTGCAGTGTAGCTTCTTGCCACTAGGTCACTCAATATAAAACACCAGTTCCCTAAATTGTCAGGGAAGTCTTAGTTAGAAGTTGCAATTTGGCTAAGGTGTGTCATGAGGAATTAAAATCACGTAAGGGAGTTGCAGGGTGACAGAGTCCAGAAATTGCAGTAGGTGATCTGTAGCAGATATAGGCAGCCTGTGCCCTGAGATCAGGGGTTTGTCTGGAGAAAGCTGAGTGGCTGAGGCAGCAGACCACTGGCATGGAGTTTTGATTTCCAGAAAGAGTGAGGAAAGGAATTTGTCAGGAGCCTAAAATTCCTACATTTAAACAAGATGGAGAGTTGAAGTCTTCTTAAATTATTTGTTAACACATAAATAAATGTGATCTCATTTTACACTTTCATGGAAAGGTCTAGCCATGCATTTTTAGCCAGAGAGCATATGGCTAAATGGGTGTAGAATCATATGATTGGAATCATATTCCACACTAAACTATTAAACCTGTATGTGTTCCAAATATTCCAACTTACTTGCATAATTTTCAAGTACACTTTTCAATAACAAGTTCAATTTCGGTGACATACATTTCTAGCCATCCTTATAAGCATTATTTGTCCCTGGAGAACTTAAGTCATTTTCAAAGTATTATAATCTTATTTTTTTAGTTGTAAAAAACCCAAACAAACCCCAAACCAGTACTTCTCCAGAAGCTACAATATTTCATCTCATCAAAGTTGAACCTCTGTAATCTTACTTATTTTTTTTTTTAAATAAAGGACAGATGGTTTTGAGGAAAGGAAGACAAGTTTCTTGGCTATGTCCCCAGGGGATTAATTTGTAAAGGAGTGGGACCTAAAACAGCTGCAGAGGTACTTGGGTTTTTTAATTATAGATGTGTCCAAATTATTGTATTTTAGAATTGTAACAGCATTGAAACAATGTTTACCATTTAAAAGCTGGTAAAAAATGTTACTGAGGAAAGTACTAAATATTTGGAACACATACAGGTTTGGACATCCTCTGAAGCAGCGAGGCTTGTTCGCTGGTCCTGGTGAGTATTAGGGTGGAATGTTGACTCACTAATGGGTGTGAGATGATGTGATTGGGCCTCCTATTTAAAAATGCATTTGGGGCGAGCTCTGGTGGCCTAGTGGCAAGAAGCTGCAACTGCAAGCTCAGAGGTGCACAGTTCAAATCCACCAGATGCTCTGCTGGAGAAGGAGGAACAATGGTCTCCTGTACCAGTCAGATCTGATTTGACGGTACATGCAAAAAATAATGAAATAAAAAAAAATGCATTTGGGCCATTGGGTCTGTGGCCCTCAAGCCTGGTTTTAATTGTTTTTGGTCAAACATTCTTCTAAGTGGAATAGCACTGGTCTATCTATTTGCTCTACAGAGATAACTTGTGGTTGCTGTGATGCTAAACACTGTGACACTATGTGTCAAATTCAATAATAGTACCCATATGAGATGGACTGGCATGGGGCATTTTGAGTCAGATGACCATATGATATATTACTCTGGAGATGAAAAGACAAGGAAAAATGGGGTTGCCTTTATAGT
>NW_006399797.1:8084640-8101566 GCF_000299155.1 Elephantulus edwardii | reverse complement strand
GCAAGGATTCTGGGGCTTCGTCTGACATACTTTGGACATGTTGCCAGGAGGGACGGGTCCTTGGAGAGGGACATCATGCTTGGGAGGGTTGATGGACAACGCAGGAGGGGAAGACCCTCTATGAGATGGATTGATTCGGTGACTGGGGTAATCGGGATGGGTGTGTCAGAGGCGGTGCGTTTGGCGCAGGATAAAGCAGGGTTTAGGGCTGTTGTGCATAGGGTCGCTATGAGTTGGATACGCCTCGACGGCACATAACAACAACAACAACATCCCATACTGGACATTGTTTGGTGGAGCTTCCTGATTAAAACAAGCTTAGAAGCAGGAGTGGCATCCACTTCTGTAATTGCTTGCTTCTGGAAATTATGAACATGGAGAAATGACAAAAGTTATACAATTGTCCAGGTCTTTTGTTAGTTGGGTCACTATGAATTGTCTAAGACTCAATGGCACGTAACAACAACAACAATAACAATAACAATAACAACTCTGAGAAGGAAGGTATTGGAGGAGAATTGGTTTGGCCACTGGTAGAGTTTTCATTTTGCATCCCCTGGGGAAGAATGAGGGGGAGAAGGGATTGCTGGAAATAATGAAGGAACAAAGAGGATGGATCTTGCTTGATAGAAAGGACCCTTAGATACAGTAAGACAGAACTGGGGCTTTGGAGAAAAAAAAGCCTATGCAGAGGTTTCTTGGAGTGTTAGTGTACCTTCATAATGTAAAGCTGCCCTCTGCCCCTTGTGGATCACTACTAACATTTTTATTAATTTCACTGAACATCTACAGAGATTTTGGAATTCCATTCATTCATTGTTGCACTTTTCTTGACTAGGCTCTTTTTAAGGAGCCTAAGAGGGGTGATGTTTTCAAAGGAAAGAGAAGGGACAATTGAAGATTCGGTTATATGTTAATTTGGCCAGTGAGTTCTTACTTTCTCTTCTTCTTGAAGCTGTAGGAGGAAAGGAAGAGAAGCATATACATTCATTATCTAACAAGAATTCCTCACTGCTAGGGCATGTTGGGTCATCAGATCAGGACCCTAACTTATTTATCATCCATAGGTATAGACTGTATTGTTGTTGACTATCAGGTCAGAACTGACCCATAGCTGACCCTCCAGCAGGTTTTCAGAGGCAGTTAATTGCACAGGAAGAGACTGCCAGTCTTTCTAAAAAGCAGTTTGTGGACTTGAACCTCATTTCCTTGGCATTGCAGTGTAAATTCTTACCACTAGGCCACAAGAAAGAAGGTGGTTATGGAAAGAGAGACACAATGTGATCATTCGTCTAAGTGTTAATGGGAATTTGCATGAAAGTAAGGTGTTTGCTGATTTAAGGGGGGGAGAAGGAGGATAAAAGCATATAAAGGGGAAACACATTTTATCCTTTTTCCTTTTAGCTCTTACTTTGTGCCAGTGTGAAACAGGTGCATGGTGGGTGTAAAGCTGTTGTTGTTCCGTGCTTTTGAATCAGCCCCTAGCTTGTGAAGGCCCCATATACACCAGGAAACAAAGTGTTCTCAGTAATGTGCCGTGGACACATGCAGGTTAGGTGTTCTGGTCAGGACCTGAGCCTGAGATACTGGCATGGAAGGCAAGAATTCTACCGCTGGAGCACTGTATACCTCCTTCCCAATGTGGAATTAGAGGATTTTTAAGAGGAAAGGGGAGGGGGTAAGAGGTCAAACAAAAAAGTGGGAAAGGAAGAAGGCCACAGAGTAATGAGGAGAGTTGCTGAGGCATTCCGAAACAGTAACACCCCTGGCTGTGTGCTTATGAAATAATTGTACAGGTTTCTGTTGTGTGTCATCAAGTTGGAACCAACTCATAGCGGACCCTCTAGTGAGTTTTCAGAGTTAGTAAATCACACTGAAGGAGATTGCCCATCCTTCTCCTATGGATTTGAACTATGTGCCTTTGGAATTGCTGTGCAGCTTCTCACCACTCACCTTTCCTAATACTGTTTTCCAGTTCAACAAGGACAAGAAAGATCTCCCTAGAGAACCTAATCTTTCCTCCTTTTCTTCTTTGGGTATATGCTAATTCACTTACAGTCGTGGAATTAGAACTGACTCATAGCTAATCCTCCACTGGTTATCTGAGGTTGTAAATTAAATTACCCTTCTTTCTCTCTTAGAGCCACTGGTGGATTTGAACTGTCAGAGAGAGACAGCCTTTAGGGGAGCAGTGCAACTGCCCATGGAATAAATCCCTGGAACTGCCTTTGGATATGTGGAAAAACTCTTAAGTTCTGGCTCCCAGTGGTTTGTTGTTTTGTTTTTTGGTTTTTTTTATAAGTAACTCATCTTTTTTTTTTTTATTTCTTCTTTTTATGTGTGTACCATCAAATTGGATCTGACTGGTACAGGAGGCGATTGTTCCTCCTTCTTCAGCAGAGCATCTGGTGGATTTGAACCGTGCACCCCTGGGATTACAGTGCAGTTTCCTACCACTAGGCCACCAGAGCTCGCCTGGCTCCCAGTTTCTTTAGTCATAATCTCTGTCACTAAGTGATTGTGTTTGAAAGTTTTAACAAAAATCACTTTACACACACGTGTGCTAATAAACTATACATTTTTAATAAATATCAGCAATGCATTATAATAGATATTATAGTTTCTTCACATTGTTGAAATACTGGTATTGCTTTATAGTTGGTAGGTTTTTTGTTTGTTTGTTTGTTTTGCACTTCCTCAAGATCTGAAATCCCTGGAGAGAAAAAAGAAAGCATAATTGCAGAATCACTTTGACAGTCAAAGGCCTGGGCATGTGAGTGGTAGCCTGTGGCCAGGAGAGGGCAGTACTAAAGCGAGTTTTAGGAGGCTCTTGAGATGCAGCCTCCTTGCTCGGGCAACTTGGATTTTTTGGACAGTGGAAAGCTGAGCAGTGCAATAGTTATAAAAATGACCATTTTTAGTATTTAAAGCTGAGGCTTTTGGAGAGACAGGTAATTAGGCAAGAGTTGCCTCAAGAGATGAGTCAGAAGCCCTGCTGTCATTTGCACTGGGTCTTGACGAAGACATTCCAAAGCCATTTCTCATCTGGTGACTGTGCGGTGAGCCTCCACTGACTCAGGAACATTCACAAATTAATCCGCAACAACCAGTCCTCTGCTGCTTAATTGCCAAGATTTTAGTTGCTCTAGGACTCATGCTAGAAGAGTGAACTTCTTTTTTTAAACAGTCCCTCCGTAAGGACTATCCACTTAGCTTTGTATCCAAAGACGAAATTTGTAGGTGAAAGGAGTTAGGAGTTAGCCTTTGTTACAGACTGGTTCATTTCAGGGTCGAAAATATGGAATGCTTCACGAATTTGCGTGTCATCCTTGCGCAGGGGCCATGCTAATCTTTCTCTGTATCGTTCCAATTTTAGTATATGTGCTGCTGAAGCGAGCACAAGAGTGAACTTCTTAACACGCTTTTGGGAGAGAGGTAAGAGAGGCAGAGTAATATGTCTTTTGAATCTGCACTCCAAGTGTTCTCTCTTGTCTCAGAAATATGTCCATAAACCACAAACAAAATTGGTTGTTATCATCTCAGCTTGTGGAACTCCCTGAGAGCCCATGGGATAAAAATCCTTGTTAGGGAAAAGCTCTTACTAAAGTGTAAATAAACATTTAGAAGACACAGAAAGTCTTGAAGGTTAGTAAAACAACCAAAACACAAACGCATTGCTTCGGAGACAGAACTGACTCCAGCAGGTTTCCATAGAGGCTGTAAATCGCACAGAAGGACTGTCCATCCTTCTCCCTTGGAGCAGCTGGTGGACTCCAACTGCCTGTCTTTGGGTTGGCAGCACAACTCCCTTCCCACTAGGCCCCACGAGTACCCCTGAAGGTTAGTAAGTACCATAAATATAAATACTGAATATTTTCTCCTTGATAGATAATGTAGGTAACTCAGCACTTTCCCAAAAAATCGTGCACCATCAATCTTCCTTGATTTGTTCTTCATACACTCTTATTCTCATGACCTTCATTTGAAACTTTTGTCTTCTTGTCTCATACTCAACCTGTCTCATACTCAACCCTATCTCCCCATTTCCATTGTCAACCTTTCTCTTTAGGATGTTATTGGTTACACCTGAATTAGAAATGCAGCCTCTTTTGGAAGCTATCCTAGCTCCATCCATTCTTATTATCTTCATTCTTTAAAACTGCTTTAGCTGTATCTTGGCTGCTTTGAGCTTTGTCCCATTTAAAATTCCTATCTCCAAATTCTCCTAAGAAAACACACACACACCCCAACTCATTTCGGAGAGCAGCCTCTGCTGTTCTCTTCTCTTCACCCATATTTTCCTTGAAATCTATCTCGTGGAAAGTCTTGCTCCCTGTCAATGGACCCTGTGCTCCTTCATGGACTAGTCTTTCCTGAGAACATGTCCAAAATACATAAAATGGAATCTTACCAACTTCACTTCTAAGGATCGATGTTGCACCTTCAAGACAGATTTGTTCTTCTGCCATTCTATGGTATATTGAATACTTTTTTGCTAACACCATAATTGAAAAGATTCTGTCCTTTGGTTTTCTTTGTTCATTGCCCAGCTCTTAGATAAATAAAAGGAGGTGATTGTCGAGTCTGGAGCACCTTCGTCCTCAGTGACATCTTTGTTTTTTAAACCTTTAGAGATATTATAGGTGTTTTTCATTGTTGTTGTTGTTGTTGTGTGCCATTGAGTTGGAAGCGACCCAAAGCTTACCGTCCAGTGAGTTTTCAGAGGCAGTTAATCTCGTAGGAGGAGACTGCTCATCATTCTCCCACAGAGCAGCTGGCGGATTCAAACCACGTGCCTTTAGGCTTATAGCACAGATTCTTACCACTAGTGCATGAAATAGTAAGATCTAGCATTCATCTTAATAAGCACTTTAGTAGTTTGTTACCTTCATACTCAGTGGAAGGGAATCCTAAATCTCAGTTAAATGCTAGTAAAAATAAAGATAAATATATATCCCAAACAAGCTCAGAGACCTCAGTGCATTTTATCTACATCCTCAGTGGAAGCAATTGCTGAAATTCAATTAAATGGTAGGGGAAATAAAGTTACGTATATATAAATAAATAAATGTACATTTTCCCCTCCTCAAACAATTTCATAGATCCTAGCACAACAGCCTCTAAATCTAGGTCATAAATTCTCAAACAAGAGTATGCATCAGAATGACCTAGAAGTTAGAGAATACTGAGCCCTGCTTCTGATCCGCAAGATCTGCGGTGTACTTTAATATTTGCATTTCTAGAAAGTTTTCAGGTGTTGCTGATGCTGCTGGCAAAAGAAATTTTGTTTGTGGTTTGTGGACATTTTTTAGTTTATACTGGTTTATTTACAAAGTTTGTATTCATTGTTTTTCTCACCAAATCTTTCCCATTTCCTTCACCACCACCCCTCCACTCATCAAATTGAGTGACCCTGTGATTAATGTTGATCCCTCCCCCAGCCCATTCTCAACCCTCTGTTCCCTCCCTCTCCCACTTAGATCCTCATACATGTTCTACAATAATGGTCTTATACTCAATTGTCCTTATGGGACTGAGTTAGTTCACTTAGCATAATGCTCTCCAGTCCCTCCCAACTTATGTAGTGATTTACAAAATCATTGCACCTGTGTAGTATTCCATCGTGTGAATATATCATAATTTCTCAATCCATTTGATTGTGGTTGGGCATTTGAGCTGTTTCCATGTTCTTGCAATGGTGAATAATGCTGCTATGAACATTGGTGTACAAGTCTCTGTTTGTGCCTCAGTTCTCATTATTTCAGGGTATATCCCAAGCAGTGGAATAGCTGGGTCACATCGAATTTCTATGTTCAGCTTTTTGAGGAATTGCCAAACTGCCTTCCAGAGTGGTTGTATCATTTTACAGTCCCGCCAACAATGCATAAGAGATTCTATCTTACCACATCTTCTCCAACATTTATTACTTGCTGACTTGTTAAACACTGTCACTGCAACTGGAGTGAGATGGTATCTCATTGTGGTTTTGATTTGCATCTCTCTTATTGCCAGCGATTTGGAGCATTTCTTCATGTGTCTGTTGGCCATCCAAATATCTTCCTTTGTGAAAAGCCCTTCCATGTCTTTTGCCCATTTTGTAATTGTGTTATCAGTCTTTTCCTTGTGGAGGCCGTATAGGATTCTATAAATTTTTGCTATGACATCTTTGTCTGAAATGTTATTGCCAAATATTTTTTTCCCAGTCAGTAGGTTTTCTTTTCACTCTATTGGAAAATGTTATTGTTGTTGACTGCTGTCGAGTCAAGCACAACTCATAGCAATGCTATGACCAAAAGGCCTGAAGCCTTTCTATAACTATCGTAATTCATCAAAGTTCATAGAGGTTTCAGAGGCATGTTATTTAAGATGTGGGTGCCACTCCTGCTTCCAAACCTGCCTTAAACTGGGAGCTTCACCAAACACTGTCCACCATGGCTAACCGTATGGCATTTGAAACCCCAGTGGAACAAGGTTCAGCATCATTAGTAACCCCATGTTACTTCAGTACAGCATATTCACAGAAGAGTGCCGTACCACTTAGATGAATGTTCCATCAAGCACAGGGGTTTAATCCTTAGAAGTTCTCATTCATCATTTTTTTAAAAATATTCTACAATAGCAGGGTTTTTTTAAAAAATTTAAATAACATTCAGTTTATTATAAATATTTAGTATTGGCTTCCCATATTTCCCCCTTTCGTTTTTATCATAATTATGTTATCATCAAAATGAGCATTCATTCATTAATTTTATCTTTTCAAGATTATGCATTTCTGGCTGTATTTGTCAGTCTCTTTATACTATAGACTAGGCCTTCTAAGCTTGATCCTAGTTTGTTTCTGATGAACTTTACGGTTTTGGGCTTTACTCCCAGGTCTCTGATTCACCTTGAGTTGATTTTTGTGTATGGTGTGAGATTGTGGATTCTGTTTCAGCTTTCTGTAGGTAGGGGCCCAATTTTGCCAGAACCATTTGTTGAAGAGTCTGTCATTTCCTCATGTGATTGGTTTTATTTCCTTGTCAAATATCAGTTGACCATAGATAGCTGGGTCCATTTCTGGGTTCTCGGTTCTGCTATGTGCTATGTGACTGTCATTGCACCAGTACCCTGCTGTGTTGGTTACTACTGCTGTGTAGTAGGTTTTGAGGTCAGGGAGTGCTATGCCTCCCACTTCATTTTTGGTTTTCAGAAGTCCTTTGCTTATTTGGGGAGTCTCTTTCCTCTCCAAATAAACTTGATAATTTCCCTTATGATTTCCTTGAAAAAATGAATTTGGTACCTGTATTGGGATTGCATTGAACGTGTAGATTGCTTTTGGTAGGACTGCCATTTTCACAGTATTGAATCTTCCTATCCAGGTTCATGGCCATTTTAATAGCCTCTGATTTATGTAGTAGTTTAAGTGTTGAGCTGCTTGCTAACTGTAAGATCCGATCTTGGAACCTTTCAGCTGCTCTGCAGGTGAAGGACAGGATGGTCTCCTGTAAAGATTACAGCCTCAGGAACCAGATGGAGGCCCATCATCCAGTGG
Organism: Elephantulus edwardii; assembly: GCF_000299155.1. Taxonomy (NCBI): domain Eukaryota; kingdom Metazoa; phylum Chordata; class Mammalia; order Macroscelidea; family Macroscelididae; genus Elephantulus; species Elephantulus edwardii. The sequence continues at coordinate 8,094,035 of NW_006399797.1, read as the reverse complement.
CATCAGCTCAGTGGCAGTGGGTTTGGGTTTTTAATCTACAATATATCAATTCATGCTGCCTTTACTGGGCAACAGCCTATGCTTTCTCCCTAAAGACCCAGAGAAAGGCCACTTTTATATGACATTTTCCCCTTAGCACCCTGTTTTAGTTATCTTGTGCTGCTATAACAGAAATAGCACTAGTAGATGACTTCCATGAACTGAAATTTCTTTTTCTTCAGTTTAACAAGCCAGGGTGCTGGCTGTAGTGTTCTGGAAGAGGGCCCTTTTCTCTTTAGATCTGCTTCCTCATTCCTTGAAGATCTCTGTGTATCTTGACACCTATCAAACTCTATCTCTGTTTCCCTTACTTTTTGTTTAATCTTTTACATCCCCAGAGAGGTTCATTTAAGGCACACCCTATACTAACCCTGAGCTCTGGTGGCCTAGTGGTAAGGAGCTGTACTGCAATCCAGAAGGCACAGGGCTCAAATCCACCAGCTGCTCCACTGGAGAAGAATTGCTCCTCCTGTGCAATTAACTGCCTCTGGAGGGTCAATTATGGGTTGGTTGAGAATGGTACACAACAACAACGTACTAACCCAATCTTAGTCACTCCAATCCTCAAATGAGATGATAACCACAAACTAGAAATTAAAATTTAAAGCACATCTTTTAAAAATGTAGGACACAATTCAATCCATCTTGCCCAAGTAAGTATTGGAAGTTGAAGTCATCCAGAAGGAGCAAGTATTGTGTCCTGATTCTGATTTTATGCCTGTGCTGCTTCATTATTTAGTGAATTTTCATTCACATACTCTCGCCCCATCAGTTCTTTCTTCCTTCCTCCTTGCACCCTGCTTCCCTTCCTATACTCTTTCAGTTTCATTGACTGCAGTATCGATCATTTAGTTTCATTGACTGCAGTATGTCAATTAGAGGCCAAACTACAGAGAACTGTGAGATCCCTGCAAAACTGAAAATTTGGGCACTCTATGAAACAGGCCCACAGCAGGGAGCCTCCCTCTGCAATGTAGATATTGCTTTTGTAATATTGTTCATTTCTATGCTTTTCACCTTGTCACCTGGTAGACACTGTACCTTCAAGAAGGGGAAGCATGTTCCTAGGTTTCAGCTCAGGTTCATCTCCACTTTGTTAATTATGGAATCAAGTTATCCTGCCAGGTTCAGATACACATGGAGGCAAAATAGTTGTTATTAGCAGTTGTGAGGATAAACTTCTGTATATAGTGCTTCTAAGCTCTAAATGGATCTGAGGAAATTCCCTGTGCTCTGTGCATATTAGTTATCCTGTGGGATTCCTTCTCTTAGGTCAGTGGTTACTCCTGGATTGTAAATTGTTCTAGCACCTGGAAGGCTTCCATTTCACTGGGCATTGAATTTTTTGTTTTGTTTTTGTACACTCTACATGAAGCAAAGTCCTAAAGTTGTTTTTTTTGTTGTTTTTGTTTTTTTTATGGGTTGTAGCTGGAATTAGAAAACTCAGCATTTCTCTAGTTGGAAGAACAAATTCAAGCATATCTCAATACTGAAGGATTCTATGACAAAATACTGAGTGATGCAAGAAACATAAAAAGAAGAAGGAAAGAATATAAAGAGTCTCTCTAGCAAAAGGAATTGCAGACATGGAACCATTTCAGGAAGCAGCATATTATCAGGCACCAATGGTAGTGAAGAAAGAGGTTCAAGCTACACTGAAGTAGAAAAAAGAAATAAAATAGGTCCCAGGAATAGATAGCATATAGGATACCAGTTGAGGAGTTTCAACAAACAGATGCAGCCCTGTTACTGGTCTATGCCAAGAATACCTGACCAACTGACTGGAAGAGATCAGTATCTGTACTCAATTAAAAAAAGGGGGGGGGGAGATCCAACATAGTGCAAAAATGACTAAACAGTATCATTAATATCACATGCAAGTAAAATTTTGTTGAAAATTAAAAAAAAAAATGACTGAAGCAGCCAGGCAACTCCAGAAATTCCAGTTGGATTCAGAAGAAGCCATAGAAAGAGAGATGTCATTGCTGATGTCAGATGGATCTTGGATAAGGACAGAGACTACCATAAAGATGTGTATTTGTGTTTTTTGGGTTTTTTTTAAAAAATTTTTTTGTGTATTTGTGTTTTAATAACTATGCAAAGGCATTTGATTGTGTGGATCATAACAAATAGCTAACATTTAGAAGAATAGGAATCCCAGAACTCCAAACTGTGTTCATGCAAAACCTATACGTAGACCAAGAAGCAGACATAGGCCTGAATTAGATAAACCTTAGTCCTCAAACTGACATCAGTGCTCCTTAATAACTTGGAGAGGTCCCTAACTGCACATTTTCCCAGTGAGTCTCCTTATTTCATGACTGATCATACAAAGGGTGGTAATTGTGAATCTATTCTAGATGAAGCTGTTGACAGTTTTAATCTCCTCTTCATCCATTATGATGTCGTCAATCGGCCCAGTGGTAAGAATCTTTGTTTTCTTGACATTGAGATGCAATCCATACTGAAGGTTGAATTCCTTGATCTTATGCAACAAATGCTTCAAGTCCTCCTCATTTTCAGCAAGCAAAGTTGACAGCAGGATGACTGTCCCAAGTTGACTAAGATTGACAGTAGAAGAATCAATGCCTTCGATTTGTGGTGTTGAAGAAAAATACATAATATCTCATGAACTTCCAAGAGAATGAATATGTCATTTCTGGAGGAAGTACAACCAAGGTGCTGTGTAGAGGCAAGGATGGTGAAACTTTGTCTCACATACTTAGGGCATGTTGTCAGGTGGGAATAGCCCTTGGGAAAAGACATCATGCTGGGAAAAGAAAGAGGGACTGTGGTGTCAAAAGTTTATTATCCAAAATGTCTTTCCTAGCCATGGATTAGCTGCTTATTTTATGATATTTATTGTATTGGGGAAATAGGATAGGGTGGGATATAAGCCCCTACCCTACTGGAGAGGTATATACGCTCATGGGAGCTCAAAGGTAGTTTCTCTTTTGAGAAGCTTGCTTCCCTGAGATGCACCATCTAGGTGTGCCTGGTCCATTACTCACCCATCTCTGCAGCATTGGCCTGCATCACCCACAGTTCCATGAATAATTTTCTGATGGATTGGAGTCCCTTTGAGAACTTCCAGATGAACTACCAACCCCAAGGGGCATAGAGGGATGAGGGAATGGAACAGAGGAGGAATGGTTGGTGTCAGAAGTCAGGGAATGGATCAAACATTTGATACTTTTGTAGCTAGTCTGCTAGCAACCTTAGCAGAGCAAATTATAAATGCAGAGACAAACTCTCCACAGGGTGGACTGACACACTGACTGTAACAAGGGGCTCCTACATGTCCTGAGGATGGGGAAGAGCAGGGCGAAGTTCAGATCTGTTGTTCTTAGAATTCTTAGGAGTCATAGTCGAGTTAATAACACCTGCAAAAGCAAATAAAGAAAAGTAGAATAATTTCATGTAAACTCTTATTGAAAATAAACCCTGGATGAGGTGGATTGACAGAGTAATTGGGGCAATGGGAGAGCTGTGTTGGAGACAGTGAGGCTGGCTTAGGACAGGGCAGGGTTAGAGCTATTATTGTACGTAGAGTTGCTGTGAGTAATGCGACTCGATGGCACATAACAACAACAATCACCATGACCTAAGGAACTCTGTTGACAGCTGCAGTGTGTTATGTTGTCAACCAAAAGGCTCTTCAGACCTGAAGGCTCAAATCCACTGGTGCCCAAAGCTGCAGCCTTCTCCCATGAAGAGAAACTCTCAGAAACTTGATGGAGGATGTTTCTAATTCAATGACAGTGAGTGCCTTTCAAACTAAGCTGAGTATGTAGTATAAAAATTTATATACTTTACTGTTTAGTAAATTAGAGTTGTTTAGCCTGCCAACTCTGCCACTCTCCCCTCATTGCATGACCCTGGCTCTCGCTGGGTCTTGGGTATGATCTATGTTCTCCTGTGTCATGAGATTTCTTTATTCTTGGCTCGTGTCATGCCCCTCACATCTGCCTCCTTCAGCTCTCACTTCCGTCATTTCCACCTTGCCTTTTTTGCCCAGTCTCTTCTGGCTGAAGCTGCTTTAGGTTCCTTTCCTTTAGAAACTTGGTCTCAATTTTAAGTGGTTGGCCATTCATTCCTGTAGTCATGATGCAAGCAGTTTTCTCATCTGCTCTGTAAACTTCCAAAAGACAGGACTGTGTCTAGTTTTGCTAAACCAGAAACAGTGGTTGTACCAAGGTTTGCTTAAGAGGAAGGCCTCCATCATCCCATTTAAGAGTTTTATCAACTCGAAGGCATGCAATTCAAATCCACCAGTGGCTGTTTATGAGAAAGTTAGACAGTCTTCTTCCATGCAATTTACTGCTTCAGAAAACCCCCTAAAGAGTCAGCTATGGGTCAGTTTTGACTCAACAGTACACAGCAACAACAATTCTTGGATATAGACAATGGACATTTTCATAATTCAAAGGAAAATTTTATGTATAAATGTAAAGGTCCAGACAGACAGGACTTACTGTGTTCATTAATGTTTTAAACCTTGAGAACAGTGTCTAGTGCCCAACAGGTACACTGAAATATTGGTTAAACAAAAAAAAACACATTTTACCCCACTCTTATCCTCAAAGTATCTTTGCAGTTTAGCCTGTCAGTGGCCTCATCAAAACGAAGAAGGCAGCTTGTTGTCATCAGCAACCAACATTTGGTTTGAGATGTGGCTAGCATGCTTTTTTGCTGTAACAAAGGAGACTTCATAGTCAAATAAGGCATGGAGAAGCGTGTGGCTGTCACTTATTACCATACTTCTGAGAAATCAGAAGACAAATTGTCTCAAAGATACCAGTAACATGCGGAGTACAGTTATTATGTACTCCTTGAAACTGTCCCATGCCAAGAACATCTGGGCTTAGGGAAACACTTTGGAAAATGAAAACATATTGGAGGACTAGAATGTGATTATGGGACAGCCTCTTCAACATTGGGGTGCAGCTCCTAATGATTTCTGTTGGTCACCCAATCAGGAAACTGGTCTTTAGATTAATGCTGTTCAGCTGTTCTGGTTTCTATGGCAATGATGGAATAGGAGTTGTCATGGTGATGAAATGGAATTTTGGGGACCAATTTCTTTAATGGATATGGATTCATTAAGACCTGTCTATCTTTCCTCAGAATGTGACCATAATGTATATATGCTATTTTAAAAAGGGATCCAAGTTCATACTGCATATTTTGGGGTTTATGTCATATTTTCTTTTAGATCACATGACCTACGTCTTTTCAGGTGGATGTTGAGAGTAGACACATACTCTCCTTCATGGTTTTTATGGCTCAGTGAAGAATGACACTGCAGAAGCTCAGACTCTTTTCTTAGCCACGAAAGTGTTTTTGTCTAACTCCACTGGATTCCTCTAAAGTTATTTTGGTATGAAATAGCATAGAGTCAGATTAAATATAAATTACTAAGAAATCCTCAGGTGCTGAAGACGGTTAATGTGCTGATTGCTAGTCTAGAAAGTAAGAGTTTCAAGTTCACCCAGAAATAGTGAAAATCTACTATGGAAAAAAAGTCCAGGCATTGAAAACGCTATGGAGCAGAGTCATGGGTCACCATGATCCATAGTCAACTTGATGACAATTTTTTAGGTGAAGAAAAACATCAAGGAGATGTTACCAATTGAACTGTCGCCTGCTCCTCATTGATGTTTGTATTGCAGTCATATGTTAAGAAGATTACTTTTCACAAGAAACGGCCACTTGGCTTTTTGCCTCCTGGTAATGACACAGTTGTCAGTGTTCTTTGCTTAGGGTCCTCTCTCTGGGTCATCAGTAAGAAAAGTCCTTGCCTGCTTGTCATCTAGACCTGCACAGCCCTTATCCTGGCCACTCCCAGAGAACTCACTGTTAAGTGCCCTCCAGGAGACTGTGACTCACAGAGACCCTAGAACAACGAGCCCGGTCCTATGCCATCCACTTGAGCAGCTTATTTTTGTTGTTATTATTGTTCTGGGAAAGAAAAAGAAGTAAAATTAACAGTGAGGCTGTATTTGGGAATCACTAAAAAACTTGGTGAAAATAAATTAGAGCATATAAAATGGTTCTCTGTCTTTCTAAGATTACTTTTGGTGTAAAACACAAGCTCTAAGAAAAAGCCTTTCTGGTGTAATTCTATGTTGGAATTTTGCTAGTTGAGGATTTTTTTAAGAAGGGATTTACGACAATGATTCTCAAACTCTAGTGATCTGGAAAGTTATCTGGGCAATATATAAAATGTAGGTAACTTTGCACAACTACACATTGTGGATTTGTTTTCCAGTGTACCTCGCCTTAAAAGTATTGATGGCACTGTTGTAAAACGGGACTGACATCGGGATTGAGGGACGACAGAGAAGGAGGGGAGGAATGATGTATACTGCATTGAAACAGATGATGGAGAGAACTGTTTAAAAGGGATATATGATTGGGTATTATTGTCATGACACGAGTCCAGTGGAGTGGACTTGGGGGGAGGAATTGCTTAACAATGAAAGAGTTTTTCTTTTTCTTTTCTAGGAGAAGAGTGAATTGGGTCTGGAGGGGGTAGGCAGGGAGAAAATGGCAACAATGAATGAATGGAAACCCTAAGTATCTGTAAACTTTCATGAAAATGAATAATCATTTTTTAAAAAGTATTGATGGCTTGACCACCAGTGGTAAAGCTTTGCTAATCTATGTCATGAGGTGGCAATGTTAATAACCAGAGTATCACTAGGTACAGATAGCAGCATGCTTTACATTTAAAAAATACTGACAATTTTGTCAGGATGAGTAGTTTAGGGAAGCTTATTGGTTAGTCCTATTCATGCTGGACAAAGTATTGGAAGTCCAAGTCTTAAAACACCTCAAAGTTTCCAATTATGCCTTGAAATAAAGCCTCATGTCTTGTAGAAGAATATTGCTAAAAACCAAATAAAATCTTATTATAGAAGTAGTTAATTACAATGACAATTAAATTGCAAGCCTAGAATGGTGGAAGACTCATCAACAACCTATGTTATGCAGATGACACAATCTTGCTTGCTGAAACTGAGGAGGACATGAAATGCTTGCTGCAGAAGTTCAGCGATGTAGTCTTCAATATGGATTGAAGCTCAACATCAAGAAGACAAAAATTCTCTCTGGACCAATTGGCAGCACCATGGTAGATGGAGAAGAGATTGAGGTTGTTAACAGTTAAAGCTTGCTTGGCTCCACAACCAACATGTTTGACACAAGCAGTCAGGAAATCAAAAGACAAATTGCACTGGGAAAATCTGCTGTCAGGGATGTCTCCAGAGTACTAAGAAGCAAAGATGTTGGTCTAGAGACCAAGGTACACCTGATCCAGGCTATGGTCTTCAAAATTACTTGTTATGCTTCAGAGATATGGACCGTTACTAAGGATGACAGAAGAAGAATCGATGCCTTTGAGTTGTGGTGCTGGAGAAGAGTCTTGAACCTACCACAGACCACCAAGAAAACAAATAAGTCTGTCTTGGAGAGGGTGAAACCAAGTTTCTCCTTGGAGGCTAGGATTTTGAAGCTCCATCTCATATTCTATGGGCACATGGCCAAGAGTGTCCAGTCCTTGGAAAAGGATATCATGCTTGGAAGGGTGGATGGACACAGGAGAGGAAAACCTGAAATGAGATGAATTGATATAGTAACTGGAGTAATGAGGCTAGGTGTGTCAGAGTCAGTGTGTCTGGCTCAGAATAGGGCAATATGAGTTGCAGGTGACTCGAGAGCATACAACAACAACAACAAAATGATGTCTAAAGTTAACATGAGGGTGTTGATTGTGAAGAAATGGGGCCCTGAGAGTTGGAAATGGGACATATGGGAATCCATATGGCAGACTTTTGAGTACCGTCGAGTGGGAACCGACCCATCACTGATCTTCCACTGGGTTTTCAGAGGCAGTTCACCTTGGAGGAAACTGCCAGTCCTTCTCCTGTGGAGCAGCTAGTGGATTTGAACCACATATTCTTGGGATTATAGTGCAGTCTCATAGTAGTAGGCCACCAGAACTAATATGGAAGAGGGTTATTGTTGGGTACCGCCGTTGGAACAGACCCATAGCTGACCCTCTGACAGGTTTTCAGAGGCAGTGAATCACATGGGAGATTTCCCATCCCTGTCCCACAGAGCAGGAGCCTCGAATCACGTGCCTTTGGGATTGCAGCACAGCTTCTTGCCACTAGGCCACCTGTAGAATAGGTCTTTCTATCTCTATCTGATGAAATTAAGCCAGTTGCCTTAAATGAGCCTTTGTCAGTGGTTTCCTCTGTGTCAGAGCCTAGTGCAGATACCTTATAAGACATTGTCGAATATTCCCAAGAACCATCCTTACCAACTATTTTTTTTTTTAATTCCAGACCTTTACTGTAGTTGTGGTTATGTGCTTCTTGAGTTGGAATTGACTCATAGCTGACCCTCCAGCAAGTGTTTAGAGGCTGTAAATCACACTGGAGATTGCTCATCGGTCTCCAGTGGAGCTGCTGGTGGATTAAAATCTCTTTCCTTTGGATTGACATACAACTCCTTACCTACTAGGCCACCCGGGCTCCACTCTAGACCCATAAGTAGAGTTAAATCCCAGAAAACCCCCAAAAGTGAAGTACAAATTGAGACCCAGGAAGAAATATATATACTGCACTCCAGAAAAACAGCTTGATTTTTCTAACATGTGCAAAGAAACCTGGATCTATGTGTGGGAATAACTTTAAAGGATGTAGGATAATGAAGCAAGGAACATATAATTGGATCAGTCTGAATCTATGGATTTGAGCCTGTTAAAAATAGATTCTTCATTAATGTTTCAACCAGAGAGGTTAAAAAAAAGGATCAGAGAGTTCATTTGTTGGTTCACTGAAGCATAGATTATGTGGTGACCTGCATTAATCAAGTTGGAGAACCAGTCTGCCTGGTACTCTGCCTATGGAAGAAGGCATCCAAAGGCTTAGGGAAATGGGCGTTTTAGAGGGGATCTATCAGGTATCCACACATGGAATGTACGGAGGACATCGTTTACCACAACAGTGAGGAACACATTTGTCAAGGGAGCCCAAAGCATCCTGAAAGGTTTCCATGTGTATTTTACTAAGCCAAAGAAACCCAACTGCTTCACGGAGGCAACGCCAGTGAGGAAGACTGCTTCTCATCCCCTTTGTCCGCTCCTGTTCCCTAACAGAGGAGAGGAAATGGTTAGTCCTTTTGCCTAATCAGGAAGCTTGCCGCTACTTCTTTTAGGCCCTGCTCAAGGTTTACTTGGAATGATGTTGTTTTTGTTGTTGTTATGTGCCGCTGAGTCGCTTGCAACTCAGTGACCCTATGTAAACAGCCCTAAACTCCACTCTGTCCTGTGCCAATCGCACTGTCTC
>NW_006399797.1:8082628-8084540 GCF_000299155.1 Elephantulus edwardii | reverse complement strand
GACCCAACGGAGTGTGGAAACTACAGAACAGTGTCATTGATTTCACATGCAAGCAAGATTCTGCTGAAGATCATTCAAAAATGATTAGAACAGCACATCAACAGAGAACTGCCGGAAGTCCAGGCTGGGTTTAGAAGGGGTTGTGGTACTAGGGATATTGTTGCTGATGTTAGATGGATCTTGGCTTGGCTTGTTCCACATAGCAGAGTGAAAATGTCTGGAGACAGGACAATCCCTGACATAGTCTTTTCCTGATTTTGAACTATGCAGTGTTTTCTTTGCTATCTTTTGACAACTGCCTCCTGATCCAAGTACAGGTTTCTCATGAGTATAATCAAGTGTTCTGCAATTCCCATTCTTCTCAGAGTCAGCCACAATGTGTTGTGATCCACACAGTCAGAAGCCTTTGCAAAGTCAATGAAACACAGACATTCCTCTGGTACTCTCTGCTTTCGGCAAAGACCCATCTGACATTTGCAATTATTTCTCGGCACAGCCTCGTGAGCACATCTAGGGCTGTATCTGTTTTTTGAAATTTGTCAGTTGATATTCCATCAATTCCTGGGCCCTCCTTTTTTGCCAATTTCTTCAGAGCACCTTGAACTTCCTCCTTCATCACCATTGCCTCTTAGTGTATATTGTTTCATGAAATTCTTGTGTGTCAGCAAATTCTTTTTGGTACAGTGACTCTGTACACTCCTTCCATCTTCTTTTGATGCTTTCTGGGTCATTCAACATTCTGCCCACAGCTTCCTTAAGTATTACAACTCAAGTCTTGAATTTGTTTTCAGTTCCTCAGCTTAAGAAATGCAGAGCGAGTTCAATACTTTTGATTTTCTGACTCTAGCTCTTTGCACATTTCATTATAATACTTTGCTTTCTTTTCCCACGCTGCCCTCTGGCCTTTTGTTTTTCCAGTAACATTTCTGCCTAGTCTGTAGGGAGCTGTGTTGCTCACATAAAGGTCGTGTGTGCTGGCGGTTTGAATCCAAAAGCCACTCAGAGGGAAAAATATGGACAATCTCCTTCCTTGTGATTTACAGACTCTGAAAATTCACTGGAGGCTCAGTGCGTGAGTCCTGACTTGATGGCAAAGAGATGAATAAAAAAACCAGTTGACCCTGTGTTGCTTCTGATGTGTGGCAACCACTTTTCTATCAGACTGGAGCTGTGCTCACTTGGTTTTCAACAGCTGAGCTTTCTTCCCTTTTATGAAAACCACTGGGTCTTGCGTCCAAGAAGATTCACCATCTGGGTGAACTCAAACTATCAATCCTTAGTTAATTTAGTTAACAGCCAAGTATATTAACCACTGACACCACTCAAGGACATCTTTAATGCCTTTAAGCCAAAACCTAAACTCACTGATGTCAAGTGAATCCTGATTTACAGCGATGCTGAAGGGCAGAGTAGGACCACATCAAAGGATAAGGCTGTAAATTTTCATGGAAGCAGATGGCTTCTTCTTTCTCCCATAGAATGGCTTATGAGGTGAACTATGGCCACTTTGGTTAACAGCTGAACGCTTTAACTGTGTCACTAAGGCACCTGGTAGTACAGTTACATGTATTAGATATAAAAATGTATAAGAACTATTCAGTAACAAGTCTTTTTCTCATCTTTCTCCCTTATCCATCTAGTTCCTGCCATCTTGCCTAGGTAGTCTCTGTAATTTCGTGTCCTTCCAGTATGTGTGTATGTTGTTGTTACGTGCCGTCAAGTTGGAACCAACTCATGGGGTTGACTCTCCAGGGGGCTTTCAGAGGCTGTAAACTGCACGAGTGGTTTGAATCCACTAGCTGTTCCATGGGAGGGGGATGGGAAATCCCTTCCCATGCAATTTCCAGCAGGTGTCCTGCTATGAGTCAGTACTGACTTGATGGCAATGAATTTGAGAGGTGTTTTTTTTTTT
>NW_006399797.1:8079942-8082528 GCF_000299155.1 Elephantulus edwardii | reverse complement strand
GTCCATGGTATTCTCAATACTCTTCTCCAGCACCACAGCTCAAAGGCATCAATTCTCCTTCTATGTAGAACCCTAAATACTGAAAATAATAGTGTTGCTGACAAGGGAAGGAAGCATTAGGTACGAATACCTGACAAACTAAGCCTGTATTCTTTGAAGACCGTGAGCTTGGGATATATTAGTTACCACTGAGTTGACTGTGACTCCTCGAGACCCCCATCTGTGTCAGAGTAGCCCTGTGCTCCACAGGATTTTCAATGCCAAGTTTTCAGAGGTAGATCTCCAGGACTTTACTCTAAAACGTCTCTGGGAAAACTTGAACTACCAACCTTTTGGTTTGCAGCTGAGCATACCTGTGTGCATGTAACAACATCTATGCATTACCCCCTCCCTCCGAGATGTCATGTGAATAATGCATCTGCACAGAGCAGGGATTGGGAATGATGGGAAATGTCTTCCAGTGTCTTGGTGCTCTAGCCTCTCTTTTCCTTTCCTTTCCCTCCTGCATTTTTCTTTTCTCCTCCACCCTCCCTTTCCTTCCCCTCCATCCTGCTCTTCTTCTCTAACTTCTTTCCTATCTGTTGTTGTTGTTATGTGCCTTCGAGTTGCTTGCAACACATAGTGACCCTATGTACAACAGCCCCTGCTCTATCCTGTGCCAACCTCGCCGTCTCAAACACATTCATTCCCACCACTCCACTCACAAAATCGATCCATCTCATCGAGGGTCTTCCCCTCCTGCACCGTCACTCCACTCTCCTAAACATGATGTCCCTCTCCAAGGACCAGTCTCTCCTTGCAACATATCCAGTGTATATCAGATGAAGCTTCAGAATCTTTGACTCCAAGGGGCATCCTGGCTTCACCCTCTCCAGGACAAACCTGTTTGTTCTCCTCCTAGCAGTCCATGGTATATTCAACACTCTTCTCCAGCACCACAGCTCAAAGGCATCAATTCTCTATCATCCCTAGTCATTGTCCAGCTTTCTGATGTACAGCACACAATTGCGAAGACTATAGCCTGGATCAGGTGCACCTTAGTCGCCAGCCTGTCCCTGACAGCTTTCCAAATGCAATTCATGTCTTGATTTTCTGGCTGCTAATATCAAGAGTGTTGACTGTGGAGCCAAGCAAACTAAAAGTGTTAGCTATCTAAATCTCTTCACCATCCATACTGATGCTGCCAATTGGCCCAGTGGTGAGAATTTTTGTTTTCTTGATGTTGAGCTTCAATCTGTATGGAAGGCTGCAGTCCGTGATCTTCCGCAGCAAGTGCTTAAGGTCCTCCTCAGTTTCAGCAAGTAGGCTTGTGTCATCTGCATAACGCAGATTGTTGTGACTCTTCCACCAGTCCTGATGCCATATTCCTCCTCGTACAGTCCAGCGTCCCGGATGATTGATTGGAGTGTATAGACTGTAGAGCCTGAGCTAAGAGACAGTGCTGTCTTCACCTCCTCATTTCTGAGGCACGACTGAAGTACAGTCTTCCTGGCTGAATAAAATTCATACCCTGTTCTCTAACCTTCCTGAATAGTCTTTAAACCAACAGTTAGCTTTTAAAGATATTCAACTTAAGCTTTTCTTTGCCTGCAGTCATGACCGATAGCTCTTATGCTCTGCATAAACTTAACTCACAGGCTAGAAGAACCTTGAGGGGTCACAGACCAGCAAAATTGGTATCCAAGTTTCCAGAAGGATCAAAAGCCTATTCTTAGCTTCAGAGGGGTTGGTTACAAGATTCATTGCATTAAGTTATTTCCTCAACCAAGAAGCTAGATTTTCTTTTTCTCAAGGTGAGTAACTCCTTCCAATAGCAAATGAAATAATTTCCTTTTGTTCATCCTAAGTAGAATGTGCTCACCTCATTCAAGCTAACATTAATTGGGTTTCCAGCTGTCAGTGTCCAAAATCCCATTAATAGTGATTTTCTCCTTTTCTGTATTAACGTATTTACTGGAAAGAGAAAAATATTTTTTTAAATAAATATGCTTTTCTCTTGCAAAGAAAAAGACATCAGCAACATTAGCTTTAATTAGAGTTGAATTATAACCCAAGAAGGAATGAGGTCATTCTGAAAATCAGACTTGGCACAGACTAGGAAATCATTAATTCCATTCTCCTACCTGGATTTGTAAAGTGGATTATCCAATTATCCTTGGAAGTGGAGCAGGAAGTGGGTTTTGCCAAGAAGGATCTAAAGTTTACCCTCCCCCACCTGTTTTTTTTTTCCAGACTGATAGCACATTTGGTCAGTCTGCCTACACCAATGACAATTCTCTCTCTCTCTTCTCTGTACATTAAAATAACTTCAGCTTTCTTGTATTGTTAAATTAGTAAATTGATGATCAATAAAAACAAATAAAAAACAGATAAGCCAAAAGAGGAAAAGGAGCAACTGTCAGCATTCTTACAATCTGAAGATATTAACTGTTAATAATTTGGTGTGTGTATTAATCTTAACTCTTGATGGTAACAGAAACCCAATGGCTGACTTTGAGGTGTCATCTAGTTTTAGGTTCATCTCCATTCAGAACTCAGTGTCATCAAGTTTGGCTTCCCTGTACCTTTCTTTACTTCTTTTTTTTT
>NW_006399797.1:8075655-8079232 GCF_000299155.1 Elephantulus edwardii | reverse complement strand
ACAACAGTGGCATCATGTAATATTTGTCCTTTTGTGACTGGGATATTTCACTCAGCATAATGTTCTCCAGAGTCAACCATTTTGAATAATATTGCAAAGGTTCCAGGAACCTTTCTTTACTTCTGCTCACGGCTCTGTTGTCCTCTGTGATGACATCATTCGGAAACAGAATCTCCCTTTGATGATATCCCCTACAGTATCAGATCTACTCTTATTGGCCTCGGGGTAAGAGAGTATTTTTTCAGAAGTTCCAGAATTTACTCTAATTAGACACAGTTTACAGTATATGCATAGCCAAAAGAGCCAACAGAGATGTCTTGGAGAAGGTGCAGCCAGAGTGCTCCTTGGAGGCAAGGATGGTGAAGTTTTGTCTCACATATTTTGGGCATGTTGCTAGGAGAGGTTGTTCTTTGGAGAGGGACATCATGCTTGGGAAGGTGGAGAGCTGATGAAGGAGAGGAAGACCTTCAACTAGGTCGATTGACACTGTAACTGCGGCAATGGGGGAGAGTGTATGAGGGAGGAAGGTACAGGTTAGGACAAGGTTCAGATGTGTTATTCATAGGGTGGCTCTGATTTGTACCTGACTTGATGGCACCCAACAACAACAACAACAACGACAGACACACTTTAGGTTACAAAATACTCAAAATTCACTAGCAGGTGTTCAGAGGCAGTGAATTTCAGGGGAGGAGACGGCCCACCCTTCTCGCTCAGAGCAGCTGGTAGGTCCGAACTGCACACTTTTGAGTTGGCAGCACAACTCCTTACCACTAAGCCACCAACAGTGAGAGGCACTGAATATGTGTAGTTGAGTAGAATTACTTTCTGTGCTGTTCAAGGCCAAATCCAGAAAGAGTTGTTCTGCTATCCTAAAGGCCACTCCTATCCTCTCTGGCAGTTTGAATTCATCAGCGGCTCTTCAGGAGAAAGATGGAGGATTAGCTACGAGTCTTCTAACTGGATGGCAGGGAGTGAAGTGAGTGCTGTTAACACATTCAGTTCATGTCAGGTCAACTTCCCAAGCCCTTTTAAAATTTCCCGTCACTCTTAGAATCAAGTCTAGTCGCCTATTCCTACAGGGTGCAGCATGATCTGCCCTCGGCCCATTTTCCTGCACACATTTCTCTGCTTGCTCCAGTCAGACCTGGGCTCTTGCTGTTTCCCAGACATCTCGGGAAGGCTTACAGCTCAGGGCCTTTGCACTCGGCTTTCTCTCCATTTAGCAAACTCTTACCCAAGGTATCTGTATGGTTTGTGGTCTCACCTTCAGAGAAGGTTTCCCTCATCACCTCCTGAAAGCAGCACCCTCACCAGTCCTGAAGCTGTTTTTCTTTCCATTATGGCATTGATTCTGGTTAGTCTCTGATATATAAAAACAAAACAAAACACACCAAAAAACCCTTACAATGACTTTAGTTATAAACACAGCCTTTATTTAACAATTTAGAGTATTTATTGTTGTTAGTTACTGTTGAGTTGCCTCCAACTCCTGGCAACTTTGTGTATAACAGAATGAAGCACTGCTCGGCCCTATGTTCTTTGCAACATTGCCAGCATATTGTGGTCATTCAGTCCAATGAGGTCTCCCATTCCCTCAGCGTCCCTCTACTTAACATGATGTCCTCTAGTGATGGATCCTTTCTGATAGTGAGTCCAAACAAAGCAAACTGGGCAATGTCCTCCAAGATATTTCCTGTTGCTGCTGCTGCTGTTGCTTTGTGTCCTCAAGTTGGAGCCAATTCATAGCTGCCCCTCTGGTGGGTTTTCAGAAGCTGTGCTTTTTATAGGAGGAGATTTTTCATCGTTCTCCCAAGAGCAGTGAGTGAATTCAAAGTTCCTGTGTTTGGGTGGGCAGCACGGCTCACTAGGTTGGTGACATTAGTCAAAATATTTAGTCCCATGGAGATAAAATGCAAACTCCTTCTTTAGTTTGATTTCACATGAAAATGTCTCCTTCTCCATCCCAGCTGAGGCCAGCTGTAGAGGGCAAGCCAACTCCAGGGAGGCAGGGAGAGGACATAAGAGCAGCAAGAAAGTTCTTACTGTCTATCACCAATTAACTTTGCTCCCTAAGCTGGCGCAGGTGGATCTCTTCCTTAGATGAGTACTTTTGTGGGTTGCTGATAGATACCCTACCCCATTAATCTCAGCAGGATATCTTTTCTCTAGTTCTTTGAATGCATATCTCTCTCTTCAAGCTGTTGGCTCTGTGATGCTAAATTCTCTCATCTCCAGGCAGTTCTATAACTAGGACATAAAATGATACTCACCCAGCTCTCTCCTGCACAAAGCTTGACCCCCTAATGTGCACCCCTTGTCCTGACAGTCTGGGAGGGCAGGTGGCCCATGCTGCTTCCTCTCCTTCCCCCACTTCGTCAGTACCTTGGGGCTGAAAGCACCTGAAAGATGTCACAGGGCTGCCAGGCCCAGTCTGTTGTCTCCTCTAATTGCAGACATATTTTTTTTAACTTATTTATTTTTTCATTTGCAGGCACATTTTGAGCTTTCTGAGGGAGTTCCTCTCTCTAGGGTTGAAGTGTGGGCCAGGCCTCAATACTCTATCTTCTGTTTTGAGCCGTGGGACTCACAGCACAGTATCACTTCAAACATTTCTTCCTAAAAATTCTTCTAATTTTTATAGTCTATAGATCATAGAGTATCAAGTTAAAAAGCTTTCAGTAAATTCTTTAAAAAATTTGCATTGTGGTCTGGGCTTGCACATTGTTGTTGTTATTATGTGCCATCAAGTTGGCCGTGGCCCATAGTGACCCTATGCAAAATAGCTCTGAACCCTGCTCTGTCCTGAGACAATCTCACTGTCTCTGACACACCTATGTTATTCCACCTCATCCAGGGTCTTCCTCTCCTGAGCTATCCCTCCACCCATCCAATCATGATATCCTTCTCCAAGGACTGTTACTTCGTGGCAACATGCCCGAAGTACGTGAGACGGCCTCCTAAAAATCCTTGCCTCCAAGCAATAGATGGGCCTTGCCCTCTCTAACACACCAGTTAGTTCCATTGGCAGGCCATGGTATGTTCAATACTGTTCTCCAGCACTACAACTCAAAGGCACTCAATTCTTCTTCTGTCTTCCTTAGTCATTGTCCAGCTCTCTGATGCATAACAGGTAATGGCAAAGACCATCTGCACCTTAGTCTCTATTATGACATCTTTGCTCTTTAGCACTCTGGAGAGGTCCCAGACAGCAGATTTTCCCAATGCAATTTGTCTTTTAATTTCCTGACTTTTGCCAAAAATGTTGATTGTGGAACCAAGGAAGCTTAAATTGTTTACAATCTCAATCTCTTCTCCATCTATCATGATGCTGCCAGTTGGCCCAGTGGTGAGAAGCTTCATTTTCTTGATCTTCAATCCATATTGCAGACTAGAGTCGTTTTTGATCCTCTGCAACATATGCTTCAGGTCCTCTTCAGCTTCAGCAAGCAAGGTTGTATCTGTGTAGAACAGGTTGTTAATGAGTCTTCCTCTAAATCTGACACCACATGCCGCCTCATAGAGATCAGCCTCCAGAATGATCTGTTCCACATTTGTTATTGTTGTTATGTGCCGT
>NW_006399797.1:8033682-8071891 GCF_000299155.1 Elephantulus edwardii | reverse complement strand
TTTATCCAGTTTTTCTCAGTTTTACCCCCACCCTGATGTCAGCCTCATTCTACAACAGTGGTCCTATGCAGTATTTGTCCTTTTGTGACTGAGATATTTCACTCAGCATAATGTCCTCCAGAGTCACCCATTTTGAATAATATTGCATGAGTTCTTTGTTTTTCTATGCAGCATAGTATTCCATTGTGTGAGTATACCACAGCTTGTCTAAATTGCTTCCATACTGATGAACATTCTGGTTGTTTGCAGTCTTTTATCAGTCCAGATAATCCTGCAATGAATAACTTCATCACTTCTGGTGTGTAGATAACCTTCTAGTGGTACAATTACTAGGCCAAAAGGAATGAATATGTGTGTGCAATTCTGATCAAGATTGTGCAACTGCCACGTAAAGGGGCAGAACTTATCATTAAGTGTGGCTTCTTGGCAGAGTTGATTCATGAACAGCCATATGAATCTAAAAAAGGAAATAATGTAGTTGAAAATCCAAGGGGAAGGTCATTCTAGGGAGACTGAGGAAGAAACACACTCTGCACATCAGAGGAGGAATGAGCAGTCAGGAAAGTGGGGATGAAGGCTTTAGAGAAGACAGATCAGGTAGACCCAGGCCAGCAATCTTGTTCTACTCCAAGTGACATGAGAAGTTATCGTCTAGGGTTTCAAGCAGGCAGTGAGGTGATGTGTCTTCCATTTTCGAAAGTTATTCTGAATGCCTTCTTTCCCCCTAAATGTCTTTAATTATCCTCCATGATCATCAGAGCAGACCCTAAGTGCAGCATACTTCTACCCTAAAAGCCTCTTTCAGCAGGAACCTAAAAAAGCTGGATGCACAAGGGACCAACAGCGAGTAACACTTTTGTGAAGTGCTAAGAGCTGATGGTTTAATCACCATAGAGACCCAGTACTTATTTTAACAAAAAGAGAAGGGGAATAAAGGAATATGCTTATACAAATAGTAAAGGCCTAGGGCCACTGTGAACTCAGTCCCATCTCCAACTGTATACAGAACCTTAACATTAATGATTCTGTCATTCTTTCCTTGGGCACTGGTTTCATTAATTTGGGGAAAAGGCAGGACTTCATCAGTTTATGATCTCCCTGATCCTGACTTTGAACTAAAGTCAAGCATATCTAAGACTTCCCTAGAATAGCTGGAAATGAGGAAATGACCTCATTTCTCCTGCCAGTTGGAAAAGCTAGCAAACATTAAATAAATACTGAGAAGAAACATTTCCTTTATCTACTAGGCATAGTTACGGCTTATGTAGGGATATATATTACTTTTAGCACCTTTTATTAATGGGATGCTCAGTTTGACTTGAGCATTTGTTTCTGCTTGGGCCGCATTTAAAGCCAACTCTCTTGTCACGCAATGAATACTGGAGATAAGCATGTAGCATCAACATATAAGAGCTGGAGCTTCAAGTCAAGATTAAACCCTGAACATCCCTTGACAACAGACTGGACAGTGCTGTTTTACAAATAAATAGAACAACTACCTCTGCCTTTGTGTGACCTTTTTGTTAACATCTAGTTTAACTTAATTTCATCCTGTTTTATAAAAATAATTTAACAAGGAGGATTCCCCCCCCTCATCTGTCCATGTCCATATTTAAAGATTTCTGCATACAATAACCATAGTTTAGTCAGAAAACACTAAGTATAATCATTCAATGGTCTTCTACAAAGCAATGAAAATGGAGAAACTAATGCTATTCAATTCAACTCTCACAGACATAGATTTCAAGAAAAGAAGTCAAACACAACTAGATAGTGAACAAAACCATTAGAAAAACTTAAGCAAAACTATGCTACAGTTATACATAAAATTCCTAACTCTGGAGAGTAAAGATGAGGAACAGCAAGGGGATAATTTCTATGGTGCTGCTGTTCGATTTCTTGATCTGAGTAATGTATACATGGTATAGTCATTGTGTTAAAACCCTTAAGCTCATTAGACTTGTGTACTTTTATGTGTAGATAAAGTTTCCCCCTCAAGTTATGAGCCATTTTAAAAAAACTCCACATCTCTCATGAACATTCTTTCCATACATAAAGACCTCAAACTATGGCTATGAGAAACTCTGGCTTCATGGATGAGGCCTTCTACATGAGGTTTTATTTTTAAATTCAAGAATGCTTTAAAGAAATAAAAATGGAAAATATCTTTTAAAAAGAAAAATTTGTATGGACCAAAGCTTTTTTCCAAAGTATTCAAGGGTAGAGAGAGGTAAAAAAGGGGAATAATTGTTAGGAGGGCACAGATTTTCTGTGAAAGCAGGTGGAATACTCTGAGAAAGGTTAGTGGTGATGGTTATACAACATAAGGACTGTAATCAATTCCATGCCATTGTCCATATAAAATAATGCTGAACTGGAAAATGTCTTGTTATATATAATTTTACCACAATATTAGAAAAGAATTTGAAAAAGGAAAAACCAGAGGAGGAGGAAGGTGCTATTTACCTCACATTATTACAAACAATTCTGGTCTCTAGGGAAAATCATGTTTTGAAATATAAAGGAGGGAAATGAAAGAAAACACCACAGAGAGTCACATCAAACTGGTAGCAGACAAAGGCAGCCAGAACTATCTTATTTATTATAAAGATACACCGTGAATGACAAACCCGACTGTATACTGAAGCTTGTAATGATACATGCCAAAATGTACAGTTCTATACATAAAAGTGCACTGTCACAACAGATTAAGAAAACATTTTTTTTTCTTCCAGAACCGTAAAAGCATCCCCCCTTTCCTTTCCCCTCAGAGAGGAGGGAATGTCATGATAAGAGGCAGTACAGAGCATAGGCAAACACGCTGGACTCAGCAGTAGGTGAGCTGGGCAGGGCGGGATGGGACGACACAGGAAGAGGGCCGTGGGAAAGGCACGGTCATGTCTACAGGGAGCATCCGGGCGGACAAGGAATGCGAGACGGGACAATACTGAGCACCTAGGCAAAGGAGGCTGGAGATGGGGGAGTCGTGAGAGCGAGGCAGAGTCTCCAAAGACTTAATGTGCAGGAGGAATGGAGAAGTGGAATTGAGGGGGGAGGAGGTGGGGAAGACACTGAAGAAATGCAACAGTACAAAAGCAAGGCTAAGACTCCTCTAAAATAGAAAGGCACTTTCACATGTACATACTACAGATGTACATTGACACGATTAGGTAACAGTCACAAGCAGAAGCTACCAGTACTGCAATGGATCAAACCAACAGGAAAGGACAATACTGATTTAATAATGCGGGCAGGAGTTACCCTTAAGTACATACGTAAATAGCAGTCTCTCCCATTACACAGCCACTTACTATACTTTAAGTACCTATAATAACCATCACACTACACATTTAACTCGGATGAATGCTCTAAGGGGGGCATTCACAAATACAGTTTATATATTTCCTTTTACTAAAGAGTTTCTAAGATAAGCATTATGGAACCAGTACAATTACTTAAACATACAAAATTCCCTATGTAATTGAAAGATACAGGTACCCATCTCAGTTATACCACATAGACTAATTTTTTTTTCTTTTAAGAAAGTACATTAGGTTAAGTGAAAGCTCAAATTCCAGTTTATTTGAACAATGTGAATGAAGCTGTGCCGAAGTCACTGTGATGCCCCAACCTGGCTGCAGCTGGGTTTGCGGTTCAGGGGGGTGATCTAGGTCGACGGGAAAGCCTTCAATTCTAAAGCTTCTGTGTGCTCAGGGCCTCTGTTGGGGGTGATTCAAAGCAGGACTAAGTCCTCATGCTTTTCTTGTCCCATGACCTCTCACTGCTGTGGCGGCAATAAAAGTGTCTCATTTCAGACTAACAGTCTTCTCAAGTCACCAATAGGCTCTTTAAATTTGGGTTTTAGATGCCAGAGCTTTGCAGATCCCAGCATGTCACCCCCAACTGCTGAGGAGATCACCGCCCACCTAATCCCCTTTCCTTTTCCTTAATTATGATCCAACTTTGGCAGTGATAAACCTACAAAGTAAATACATTCTTCACTGATTTTGACTCACATTTTGACTCCTACACCCATTTGCAGCTCTACACCCACTGATAATGGTTCATGGACATAGTAATAGACTTGGTGGAACCCTGATGTAAATTATGGATGGCTCAAGAGGCACCAGTCAGAGGATGTGGTGTAAAAACACACAAATCTTGTTAACAGTAGCACTTAGACTAAACATGGAGCTTGATGGAGGGCTACAAGTTAAAATGTTTTAGAAATCAATACTCAAAAATGTGCCCTATGTACCTTTTCTTCCCTATTCTAATAATCCACCTTCCACTCCCCTGACCCAAACTAAAAAACTGAGTTGGTAAGGCTACTTCCATTGGGTTCTCTGGATGAGACATGAACTTAAGGTTCTGCCATACATGTTCTTGTGTAAGTGGGGTTGTGTAAGCTTTGTAGGACCATCATTCACCCAGCATTCAAGTTACACCCCTCCCTAAACTGCCCAAGAGGACCAAGTGATTGGTCCCTGACCCTGGCGGGGGTGGGGGGGCAGGACATGTCAAAGATTTCTCTCTTTCTTCTTCATCCCCTCTGCTTTCCCATCTCTACCCTGTGTAGTGCACCTGGGGAGGCCAGGTATCGGATAAATAATCTCTGCTGCTGAAGCTTTTAAGGACTTTACCCTGGTGTTATTTTGGATCCTTTGGGAAGTGGTCATCTTGTCTTATCACTGGAATCTGAAGGCTCTTACTAAACTAATCCTGTCCTTTCTGAGTCCTTTTCCTCCCATGGAATTGCAGGAAGAAAAAGGATGACAGTAAGATAGAGAGAGAGAGAGTGGTAAGGAATGGTGCAACAGGAGACCATCAGGAGCGGTTTCCTGTAAGAAGGCACAGCCTCTGAGGGTCTGAGGGCCTGGAGCAGCACGTTTTCTGCCAAACAGGCAGCAGGAGAGTCCTGATTTGGTGAGCTGAAAAACAAGCCTCTTTCCACCCTAAGTGTAAACAACAAGGAGAGGAGATATGAAAGAGGATGACCAGGGCGAAGCCTGAAGAAGTGAGCTGGCAGGCACAGATCTACAAAGTTAATGTTAAAGCTTATAAAACATACAGGGGCAGTTAAGAATATTCTGCCCTACTGACACTCTCTGCTAACATCTTACTTTCCCATCAGATAAGGAAATGGATTTTATGTATCCTTCCCCTTCCCCTTCCCTAATTTCTACAATGATTACATTTCGTACATACACCTCTCTTTATGTGGCCCACCTTCACTTTGTGCTTCTGTTTCTCCGTCTAGTGACAGAGAATGAGAAAGCCACATGGATTCTGGGGAGATCAAGGAGATTATACAGGAAGGGCATAGCTGGGGAATACTGTGTAACAGAGAAAGTGCTATTCAAAGCTTAAGCCTGGCTGTGTTCCCATTGTGTCTAAAAGTGCTGAAGGGCCAGTAAAGCTCAAGAGCAATGACAACAGGCTGGACACAAATCTGGGCTGGGCCTCTTTTTCAAAACAGGGGAAAGAAAACAAAAGATAATCCTGAAAATTCTCAAGTTTATATTGATCGGGAAATACTTAAACAAAACAAAACAAAAAACAACCCCAAAACCAACCAACAAACAAAGCCTCTTTAAGGGATATATATGAAATTAGGTACTTGGCAAGCAGACAGCAATGACTCTGAAGGCTAACAAGACCTTTCCCTTAATTTCACCTCTTCCTGTGAAAGGATGATTAGACTGGCAAGCTGAGGTAGAGATAAAAAGAATGATTTTGATTTTAGTGCAGATCTTGATTTTTCCCCTGCATGATGCATTCATTCACCTATAGGCCAGAAGTGAAAGCTACAAGACTGAGTAACTGAGTAACTCTTAGGTGCAAATGCAACTGACAATAAGTTTGAAGCCAAATTCAAGTCATCAACAGGCAAGTGTGAAGCTAGATGAAGTCTGTGGTGGTCCAGAGAGGTTAGTTCTGGGCCATTCTCTTTCCTTCCAAAGTAATTGTTCATCTAGAAATTCAATGACAGAGTAGATAAAATGCTCACGAGTTTACGATGAGAAAGATTTGTACCCAAGTCAAAAGGACTGAATGAAAGCAACCTTTGAAAGATGGAGAAAGCCACACGTGTTGGCAAAAGAAAACTCAATGGATATCAGAGGAAGAGTGGTCCTTGAATGAGTTCGGCTAATAGATGTTTTTTTAAAAAGGTCACGATTTCAGGGTACAAAATCAACTCATCCAGGAATCTGGAGGTGGTCTCCCTGCAGGCTCTTCCTCTCACACCAAAGTTAGCTTTGCAATGGCTTGCTGAGACACGCGGAGAGGAAAGCCGTGATTTCGGTTTAGAATTACCAGTCTTCCACAGGAAGTTTAAAGGAACGAGGGTAATTTATTAAGATAAGAGAAGGCCAAGGGAACAAAGGATTTGAATACTACTGATTCTCCATTTCTACTGGGAACACGGGGATTTAGGGGGAGATAGAAATATTTTCGAGGAGTGGTTAAGTGACAGATTTCTGAAGAAGCTTGTTGAATCGCGTGAGCAGGGAGTCTTTAAATTAGACGGTGCATTATAGTCCTTCATGAATCCTGGGGACAGACTGGAGGTCTTCGAGGGCCTGGCAGGGCTTGTGAAGGGGGAGTGACAGTGACAGCTGCAGGTGCCGTTCTCCTTTCCAGGTTCAGTTCAAGCGGTAACAGTGGAGGTTCTCTCTGCTCCCACTGAGCTTTTAATTGGGACCCAGGGGAATTATTATTTTGAAGGAGGAAACCGCTCAAACTAAGGAAGGACCCCCTGTGACTACTGCCTGCCTTCAGGATGAGCTGGGCCCCCACACGGGATCAGCACTACTCACTGTCGGCTACTAAATAATGCCATTTTCCAGCTTTCTGCCCTTCCCTGGCATTCCACTGACCCATCCTGGTTAAACTCAACAAGACCTGGAACACGAACTTTAGTGTCTTGGTCAAGGCATTTCTGACTCACTAGAAACCAAACCCATTGCTTTCAAGTTGACTGCAGCTCTTAGCCACCCAACAGGACAGACTAGAACCGATCCATGGGGTTTCCAAGGCTGTAAATGTGGAAGTAGATGGCCACATCTTTCTCCTGTGGAGTAGTTGGTGGGTTTGAACCGCCAACCTTTTGGTTAGGAGCTGAGTGCCTTTAAGACTGTGCCACCAGTGTGCTCTTCCTGCTTCCTAGGCTACTCTATGTCTGAAGCACAGTACAATGCAGAGAGTGGGGTTGCTTTCATTGCATGTGGTGCAGCATTGGATTTTCAAGTAAGTCTAAGTGTTTCTATTGTCTTTAAAATGACGTATGTCCAGTTATTAAAAAAAAAAATACAAAATACAAATGCCCGTGTTAATTTAGCTAGTCTCAGACATTACATTCGGGAACATAGAAAAGCCAAAAGGGCTCCAGTTACAAGCACAACACCAATGAAAGCTATGGATTGGTGACTTCTGCCACAAATCCATTTCTTTTTTTCTTTTTTCTTTTTTAACCAACTCCTCTGATAACCTTGTTGGGCTGGTTTTTACATTGTGCAGGACTTGTCTGTGGGACCCTGGGAAGGCGGGGCAGGTCCTATGGTTGGGTTTGTTTTTGGAAGGACAGTGGGTTTGGGTCTGAGGGCCGGGGGCTTCAGCTGGACACCCATTCTGGGCGCTACCATGGGCTTGAAAGTACTCATCGTGTCACTGGAGGAGCTCGTGCTGCGGCGAATCTGGGGCTCAGAGCTCCGGAGGGCAACGTTGTGCAAAGGGCTGAGAGATTCCGTGGAAGAGGCGGGGGTGGGAGAATTCTTCACTTGCTCCAAGGTATCCAGCACCACGTCAGGGGCGTGCTTGGCCGTACTCTGCCTCTCCAGTTCTCGGAGTTCATTCAAGGCAGTGTTCATTGTATCCTCAATATCCTGTTGAGAGATCATTAGAAACACTGAGAACAGGCTGATGATCAATACCAACGGAGAAACCTATACAGTTCATTTCAGAGCAAGCAGGTCAGTGAAGAGTATGACTATGTGAACTTCATCACCTATAGAGTACAAGGTGCTCTGGTGGTCTAGTGGCAAGGAGCTACACTGCAATCCCAAAGGCACGCGCTTCGAGATCAGCATCTGATCTGTGGGAGAAGGATGGGCAATCTTCTTCCCTGTGTTTAACTGCCTCTGAAAACCCACCGGAGGGTCAGCTGTGAGTTAGTTCTGACTCTATGGGACAAACCATCACCACCACCACCATATAGAAACATAATGCCATCACACACAATTATTTTGACTCTAAGTGTTTAAGAGACTAAGATGTAATTGCTTATGAAGTAACATCAAACATTTGTCATTCCTGCCTTTTAGTGGTTTTGACATTGCACGCCGACTTACTCAAGTTTCAGTTGGTGGTTAAAAGGTAGCTTACATTTAGATATTGCTGCAGTTTTTCAAAGAATGTGAATAGGAATGATACACATCAGGCTACAATGTTAATTCATTCAACAAAGAATTTTGAGAACTTACTAAGCACTTACATAACACCTAGCAGTTATTTAAAAGTGGCTGACGTCCTCCCTAGAATGCCCTCCCTTGTTTAGTGGCTCTCAATGAAAATAACACCGCACACATGGGCATTTTTATAATCTGTACTCTGTGCAGAATTTTTTAACTCCACAATGACTGGCTGGCACTGCTGGCATTTCGTAGATGGGGACAGAGATAGCAGATATCTTGCAAGCATCTTGGACAGTTTATAAACAATGAAGAGTCCTATATTGTGTCAAATTTCCCTCAAGGTATTTCTGCAAGGGAAAACCCTGTTCATAATAACCTGAATCTAGAACCCAACCGTTTCCTCACATATGCAGATGCCCATGCACTTGCAAAGAATTTTTGGCATGATACTGAATTTTTCAAGAAGGCAACTATTAGACGCTGGCATTGTTGTTAAGGCATTTAGCCCTAGGATAAAGATTAAGGCTGTCACTTCTGTAAAGATTTACAACCTTTGAAACTGCAAGGGACAGTTCTAGTCTCTGCTACAGGTTTGCTATGAGGCAGTTGGTTTTTCTATGATCAAGAATTTTCTAGCGGGACAGAAAGGGGGGGGGAAAGAATTTTCTAGCATTTTGAGAAAGTCCCATCACTAATGCAAACATTGCTCATGGAATTTGAGTTAAAAACCAATTAATCCAACAGTCCTGTATCATTATGAATTTTTAATTATTGCATTTGTGGCTTTGCCACATACACGTGAATCCATCTATTTGTTTTCTAGTGTAGTCTAGCTCAAGCATATGTTGTTTCAGTATTTAGTCTCTCCTTTACTGAATATAGAGTTTTACATATTTTTTCCAAAACATGTATATTATCTATGAATTTCTTTGTTAGTAAAAGGTGATTTATAGAGCGGCTGTTTTCTGAAAGGCGGGGTGCTGGGGAAGACAGAGTGGCGACCTCTGCCCTGGTCTGATTGAAATGCCTCTTCCTTGCATTCCCAAGACTCCTTCCACTCACCTGAGCACTCTGTTGTTGTTAGGTGCTGTTAAGTCAAAACCAACTCCCAGCTGACTCTCCATTGCCTTTTTAGAGGTTTTTCATTACATGGGAGGAGACTGTCCATCCTTTCCTAGGATTAGCTGGTGCAGGTTTTAAATTACAAGGGAGGAGAATGCCTGTCTTCCTCCCTTGAAATAATTGGTGGATTTGAACCACACACTTTTGAGTCGGCAGCAAAACTCCTTACCACTAAGCCACCAGAATGCATACCCTTCACTAAACCTTCCCTAGTAGCTGGTCTCTATTCCTTTCTCCAATAGACTGTAAGCGCCTTGAGGAGGGAACTATTAATAAGGAGGAGGGAACTGTGCATTGATAAAGGCCAGAATGGGACCGGACATACAGCAAAGGTCAATAAAGGTTGTTGTTACCTGTTGAGCAGATTATCTGAGAGGCTGGGCTCTATGAGGAGAAGTGTGGCGTCAGGATTGGTGGAAGATCTATCAACAATCTGCGATATGCAGATGACACAACCCTGCTTGCTGAAACTGAGGAGGACCTCATGCACTTGCTGCAGAAGGTCAAGGACTGCAGCCTTCAGTATGAATTGAGGCTTGATGTCAAGAAGACAAAGATTCTCACCACTGGACCAATTGGTAGCATCAGGATGGATGGTGAAGTGATTGAGATTGTTCACAACTTTTGTCTGCTTGGCTCCACGGTCAACACCCTTGGCACCAGTTGTTGTTGTTGTTGTTATGTGCCGTTGAGTCGCTTGCAACTCATAGCGACCCTATGTACAACAGCCCTAAACTCTGCTCTATCCTGTGCCAATCTCACTGCCTCCGACACACCCATCCCGATTACCCCAGTCACTGAATCAATTCACCTCATAGAGGGCCTTCCTCTCCTGCGCTGTCCCTCCACCCTCCCAAGTATGATGTTTCTCTCCAAGGACCTGTTCCTCCTTACAACATGTCCAAACTATGTCAGACAAAGTCCCAGAATCCTTGCCTCCAAGGAGCAGCATGGTTTAACCCTCTACAGGATGAATATTTGTTTTCTTGGCAGTCCACGGTACATTCAATACTCTTCTCCAGCACCACAGCTCAAAGGTATCAATTCTCTTTCTGTCCTTCCTAGTCATTGTCCAACCCTCAGATGCATAACAAGTGATTGCGAAGACCATAGCCTGTATTGGACGCATCGTAGTCTCCAGAGTGACACCATTGCTCTTCAGTACTTTGGAGAGATTCCTAAACAGCAGACTTTCCCACTGCAATATGTTTTTTGACTTCCTGGCTACCAGGCTATGGTCTTCGCAATTACTTGTTATGCATCTGAGAGTTGGACAATGACTAGGAAGGACAGAAAGAGAATTGATGCCTTTGAGCTGTGGTGCTGGAGAAAAGTATTGAATGTACCATGGACTGCCAAGAAAACAAACAGATTCATCCTGGAGAGGGTTAAACCAGGCTGCTCCTCCTTCATCTGACATAGTTTGGACATGTTGTAAGGAGGGACTGGTCCTTGGAGAGGGACATCATGCTTGGGAGGGTGGAGGGAGAGCGCAAGAGGGGAAGAGGTTAGTTAAATGAATAAACAGGGATACTATGGTGGCCTAGTGGTAAGAACTTGGGCTGTAATCCTGAAGTCACGTGGTTTGAATCCACCAGCTGCTCTGGATGGGCAATCTCCTCCCGTGGATTACTGCCTCTGAAAACCCACTGAGGGTCAGCTCTGGGTCAGTTCCGACTTGATGACATACAACAACAGCAATGGCAATGTTAAATTAGGGAGCTTTGGTGT
Organism: Elephantulus edwardii; assembly: GCF_000299155.1. Lineage (NCBI taxonomy): Eukaryota > Metazoa > Chordata > Mammalia > Macroscelidea > Macroscelididae > Elephantulus > Elephantulus edwardii. The sequence goes on along the minus strand of NW_006399797.1, from coordinate 8,060,624 downwards.
CCTCATGGGAGGAAGCTGCATTGCAATCCTAAAGGCATGCGGTTCAAATCCACCAGCTGCTCTGTGGAAAAATGATGCACAATCTCTTCTTGTGCAATTTACTGCCTCTGAAAATCCACTGGAGGGTCAGCTATAGGTCTGTTCTGACTCGAAGGGACATAGACATACAGAATGTCTCCAATAATGCATATCATGGATACAATGATCACCTACCAATACTGCAGTGTTTTTAAAAGCACCCTCTGAGATTCCGTTGGCCTATTTTAGAAAACAATTTGCATGGGTTTTTTGTTTTATTTTTCATGACTATTATGATTGGCGTGCTACTTGTCTTCCTGGGAAAATCTGAAAACTTGAGATGGAAAAATAAATAAAGGTCAAAGCTGGAAGCCATTTTGTGAGGATGATATCATGTTTCAAATGATTACTTTCATATGTGATTTCCATTTGCTGCTAAACATATGGGTTTGTCTTTTTTAAAAAAAATAAGAAATATCTGTCACAAAAAGAAAATTTGCAGAATCTGATTTTACCCAATGATTTATAAGAAAAAGAATTTTTTACTTTAGAAGGAAAAAAGGTTAAACAGATCTAATGATGCCCTTCCATCCCTCTCTCAATCTCCTCATCCCCATTTCTCTAACCAAAATGTGCTCAGGTGCCTGCAGCCAGCAGGACATACTGAATTTCTGAATCATTAAACGTAGCTATAGTCAAGCATCACAATTTTAGAATACGCCTAAAACCAGCTTCGTGTAGGCCATTAACTTTTAGAAACAAAACGTCAAAAGTCCATTTGATTTTTGTTAAGAAATTACTAGACATTTGAAACGGACTTAGCTGAAAAAACCCCAAAAGTCACACTAGACTCTTCATCCAAACTTATTTGCTATCCTGAATTCTTTTTAGTTAGGATACTGAAAAGAACTTGAACATTAGTCATATCATAGTTGGATAGCAGGTTTTCTTTCCTCAAATGTGTTTCAGCCATTTCCTGGTCACTCTTTTTCCAATCAACTGCATTATTTTTTAAGCTTCACTGATGGTTGGAAGATGCTTGAGGACCTATTCTTTGCTCTGTCACTGGCTGTACCACTGGACCAACTGGCAGCATCAGGATGGATGGTGAAGAGATTGAGATTGTACACAGCTTTAGTTTGCTTGGTTCCACAGTCAACAGTCTTGGCACCAGCAGCCAGGAAATTAAAAGGTGCATTGCCATGGGAAAGTCTGCTGTTAGGGACCTCTCCAAAGTGCTGAAGAGCAATGGTGTCTCTCTGGAGATTAAGGTGCGTCTGATACAGGCCATGGTCTTCGCAATCACTTGTTATGCATCAGAGAGTTGGACAATGACTAAGGAGAATAGAAGGAGAATTGATGCCTTTGAGATGTGGTGCTGGAGAAGACTATTGTGAATACCATGGACTGCTAGGAAAACAAACAGATTTGTCCTGGAGAGGGTTAAACCGGGTGGCTCCTTGGAGGCAAGGATTCTGAGGCTCCGTCTAACATACTTTGGACATGTTGTGAGGAGAGACCGGTCCTTAGAGAGGGAAATCATGCTTGGGAGGGTGGAGGGACAGCGCAGGAGAGGAAGGCCCTCTATGAGGTGGACTGATTCAGTGACTGGGATAATTGGGATGGGAGTGTCAGAGACAGTGCAATTGGCACAGGACAGAGCGGAGTTTAGGGCTGTTGTACAGGCGACTCGACGGCACATAACAACAACAACAATTTGTGGGTCTGATTTTCAGAACAAACCAGAGCACAAAAGCGTGAAACTAAGCTAAACGCACTAATACTGAGTTTACTCTGTCGTTTCTAATTGTTAGATAAAACTGCAGAGTTCGTATTCCCAGTCCCTGTTGGGAAATGATGACAGACAGGAATGGGTTCAGGAGTGAAGCAGGACCCAAAGGGTGAATTATTATTTATGCCACTATTCATTGCCCAATATGTCATTTCCCAGATTGAAAGTGTCCTTCATACACTAGAATCTTCCTTTTTCTTCCTCTTCATTCTGTTCCATCTTCTGTCTTCTTTACTTCCTCTAGAAGACATATGGTAACTGGGAGAGCTGGCCCTTTCTCATTATTCCTCTTTTTCACAATTTTCCTAGCTATTTAGCAATGGCAGATTTGAATCTCCTGGCTCTTACATTTCTGGCATGTCTCTGTTTTAAGGGACATGAATCTAAGAAATCTTTTTTTTTTTTTTTAATCTAAGAAACTTACTTAGCTCTTCCAGGTGACAAATGGCTTCTCAAAGAAGACTCAGCCAGACATTAGAGAATGGGCTAATTACCTTTCTTGATTCTTTAGTTGATCCTACACAAGAAACATGACTGTACATTTGGTTAATTGCACAATACACCACACCAGAGCTCCTCCACAGTTGTATGACGTGAAAGGAACTCCTTTACATCTCTCCCATCACACCCCCGGTCCCTAACACATACTATTGTGTTAACAGCATCATACCTGAGCAATTGTCTCTGGGTCCAGTGGCTTGTGGTCATTGAAACCTGTGTACTGCCCCGACGATGTTGACCGTCTAATAGGAGGGCTGTCAATCTTCTTGAGGGAGTCGTGCCGGCTGATATTGGTCAGGCTGCCGTGGCCAGGCCGGCGCCGCCTTTCAGGACTGCCATTGTTGAGGCCACGATTCTGTAGCAAGCCCCGGGGGTGACCACCCAGGCTTGGGGACCCAAGGTCAACTGAAGAATTGGACAGAGGATGTGGGGGATGGAGAGGGCAATGGCCATCACTGGTCCTGCCAGGACGCCTTACTGAAGGGGGTGGCTCTCCTCTTTTTCGTTGTCTAAATCCAGAGAGAGAAAATAGGGTAGATTATCACCCGGGGTAATGCTGCAAGGCTGAAGGTACAGTGGCTCATTGTGGTAACCAGACTCCACTCACCTGGCCAAATAGCCATCGGAATGGCGGTCTGTTGGGGAGCTCATGTCCTTGGATGAAGACTTGTCTTCAGTGACTGGCCCACTGCTGGCCTCACTGTCTGCTTTTTGGCTCAGAGTGTCTGAAAATGTATCATCCCTGAAACAGTGAAAATCGAAATGAAGGACTTGAGAAGAATGGAGATGATGATAAAAACAACAGCAAGTAGTGTGGTATTTAGGAGTCACTGGGTGTTGCAATTTTTTTTTTAATTAAAAAAAATTATTTTATATTTTTTTGCTTACAACGTTCATGTGCAAATGGCTTTTATGTGAGACTGCTAACTGGACAACTGCTAGTTCAGGTCCACCTATAAGTACTTTAGATAAAGGCAGGGGATCTACTTCCAAAACAACCAGCCCTTAGAACTCCATGAAGCAAGTTTATTCCAACACATGCTGCCGTGGGTCAGAGTGGCATTAAGGGATCTGCTGTATTCATTTTATTACTCTACGTAAATAAAAATACGTACTGCTGTCAGATCTGAACTGACTCATAGCTGACCTTCCAGTGGGTTTTCAGAGGATGACAATCTTATGGGAACAGACTTCCTATCCTTCTCTCATGGAGAAGCTGGCAGACTTGAATCACTTGCCTGTGGGTTGGTGGTGCAACTTCTAACCCAATAGGCCAACAGAGCTCCCAAAAATATGCAAGTCTCTTATTTTATATGTTTTTTTCCTCCAATATAAAAACAATACAGTTTTGAGGCAGATAAATAGAAAAATTCAAGTATAGGAGAAGGAAAAAACCCCCAATCTTCTATAACATATTCATTCCTCGGACACATACACAGAGTGTGTGTATGTGAAATGGATTGATTCGGTGACTGGGGTAATGGGGGTAGGTGTATCAGAGACATTAAAATTGGCTCAGGACAGAGTAAGAGGTCAGAGCTGCTGTACACAGGGTCACTATGAGTCAAGGGCACATATGGCACATAACAACAATAACTACAGATATACAGATATAGATACAGTATTTACACGATATGTTTTTGTACTATAGATTTATATTATTGTATGTTTAAACACACAAATATAATTTCCTTGATTATGAGATATTTTAACAGTTCTGAAATTGGACTTATGTGATCATATTTCCCTTTTTCTTGAAAAACTGCCCTTATATTTATGGTGCTTAGTAAAATGCAATGTTGACAAAATTGGGGTAATACTGTCCATAATATCTGAAAGTTGCTTTTTTACATAATATGCTATGAGTATCTTCCCATATCTTCAAATATTTTTGAAATGAAGGTCTTTTCATCAAGGCGGGGGGAGGCCGGGGGATGACTCTTTAGATTTTAGGTGTGTATTCTCCCTTTTAGGGGGCTCTGGGAGTGGTAAGGAGCTGCACTGACAACCCAAAGGCACATGGCTCGAATCTATTAGTTGCTCATAGAAGATGTGCAAACTCCTTCCGTATGATCAATTTACTGCCTCTGAACACCTGCTGGAAGGTCAGTTAAGTGTTGACATGACAGCACATAATATCAAATAACAACATTTTCCCTTTTGGAAATCTGGAGTTGAAACAGTAAACTGATACCAAGGGGATACTAACATTTTTGGAATTCACAGTATTATTTCAACCCTGAAAGCCATTCTTTGTACAAATGAGTTTTCTAAGCTCCAGTATGGGCCCAAAAGATATCTCCCATTAGTCTTGGCTCTCAACCGACTGGTAAGAATTTGGAAAATGAAAACTTTATCCCAAGGTGAAAAGCTGTTCAGTTCAGAACTTTATCTCTGTAATCCTTTCTGTGCTCTTGTCACAAGATCTGGCCTGGGTTAAGAACAGCGGCTGGAGTCCTCCATGGGGAGGAGGGAGACAAGCGAAATGAGGCCTACTCACATGTCTTGCACCACTATGTACTGGTGAGGCACGAGCCCATCAATCCCGTTGTGTCTGCCTTCCCACCAGTCCTCGGATGCACGGTGATACAGCAGCAGGGAAGCCCCCTTCTTGAAAGACAGTTCTCTGGCCGACCGCCCAACATAATCAAACTTGGCTATTGCTTCTATTGGCTCACATTCTGTGGAGGACAGACCAGAAAACTGTCAGGGACAGGTGGGTAAGAGGGCATGATATATCATCTGAAAGATCTGTACGAGGTGATTTGCATATTCATATTGAACAGGGTAATAAACTAATCATGATGAAAACAGAGGCTTTAAAAGAGATACAAAGTGTAATAATGAATGCATGAATGTAAGCTTTCCTTAAAAATTATAATTTTAAAACAACACACACAGTGGAGGAAAGATACATCAGCATACATGATAATTAAATTAGTGGTTTTCTGTTATCAATGAGACTACTGTATTAAATAATTTGTTATCAAAGAAAGAGAAAAACATTTGTTTACTGTCATCAGTTTCTAAAGGGAAAAAAAACCACTCCATAGTAAGACATTGGTTTTTCATTTTCACAGTATCTTTTGGAAAGGAAATGGTAGTCTAATAAAAAGTATTTTAAGCTTTGCAGTGTGACACAGAAAACTTTTCCTTGGATTGTAATACCCTTTAAAATTGTTCCAATGTTATTTTTGACACAGATGCTATTTCCTTGCAACATGTTGATGCTACTTATAACATGGCAAAATCACTCTTCCAGAGAATATACAGAATTTCTGCTTTACTAGCTTAAAGAAAATCAGGGTTGTAAAAAATAACCACATTAAATCTATTAGAACACTTAATTTCTCCATGTACTTTTCTGGCACTAACAAATCCTCAAACTATCATGAAAGGTAATAACTTTATTTTCTCTAGTATTAAAACCATATTTAAATCTTAACTCTGAAATAAGCATGTCTTCAATTGCCTTCTACCAGCATTAAAAGACCAGATTAAAAAAATTACATGTTCTAGAGATGAAAGGATATTCAAGGGAATGTTACTGAGTGAAAAAAAAAATCCACACTTCAGAGGTTACATACCACATGATTCCATTTATATCACACTCTGGAAATGACATAATTATAGAGATGGAGACCAGACTGGTGGCTGTGAGTGGTTAGGAATGGGTGAGAGCTGGAGAGAGGCGCGGGTGGGTCTGGCTATGAAAAGATATACAAGGGATCCTAGTGAGGAAACCACTCTGTATTTTGACTGTGAGGGTGGATACAGAACTAAACACATGGGCTCCTACACACACACACACACACACACACACCCCAGTGCATGTAAACTATTGAAATCTGAATATATCTGACAGGTTGTATTGATGGCAATAGTTTCAATGTAACATTGGACTATAGTCACACAAGATATTACCATTAGGGAAGACTGGGTAAAAAAAAGTATGGTATCTTTCTGTATAATTTTTTTCAAACTATGAGTCTTTACATAAAATGTATACATGTTTACATGTATATGTAAAAATGAAAAAAAGAAAAAGGTGATGAAGAACTCAGCTTAATGTTGGAATTTGAATTTTGCTCAATTCTGACCACAAGAGCTGAAAGCAAATAAAAAATACAAGCTAAACAAAACAGACATTTTTGTGATTCAATTTATTCCTCAGGTCAGGGTCTTAGCTCTTTTTGCTCCCCTGTGTCTAGTACCCAACTTTATTCCTGCTGTTGCCACTATGTCAACATGTTGTTGTGTGCCGTTGCATCAGAACTGCCCATTTTTCTCCCATACAGCAGGTGGTGGGTTTGAACTGCTTGCCTCTGTGTTGGCAGGTACAACTTCTTAGTACTAAGCCACCAGAGTCAATTTCTAATCAATAACTAACAGAGTGAAGAAGAGCCAGGACAAGTGCAAATGCTTATAGAGATACATTTATATAACAGGCAATTCCTCATTTTCTAAAATTTGAGCTTGGATTAGTTTCTAACTATTCTGAAGTATGTGTATGCATAGCATATCAAAACCTGAATAACTACCAACTAGTTTTATAGCAAAAGGATTTTTCTCTTGATAATAAATCTCTCTGTTTCAGAACTGTTTTCCCAAACAGACTGTAGTACCTTTAATAATTATTGTACCCTATGTACAACAGCCCTAAACTCTGCTCTGTCCTGTGCCAATTGCACTGCCTGACACAACCATCCCGATTATCCCAGTCACTGAAACAATCTACCTCATAGAGGGCCTTCCCATCCTTCTATGTTCCTCTACCCTACCAAGCATGATGTCCCTCTCCAAGGACTGGTCCCTCCTTACAACATGTCCAAAGTATGTTAGATGGAACCTCAGAATCCTTGCCTCCAAAGAGCCGCCCTGTTTAACCCTTTCCAAGATGAATCTGTTTTTTTTTTTTCTAGCAGTCCATGGTACCCTCAATACTCTTCTCCAGCACCAAAGCTCAAAGGCATCAATTCTCCTTCTATCCTCCTTGGTCATTGTTCAACTCTCTGATGCATAACAAGTGATAGCAAAGACCATGGCCTGTATCAGATGCACCTTAGTCTCCAGAGAGACACCATTGTTCTTCAGTACTTTGGAGCGTTTCCTAACAGCAGACTTTCCCATCGCAATACGTCTTTTAATTTCCTGGCTACTGGTGCCGAGAGTGTTGACTGTGGAGCCAAGCAAACTAAAGCTGTGAACAATCTCAATCTCTTCACCATCCATCCTGATGCTGCCAATTAGCCCAGTGGTGAGAATCTTTGTCTTCTTGACATTGAGCCTCAATCCATATTGGAGGCTGCCGTCCTTGACCCTCTGCGGCAAGTGCTTCAGGTCCTCCTCACTTTCAGCAAGCAGGGTTGTGTCATCTGCATATCGCAGATTGTTGATATATCTTCCATCAATCTTGACCCCACATTTCTCCTCATAGAGCCCAGCCTCCCAGATAATCTGTTCTGCATACAGGCTGAGAAGGTATGGAGACAGGACACATCCCTGGTGTACGCTCTTCCCAATTTTAAACCATGCAGTGTTTCCTTGCTCTGTTCTGATGACTGCCTCTTGATCCAAGTATAGGTTTCTAATTAGCAAGATCAAGTGTTCTGGGATTCACATTCTTCTCAGAGTCAGCCACAGTTTATGATCCACACAGTCAAATGCCTTTGCATAGTCAATGAAACACAGACATTCTTCCGGTATTCCCTGCTTTCAGCTAAGATCCATCTTACATCAGCTACAATATCCCTAGTATCACGACCCCTTCTAAACCCAGCCTGGACTTCTGGCAGTTCTCTGCTGATGTGTTGTTCCAGTCGTTTTTGGGTAATCTTCATTAGAATCTTGCTTGCATGTGAACTATATACTATAATATACTATTGAAGGTGAATAGTATATACTATTGCAGAATTGCAATGTTATATTCTCCAAACAGCATACTTCTTGGTGAAATCAACACACATGTAATTTTTAAAACAACTCTTTAAGTCCTTTAGAAATTGACTATAAATTTTTTTAAAAAATTATATATATAAACACTTCCGGTAATCCCCTTTTAACATGCTATTTTCTTTTTTAAAACAATATAATAATACAGATAGCAGTATGTCTGATACCTATAAGTTTGTTTCATTGAGTATTTACTGTAACTCTACATGTAAAAACAGTAACTTTAGATTTCTAATTGTTGAGGTAAAGAATAAATCCTGGTTGATCTGAGATGACTGATACAGAAGTTTAATGCCGTTTTTCTTGTTCTTTTTGCCACAGAACAATGTGCCATTAAGTTGAAACGGACTCAAAGCTGACCTTCCAGAGGCAGTAAATCACATGTGAGGACACTGCTCATCCTTCTCCCACAGAGCAGCTCGCAGACTGAACCCACCTGCCTTTTCGTCGGCAGTGCACATCTTGACCATTAGGTCACCAGAGATCCCTTAGTGGATAGAAACAAGCATACCCATGGAGGAGGACATGATCATTTCTTTAAAATGAACTCAGTGACAGAGTACTCACATACATCCACATAATGGTCTTATGGAAGAAAAATTGAGGCAGCTCTGGTGGCTTATTGGTAAGGCATTGTGCTGACAACTCAAAGGCAGTTGGTTTGAATCCACTAGAGAAAGATGGGCAATTTCCACTTGTGTAATTTACTGCCTCTGAAAATCCACTGGAAGGGCAGCTGAGTCAGTTCCTACTTGATGGTCCTTAACACGAATAAAAATTTTAAATGCTACCAGTACATGACACAGTATACCGTCTACATACTTTTCAAAAGGAAATAGAGAACTATCAATGCTCATTCATGCTAGTTTTGATAGATACACTATCAATCATATATGTTGTTGTTGACTGCAGTCGAGTTGAGCATGACTCATAGTGACCCTATGAACAAAAGACCTGAAGTCTTTATATAACTATCATCATTTATCAAAGTTTCCAGAGGCATGTTATTTAGGAAGTGGATGCCACGCCTGCTTCCAAATCTTTTAAGACACACACACACACACACACACACACACACACACACACTATCTATTCTACCAATTGACAGGAGCTCTGGTGGTCCAGGCCATAAGGGATTACACAGCTCTGTGTGTCACACCTCTCTGGCAGTTAAGCCTACGAGCTGCTGCACAGGATAAAGATGGGTAACTTCTAGTGCCATTTACAGCCTCCAAAACCCAATGGAAGATCAGCTATGAGTCAATTCTAACTTTATGGCAATCAGTCCGAGTATTTTTCAGACAAATCTATCTATATTTACAAAAAGAATAATGGCACAATGATAATTTATATGATGATCATATTTTTTTCTTGTTTGGTTTGTTAAAACAATCAGAGAGAAGATCATCAGACTCTGCTCATTTCATTCAAATATTGAGAAGTAACAAAAGAATGACGAGAGGAAGAAGAAATACACTTGACTGGTCATCTTAGTACATCAATGAGTAATTTTCAGCAATTTCATTATTTTGACTCTTTCCTCTGTGAGAACCATTTCTGTCAAGTGTCAATCAATAAGCTATTCACACACATCTTAGCCTATTCACTGCAGAGCAAATATATCTTAGGGTGTCATGATGCCTCACCCCCTTTTCATCACATATAGAGCCTCACAGTCCTTTGAGGTCCTGCAGACTTTCTAGAAACTGCTAATGATATCAATACACCGGCAGCCAAATTGTAATATAATAACTTTATTTTCTTATGAGGCAATTACAATTTTGTGCAAAGAGGAAGACAAATTCAGCAGATCCAATTTTCTGACTGCCTAGTGATGTCAAGTCTTCATCTTCCATTTCTTGTAACTTTATACAAAACGTTAGCACTCTGGGACACTGCTGTCCCTGACACTTCCCCTCCTAGATCCGTTACCCACTGTCCTTGAAGATGATGGCTTTGGGCGGTGACAGCCTGTCTTTTGGAAATGAAATTCAGTCCCTTGGTGATACAATGACAGAGAAAAATACTCTATCTGAGGGATCAAAGGGATAATCAATACTCTAGTTAATTTAGTTACAGAACTCTAGAGGATGGCAGGGGGAGAGAATATTTGTTCTCTGTAAGCAATGCTTTTCTTTTCAGTGAAAATAGTCAAAATACACAGTAAAATAAGAAAGCTGCTCTCTTGTAATCAAGAGGTAAGAACAACTGACAGGTGGAACAGTGGTGAGACTGACGTGTGTGGAGATAGACAGGTGGGGGATATCCATGGCTTTTCACCTTGGATTTTCTTGCCATTAGGAAAAGCAAGGAAACACACAGAAAGGTCAGTAGAGAAATGGAATGAATCAAACAGGGAAACAAACAATGTAACTTGAGACAAAAGAAAAGATGGTAGCCAAGGTATTGCTGTGAGACTGTTGAAAGCCATCATCACAAATGCACAAGAGATCCTACTTTATGGAATGTCTTCTAACTTAAGTATAAAAATGTTAATTCATCTTCTTTTAAAGGCCCAAGAAAATGTTCTCTTTTAAGATACATGGATAGTGAACACTAGACACTTTGATAGACCTCTTCTTGAGAAAGTGACTAAAATAGCTGAATTAGAAGAAAATGATATTGCATTAATAAGCTTTAAGATAGAGAGAAACACTTAAAGGCCCAAACTTTGAAAATGACAACCAAGAGTGGTCAGCATTCCAGAACATTTTGTCTCATGGCAATCTCTTCCAAGCTGGTGAATTTAAGCTCCATTTTCTTACAGGAAACACAGACAGACATTCTTCTGGTACTCTCCGCTTTCACCCAAGATCCATCTGACATTGGCAATAATGCCCCTGGTGCCACAACCTCTTCTAAACCCAGTTGGTATTTCTGGTAGTTGTATGTCAATGTACTTGTTTCAGGCATTTGGGGATAATTTTCAGCAAGATTTTGCTTGCATGAGTTTTCAGTGATATTGTTCAATACTACCCACACTCTGTTGGGTCACTTTTTTAGAATGGGAATAAATATGGATCTCTTCCAGTTAGTTGGCCAAATAGCTGTCCTCCAATTTCCTGGCACAACCTGGTGGGCACATCTAGGGCTGCATGTGTATATTAAAATTTGTCCACTGAGGGAGCTCTGGTGGCCTAGTGGCAAGAAGCTGCACTGCAATCCCAGAGGAACACGGTTCGAATCCACCAGATGCTCTGCCGGAGAAGGAGGTGCAATATCCTCCTGTACCAGTCAGATCTGATTTGACGGTACACGCACACAAAATAAAAAAAATTAAAAAAAAAAATTTGTCCACTGGTATTCCATCCATTCCAGGGGGCTTGCTTTATGACTAGTCCTTCAGAGCTGCTTGAATTTCCTTTTTCATCAATTGCCTCTTGATCAAATGTTGTTTCATGAAATTCTTCAGTGTCAGCCAATTCTTTTTGGTACAGTGACTCTGGATACTCTTTTGATGCTTTCTGGATCAAATAATTCTGCTCAGAGAATTTTTAAGTATTGCAATTTGAGGCCTGAATTTGTTCTTCAGTTCCTTCAGCTTAAAAATGCTAAATGAGGTTGTCACTTTTGATTTTCTGACTCCAGTTCTTGCATGTTTCATTGTCACTCTTTTCTTTGTCTTCTGGAGCTGCCTTTTGAAATCTTCTGTTCAGATCCTTAGCTTCTTAATTCCTTCCCTTTGAATTAACTTCTTGGTGCTCTAGTGCAATATATACAGTCTGTTCTGACATCCATCTTGGTTTTTTCTTTCTCCTCTCTCTTTTTCTTTTGTATTTTTCATGGATGGTATTTTTAATATTCTCCCATAGCTCATCTGGTCTTTGTTAATTAGTGTCCAATTTTGTATCTTTATCTTTTCAATTTTTACGTGCAACAGATCATCCAGGAGGCTGGACTTTATATGGGAAATGCAGCATCAGAACTGGAGGAAGACTCATCAACAATCCACATTATGCAGATGACACAACATTGCTTGCTGAGCCCGAGAAGGACCTGAAGCATTTGCTGCAAGAGGTCGAGGACTGTAGTCTCTAATATGGACTGAAGCTCAACATCAAAAAGACAAAGATTCTAGGGAGCTCTGGTGGCCTAGTGGCAAGAAGCTGCACTGCAATCCCAAAAAGACAAAGATTTTCACCAACTGGCAGCACCATGACAGATGAAGAGATTGTTAAACAATTTTAGCTTGCTCAGTTCCAAAATCAACACTCTTGACACTAGCAGTCAGGAAATCAAAAGATTAATTGCATTAGGAAAATCTTCCGTCAGGGACCTCTCTAGAGTGCTGAATAGCAAGAATGTCAATCTGGAGACTAAGATGTGCCTGATCCAGGCCATACTCTCCACAATTACTTACTATGCATTAGAGAGCTGGACAATGAACAAGGATAACAAAAGAAAAATCGATGCCTTTGAGTTGTGGTGCTGCAGAAGAATATTGAATGTACTAAAAGAACTAACAGGTCTGTGCTGGAGAGGGTAAACAAAGTTGCTACTTGGAGTGAAGGATTTTGAAGTTCCATCTCATATACTTTGGGCATGTTGCCTCTAGGGACCGATACTTGGAAAAGGACATAATGCTTGGAAAGGTGGAGGGATGGTGCAGGACAGGAATATCCTGGATGAGATGGATTGACACAGTGACTGGGATACTGGAAGCAGGTGAGTCAGAGATAGTGAGATTTGGCTAAGGACCAGGCAGGGTTCCGAGCTATTATGCATTGGGCTGTTATGAATCACAAGTGACTTGATGGCACATAACACCACCACCAATTTGAGACTCTCAAATATGCCAAACAGACTTGCAGCTTAAATTACTATCACTTATGTGGTCTATAGCACCTCAATCTAAATATTTAATGTGGTCCAAGACTGGCTGTGTACCAGGCAGAAGTAAATGAAAAAGTTCTCTGGAGAATGGGTTATTCTATTGAAGCTACAAGACATTTTCACAATGTTATGAGAAAGGCATTAAAAAAACCTTCCAAAGCCTGACAAAACATATCAGAAAATAAAACTCAATGGATGAGATTCAATAGAAATAAAATGGTGACAAAGTCAGATAGTAGATAGTAGAATCACAAGACATAGACTCTGACACAATGGAAATGACTGACAGTATGGATAAAAAGTGAGAGATTTTAAAAAGGTGATCAAGAAGGAACCAAACAGCTCTAAAAAGAAAACACTGATGTCTCCTGCTTTCAAAAGTTCACTTTACTCTGCGTCTCTTTTATAAGACTTCAATTAGTGCGTGTTTTCACTAACCAAAAGAAATCTGAAGAGGATTTTCATGTACACAGAAAAAGACAAGAAGTGAAACTCATGTCCAGCCTTTGTTTTTCAGGCAGTTGTTAGGTAGGTTGAGTGGGTCACCGAACTCCTTCCCGGGGAGCTCCACTAAGCATCTTGCACTGTGTTGTCAAGGCTCTGAGCTGTGTTTGTGAACACTCTATTCCAGGTTTTATGTGTTCTTAGGTCTGATTTTATAGGTTCATTTTTTGGGTCCAGGGCTGTTATGTGCTGTTGGGCAGCCTGAGACTCACAGAGACTCTACATACTCTGAACTGCCCTGTCCTGAGCCAGTCTCACAGACTCCGACACACCTACCCACATAGCCCCAGTCACTGTGCCAGTCCATTTCATCCGAGGTCTCCCTTTCCTGTACTGTCCCTCCACCCTTCTGTGCATCATGTCCTTCTCCAAGGACCAGTCCCTCCCTCCTGATCATGTGCCCCAAACGGTAAGACGGATTAGAGCTTCAAAATCCTAGTCTCCAAGGAAAAAATTGGTTTCACCCTCTCCAAGACAAACCTATTTATTTTCTTGGCAGTCCATAGTATGGTCAAGTTTCTTTTCCAGCACCATAACTCAAAAGCCTTTATTCTTCTTCTGTCATCCTTAGTCATTGTCCAGCTCTCTGATGCATAGCAAGTAACTGTGAAGACCATGGCCTGGATCAGATGTACCACAGTCTCTAGGCTGACACTGCTGCTTCTCAGTACGCTGGAGAGGTCCCTGAGAGCCGATTTCCCCAGAGCAATTAGTTTTGATTTCCTGACGGCTGCTGCCAAGAGCGCTGATTGTGTAGGCTCACGAATTTTCCCCACCTAAATTAACAATATTAACTTTCTACTTGAACCATTTTAGCTTATGTTTCATAGAAATGCCCTACTTCTGGCTAGCAGGGAAGGCCTGTAATATAATAATTAAAAGAAAAAAGTAAATGGAAGAGTTTTAAGCAGATGAGTCAGCGTTAATAAAAGTCAGAGATAATAAAAAACCTTATGGATATGGCTAAAAAGTTACTGAAAGAAAACTGATAGCTTATATGTTTATACACCCATCAAGGAACTTGACCCAGAATGTGCTAATGACTCCTAAAAATAAATTAACAAACCAAAACAAGAGTCCAGAGAACCCAATAGTAAAATGAACAAAATACTTGGTAGGAATTTTATAAATGGAGAAATCTAAACATACAGAAACGTGCACAACCTCATTGGTAATTACAGAAACTGGAATAAGAATTGGACAATATAATACATTGACAACCTTGACACAAAAGAAACATTTTTATGAATACATACAACTGGAAGGCTAATATATTGTTGGCAGAGGTGTATAGTATCACAAACATTCTGAAAAACTCTGCAGTATTGAGTTAAGCTGAAGGCCTGATTACTCCTTGGAACATACTCAAGAGAAATTGTACGTTGAAAAATATTCATGGTAACACTGTTCTTAATGGTCCAAAAAATTAAAAACATGTCAAATATTCATCAACAACAGGATAGTTAAATGTAACAAAATATATAGTGGTAAATTATTATATCTGTGTTCAACAGAAACAATGAGTGGTGAGCAGGATTGCAATTATTTAGCAGAAAAATATTAATGAGAACTCTATGGCTCTACTGATGGAAAGTTCAAGGGAATGGAAGTGAAACTTTCAGATGCTTACAGATACAAACATATTGTAGTTACTCCTTACATGGGAGTAGACTATCCATCTTTCTGGTGGATTTGAAGCATCAGAGACGTGCCGCCTTTGGGTTGGCACTGTAGCTCTCTATGGATGAGCCAAGGAGAGCTCCTTCCTGAGGAGTAGACTAAGTAACAGAGTCAGGGAAATGCAAAGAAAAAGAGTCCTTTTCTTAAATGATATAGTGGTACTATTGGTGTTTTCTGGTGGTATTGTTATTTATACCTTTCACATGATTTACAAACTGTCTTATGCATCTATTACAGTTTTAATATGAGTGTTTTTCAAAGGGCTATCGATAATGAATGAGCACAGGACATACCATCTTCACTCGTGTGGGGCTCTGTGCCGGCATCCTGATCCACTTCCTCCAATGTACCGTGCTCACTATATGGGCTGTCACTGTGGAGCAGAAAGGAAAATTCATAGGAAGCCAAAGTGGGTGGATTTTTTAAAAAGTGAAAAATTACTAATGTAAAGACAAATTTTCAAATGGAGTAGACAAAGAGTTACTGGATGTCTTCTAATGCAATGCAATGCAATGCTCTTCCACAGAAGTGTATGTAACCTCATCTTTAACTAGGTTCTTTTACAATCCTGTAAAGAAACACCGTAACTCTAGAAAACTGAGAGCAGCAAAAAAATCATTTTTAATATAAAAGTAAATTAATTGAGCCCTAGCCAAATATGACTTTTGTTCTATGGATTGTTTTTGCAAGTGAATTTCCACCTTCTTTTGCTGGAATACACTGATGACTGTGACATGTTTGAGTTGGTTACAGCATTTTTCTTACAGTTCCTTTGTTAATAATGAAGTAAATAAAATCTTTGTTAATTTTATTTCTGTATGAAAGACATGATTTTGCCCTTTTAAAACATTTATTTTTTTGGGACTACCACCACCTTTCTTCTAACACATACAAATAAACAGAATATATGGTTCACAAATATGACATTACTGTAAAAACCCACTGATATTGCTGTTACGGTGGATGGGGCACAAAGATAACTATTGTGATTATGACTTTCTGTATAAAATGAGCAATGCTCATAGCGAACACCCTGTACAGGAATAAGGACCCAGTCAAGCACACGGTTTTGGCCACAGTACTTTTTACTATTCTTCACTCTGCTTGTAAAAAGTAGCTGGAACAAAAGGTCTGTGAGTGTAACGCATCAACCAGTCGTGATCAGTCATCCATGTACTTGCTCTCTGAGAAAATGAACAAGACAGCAGAGTTTATGGATTTTATTTGGAAATACTAACTATGCCTTAGAGTCTCCCTAGATGCTGCAAGTGGCTGACATACAAGCATGTATGTCTCTCAGCAGCTAGCTGAGAGATCCAGAAGCACCTCAGAAGATACTGCCTCCTGATCTGTTTCTGAAACAAATCAGTCCTTGGGACCCGATGGAGCACCGTTCTATCTTACACACATGGGGTTGTCATAAATATGTAGCCACTAATGGCAGCTGATAGGTCTTTGACTCTGGCTTTGAGACAGATAAAACGAAGAACAAAACTGTGTATCTGGGCAGGGCTGGCTTTACTCATCCATCTTCCAAGGCGTTCCTGGGTAATGTGCTCAGTTAGTTAACATGCTCAGTGGCTAAACAAAAAGTTGTAGGTTCAAGTCTACCCAGAGGTGCCTTGCAAGAAAGGCCAAACGATTTACTTCTGAAAAATCAGTCAATGAAAACCCTGTGGAGTCCACAGATGGAGTGCATTAACTGCCTGCACCATATAGAAACCATCATCATAGACTAGAAAGAGCAGGGTTGTATGTGAGCTTCCAAAATAAGAAACCAGTTTTGTTATATGGGTCTTAGTATTTTAACTAATCTCAAGTACTATTACTTATCTTTCTTTTACTTTTTTTTTTTTAACCAAAAATAATTTGGTGGCATATGGTCAATAATTTTTCCTAATTATGTTGATTCCTGTACTTTGGGTGGGATTAAACTTACCAGTAGTCATCCCCAGCCATGCATTTTTCATAAACAGGACCGTCCAGCTCTTTAGCATCTGGGAAAATAGTTTCATGGTGGATGATAATAGTCTTGACAATTTCATTCACATGAGCCTGACAAGATACCTGATCCTGTATTTCTGGGACAGGCATCAACGTCGGGCCAAAGCAGATGGCCAGGTTATAAGGGTCCATCATGTTCTCATCACTGTACTGCGAAAGACTGTAAAAACAAGCAAGAAAGGAGTTACAAAGGAACACAGGAGGAAGGAAGAAAACTCATATCGAGAAAACAGGGACTCAAAATATTTGATGTGATTTTTAATTATTAAAACAAAACAATATTCCACGCTACTTTAAAATGGCTTCATAAATGCCAAAGAAAGTAAAGCATCCTATGGTTTAGGTAGAAACTAAAAGAGGAAAATAAGTCCTATTTGCTTAAAATTAAGTGGCATTTTTCAAAGCCCAGGGAAAGAGTTTAATATGATATCTACTAGAAAGAAGGCCAAAGTCAAGAAAATGAATTCCATTTGTCTCATTGCAGTCAGGCTCTAAATTCTGCTGAAGCAAACAGGGAAAGACACCAACAATCTCCAGTAAACTTACAATTTAAATTTCAAAGTCTTTAAAGCTGTCCTCGGACAACTCATAAATAACTCACATTTATTATTTTTCCTATAAATCTTAAAGAATGCCTACAAGAAAACCAAGCACCTTCTTTGCACTCACTAAGCCTAAGAAAATATTCACTCCAGACTTTATAATCTGCTTTTGGATAAGGATACTAAAATTAGACTAGACAACAACCAGTGTCACACACACAAAAAATTATAGATGCAAGATGAGGCAGGAGACTCCTTGATTCTCTCACTCCACATGAGGCTGACAAAGGACAAACTTTAGGAGAGATGTACCTTCACTGGGTACAATTTTTAAATTCAGTCCATTGAGTATTTGTAATGTATTTTCTACAAGGGACTCAGAGAGCCAGCTCTTTATTATTTTGTCTCGACCTCATGGGTAAGGGGCTGTTCTAGGGAGACTCTAGAGATGTTATCATTCAGTGGATAGAATATCAATCTTGAAAGGAAATGTAAAATCCAGGTGAACAGGTGACAAACGGAAGGAGAAAAATAAGAGACTCAACTACTCTGTCAGATGGTGACAGAGACAAAGGAACTAAGCTATCGTGTGGCATGATACTTTATCCTTTTTTGGAAATAAGATAGTCTGGAAAGTAGGACATACAAAAGCATAATTTCCATAGCTAACATATGCCTTCCCTCTCTGCCAGTTCTCAAACATACCATCTTAAAAAAAAAAAAAAAGTTCACAGTAACAGCGAATGATCATGTTACAGATCGTCTTGAAAATGGATGAAGAGATGTGTCAGAGTAAAGGTAGGCTCATTTTAAAAAGATACACTTAATTACTATTGATCTATGCCTTTTATCATCCCATCTCTTCAGGCCCCCACTGCATTTTTCCTATCTCTTTACCCTCTCAACCCTCTCCCCACTGCTTTCCTAATGATTTCCCCCTCCTCCCTTTTCCCACCCTTCTTTTTCTCCTTCTCCTCCCCCTTCTGAACATTTATACCTATCCTGTTCAGTTACCCACCTATTTTTATAATAGTGGTCTTATGCAGAATTTGTCCTTTTATAAGTGAGTTATTTCAATCAGCATAATTATGAATGATTGTATAAAACACAATGTACATAAGTGTAACACAATGTATATGAATGACTGTATGCTGACCAGTAAAATATTAAAAAGATACATTTAAGTTCAGGGGAAGAGTCAGTTACTCTTTCTGTGTCTTTAATTGCAGGCTGGCTTCAGGGGCACATGCTTTAAATAAATATGTGGTAGCCTAGTGGCAAACAGCTGCACTGCAATCCTGAGGACATATGGTTCGAATCCACCAGCTGTTCCATGAAGGATGAGCAATCTCCTCCAATACTATTAACTACCTTTAAAAACCTGCTGGAGGGTCAGCTATGGATAGGTTCCGACTTGAAGTATACAACATGTTTTGATTTTATAATTTGAAAAGAATAGTTTTGTTCAAATCTTTTGTCCCAAGTATCCTATACTCAAGGCTAGGCCCTTGTCTCTGGATGAAGATAGGGACAAGGAGTCAGGGGCATCTTAGCTGAACCACTGGGAGTAGTGCAGGTCTGGGATTCATGGCTCTCTGACATTTAGTTGAGACCTCTCTGAAAAGTGTAGTCATATTAAGATTTCTGTTACATTACCTCAGAGAGTGTTGAACACTTTCTTCTCAACAAGGTCTCATTATATTGAATTTGTGGGGAATACATTTTTGGGTCTGTGATAAATCTCTTCTATAATCCCACTCCCTCATCATAACAACCTTCTACTTTAACATTAAAAATGGAATTTTCTGCAGTGAACAGGCGGTTTACATCATTTTGACAAAAACATCCATGACATTAGCTTCGGTTCAAAGTTGGAAGACACATATTTTATGAAAAGAGTAATTATTTAAAAAAAAAAAGATTTGGGTATTTCTGCATTTAAGACCACAGGTCCTGGGGCAGAGCTTCCATCTTTTATACAATGACCTTGATCTGCTGAGGAAAAAATGTATTTTCAGTCTCTACTCAATCATTTTCTCTCTGCTGCTGCCACTGATAAATGGACCTCCAGTGCACATTTCACAGGCTCCACGAACAAAGGCTGAATTCAGAAGCAATGCAAATGGAATTAAGACAGGGATTACGCCAGAGCATTGGAGTACTTACTGATTGAGGAAGGCAAAGAGGTACCTCATCACTACAAGGACCGACCTGGGCAGGGTCAGCAGGAGCTTGCGGATGTGAAGCGCCCTCTCATAGAGATTATCTATTCCTACAGAAAGAGGAGGACAGGGTCAGGATTCTTTTAACTGCACCATTTGAACAGAAACATTGTAGAGCATGGATATCAAGAATATATTGGAACATGAGCAATGCAATTGTAACCAACACTGTGAATAAGCAACCAGCTTGTGCATATCAACTATTTCTGAGGAACTCCTCTGACCCATCACCATTTTCTTTCATTTTCATGAGTGATTTAAGATCTTCCAGGTTTAAGAATAATTTTGCATTGGCTATTTCAAAATATTATTTCTGATGTAGTTCCAACTCCTTCTGTCATATGTTAAGTAAAGTAGGTCTTTGGGGCACAGCATCTCTCACTACAGTCATTAATCCATCATATATTTATTTGGTTATTACTATGATTTAGGCACTGTACAGAATTTGGAATTTCTCCTTCTACAATACCATAATATTTTATTTATAGGATTTTTGAAAATTTTGAATTCTTTAACCAATTCTTTAAATACATTTGGGAGAGCCTACCATAAGCCAGTTGTGGCTTGACAGCACACATAACCACAACCACCACAACAACAGAACTTTAAGCATTTGGGTTATACATGAGTACATCAAAATAACCATACCCTCACAGAATTTATGTCCGCTTGGTTACAGTAATTTATTCATACATCTTTCTTTCTTTTCCCTGAAAGGAAGATGCCTGGGACTTAAAAATATTATTTTGTCTCTGTACTAGGAATAGAGTTTTCTGCACATTCCCCCTCCCCACCCTGAAGTAGACTGCAAATCTTTCTTCTTAGTGCATCTTATTCTGGAAGTTCCACTGAAACCTGCCCATCACAGGTAACCCTGCTGGTATTCAATATTCCTATAGCATAACTTCTAGTAGGATCACAGTAACATACAACTGACAACACTCTAAAAACCTGAAAGACAAGGGATCTCTGGTGGCCTAGTGGCAAGAAGCTGCACTGCAATCTCAGAGGTGCACAGTTCAAATCCACCAAATGCTCTGCTGGAGAAGGAGGGGCAATCTCCTCCTGTACCAGTCAGATCCGATTTGACGGTACACACACACAAAATAACAACAACAACAACAAAAACCTGAAAGACAAGTGGTCAGTAGAAACTAGGAAGCCTCCAATACGATGGAACAATGCAGTAATTGCAACAATGAGATCAAACATAGTAGACTAAGAGAACTGTAGAACTGGGTAGTGTTTTATTACTATTAATAGTAACCTATTAGACAACCCTTAACAACAGGAATACAAACTGTCCATTTTCTTTAAATAAAAAATTGATTATGAATGACAGCAAATAAACTATATAAATACTAATTCCTTATTTGTGCACTGTTACATGTTTCAAAATACATATTCAAATTCAATTTAATGTGAACAACACTGTGGAGTAGGCAAGGGCACAGAGTGTCACCCTCATTTATTGGCTTAGGAAAATCTCCATGTAACAGATCAGGACTGGAGAGATGAAGTGGTTTATACAAAGTTGGCCGGCTGGCTACCTAGAAGGGGTGAAACTGGGACAACAACCTATGTTTTCTACTTCATAAATCTGGTTGTCTTTCTTGAATTTCAAATAATCTTTATAAAGTACAAGACTGAAGACACCCAATAAGCACACACTTGAGAAAATATTTCAGAGAAAAATAATACATGATATTAAAATATTTTGAGGCTTCCTGTAATTTCATAATCATTGTATTTGCTCTTAAGTGCTCTTAAGATATCCTTATATTCTACTTGAAAATTTCAGTCTTTAGCTACTGGTATCCTAGTCAATTGATTCTCTTTAGGATTTCCCCCCTAATCTTCTCCCTCCCATAGATGTAGTTATGCTTCAAAGATTTCTCCCACGGTTCTCTTCAATGACAACCTCATCCACCCAAGGTGATACACATCTTCTATGAAGATGGTATCTTTGTTTCACTATTTTGCTTAACTATTGATGGTTTGCAGAACAACATATAATTTATCAGCAGTTATCAACAGGATTCTTGTGAAAAACCAAACCAGTTTCCACCTCTGAGTATGTCATTACTTTCTTTTAGAAAATGGAGTTTTAGAAACTCTCTTACCAGAAAATAAAAATATCATATGATCCATTAATGTTACTATATAATTTAACATTTCAATAGAGACTTAAAATGAACTATAATATGATTTCAGTAATGGTGGGGTGTAGTGGTTAAGGACCTGTGCTGCTGACCCAAAGATAATACGAAGATTTGCTCCTCAAAGGCAGCAATTCTTCTCCTGTCAGCCTTATTCATTGTTCAGCAGTCAGAAGCATAGAAAGTGACTGAAAACGACCATCGCGTGAATCAAGCACACGTTAGTTACAGAAGAATTGATGCCTTTGACCTGTCGTGCTGGAGAAGAGTACTGAATAGCCCACGGATTGCCAAAAGAACAAACAGATATGCTTAGAGAAGGCACAGCCAGAGTGCTCCTTGGAGGCCAAGATGATAAAACGACGCCTCACATACTTTGAGCATGTTGCAAAGAGAGGATATTCCTTGGAGAGCGAAACATGCTTGGAAAGGTGCAGGAACAGGGAAAGAAAGGAAGGTCTTCAACCAGGTGGACTGACACAGTAACTACAGCAAGAGATTAGAGTGCACCAGAGATTGTGAGGATGGCACAGCATAGGAGAGGGTTCATATCTATTGTTCACACTCAACGACACCCAGCAGCAGCAACAACACAACATCTGCTTTTCAGAAGAAAGAAGGATAACCCCCTTTGGTGTGATATACTGCCTTGTAAACCTGCTGCAAGGCTGGTTCCGACTCAATGGAATATATATAACAACATCTGGAAAATATTTTTTAAAAAAGTCATAGCTACTGAATAAGAAGCATCTTTTAAAATAACCTTTCAAGGCAATGATCTTGATGCTGTTTTTCCTGAAAGGAAGTGAGGGGTTTTAAAAAAAAAAAAGAAAGCAAGCAAAAGGGGCATAAATTCATGCAGGTCACCAAAACCAGGTAATTTGGTTATCAACCTTTCTACCCAATTTCCAGTGTTCCGGCAGGATGAAAACACCTTCACAGAACAAGCTGTTTCTTGTTCACGACAACTTCGTGTGATCCTTAGAGAATAAACAATAAATGCAGAAGAAAAATGCAATACCCACAGATGCAACAACTTGCAAGTCATTGAGAAAATAACGGGGTGACTTTTAAATCTATAAATGCTTCTTACTTTGGCACAACTGAGCTATTTAATATTACGAATTAAGTAGTAAAAATTTTACTACCTGAAAAATCTGACCTTGAAAAAAAAAGTATGTTTACCGCTTAAAGTTAAAAAGAGGATTCAGCACATTTATATCTAAAAATGTACCTCAAAGAAGGAATAAAATTCTTACTACACTACGGACCTTTAATATTAGTTAAATCCTGAAGGGTCCAGTCACATGGCAGGCAAGAAGAAGACATGGGCCTCGCTTCCAAGAGCTTTCACTTTAATTGAAGATTCTCTTGTTTCTTCTCTCTGTAGGTTTTAAACCAAGTACCTCAGTCCCTTCTAAAATAATTTATAAAAAGCAGTGGGAGGGTCAATCAGCAGTCATAAAGGAAAATGAAGTTCTGACATAATACTGTAACACAAATGAAGTTTGGAACTACTGTGCTGAGGGTCACCAAAGCACAAATACTGTGTGACTACATTTATATGAGATAATCAAGAGTATGAGAGAGCGTAAAGCTTGCGACTGGTTCCAAGGAGTGGGAGGGAGTGAGAAAGGCAGGGTTAAAACATAGGCGGCATGAGCTTACTCTTAATAGTCTCAGATAATTTAGACAAAGACAGTGGTGATGGCTGCACAACTTGCTAAACTAAACCAAGGCCACTGAATAATACATGTGAAAGTTATTGAAACGGCAAATGTTGTTTGGGGTACTGTTGGTGTTGACTGCTTTCGAGTCAAGCATGACTCATACCGATCCTATGAACAAAGGGCCTGAAGCCCCTCTACAACTATCGACATTTTTCAAAGTACATAGTTTGATAGTTCAAGTTTGGGGTATTACTGTAATAAACACTATCATTAATAAAAGTTCTGGAGGACCTGTGAGGTACGTTTCGGGGGGAGGGAAACCCCAACAAACCAAACCCAAAACATTCAGGAAAGAAAAGTGACAGAAATGTGGGGGGAAAAAAAAAAGAGATGATTCCAAATACAATAAAAAATTATTCAACACAGGCCTACATTCTCTACAAGACCAGTAAACACAAATCAGAGCAGAGCAGACTTGCTGGGATTCCTGAAGGAGCAGCTACCTGTCCCGGAGGCCTCAGATCACTATGGCCATGGCAACACGCCTGTAGCCTATGTCCTACAGGAGTCTTGCTCTAGTACAAATGACTCATTTACTCTCCCAAGCCCAGAGGCAGGCCAAAATTTATGTTGATTGCTGGCACGCTGGCTAATGTATGCACATTCATTCCTACCTGGGTCTGACTGTGGCAATTCAGTCTTTCCCAATCCTTGGTTGGATGAAAAGATGGATAGTTCCTTCCCCTCAGTGAGGAAAAGGAGTATTTCACTTGGATTTCTTTTAAGCTGGGCTTGGTTTTCACAGTTTAGGATCTCATATAATTGGGTAAAAGTGGTATTCAGCCAATCTTGGTGACAAGCTCAAAGCTCTCCTAGATCATTTCCGTTCTTTTCCAAACATCACAAGGCTCACACGTCAATGTTGCAACTTCACTTCATGATGTTTTGCTAATTCCACATAGAGGAGTGTGAAATATTCACCACAAAACACAACTCACTTCTGAAAATGGCAACAGGTTCGAATGGCCACGTTTTTTCCTGTGGTACCATTTAGGAGAGAATTTGTGTACCAGGAAAGAAATAATAAATCACAAGGTATAAATTTCTACTTAAGACAGGGAAGGAAATTCCTTGGCGACCACATTTAGAAAAGGTTTATTTAACAGTGGGCACTGCAAATATGTTTGTGTGCCACAGCTAACAAGTTAGTATTCAAGGTGAATTTACCAGTTTCAGGGTGTTTTTGAGTCATTTGAACAACTTTAAGGTTGTCAAGCAATTATCTGTGTGCATGAATGTAAAAAAATAAATAAATAAAAGGAGATTCTAATATAGATTGCACTTCAACGATAAGAAAACAAAAATCCTAGCCACTGGACTGACAGCCATCATGATAGACAGAAAAAGAACTGAAGATGTCAATAATTTCATTTTGCTTGGATCTACAATCAATACACTTGATGCCAGCAGTCAGGAGATTAGGAGATGTATTGCAATGGGAAAGTCTGCAGTCAGGAACCTCTCCCAATTATTGAGGAGCAATGCTGTCAGTTTGAGGAGGAAGGTGTGCCTGATTTAGGCCATGGTCTTTTCAGTCACTTGCTATGCTATTACAAGCTGGACAATGAATAAGGATGACAGAAGAATCAATGCTTTTAAACCGTGGTGCTGGAAGAGATATTTGAAGATCCCACTGCCTGCCACAAAACCAGTTATGTCTTGGAGAAGGTGCAGCTAGAGTGCTCCTTGGAGGCAAAGATGATAAAGCTTAGTCTCATATACCTAGGGCATGTTGCTAGGAGATGTTATCCTTAGAGAAAGAGAAAACACTTAAAAAGATGAAGGGATGGTGAAGGAGAGGAAGACCCTAAACCAGGTGGATTGACACAGTGACTGCAGTAATGGGTCTGCGCGTGTCAGAGATTGTGGGGATAGGATGGGGTTCAGATCTGTTGTTCATAGGGTTGCAATGAGTCATACTCAACTTGATGGCACCAATTAACAACAAAAACAACAACAACAATAATTTGCTGGATCTCAGCCTAGAGGAGAAAGCTTTCCCAGGTAACAGCGGAAATGCTTACAAACCTCTATTTACACTCTTAATAGACTCACTTCTGAATGAAATAGCAAAAATAGTGTTTTCTGTTCTGGTATATTTTAGTGAGGTCTAGGAAGTCATCTCTATACAGTTCAACCTAAGCCTATTACAGTTTTACTTTTTTATGAGAAAAAGGATAGTTAAGAAAATTTCTAAGCCATTACTGAAATCTAAAATGTTCAGAGAAAAAAAATAAACTATATATACTAATAAATTTTTCCTTATAGAGGCCAGCCTCCTGGATAATCTGCCCTGCATATAGATTGAAAAGGTGTGGAGATAGGACACATCCCTGGATCTTGCTTGCATGTAATATTAATGTAAGAGGAGAAATGTGGCATCAGTATTGGAGGAATATTCATCATCAATCTTCATTACATAATGCAGATGACACAGTTCTGCTTGCTGAAACTGAGGAAGACCTGAAGTGCTTGCTGCGGAAGGTCAAGGACTGCAGCCTTCAATATGGATTAAAGCTCAATGTCAAGAAAACAAAGATTCTTACCATGGGGTCGATTGGCAGCACCATGATAGAGGGTGAAGAGATTGAGATTGTTAACAGCTTTGGTTTGCATGGTTTCACAATCAACACTCATGGCACCAGGTGCCAGGAAATTAAAAGACGTATTGCCATGGGAAAATCTGCTATTAGGGACCTCTCTAAAGTACTGAAGAACAATGGTGTCACACTGCAGATTAAGGTACGTCTGATACAGGCCATGTTCTTTGCAATCACTTGCTATGCATCAGAGAGCTGGACAATGACTAGGGAGGATAGAAGGAGAATTGATACCTTTGAGCTGTGGTGCTGGAGAAGAGTATTGGGGGTACCATGGACTACTAAGAAAACAAATAGGTTCATCCTTGAGAGGGTTAAACCAGGCTGCTCCTTGGAGGCAAGGATTCTGAGGCTTCATCTGACATACTTTGGACATGTTGCATGGAGGGACCAGTCCTTGGAGAA
>NW_006399797.1:8025745-8032909 GCF_000299155.1 Elephantulus edwardii | reverse complement strand
GAAATGAAAAATAAATAAATTAAAATATATAAAAAAAAATGCCAGAAAAACAATTAAAAAACTCTTAAAAAAATAAACAATCAGAACTAGGGGGAAAAAAAGGATTGATGGACCAAAGAGTGTATTATAGTACTTTTTATAATTGCAAAATTACGTAGACCAACCTAAAATTCTAAAGATAGGAAATAGGATAAAGAAAATAAAAATTATCTGCCCATTAAAAATTTAATTTTGAAAAATATTTTATGATCTGGGAATATGTTAGTTATATAATGAAATTGAAAATGTGGCTATCAGATCCTAGGTATTTTTAAAATATTTCTAACAATTTTGTTAAAATAGAATTCGTATGTCATACAGTTCACCATCTTATAGAATTCAATGGCATTTTGTGTATTCACATAACTGTGCAGCCACTTTTAGAATATTTTTATTACCCCCAGAAGAGCTCTACTTATTAAAAGCCACCCAGTATCAATCAGTTCATTATTGTTCTTGGTGATGTGTAAGATAGTTGTACAATGGAGGGAACTCTGATGGCCTAGTGGCAAGAAGCTGCACTACAATCCCAGAGGTATATGGTTTGAATCCACCAGATACTCTGCTGGAGAAAGAGGGGCAATCTCCTCCTGTACCAGTCAGATCTGATTTGACGGTACACACAAACATAATAAAAGAAAAAAAAAGATATTCGTATAATGTAATATTAGTTAGCAGTTAACATAAATAAAGTACTGATGCAAATTACAACATGGACCAATGTTGGAAACATTATGCTAATGCAATAAACCTGCCACAAAAGATTACATATTGTGTGATTCCACTATCCACATTAATGATTTTTTAAATGAAATTTGCTGTCATTTAGTAAATGAATAGTTTTCCAATTTTTTATGTTTCTTTCACTTTAAAAAAGAGAATATTGTTGTTGTTGCTATGTGCTGAGATTCAGATCTGTTGTTCATAATGTTTATGGGTCATTCTTGATTTGACAGCATCTAACAACTACAACCACCCTTCATCTGGTAGTCAAGCATTTTTTCATTTTTATATGATTTACTAAGTTAGAGTGCATTTATTTGTAAGAATTTTTTCTAGTGCTAAGGAACCATGGTGGCGTAAAGCATAATGTGTAAGGTTACTAATTGAAAGTCCAGTGGTTCAGATCCACCAGGCTTTCAGAATGAGAAAGACAGTCTCCTCCCAGAAGGATTAAAAAAAAAGTCTAATAAACCCAATGGAGAGTCAACAGAAGAGCCAAACCAACTCAAGGGCAGTGGGTTTATCTTGTGCTTCTACTCAAACATCTTTCAAGACTCTAGAAGTCAAGAGTCAATTCTGTGAAAACCCAGACACCCCTGCACATTGAAGAGAATGAATCAATTTGAATAAAATACCAAATTATCAGAAGACTGTAAAACCAAGGAGGGTATACAAGAAGAATGGCATACTTTACTATTCTAAAGAATTTCTTGAACATCCAGGGAAACTATAGATAATTATGGGCAAAGAAAGTATCTGCTTTAAAAAATCAGTGCAATCCAAAACCTCATCTTTTAAAGATAATTGATGGTGCAAGAAAGGGAATTCTTCCATAAAGCACCAGAATGTGATCTTGAAATCCCCCCACTGTACGGAACTGTGCACAAAACCTAACAGACTTTATCAGACAAACTGAGTTGGAACATACCAGTTCAACATCTATGGAACCTTATAACTAGAGCCCTAACGAACATTAACAGTCTGAACAGTGTGTTTGAACAGATGAGGACTGTCTGAAAGGAATGTATGATTAGGCATTATAAGAATGAGGTGCATTGCCAAGTGGACTAGTGGAGGGAAAAGAGGGGCGATGGAGGAAAATGTGCAACTGTGAATGAATGAAAATCCAACCTTTCTGTGAACTTTCATTAAAATCACAATTTTAAAAAATGTAAAAAACCTGTTTGCTTATTAAAATTAAGTTACCTTTCTACCCAAACATACTCTTAGCATCACAGTCAGTAACTCCTTTGCAGGACAAACCCCAGTGTCTCTGCCTTTTTCTTGGGAGATGCAGGTCTTGCAGGGCATTCACATTAGCAGAGCCTATTTTCACGGAAATCGAAAAACGTCCATGGTAATGCTGAAATTATTTATCTACTGGTTTAATGCATGCAGAAATGTCTCTGCAGCTTCTTTCTTTACACTTGAATCATCCTAGACAGTGCTTGCACCAAAGAAAATTCTGTAGATTCTCAGGTGTTTTCCTGGTCTTTTCTATTGGTAGAGGAGGTTTGGTGATGCTGTGGTAGAGGCTTTTGATCTCTAACACAAAGGTTGGTGATTCAAACCCTCCAGCTGCTCTGTGGGAGAAATATGAGGCAGTCTGCTTCTGTAAAGATTCACAGCCTTGTAAATCTTATGAGTCGTTGGTTCTACTCTGTTCTATGGGGTCATCATGAGTTGGAATTGATTTGATGGCAGTAGTTTTAAAAACAAATATTTTTAAAGGTTGGCTATTTAAGAAAGCCTGACTTGTTTTAAAATAGAGCACTAAGGAAAATCTTTTTGGAAGCAATACATCTTCTGTGTTATACTAACACTAGTTTATAAATGCACAAGAGGGATTTGTGTCAAAGAAACACATGTTTAGCAGAACTGACAGATTGTTAAGTGGTTAACTCAGCGACTGGCATATGAGAGCCTGAACTGATAGTAAGAATAGTTACCACAGTAGTAGTGACAACAGCTAACAGCATTTCAAGGTTTATTATGTGCTGGGCATTATGCTAAACACTTTATATGGATTATAGCATTGATTTTTCACAGACTATTAAGGAGATGAAGAAGCTGTTACTTAATAAGATTAACACGCCCAAGGTTGTTATAAAGCTAGTGAAGTTAGGGTTTTAATCTAAATGTTTTGAACCCTATGGCCTCAGCTTTTAATAACCACAAGGAAGTAATACCTTTCATCCTATGAAAGTTGAGTGAGAAGCAATTTTACACTGGTAATTGACAACCTAGTCCAGTGTTCTTTTTCCAATTAGCATTACAGTTGACATTTGTACTTAAAAAACTACTAAGCACTGCAGAAAATTTTCCAACATTAGCTCAATGCTAATATGTGAAGGAAGTCTTTGGACATGGCCAGGCAAGAATTCCAGAATCATGACACCTTCTTTCAATTCTTTTCCAGTTGGGTCAGAGGCCAGCTGTGCTTCTGAACTCTTCACAAGACATTTGACTGGACAGCCTGGGGCAGGGTTGTGGGACACTGGTGAGGGTAAGAGAAGCTGGAAGGGGAAGGATAATGGCCAACTAGAACTAGGACATCAGGCAGAGATGCCAACAGAATTTTTTGTAGACTTTCTGACTCATCAATTTACTGAAATGTAAATGACACTTAACAAAGCCATACTGAGTCTTTATTACCTGCCTGGAATTAATGATACCAAGGGTTGGCGTTAGAAAAAAAATGAATATTCTACCAAGAGCTCATGGTTTGGAGAAGCTAATTCTAAGTCTTCCATTGAGCAAATTGCAGATGGCATTCTGCTCAGTACTATACATGTGTTAGCTCATTTAAGTCTCAAGTAACCACACAAAGCAGGGAGCAATGTCTTCATTATTTTGTAGATGAGAAAATGGAAGTGTGCAGAGGTCAAGAAACTCGTCTAAGATCACACAGCCAGTGGCAGAGCTAGGATTTGAACTCAGGCAGTTAAAATCTAGAGTCTGTACTTCTCAATCCTTTCCCTTTATACACCTTGTTAATAGAAGGGGAGAGGTTAGAAAAATTACAATGTGGCTGATAAGAGGAGTTGTAGACATATACACAGTGGGATAGTGGTAGAAGAGAAGGGAATTTGTTCTACATGGAAAGAAGAGGAGAAAATGATATTTTGGGAGATGCAAGTTTGGTGTAGACACAGAAGAGCTAGTAGGAATGGCAGATGGACGGCCACAGGCAAAAGCACGGCTGTGAGACCCTACATGCTTACAGTTTGCTATTGGTGAAGAGAAAGCAAACCAAGCAGGGGCAGTGGGAGATGAGTGTATAGCAGAAGGATGGAGTCAGACAGAGAAGGCAAACCTCTGTTGGCTGTGATGAGGAATTTATAGTTTAGTTGGGAAATACAGAAATAGGTTCGAATCAGGATAGAGAACATACTCCAATTTCTACTTTAGAAGGATAGAATGAATAAGAATAAAGATGAAAACACATCTAATCCTTGAACTAGAGACTACATGTAAGCAACTGTAATGATAGCACTACTGATGATTCTGTGGGGAAAAGCTTGCCTTCCATGAAGGAGACCTAGTTCCACTCCTGGTCAATGGACTTTATGTGCAGCCACCACCTATCCGTCAGTGCAAGCTTATATATTATTATTACAGATACCGTGTTTATGCAACGTCTCCATAATAAGGCGTACTAGAAAGAAAGGCCTCGTGACCTGCTTTAAAAAATCTCTGCTCCCTGTCGATCAACAGATAGCCTGCTTTCCTCATGCAGCCTCAGCCACATCTCTGAAACACACTGGTGAAGGTCGAGTACACGGATTTGGCTGCATGAGGCACCTGGTCTCTAGGGCTGCTTTTAACTCTGACAAAATGGATCTTGTTGCCATCAATGACCCCTTCATTGCCCTCAACTATATGGTCTGTATGATACAGTATGATTCCACCCATGGCAAGTTCAGTGGCATTGTCAAGGCTGAGAATGGGCTTGTCATCAATGGGAAAGCAATCACTGTCTTCTAGGAGCAAGATCCCGCCAACATCAAGTGGGGTGATGCTGGTGCTGAGTATGTTGTGGAGTCCACTGGTGTCTTCACAACCTTGGAGAAGGCTGGGGTTCACTTGAAGTGTGGTGCCAAACGGGTAATCATCTCTGCTCCTTCTGCTAGTGTCCCCATATCTGTGATGGTTGTGAACCAGAGAAGTATGACAACTCTCTCAAGATTGTTAGCAATGCTTCCTGTACTGCCAACTGACTGGCACCCCTGGCCTAACATGACAACTTTGGCACCACAATCCATGCCGTCACTGCCTCTCAGAAGTCTGTAGATGGCCCCTCTGGAAAGCTATAGCATGATGGCTGTGCAGCTGCCCAGAACATCTCTGCAACTACTGGTGCTTCCAAGGCCATGAACAAGGTCATCCATGAGCTGAATGGGAAACTTACCGGCATAGCTTTCTGTGTCCTCACCACCAGTGTGTCAGCCATGGATCTGACCTGCCATCTGGAGAAAGCTGTCGAATATGATGACACCAAGAGAGTAGTAAAGTAGGTATAAAAAGGGCCCCTAAAGGGAATCCTGGGATACACTGAAGACCAAGTTATCTCCTGTGACTTTAACAGTGACACCCACTCCTCCACCTTTGATGCTGGGGCTGTTGTTGTTGTTAGGTGCCACTGAGTCAAGTACAACTCATAGCAACCCTTTGAACAAAAGATCTGAAACCAGTCCTGTCCTGTGCCATCCTTACACCTCCTGACACACAAGAGCCTACTGCAGCAGTCACTTTGTCAGTCCACCTAGTTGAGGGTCTTCCACTCCTTCGCTGACCCTCCACTCGTCTCAACATCATGTCCCTCTCCAAGGAACAGCACATCCTAGCAACATGCCCAAAGTATGTGAAGTGAAGCCTCATCATTTTTGCCTCCTAAAAACACTCTAGCTGTACCCTCTCCAAGACATATCTATTTGTTTTCTTCGCTGTCCACGGATTGTTTAGTGCTCTTCTCCAACACCACAGTTCAAAGGTATAAATTCTTTTTCTGACATCCTTATTCATTGTCCAGGTCTCATATGCATAGCTAGTAATCAGAAAGACCATAGCCTGAATCAGACACACTATAGTCCTCAAACTGACATCACAACTCCTCAATAATTTGGAAATGTCCCAAACAGCAGATTTCCCCCATTGCAATGTGTCTCATTTCTGGACAGCTTGTTCCAAGGGTATAAATTATGAATCCAAGCAAGATGAAGATGTAGACAGTTTCAATCTCCTCTTCATCCATCATGACACTGCCTATTGGTCCAGTAGTAAGAATCTTTGTTTTCTTGATATTGAGATGAAATCCATTCCGAAGGCTGCATTCCTTGATCTTCTGCAACAAATGCTTCAATTTCTCCTCTCTTTCAGTAAGCAAGGTTGTGCCATCTGCATAACGCAGGGTATTGATGAGTCTCCGTCCAATCCTGATTCCATACTCCTCCTCATAGAGTCCAGCTTCTCGGATAATTTGCTCATCATACAGATCGAACAGGTTTGGAGACAGAATACATCCCTGACACATTCCCTGGGGTAGCATTGCCCTAAACAACCACTTTATCAAACTCATTTCCTGGTATGATAATGAATTTGGCTACAGCAACTGGGTGTCAACCTGATGGTTCACATGGCTTCCAAAGAGTAAGAGCCCCTTGAACCACCAGCCCCAGCAACAGCACTAGGGGAGAGAGAGAAAGAGAAAGAGAGAGAGAGAGAGAGACAGACACACAGAGACACACACACACACATCCTCAGCTGCTGGGGAGTACTTGTCCCAACTCAATTCTCTTACACACTGAGAATCTTATATCTTTGATACAGTTTACATACTGTCCTCCTGAGAAAGGGGAGGTGCTTAGAGAGCCTCTCCTGTCATGTACCATCAACAAAGTATTCTGTACTTAGAAAAAGAAAAAACCCAGTCAATGAAAACAAAACAAAACTACCCCATGAATCTCAATATACTAATTCTCAACAAATCATAGGGGACGCTGTGGGATTGGGCAGTTTTTCTTGCCAGTTTGAATGAGGTCACCAAGACAAGGGCAGACTCAGTGGTAGCTAAAAACAACCAAAAAACTCCAGTGGTCTGAGTAAAAACTCAAAGACAGTAGTGATGGGGATGGGGAAGGCGCTGGAGTAAGACATTTTTCTGAAGTCAAGTTAATAGATCTCAGTTATCGAAGAAGTGTGAAGGAAGGTATTTCTCCACTGAGAGTAAAGCTTAAGTCCTTTTTTTTTGTTTGTTTGTTTTAAATTTATTATTAATTTCAGTAAAAATTTACAGACTTTAGATTTCCATTCACAAAGCTTAAGTCCTATAAATTCCTCACTACAAGTTTTAGGTGTTGGATCCTGACTTCAAAAGTCGAGATGTCAAGCAACAAATGCTGG
>NW_006399797.1:7934638-8023665 GCF_000299155.1 Elephantulus edwardii | reverse complement strand
TGGCTTTGACAAGCACTATGGCAATTGGACAATTAAGACAGACATTCGGGGAGGGGGAGATGAACGAACTGGGGAGGAGGGTAGAGAAAACAGTGCAACAATGAATGAATGAGAACCCCAAATCTCTGTAAATGTTCATTAAAACTAATAAAATTTAATAATAATTAAAAAAAAAGTCGAGATGCATGGGTATATTTTTTTTAACTTCCATCACATTTATGTCAAAAGCCCTTACTACAGAATAAAGCAATGCTTCACACTGCAGAGGATGATCTGTCTTATAATCTATTCTTGCTCTGGTGGCCAAGTGGTAAGAAACTGTACTGCCCTCCCAGAGGCATGTGGTTCTAATCCATCAGTTGCTCTGAGGGAGAAGGATGGACAATCTCATCCTTTGCAATCTGAAAACCCGCTGGGGAGCCGCTGTGGGTTGGTTCCAACTTTACGGTAAACAACAACAACAACAACGATCTATTCCAGACTGTTCAAGAGCATCTCTGCCTAATCCCCTAGGATGCTGACTAGCATTCCTTCACTGGGGATACAATCATTCATCATACAAAATCTTATTTTTTTAAGTAACTATCAAAGATGAATGAATTACTACACTCTTAAAACTGGTTGAGAAAACCAAGAACCAAAAGGGGAAGAAAAAAACTCCATCTCCATGCCCATGTTGACAGCTTCCGCCTGCTCCATAATCAGGGGAAACCTGCCTCTGTGCTTTCTTTTGTCACAAGTGGGAAGCTCTCAGCCTCTACCAGGCCTGAGGCCACACCCGCAAGGATGACTCATGCGGGATCCAGAAAAGAAACAAAAGGTGGTAAGGGGAGAGAGGCACGTGGAGGGGCCACTGCCTCTTCTGGAAAGTTGCTTAGTGAAACAATTCTGGTAGGAAAAACCTAAAAGGACAGAAAAAAAAAAAAGATAATAAATAAGGATTCACTTACTGATACAAGAAATCAGATCATTAAATCTTTCCTTAGGAAAGAGGGGGTTTTCCAGCCCACGGAAATAGAGTTTCAGAACACCTGCAACTGAGTTAATATCATGGTTACTCTGGTCATCGGCCAAAGGGTTTTCACCTAAGAGAAAGGGAGAAAAAGAAAAAATTAGCTGCATATACCGAGTTTCTTTCTTTTCTCTGACCAAAATGTCACACATACACACACACACCCCTTTTAATTATCCTTTATGAAAGATTATATGGTACTAAAATTAAAATAATTGATTTTGATATCCTACCCCATAATTAACCTAAAAATAGTTCGCTGAAATAAAGACGCTTTGATATTAAGGGAACAAATAATCCCTTACAAGTTACCCAAATCTTAAAATAAAATATTGTGGGATTTGAAATTTTCGCCAGCTCATGTTTTTTTAAAAAAGCTAAAATCTGTTATCTCAGTTTGACATGAATTCAAATGCTACATCCTCAAAGTTTCTTATACTGGTAGGTAAAACCACAATAGGTCTGTCAGCAAAACAGATGAGAAGTATTAAAGACTTCATCTAATTTTGAAGGCCTGCAAGTATATGAAATAAATAAACAGCTGTTTCTGAAAGTGTCCCAGTTGGTGCTTACAGTTCATTTGAAAGCTATGTTGGAAAATATTCAAGGCATTTTTATTCAATATTAAAAAATATATCACAAAAAAATTCTCCTTTAAAAAATAGTAAGCTATAAAGTATTAGGTTATAAAGCTGCCTATCGTTTTCCCTGAAAATTAAAACCATCAAGCAAGTTCATGTAATTGTTACTAGTTGCCACTGAGTTGAGTACGACTCATAGTTGCCCTGTGAATAACAAACATGAAGTCTGTCCTATCCTGCGCCAACTTCACAACCTCTGACACACTTGAGCCCATTGCTGCAGTCACTGTGTCAGTCTACTTGGTAGGGAAGGCCTTCCTTTCCTTTGCAATCACGTTCCCATTTCTAAGTATGATATCCTCCAAGGATATCCTCCTAGCAGCATGCCCAAACTTAGTGAGATGAAGCTTTCCCATCCTTGCCTCCACGGTGCACCTTCTCCAAGATATATCTTTTTGTTCTTTTGGCAGACCATGGGATAATCAGTATTCTTTTCCAACACCATAGTACAAAAACATCAATTTTTCTTCTATAGTCCATATTCACTGTCCAGCTCTCAACAGCATAGCAAGTGATAGAACAGATCATGGTCTGAATAAGGAGCACCTTATTCCTCCAATATCATTGCTCCTCAGTAATGTGGAGAGGTTCCTGACCATAGACTTTGCCAGTGCAATACATTTCCTATCTCCTAACTGCTGTTACCAAGTGTATTGACTGTGGATCCAAGTAAGATGAAGTCATTGACAGTTTCAATCTTTTCTCCATCTATCATGATGTTGCCTCTTGGTCTAGCGGTGAGAATTTTTATTTTCTTGGAATTTAAATGCAATTTATATTGAATGATGTAGTGTTTGATCTTCTGTAGCAAATGCTGCAAGTCCTCTGCACTTTCAGCATGCAAGGTTGTGTCATCTGCATATGGAAGGCCTTGATAAGCCTTCCTCCAATCCTGATGTCAGATGTGCTCATCCCTCCAAAAGTTCAAAATGGTCTATTTTCACTGTAACTTAGTTGTTGCTTCTTAGAATAGCAGTTTCTTTTCAGAAATCTGCTGTTTCTCTTCGCTGCTTGCTGGGGAATCCCTGAGCATCAATTTGTCAAAATATTTCTTCAGCCACTGTGAGAAAGCCTTACCCAAAGAGGCTATAAACAAATAACAGATAGCAGGGGAATTTCCAAAGAAAATAATGGAGCATTCTGCTGTGGTGGCTGCCATGGTAATGTACTACATTTTAACACTCCTGAATATGTTCAGGCAGCTCTGGAGGCCCATTGTGTAAGGAGTTGTGCTGCCAACTGAAAGGCAGGCAGTTTGAATCCACCAGCTGTTTCATGAAAGACTGGTAATCTCCTCCTGTGCAATTTATAGCCTCTGCAAACCCACTAGAAGGTTGGCAAGGACTCAACAGCAGTGAGAGCGTGAGTCATTAGGAAACTTGGCATCCTTGTTGTTGTCGTTAGGTGCCGTCAAGTCAAGTACGACTCATAGTGACACTATGAACAAAATATCTGAACCCTGTGCTATCCTGTGCCATCTGTACACTTCCTGACACACAAGAGCCCATTGCAGCAGTCACTGCATCAGTCCACCTGGTTGAGGGTCTTCCTCTCCTTCGCCGAGCCTCTACCCTTCCCAATATCATGTCTTTCCCCAAAGAATAGTCCTTCCTAACCACATGCCCAAAGTATGTAAGGCAAAGCTTCATCATTCTTGCGTCCAAAGAACACTCTGGTTACACCCTCCCCAAGACATAACCGTTTGTTCTTTCAGCCATCCCTGAGATATTTTCCAACATCACAACTCAAAGGTATCAATTCTTCTTTTGTCATCTTTATTCACTGTCCAGCTTTCAGATGCATAGCAAGTGATCAGAATGATCACAGCTTGATCAGACACACCTTAGTCCTCAAACTGACATCATTACTCCTCTATAAAATGAAGAGGTCCCTAACTGCAGATTTTCTCAGTGCAATGCATCTCCTTGTATTCTGACTACTGATATCAAGGGTGTTAATTGTGGATCCAAGCAAAATGAAGCTGCTAACAGTTTCAATCTCCTCTCCATCCATCATGATGTTTCCTGACGGTCCATGTGTAAGAATTTTTTGCTTTCCTAACGTTGATTCAGTGACTGGGATAACTGGGATGGGAGTGTCAGAGACAGTGCGATTGGCACAGGACAGAGCGGAGTTTAGGGCTGTTGTACATAGGGTCGCTATGAGTCGCAAGCGACTCGACGGCACATAACAACAACAACAACAACATTGAAATGCAATTCATACCACAGACTGCATTCCTTGATCTTCTACAACAAGTGTTTCAAGTCCTTCTCACATGCAGCAAGGTTGTTATCATCTACATAATGTAGGTTATTAATGAGTCTCCCTCCAATCCTGATGTCACACCCCTCCTCATAGAGCCCAGCTTCTCAAATATTTTGCTCAATATACAGATTAAATAGGACACTCTCCTTTCTCAATTTTAAGCCATGCAGTGTTCCCTGCTCTGTCTGTACAACAGCCTCCTGGTCCAGGAATACTTAGAGGCAGACTTTTAGGAGGTGTCTTCAGATCATATCAATTGGAACATTTAGCACAAGAGAAAATGACCTGGCACTAATTTTACCTCTTCAACCAAATGCAGAAGGGCTCTATACCATGTAAGGACCAGAGACAAGGGGTATAGAAGAGAGGTGACTCAGTCTTCCCTTAAAAGGTTGCCCTGCCTTCTCAGCTTGACCTTCAAACTGAGGAAGACAGAGATCTATCCAGATACAGATAAAACAGATATAATTTTAACTGTAGAGCATTAATAATTAATGTGTTGGTGGTGTTAGATGTCATCATGTCAACTATGATAGTGAACAACAGATGTGAGTCTTGCCTTTGTAATTTTAATGGTCTCTTTCATTCATAAACCCATCATGGTAGCTACTGTGTTAATCCAACCATCTATTTGATTGCCTTCTCTTTCACTTTTCTCAGTAGAATGCCTCTCTCTAGGGACTAATTCCTCCTAAGAAAATGCCAAAGTCGATGAGATGAAGTTTCAGTATGCTTTCCTCCGAGGAGCATTCTGGTTGCCCTTCTTCAAGACGACTTTGTTCTTTTGGAAGTTCTTTGTCAACACTGCAATTCAAAGGCAAGGATACTTTGGTCTTCCCTATCCATTGTTCAAAATCCTGATGCATAGGAAACAACTGAAAATACCAAAAACGTAAATCCTTGGATTAGGTGTACCTTAGTCTTTAAATTGACATCCTTGCTCTTTAGAACTCTGGAGAGGTCTTTGACAGATTTGATCAATACAACACATCTTTGATTTATTGTTTTTTTTTTAAAGAATGAAAAATTAATAGTCACCATTAACTATTTGGACATGGATTGCATGGATTACACCTAATCCCCATAACAACCTTGCAACAATTGCAGAAAAAAGAAAAAAAAAATAAAAAAGCCAAGGGCAAAGGAAAGGTTGAATAACTTGACCCAAACCATACAAGTAGTAAATGGGAAAATCTGATTTAATTCTGTTATTGTTATGTGCCGTTGAGTACCTGTGACTCATAGCAATCCTATGTACAACAGCCCTAAACCCGGCTCTATCCTGTGCCAATCACATTGTCTCTGGCACACCCACCCCCAGTACCCCAGTCACTGAATCAATCCATCTCGTTGAGGGTCTTCCCCTCCTGTGTTGTCCTTCCACTCTCTCAAGCATGACATCCCTCTCCAAAGACTGATCTCTCCTTTCAACATGTCAAAAGTACATCAGGTGAAGCTTCAGAATCCTTGCCTCCAAGGACCAGCCTGGTTTAACCCTCTCCAAGATGAACCTGTTCGTTCTCTTAGCAGTCTGAAGCATATTCAATACTCTCCTCCAACACAATGATGCCTGAAAATCATCAATTCTCTTTCTATCGTCCCTAGTCATTGTCCAGCTCTCTGATGCACAGCAAGTGATTGCAAAGAACACAGCCTTTATCAGGCACACCTTAGTCTAAAGACTGACATCATTGCTCTTCAGTACTTTGCAGAGGTCTCTGACAGCAGAACTTTCCCAATGCAATTCATCTTTTAATTTCCTGGCTGTTGGTACCCAAGGAGTTGACTGTGGAGCAGAGGTGAGAATCTTTATTTTGTAGATATTGAGCTTCAATCCATTCTAGGTTTGTCTAATTCTAAAGCCTAGGCTTTATTTTATCAGTATGTGCTAATTAGCAGTTAGTGGGACCATGATCAAAAGCAAAGCACCGACAGGGGTCACAAAGAAGAAGTTAAAGGATTATAACAATGGAAAGGAAAGAATTCCTACAAAAGCAATGGATGGGGGCTAAGATGAGTTGCCACATACCTGGGATCAGGGTTCTTCTTGCCACTCTGAACCCTTTCAGATATCACCTTTGACACATGTACTTTGGATTATCAATGCCAGGCCTATACCAGGATGCAGAATTTATGTTTTCCTAACTTTGAGTGGTGAAAAATGGTTAACAGACTCATCTGATAACCAAACAGACATTAGATTTTACATCAAATCAGCCTCAGAAGAAATGCTTGGTTATCTACTTTTTGAAAAAAACTCCATGAGGTGTAATTCTGCTATGACACACATGGGTTTGCCATGAGTTGAAGTCAGTTTGACAGAAACTTGCTTATAGGCTTGGCTTAAATTCTTACTTCTTCTAAACAGAGTCTTAACTTCAGCATCCAAAAGGAAGTAAATGTAAAAAAAAAAGAGTTTCTGAAGATACAAAGAATTAATATGTCACCTTAGTCTAAAGAGAAGGATGACTTTTGAACATGACTTATAGATATAGACATGCAGTTACCTCTCTCGAAAGAATTTTTAATATCATTGACTTCCACCTGGGAACCAGATACTCTGAAAATCCCCTGATGCTGAAGTCCTGAAGAGAACAAGAAAGGAAAGATTATAACAAAAAACTTCAAAATAGCCTCTTGATTTCCTATTCCCCAATAATGAAATTTTAAACAGAAAGACACACAGATTATTCTAAAAAAAATAATTCTGTAGTTTTTGACTCACCATAGAGATTGATGAACCGGATACAGCTTTCCACAATGAGGGGGATAACCTGCCCTGAGTCCTGGATAGAGATGGAAACCAGTTAACCTCAAAGGAGAGACACACATTGAATGCAAAATCTGAGCTCACAGTTTAACAGTCACTAATGAAGGATTTTCTTGCCTGTAGATGATTATTTCCAACTCTACCTACTCTAAAAACTACCAAAAGGCCAATCTTTCTTTTTCTCTCTTGCTATAAAGTGAGATTTGTATTTAACTAAGAATGGTTCAGTTCTGG
This sequence comes from Elephantulus edwardii, assembly GCF_000299155.1. Classification (NCBI taxonomy): domain Eukaryota; kingdom Metazoa; phylum Chordata; class Mammalia; order Macroscelidea; family Macroscelididae; genus Elephantulus; species Elephantulus edwardii. The sequence goes on along the minus strand of NW_006399797.1, from coordinate 8,016,740 downwards.
AGCAAACCAAATGAAACACATTTATGCCGATCTTGTTTCAGCTAACTCTCTTATGTCTAAAGTAGACAAAAGCTCATAGATGAAAACAGTGAATCATTTTTAAAAGATTATTAACATAATAAATCTTTAATGAAACAGGAAATGGTCTTATAACATGTTAGGATTTACTAGTGATGCTAGTCACTCAAGATAACCTCTCAGCTTCCCAGGCATCCTCTGGCATTCCTGAGCAGGCTTTATAGCTCACAAGCTACAAAAAGGCTCCCACATTCATAGATGCATATGCTTGTAGGAGCTTAAAATGTATTTATTTAGTTTGCATCAGAATGTACTCATTCTTCTATAGGTTTTTAATCATTGTTATTGTTTTCTGTATGTTAAGAATTAACAAAATAATAGATAATATATATAACAAAATAATACATAATAATACAGAACTAACTTAGTGGTATTTTCTTAGGAAGAAACTTTTTTTTGTCATTTTTCTGTCCATGTATCTTGAAGCATAGTCACTGTACACTACTGAGCAAGTGTAAATTCTAAAGATGCTTTTTAAAGTGTATGAAAGATGACAAATGAAATGAAAGAGCTGCTGAGGACACAGTTAAATATGCAGCAGTGCCATGCACTCAATGGAGTTAAAGGTTACTGACTATGGTTACTAACATGGTCTTAAAACTCTGATCTTTCAAGGAATCAGATTTTTAAGAGAAACTTCAGGTCAAAAAAGAAGGAGAAGAAAAAGATTAGCTGACATCAGGCCCCAAATGAGCAATTTGACCCTGAAATCCAAGAAGGACTTGTATGTCTTAAGATATTGCAACAATTCTGTATCCAGTAATTTTCCCAGTTAAGCAGCACGGGAAGGATTGGAACTAATGTGGTTCCGCAATTTAAATTCTTTACTCTTCTAATAAAGGATAATACCATTCTAAAGAACAGTCTCAGTTTAGGTTTTAAGACCATCTAATCAGTGTATAAACCAGATAATGGTTCAATTACTTGCAAAGCCCACATAGAATTTATCTAATTAGTCTATTTGTTTCAGGTGTATAAATTTTATTAACTTCTTAAAAGAAGTGACTTAAAAAAAACCCAACCAGACCTCAACAACACATTTTCGTGATGTAGATTTGTTTGGCTCATGAGAAACCATATTAACACTTCCTGACAATTTGGGAAGGATATTTCTTGAAAAGATTCAAGTTTTGTTTTAGGGAGAGTCACTTTTATATGAAGAGGAAATGCAACACTGTAATGTAAAAAAACAACAGAAACTTGAATGTAAAATGAAAAGTATTAGTTTGCACCTCCGCTGATGGTTAAAACAATAAAAGAAAGACAAAGAATAAAAAGTTCTTAAAAGGAAAATGTTTGCACTAAGAAAGTTCTGGATAAAAATATCTTATGTTTTCATGTTATTGAATAAAAATCTTAAAATTTTACAAGTCTAAGATTTTTTTTACTGTTAATTTTTTAGTTATTAATCAGTATTTCATTCAGATACAATGAATTTTCTAGTAAAAAAAAGCAGGAAAAGTGTTTGTGTACCATATGTGCATTTTAATTTAATTTCACGGATGCCACATGCTTTGTTAGAAAATAATTTACAAGGTGTGAAATAATGGACTGACGTCCATCTACCGTTTAAACAAATGTCTTTGTGTCTCAGTATCCCTAGAGGAAAATAGGGAAAATGGTATTATTGTTGCTGCCTCACAATGATATTATGGGGACCTCAGCTAGTCAAACATCTTTCAGAAGTTTAAAGATCGCTGGGTCCTAGTTCTTAATATCGATTGTTATATGAAAAACTCACATAAGTAAATTTTCCTTGATAATCTGTTTACTCCTTCTTTAGCACTTAAATTTGGTTTCCTTTAACCGTTCTTAATAAATAACCCTTTCAAAAATATAATATGTGCTATCTATCATTAAGTAGTCATTCTAATACTATCATAAGTAGTCATTCTAACACTGTATTATCAAATGTAATGGAACCATCCATTTGCTTCTGTGGACTTTTCTACCTTGGCTTTCTCTGCCAAGCTGCACACTTCCCACTTTCATTTTATTGCCTCCTTTTCTCCATCAAATTTGTCCTTGCTTATAAGCTATGGGTTGGGAAACGAGATAATCAAATTTGACAACAATTTTATATTAAATTAGAGCCAATAAAAGTCTTCTGGGTTTAAGGCTTAAGGCAATGGCTTTGTGAGTCCTATGGAAGGTGTTCACTGGCTTCCCTTAAATCTAGGGTGAAGACTCATTTTTAAGGTCGTTAGAACTTTTAATCTATCTCTCTGCATCTGCATGCACCCACCTACCTATGTGTACACCCTCCGACATATGCTTCCTTTTCAATCATGACTGTGCATATTTGAGAAATAGAAATGTTTTTAAAACAGTAAGATAATTGTAATATATCTTTATTGCTGTTGTTATATGCCATCAAGTTGGAGCCAACTCATATGTGACTCTCCAGGAGGTTGTCAGAGGTTATAAATGCCATGAGAGCAGATTTCTCATCTTTATCCCTCAGAGCAGCTGGTGGATTTGAACAGTGGGCCTTTGGGTTGGCACTGCAATTCTTTACCCACTAGGCCACCAGAGGTCCCTAATATATCATGAAAGGTGGGTATTGATGAGATGGTTTCCCACTCAAATGTAATCTTTTTCAGCATTGCAGTCCATGCCAGACAATGTGTTAGCTACGAAAGAGCATAAAAGCCCTCTCTTCTTTTGTATAATTTATGCTTGAGTCCATAATACATTAATAACTCTGCATACAGCATTTAACATTGACCTTCCTTAAAATAAAGTCTCTCTAGTAGTGTTGTCTGTAGTGTTTCAACCAAGTGGCCACACACATTCAGCGGTTCAAATGCATCCATGGCTCCTCAGGAGAAAGACGGTCTGTCTCCTCCCATGAAGATTTCCAGTCTTTGCAATCGGAAGGAGGGTTGCTAGAGCCAGAACAGACTAGACGGCAGGGAGTGTGTGAGTGTGCATGGGAATGTAAGCCCTTCACTCAACTTTTATGTATCTGAAAAAGAACCTAACATAAAACCTAAGAGTTTGGTCAACTTGCTTTTACTAGAGAAGATTATTCTCTTTAAATTTGATTTCTTTAAGTCTGTCTTAAGTAAAATCTACTTCTAAAGCTGTTTAATTTCCAGTTGCAAACATTTTTCTTTTAAAGCCCTTAAAAAAAAATCTGATGAAGCCAAGCATGGTTGTGAATGGGCAATGGGACCAGGAGCCCAAGTGGATGTGCCCTCTCTCCTTGTAGCACTATACCTGATGTCTCGTGTGCGAGTTTCTTCGTCCTCGGCTAGAAGCATTATCAGAAATAGAGGATGAGAAAGAAGACAGAGAGTAAACACAGCAGAGATACAAGATTCAGACTATAGGGTCTTAACAATTTATCCAATATAATGAATTCCTCAAGTCATGGGAAATCAAAGCTCTTGCTATGCTTCAGAGCCAGTCTAACAAATGCACTTTGAGAAATGCATTTTTTGGTGCCATATCTTTCATACTCGCAGAAGTAAAACATTTTATCACCTTGCTTTTTTACTTTTTGTATAAATTATGCCCCCTTTTTTTAAGAAAAAAAGAGAGAGAAGGGCTTTCTCTTTCTAGGTTAATATAGCCCCCATATTTATTTCCTCTTCTGAAGGCACTCAACCCAAATTTTCTTTCCTTTTTGACTTCAGGAAATATTATATTGATTTTCTGGGAAAGCAAAGAGCCCCAGGACAGACTTGGACATCATGACCCGCCTCCTATGCTGAGAGGCTGAGGCCATTACAGTAAGAAGTGCGGAGATCAGCCACCTCAATGGCTGGAGCCAGTACCTTGACGAATGTTTCCAAATCCCCATTAAACAACTTAGCATTATACTGTGAGCGGGGTCTGGACTTCCTGTGTTTCTGGGGCTTAGGGGGAACATTTGGAGGCCTAAGGGAAGGGAATACAATTACTGAGCATGACAGAACGCAAACAATAAATGTAACACTCACAGGTCATACCAAAATTACACAACTCAGGAATTCTTGGATTCCTTAGCCACCCCCACCCTTTCATGGAAATAGTCCCTCCCAGTTGCCATTTATTTACCTTTTTATTTGTATCAAAAAAGACAAAGAAGCTATTCATTCAGACTACTGTTCTCCTATATGGCATAGCTGGTATTTATTTGTTTGCTGGTTGGTGTAAAGAGTGTAAAGTATTACCAAATGGAATTGGGAGCTGTTTAGCCAAAGGCTACAAAGCAAGGCCCATGTTATTTGGTTTTTAAGCCATACAGCAAGATTCTGCAGTTTCTAAATAGAAGGCTCTGGAAAAGCCCACCATAAGAATGAAAATATTATACTTTTCATTCCAACATGATCCTTCAATGCAAATAGAATCACATCTGCTTAATTCCCTTCAAGTATTAAAGATTTTATTTAAAAATAAGCACTAACGGGCCCACAAGTGAAAAAAAAAATTACTTTGTTTGAATGCAATTTCCAGTGGAGAGCACAGGCTTAAGAGAATTACTGTCTTTTTTAAAACAAAATGTCCCACTGCCTAAATATTTGCAGAACATTAAGATGCACGTGTTTATTCTCTTCTGGACTCTCTCCAGCTCGTCTTGTTTGTGCTCGGGAGGATTAAGTTAGTCTTTCTGACATAAGTGCACCATGTGTCATATTCAGAAACTCTGTACCATTTTGGACTGCAACTGAAGACAAGAAATCATTTCTGCCCGCCTCCATTAGGAGGATGAGGCCAGGATTCTCCGATTCAACTCTCCACCTGTTCTGAATGGTTTGCAGTCTCTGGACCCTCAGCTTAATCGCAAGGCTTACCAGAGAATGCACATCACATTTGGGGGTCATTAAGTGAGGCAAACTCCCTAGGAAGAATTTCCTTTTTTGTTCAGTAAAATTCAGTAAGGTGAGTTTAGAAAACAAAATTGTAAGAATTGAGGTGGAGCCCTTTGTACCGTCATGAGAGATTACCACAAAACTGGAGAGCAAGTTGAAGAAACCCACTGATTGCCTTCCAAAATCAAATTCTAACACTCTCATAGTAGGTCACACATATACCTACTACGGGGTACAGTAGATAGTCGCTAGAGCTCTAGAGAACTTAAGCAGTTAAAGAGGAACCTTGGCAAGTGTCTAGAAGCAAATATAGATCCTTCTCCCGGGTTGAATGTTAATGCTACTGTAGAAATAGTATTTTTTAAAAAACCCCCAAACCCACCCAAAACTCATAAAAGTTTGCAGATGGTCTTTTAAGATGCATCTACTGGTCCAAAACTAAAGAGAAAGAATAAAATCAAAGGCTCAGAGGAGAAAGTAGTCTATAAAATAAAAAAAAATTTAAAAAGCATATAATAAAAAAAAAGACTAATAATTTATGTCTTCAAATTGTGGTGTTGGATGGTGAAACTCTGCCTCACATAAAAGATTCAGATCTAAAAAAAAAAAAACAAAACAAAACTAACAGTCTTGAGAACCAGGACCTCATCTACCCTGAAGCCAGAGGAATGAGATAGTGGCGAGAAGGGCACCACTGTTGAATGTTCTCATCAGGGCCACAGTAGATGAACCCTGATAGAATTGGAGAAAAATGTGGCAAATAACTCAGATTTTAAAAACTGCTCACTTATTGGACCACTGAATACCAGACCAGTCTATGAGACTTCTGCTCTGAGATAACTCTTTAAACCTAAACGCAACATTTCCTTAAGGTCATCTTTTAGCCAAACCCCAGAGTGGGCCTGAAAGTAAGACTATGAAACCTATTAGTAATCAGCCACTTGGGAAAAAAAAATCACCTATATGATACCGAATGGCCAAAAATGACTCTAAAAGCAAATGAGAAAGTAAGGTAACAGGGAAACTAGAGTACTAAAGATAGTAAAAACCAGAATAGAATGAATTAAAATGGTGGCATGTTGCGAAAAATGTACAAAATATCACTGACAACATGTGCAATTGGTAAATAAGAACCTACTTTGTTGTATAAACTTTCACCTTCAGCACAATGAAACACTATCTTAATAACAAAAATACCATGAACCCCTAAAAACCAAACAAAAATCCCTAGTAATTCCAAAAGACCATTGCCATGGAATTGTCTGGAACTCATGGCAGTACTATACATTGTATAATTTCTTTATAGGCTTTTCTTGATGATCATCTCCAGCAAAGCAAATAGATGGACCTTTCTACCATAGTGCTAAAGGGTAGGTTTGAACCTCAAACCTTTAGGTTAGCAGCTGCTCACAAACCACTTGTGTGCTACTCAGTGACCTGGAGTAACATTTGCAGAACTTTGAAAATCAAGTTACCCATTTTTGGCACTAGACATAGCAGTGTTGTAAATGCTTTCAACCTCTGAAAATGAACTGCAAAACAGCCCAATTTCCAATGCACAGATTTGTGCTATATCAATTAATGTCTGGTTGCTGCACAAATGGTGCTATAGAGAAATAAAAATTGCCATGAACTTTCCTCAAATCAAATTAGAATCAGTGTCCAAAATCACATTGCTTTCTCATCAGTAGTTTCAAAATTCTTCCATGAGTGGGAAAGACAGAGACAGAGAAAGAGAAGGGAAGGAGGGAGAGGGAGGGGAAAGAAAGGGAGGGAGGGGGGAAAAGGGGGAGAGGGAAGGAGGAAGGAATGGAAAAAGACAGGGAGACAGAGAAAGGAAGGCGATATAGTTGTAGGAATTTAAAATGCAAAGAAAACAAAAAAAGGAGTAGCAAACTAAGGCCCTAACAGTGCATTATATGGCTCTAACTTTTCGATGGCATAAAGGAGTAGAGAAGGAAGGAGTAACTAAGTATACTTTGAACTTGCTAACTCAACAGATAAGCACATAATATTGCTTGCTAATTATCAAATAAATACATTGTCACACTATTTCTTAAAGTGCCTTGTTGGCTAAATGAACCAAGACCCAGTAACCTTAGGTTCTAATTACTGAATTGTCATATCAAGGTGCTTTATTGTTCCATTTGGGTTTCATGAGAATCCCACATATTTCATGTCAGTTAACACTATCAACTCTAAACTGCTTTCCCCATACATTAAAAAAAGGTATTCATTTTTTCAGCATTTAAATTGTAGCTTCTTATCAAAGAGAAAAGGAGTCTCGTAGATCTTCCTACCTTGTAGTCATATATTCAGCTCGATGGCCTGCAGATACAAGAAACAATCAGCAAGTTAATGAAATAAATCCATGGAATACATTTCATAACTTTTAGCCACATTTGCCCTTTATTTTAAGATGTAGCATATATAATAACTTACAAATGTTAGCACATCAAGAGAAATAATTAAAATAAATATTGTTAGAAAAGCTCTGCGTAAATTTAAGAAATTCTGTATATATAGATGAACCATATCACCAGTAGTTTGAGGCTGGAAGGTTGGTTTTTTTTAAAAATTTTATTATCTTTTGTGTGTGTAGAGTCAAATAGGACCTGACTAGTACAGAAGAGCATCTGGTGGATTTAAACCATGTACCTCTGAGATTGCAGTGCAGCTTTCTTGCCAATAGGCCACCAGAGCTCCCTGAGGCTGGAAGGTTTATTTTTTAAATTTTTTTAAAGCAATAGCTTCTTTTTTTATTTAAAAATAAAATTTTTATTTTAATTGTGATTTTAACAAATCTTTACAGAGCAGTTAGATTTTTATTCATTGTTTCACAATTTACCCCCTCTCTCTCCTTCCCTCCACCCAAGTTGACTTTTTTTAATAGTAGTTTATTTACAAAATTCTAATACATTTATTTTTGCTCTAAGTTTTTAGCTCAAAGATTAATACAAGCAAAAAACATTCGAAATTCCACTGTTAACTGCTTCCTGTGTTGACTGATAGTTGAGGGAAGCTGTAAAGGATTTAATAGGGCTGGAGGAACTCCATTTCTATTAGATTAAATTGGTGTTCCTTCTGTAATATGAAATTGAAATTCTGGGAAAGAGACTAAATTCTATAACTAGAAATAATATTTGCTGATATTAAAGTAGGTTTTCATTGTTGTATGTGGAACCAACCCATAGGTGATAGTTTCAAACCGCATGCCTTTGGGATTGCAGTGAAGCTTCTCACCATAGGCCACCAGAGTTCCCTGATACTAAAGTATGCTTTTGTTGCTGTGTATTGTCAAGTCAAAATGGACTCTCCAGTGAGTTTTTAGAGGCAGTTAATTGTACAGGAGGAAAGTGCCTATCATTCTTCCCAGGAGCAGCTGGTGGCCTCAAACCACATACCTTTGGGTTTATAGTGCAGCATCTTGCCACTACACTAGGCTATCAGAGCTCATTAAAGTATAAGCACATTAAATTATGCTATATTCCACCAATGGCGAACTCAAAGCCTTTTATAACGTTCTTTGCCATTTATTTATTTTTTTTAATTTTTTTAATCTTTTGTGTGTGTACCATCAGATCGGATCTGACTGGTACAGGAGATTGCCCCTCCTTCTTCAGCACAGCATCTGGTAGATTCGAACCACGTTCCTCTGGGATTGCAGTGCAGCTTCTTGCTACTAGGTCACCAGAGCTCCCTGTTCTTTGTCATTTTAACTTGAGGCACTTCTTATACATTTAGACTTTTTGACTAATTTTGAATTACAGGCCTGTATTTTCGTAGTTCTCCCACAATCTCGGTTAATTTCAAAGTTTAATTCTTTGTGGTTGCCGCCTACTCTTTCATATATTTAGGGTGGAGCTGTGGGAAGGGGTGTGGAAGGGCAGAACCATTCAATTGATTTGTTTGACTGTAAAATGATGATACACCTCTGAAAAAGCTTGGAAACACAGCTGTCAAAGGAAAATCATGTTGCAGCACAAATAGGTGAGCCCAGCCTACCATGTTATAATGCAGTCACCCAGACTTATATGCTAAGGCAATTACAATAGTGGAGGAAACTGGTTGGCTGTACACGTTGAAAGAATGTGCTCAGGCTACAACAGGGCCTTTTACAATATTATAAGTTCTTTGTTAGTAACAAATAGAACATTTGGTTTGTATCTATTTACTAAAAGGGAGATAAAGTTAATTTCAGAGACTATCATTATCAACACAGGTCTAGGTCACTGTTAGTATTTGGACAATGACTTGGAGTGGGTACTGGGGCAAGAAGAGTCCTGCTACTAGTACCACCTATCATATCTCACCACAAATCCCCACTTTTTGCTGGTTTTCTGCTACATGTGGAAAGAAGAGAGGGAGGGTGAGCACAAAACTCCCAAACAATTTCTAGTTATTCAGAAGGGGGAGAGGAGATCAGAGTAACCAGAAAGGAGAGATGGCAGACAGTGAGCTGGGAAGTGCACGTGGTGCCTTGTAGAATAGCTAATGGAAGAGTCAGTGGGAAGTTGGTTAGATAGGGTTGAAACACAGAAGAGAGATGGCAGGAAATAAAGATTTCCAAATCACTATAATTTAGGGAGGAGCTCTGGCGGTTTAGTGGTAATAAATTGTGCTGTAAACCCAAAGATATGTGGTTCGAATCTACCAGCTGCTCTGCAGGATAAAGATGGACGGCCATTCTCTTCCTGTGTAATTTACTGGCTCTGAAAACCCACTAGACAGTCAGCTATGAGTCGGTTAGACTCAATGATAGACAACATCATTTAGGTTGTGCTGAAGTCAGAGGAGTAGTTGAAGTAACTGAGATCACCTGGGGTGAGTTAGCCCAATGAGCAAAAAGGCTGAACGCAGAGAACGTACTGGGATTCTCTCAGGTGGTGGTGGTGGTGGTGGTGGAATTATGGGGCATCAAGTAGTCTGCAACCCATAGGGACTCTATATACAGCAGCTCTGAAGCCTGCCCTATTCTGAGCCACTCTCACTAATTCTGACACACCAACCCCCATTGCCCCAATCACTGTATCAATCCCTCATCCAGGGTCTTCCCCTCCTGCACTGTCTTTCCACCCTTCCAAGCATGAAGTCTTTCTCTAAGGACCAGTCCCTCCTGGCCACATGCCCAAAGTATGTGAGATGGAGTTTCAAAATCCTACCCTCCAAGGAGAGATTTGGTTTTACCCTCTCCAAGACAGACCTATTTGTTTTTTTTTGAAGTCCGTGGTATGTTCAAGACTGTTCTCCAACTCCACAATTCTAAGGCATTGATTCTTATTCTGTCCTCCTTAGTCATTGTCCAACTCTCTGATGTGCAGCAAGTAACTGTGAAGACCATGGCCTTGATTAGGTGCACCTTAGTCTCTAGACTGATATCAGTACTCTGATGCTTTTTGGCACTCTGGAGAGGTCCCTGAGAGTAGAGGTCCCTGACAGTAGACTTTCCCAATGCAATTCGTCTTTTGATTTCCTGACTGCTGGTATCAAGAATGTTGATTGTAGAGCTGAGCAAGCTGTACTTGTTAACAACCTCAACCTCTTCTCCATCTATCATGGTGCTGCCAATCGGCCCTATGGTCAGAATTTTTGTCTTCTTGATGTTAAGCTTCAATCCATATTGAAATCCTTGACTTCCTGTAGCAAGTGCTTCAGGTCTTCTTTAGTTTCAGCAAGCAAGGCTGTGTCATCTGCATAAGGTAGGTTGTTGATGAGTCTTCCTCCAATTCTGATGCCACATTCCTCCTCACAAAGCCCCGCTTCCCAAATGGTCTATTCTGCATATAGATTGAAAACTTACAGAGACAGGATGCATCCCTGATGCACGCCTTTCCCAATTTTGACCATGCAGTGTTTCCATGCTCCCTCACATAACATATCTTATTACATACATATTAGTAACAGTAATAAAACAGCAATGAAGCTTAACATCTATTAGATACTATTTTAAGTACAGCTCAGCATACTCAATATATATGCTGAGAAAATAATCTGAGAAGGTGGACTATTTCAAGAAAAAAGAAATAATAGGATTGGAGGAAGATTTATCCATAACCTGTTATGCAGGTGATACAGCCTTGCTTGCAGGGTTGTGAAGAGTACCTGAAACACTTACTGAAGAAGATTAAAGACTAGATCCTTCAGTATGGATTACACCACAACATCAAAAATATGAACATATTTATAACTGGACAAATAAGCAGTATTATGTCATGCTAGGGAGTTGTCAAGGATTTCATTTTACTTGGGTCCAAATCAATACTCATCCTAAGGGTAGCAAAGAAATAAAGTGTATTGCATGGGGAAAATATGCTGATAAGTACCTCGTTAAGGTTCTAAAAAGCAAGTATTTCAGTTGATTCGCAATGAATAAGGAAGAACAAAGAATTGATGCATTTAAATTGTGTTCGTGAAGAGTACTGAATATGTCATGGACTGCGAAAAGAACAAAAAAAAATTGTTTGGGAAAAATTGCAGCCAGAGTGCTCCTCGGAAGCAAAGAGAATGAGCCTTTGTCTGACCTATTTTGGGTGTGTTGTCAGAGGCAGCCAGTCCCTGGAGAAGGACATCGAGCTGGGAAAAGTGGAGAGTTAGAGAGGAGGAAGACCCTCAACAAGATGGATTGACAAAGGAACTCTAATAATGGGTTCAAGCGTATTAGAGACGGAGAAGCGGTCACAGGAGAGGGCAGGGTTCAGAGAAGCTGTTTATAAGTCACCATGAGTGGGTGCTGACTCTGAGGCACTTAAAAACATTTTTAGTGCTTTATATATTAACTCACTTAACATCATGCTTGGAAGGGTGGAGGGACAGCGCAGGAGAGGAAGACCCAGGACGAGACGGGTTGATAAAGTGACTGGGGCAATTGGGTGTAGGTGTGTAGGAGTCAGTGAGACTGACGCAGGACAGGATGGGCTTCTGAATTCAGTGACACATAATTTCACAACTATCTTATGAGGTATGGATTACTGTATCTCCTCTTTACAGAACAGGAGACTGAGAACCCACAAGCTAAATGATTTGCCTGCTGTCACGCTTGCTAGTATGTAGTGAACATAGCACTAGGGTCCAAGTTTGACATAATTCCAGGAGTGAGCTCCCAAGGCCTATACTTCTTAAGGCCTATGTAATCTTAAGAATGAGAGTCTGTTGGTTAGCTAGCACATATCTTCAAAGATTCTAGAAAGTTCGATTCATAGCTTATGTTTAAACTGTCTACAGATACCATTACACAAAAATACCAAAAAGGAACTGAATAAATCTTTATAAAATGAAACTAAATTGCAAAGAATATGTAATCAATTCGAATGATTTTTATTTCAACTGTTTATGATACTTTGATACTTTATATATTTATATGATAATATATACTTATATATATATATATTAAATTTTGTGGTTTTGTTTAAATACGCTACCCAAATATCCCCAAGACTTTAAAAAAAATCATATTTACAATGGCTTAAAATTGTATTGCTCCCTCCATTCAAGCACCTTGCTTATAATAAAAAAATTTAAAACCCATAGATTTGGAATAATGAACCAATAACAAGATTTGCAAGAACTATTATTCATAGCATAACCATACCACCATACCCATGCTTTTCTCCCCCAGTTAATAGTCTTGAGTGTGTCTCTGTTGATGAATGGGGCTTTGTTTTTTAATCAGTATCATCATTAATAGATCAATAAGGCATAGGCTTAGAAGAATCTGCTACCCAGAGAAATATGAAAGCTTCCAGTGGTTTGAGTATTAGATTTCAATCACTTTCTCCGGCAGGTTACTTAATTATTAAAAACAACAGACAACTCCTTTCACCCCAAAGAAACAATTTGGTGGAAAAAAACTGACCCAACAATTAACTTGTTCTTGGTACAAACCCCCATTTCAGGTCATTTTTGTATCATTACACTTGAGTTGTTTTCATGTACTGTTAAGTAGAAACTGACTCATGGCTGACCCTCCCGCAGGCTTTCAGAGGCCGTAAATCATAAGGGTGGGGACTGCCCATCTTTCTCCCTTGCAGCAGCTGATGGATTAGAACTGTGTGTGTGCCTTTTTCCTTTGAAAATCATAAAGGAAAGGGTTTTTCACATACAAATTAATTTTACTTCCATATTTTACAAGGAAAACAACTCAAGTGTACTTTGGAAGCTATTGAAAACTAAACTGAGATGAAAGATTTTAAATGTGCACAGCTCCAACTGTTCAGAGAGGTCCTGGGTTTTTATACTTGATGGATGATTGAAGACGATGCTTGGGGCTAACGTCTAGCTCGCTCTTCCTTAAGGATGAGCGAATATTTATTTATTTATTTATTGATAGAAAGTGAACTGTGGGAAGGGAAAGTAGGGGGAAGGAGGAAAATGTGCAACAATGAGTGAATGAAAATACAAAACTTTTCTGTATACTTTCATTTAAATCACAATTAAAAAAATTTTTCAAAAATATCATCTACCTTTTGGCTTTTGTAAAAAATAAAAATCACTAGGTCAAGGACTGAAACCTTCAATATGGATTGAAGCTCAACATCAAGAAAACAAAGATACTCACAACTGTGCCAATTGGCAGAATTATGATAGATGATGAAGAGACTGAAATTGTTAACAGCTTTAGTTTGCTTGGCTCCACAATCAACACTCTTGGTACCAGCAGCCAGGAAGTTGAAAGATGAATTGGACTGGAAAAGTCTGCCGTCAGATACCTCTCCAAAGTACTGAAGAGCAATGATGTCAGTCTGGAGACTAAGGTGTGCCTGATCCAGGCCACAGTCTTTGCAGTTACTTGCTATGAGTCAGAAAGGAGGGCAATGACTAGATGATAGAAGGAGAATTGATGCCTTTGAGCTGTGGTGCTGGAGAAGAGTATTGAACATATCATGGACTGCTAGGAGAACAAACAGGTTCCTCCTAGAGAGGGTGAGACCATGTTACTACTTGGAGGCAAGGATTCTGAAGCTTCGTCTGACATACTTTGAACATGTTGCAAGGAGGGACCAGTCTTTGGAGAGGGACATCAGGCTTGGGCAGGTGGTGGGACAGTGCAAGAGAAGAAGACCCTTGATGAGGTGGATTGATTCAGTGACTGGGGTAATGGGGGTAGGTGTGTTGGAGACATTAAGCTTGGCACAGGACAGAGCAGGGTTTAGGGCTGTTGTACATAGTATCACTATGAGTCATAGTTGACTCAACAATGGATTGTGTGAGGATAACCTACTGAATTCCTTTGACAGAAATCTTTTACCAAAGGCTAGAAATAATAGAGAGCTAACCTTCCAGGGTCAGATTTTCCACATTTCACAAAGTCAAATGGATAATTAGAGCTCCTTAATGCCAAATGTTGCCCATAAAGAGCTCAACATGAACAATAAGGCTCATTACTTAAAAAGAAAAAGAAATAATATCCGATGCCTCATTTCTATAGAGGTATATCTCATTCATTCTGCTCAATTTAATGTCTCTGATTGAAAGATGTACTTTTATCATTACTAAAGCATATAATGGTGTTGCCGAAGGATGATGATGATGATGATTTTGTTCTTAATGACTTACTGTATATTTCCTTCTAGTTCAAGAACTCCTTTCTGAAACATCTGCTATTGTGGGTTGTGACAGTGGCTCTTTAAGAGAACAATCTAGTTGCTTTGTGTGGTTATAAATCAAATGGCTTTCTGGGCCACTGGTCACCTGCCAAAAAGCGAGCAGTAAGACAGGCCAAACACATGTCTGTAGTTGCAGGTTCAGCTGTGTAAGAGCAACTGCTAAACCCCTGGGTTAGGCTCTATTTGTTTTTCTATGAAGGTAGTTTTAGCAGCGGGGAGTCCAGTAGGATTCAGAGATGCCATTTCTCAAGCGTGCAGGACTGTCCCTAGACAAACCATTGAATCCTGCACTCCCAGCCTTGTCCAGCCAAACCTACACCTGGGCCCCTTCACAGGCACGCCCTATCACATTATCTGACCTTGAGACTGGCACCAGGAGCCTTCCTGCTCTCTTTCAGCATAAACCTGTTAATGCCATCATGTTTATGTGGGAAGTCAGCAGGCTCACAATGGTCTAGCTAAAAGGTGGCGCAAGTTCTCTGGGCTCAGTTTTTCTCTGACGATCAGTGTCAAATCTAGCCAGTACCAGCATTTGGGGCATAGTCAGGCCTATATAGGGGCCCAGAAGCCTACCATACACACAGGCAAGGACGCGTGCATCTGCTGCCCATTCGACACAAATCACTGTGTTTCTGAGGCAGAATAAACTTAGTCTAGTGAGGGCCTTGCACATCTGAACATAACTTCTGTCCTTGAGATACTGGAGAATATAAAAAGAAATTCCAAGATACAGAAAGAGTAGTTTAAAGTTTACAAAGTGAAATAGAGCTTTATACATTTTAAAAGCAAGAGACAGGATCTGTTGTCTGGATTTGGTAGTTCGGCTAAAATATGTTGATGGTCAGTGCTAGTGAGTCAGCCCCAAGTCACAGCACACTCATGAGTAACAGAATGAAACACGGCCCGGTCACATGCCATCCCCATGATCTTGGGCATGTCGGAACCCACTGCTGCAGCCACTGTGCAAGTCAGTCTCATCAAGGACATTGCT
Organism: Elephantulus edwardii; assembly: GCF_000299155.1. Classification (NCBI taxonomy): domain Eukaryota; kingdom Metazoa; phylum Chordata; class Mammalia; order Macroscelidea; family Macroscelididae; genus Elephantulus; species Elephantulus edwardii. The sequence goes on along the minus strand of NW_006399797.1, from coordinate 8,001,270 downwards.
AGTAGCTCCAGTAGCTCTCCATGGCAACAGACATGACAGACATACCTTTTCAGCAACTCTTTCCTGATGATGTATGTGTCCAAAGTGTGTGGCTAAAACATAGCCTAATCTAAAAAGCATGTTGTTGTTGTTGTTCTTGTTGTTATGAGCTGGCAGCTCATAGCGACTCTATGTACAAGAGCTCTGAAGCCTGCCCTGTCCCGAGGCAGTCTCATTGACTCAACACATTGACCTCCATTCTATCAGCTGTTTAGGGGGAGGAAGATGGGCTGTCTCTTCCTGTGTAAATTATAGCATCTGAAAACCTGCTGGAGGGTCAACTGTGAGTTGGCTCTGACTTGACTGAACATAAAAGTAACAGTAGAGAGTAACAGAAAAGTGGGTGGTAAGACTGTACTCTGTTTAAAATAGGAACCTTTCAAGATCTGGAAAAAACCCCAAACGGTTCTGACAAGTCTGGGCTCTTACTGTATTAACTGTTGGTTACTGCTTTAAAGAAGGAGCTCTGGTGGCCTAGTGGTAAGAAGTTGTGCTGCTGACCCAAAGGCAAGCGGTTCGAATCCACCAGCTGCTCTGAGGGAGAAAGATGGACAATTTACTCCTGTGCAAGCCTGAGGAGGCCTAGCTAAGAGTGGGATCTGACCCAACAGTACATAACAGCAACAATAACATTGCTTTAAAGATCCACAGTGGCGCTTTAAAGCCACCAGGAAGGAGACTGGAAGGCCAACCAAAGGTCAGCAGTTTGAATCTACCAGTCCCTCCGTGGGGAAAAGATAGGCAGTACGTCTTGGTAAAAGTGCAGCCAGTGTGCTATTTGGAAGCAAAGTTGGCAAAGCTTTGTCTCTCATGCTTTGGGCATGTGGCTAGGCAAGGCTATTCCTTAGAAAGAGACATCATGTTTGGAAAAATGGAGAGTCAGTGAAGAAGAAGACCCTCAATGAAATGGACTGACCTGGTGGCTCCATCAATGGATTCTAACTGTGTCAGAGATGATGGCGATGGCACAGGACAGGGCATGGTTCATAAGGTTGCTGTGAGGTGTACCTGACTTGATGGCACCTAACAACAACAACATCCTCCTCCTGTAAATATTCACAGCCTTGGAAACATGATGGAGGCCCACGTGGAGGTGAACTCAAATTTATGGTAGTGTGTTTTTGTTGTGCTGTTGCTTTAGGAGAACTGGTGACACACTGCATTAAGCACTGGGATGCTAACTGAAAGGTTGGTGGTTTAGATTCACCAGCAGCTCCAGGTGCGAAAAAGGAGGTAGTTTGTTTCCATAAAGAGTCTTAGCTTTGAAAACCCTGCAGGCAGTTCTACTCTGTCCTCTAGGGTATGCCTGAGTTTGGGTGATAGCAGCAGGGTTGGGTTTTTTTGTTTATTGTTTTTGTTATTATTAGATAGAACAATCTATTTATATTGTTGAGTTGATTCTGCTTCATGGTCACCCTATCCAGAAGTGTAGAACTGCCCACCAGGGTTCCACAGGAGCAGAAAGCCAAGTCTTTCTCCAGGGAGCTGCTGGGTGGGCTCGAAATACCACCTTTTGGGTTAGCAGCCAAGTGTTTAACAGTTATGCCACCAAGTCTCCTAATATACCGATGTTGTTGTGTGCTGAGTTGGAACCAACACACAGCTGATCCTCCAGAGGGTTTCAGAGGCAATAAACAGCACAGGACGAGATTTCCCATTCTCCTGGGGAGCAGCGGCAGACTGCGTGCCTTTGAGATCGCAATGTAGTTTCTTACCACTTGGCCACCAGAGCTCCCTAATCTATTTATATTTCCCAACTAATGTAAATATCTACTGGGGAGGAAGAAAAACAAAATCACCCAAACTGGCTTAACTAGTTCTGGAGTACAAAATGGTAACATATGGAAGAAGATACACCTGGCCTGTTCAAACAAACAGGGGTGGGGTGGAAAGGTGGAGAAATTCAGGAATGGAAGGAAGAAGTGGTGGGGCTGGCTGGGGGGATGACAGGCTGATGGAAACAGGTGCGGCACCCTCAGACCTTCCTACCCTTAGCAGCACCTTGGAATGAAGATGTCTCCTCAGGTGCTCTGTGCTGACTTCTCTGCTCTCCCTAGATTTCATGATCTCCTCAAGGTTAGTACCAAGGTTAGAAAGAAAATAGTTCAGAGAAAAATAGCTACAGACAGCACCAAATCAAAACACATCACGTCTTCTGCACCTTAAAAGCACACTAATATCACCTCTTCCCTTTAGAATCTGGGTCCTCTTTCTGGCTCTCCCAGCAACTGACCTTCTCCAAGGGTCCTCTGCAGCAAGTCATGCTTGGCTTGAAGTTTTGTGATGAGGTTACTGCCTTCCAAATATTCTCTGAGTTTCTGTTGAAAGAAAGATTCATTTTTAGTTGTTTATTATTCAAGATCATGAACATCTCACAAGATATCTAAAATCCAGCTACTTTTATCTTTTAGATCCTAGATCCTTGCTTCTGAAAGTGTGAGGCTACTACAAGTATGGTCCTCAAGCCAGCAAAACTGGCATTGCTGGGGAGCCTCTTAGCTGCAGACTTTCCACTCCTGCTTCCTCGTATCTATTAAAATCAGAACCTACATTTTACCAAGCTTCCCCAGTGACCTGTGTGTACACTAAAGTTTGAGAAGCACTATTTTAGAGCAGACCTATCGAAGCCGGGCTACATTATCAGAGTTCCCAGAGGAAATCTTAAAACACTAATAAGTAATGATGGCATAGATTCTGGTTCCTAGAAGCCCTGCGTGTGTCAGAGTAGAAGTGTGCCCCACAGGGTTCTCAGTGATTGATTTTTCAGAAATAGGGCACTGAGTGCTCTTTTTACAAAGGTCCCCTGGATGGGTTTAATCCACTAGTCTTTTAGTCAGCAATGACTGCTTTAACTGTTTGCATCACCCAAGGTCTCCTTTAAAAAGTGCTCATTCCTAAACCCTGCACTGGACTGAAGAAGAACAGATGCGCGATGTTGAAGAAGAGTACTGGAAATCCCACCATGGAATGTAATCCCACCATGGACTGTCAAAAGAATAAGTAAGTGTGTCTGGGAGGAATCACAAGCTGGGTGTGTGCTGCTAAGAGGCAAGGATGGTGACACTTCATCTCACGTACTTTGCACACTGTTGTTAGGAGGGGTCAGTCCTCAGAAAAAGACATCATACAGGGAAAGGTGGAGGCTCAGCGCAAGAGAAGATGACTTTCAGCAAGATGGGTGGACACAGTGAACATAACAATGGGCTTGGCAGGTCAGGGAGAGTGAGGATGGCGCGGGATAGGGCAAGGCTCAGATGTGCTGTTCACAGGGTTTACAGGTCTATGGGCTGTAGGTGATTTGAAGGGACCTAATGACAATAACATACCAGTCCTGCTGAATAGGAATTTGAGAAGGACAGACAGGAGCCATACTTCAATAAAGAGGCCTAGATGATTGAGAAGGAGCATTGGGGACCCCTAAACCTGAGGCTGGATCAAGAGGGCAAAGGCAGCAGTGGACACACCATGAAGTAAAACTGCTCGGTCTCCTGCTGGTTAGCTCTCCTCTTGGCGATGCTGGGCTTACTCAGGTAGGTTTCAGAGACAGTGGATTTCACGGACTCGGTGGAACGACTATGCTGGAAGCACTCCGAAACATCATAGTCCTCGATAGTGACCATATCTTGAATCGTCTGTAAGGTGGCTTCAGTTGTTTTTTTAACCTAGAAACATGAGAACATTTCCCATATTAGTATGCTGTTCCATGAATCCCACAGTCACTGGGAGTGCACAGGTGCTTCCCTCCAAACCCCTCAATCCAGTCTTATCAGAGAAGAAAGGCCAGAAGACACCGCTCCCATTACCAACTTTAATGCAAGGGTTTATTCAAAATTATCAAAGGGAAGATACTTTATATTTGGGTCCTTAATCTGGTAGCCTAGTGGTAAGAATCTGTGCTGCAATCCCTAAGGCATGCAGTTCGAATCCACCAGCTGCTCTACAGGAGAAGGATTGCCAATCTTCTCCCGTGTGATTTAACTGTTTCAGAAAAACTCACCAGAGGGTCATCTACGAATCAGTTCTGACTTGATGGTACACAACAACAACAACAACAACAACACTGTATAATTTTACATATCTTCAAGTATTCTCTCAAAGACCTTTTTGTTTTAAATAACCTTTTCAATGGAAGTATAAGGCATTACAGAACAACAGCCGATCACAAACGTATAATTTGATGACTTAGTTATAATGTGAATAAAAGAAAACAACACAAAAACCAAAACCCACTGTCAAAAAGTGGATTCCAACCCATGATGATCCATCTTTTTTTCTGCAGAGTGGCTAGTGGATTCAAACTTCTGACCTCCTCATTAGTAGCCTACCACTTTAGGCACACTATGCTGAGAGAGCTCCTTAGTAAGTGAATGCATGTGTGTAAATGGCTTATTAAATAAATGCTGTTAATTCATTGAACTCATGGCCAACAGCACTCAAAACTTTCCAAACGCATGAGCCCCCTTTGAAGGCACCTTATAGCCCTCTCACATTAGAACATTAGGTACTGATATCCCTTCAGCACCATGCATGAGGCTACACCAACACCAAAAAGCACAAAACCGTAAATGTGAAAAATATGTCGCTAAAAAGACTGCACAAACACAACCCTATACAGTTTGAGAGCTGAAACAAGGCAGAGCATTGCCTCATTTGACCTCAGCTAGGGATGCTCTTAACAAGTAACTCAAATTTCTCCCCACTCTGCACATATGCATGAATGAGCAAGAAAAAGCAACGAGCACTGATTTTGGGGTTACAGTGAAAATGCTTACATACTGTGAAAAATACAGCTGATGCCATCAAACAATTTGTGTAGAAACTGTTACCTGGAAACCAATTTTTATCCCAACTTTCATTGAAAATGCAAGAAAATCCAATTTTTAAAAAAATTAGTAGGTGAAAAATCTCTAGTACAGAATCTATGAAAAATGAGAACTGGCTCTATTTTAACTTGATAACAACATGTCAAATTTCTAGTCTTGCTCCCATTAGGAGATCAAGGGGCAAGTACTTTATATATAGTGAAGGTCTATACAGGGACCAAGTCAACAACAACAATTACATTGTTCTTGGACTTTCTTATTTTTATATTATACAAATGTTGTAATCTTTCTCTCACATCAGATAGACCCACACTGCCTAATTTATCTTGAACTCTCCACACCTAGCACAATATTCGGAATGTAAAAGCTGCTCAACCAGTTTCTGTAACTGAACTGAACCGAACCACAGGATCAAAAGTCCTTCCCTTGGCTGTGATGGCCTTTCACAATATTATTTCAACCTCTACACTAGTTCCTCCCCCAGAAGAACTTGAGTGACACCTAAAATGCTCTATGCTCCCAGAATACCATGAAATATATAGATATATCTTTTCCTTTTTCCTCACCCACAAAAAACTGATTTAGAAATTGCATCCTAATGCCAGTGCAGTCTCAAATTTGAAAAATTGTGAATAATTTTTATTTAAAGATGATGATAAAACGTTATTATAAATAAAAAATTTCTTATTTGCTTTGGTAACACTATTATGACAATAAGTTGTGCTCCATAAAAAAAGCAGGGACTGCATGGAGATGGCCATATTTGACCTTTACCAACTTCACAAAGAGAAACTATCCCTGTCAACAACATCAAGGACATAAAATCAATCCCCACGTCAGACATGTCTCCCATGCTCCCGCACCTCTTTCTATTCATCCTAGTACCAATCTTACTCTGCTGTTAGAGAACTCACCAAGTATTGAAGAGCAATGATGTCATTCTGGAGACTAAGATGTGCCTGAGTTGCAGGCAACTCAACAGCACATAACAGCAACAACCACCACCACCAATCTAACTTTTACTGGGTCCAGAATCTGATGCAATAGTTCACAGACTACACAAAACCATACTGGGGAAGTCAAAAGGCTGTAATTCAAGTTAGTAACAGAATACATTCAGGACAGCTTCTGAAATGTGCTCGTAGGTGTCTCAGCCTTTAGCCTGGTGGCTTTAGGCCAGTGTTACATAGTTCTCAGTCCTCCTATTCCTCCAACAAAGTTGGGCAAAAGCTCTTAGCTCTGGTTGTGCGGAGGGTGGAGAGTGCAGCAGTTTCAAAATCGACTCTGTCTCATGTTAGGTCTCTGGTCCTCTGCTTCAGTCCTGCTGCTGCTGCTGTAAGTCTAGCTGGAGTAAGAATCTCTGGTCCTGAAGGAAGCCCACTGAATGACTGCATCCTTTGCTAATGCTGAGACTCTCCACTTCTGCTGCTGAATCCACTCAACTTAATGGTGAGACTAGCCAATACTCTTGTGGATGGTAAGACTTGCCAATTTCCTTGTGGATAGGCTAACACATCCAATTAGCATATTCCCATCCATTCATATGACAAAGCAAGTTAATGGATAGGGAAGCCAGTCTGAAAAATAAACACTTAACCCCTTAGGTCCCATTCACAAGAAACATCAGGACAATTGATTTCATTTGCTTCTATAGTTATTATTATTATTTTTAAAAAACTTAACCTTCAAAAACCATGGTCTGCCTCTATCAGTTGGTATGGACACTGCAGATCCATGGCCAATGGAACATGCCTTAAAAGAGAGGTCGGGTAGGTAATACCAAATAAAAGGAGAGAGGCTACCCTGAGTTGGAATCAACATGTAGGCAATTAATAAACAACAAAGTAGGATTTAACAAAATCAGGGGCAGAACAACCAGGACAAAGGAGAATTCAAAAGTTCTAGCTTTTCACTTCCAGAAGAAATTCCAGAGTTGCCAGATTTTCATTTCTTAACACGCCAATATTGTGGAAGCCAAGCCAAACAGGTCTGTGGGCTGCCAGTTTTGACCTTGTAGTTAACACTGTAAAACACTATTTTCCTAGAGTTTAGAGAATGTTTTCCAAATAAAACAGCAGAAGGACATGCATGAAAAAACAAGAAGTGACTAGAAATACAAACTGTAGGTGTAATAGGATTGAGCAAAATGCGAGTATTTTGTTATGTTGAACCCAAACCCTAAGCTCTAAAAAACTACTAGGAAGAGTAATGGCTTCCCTTTGGAAAGGCTCATTTGTGGGAAAGATTCCCTTTGTAATCCCATCGGTTTTGACTTAAATGCAAAAGTTTGTGTTAAGAGGTGGTTTGGCTCTTCTAGAAGATGGAGGCTGGAAAGCTACAGCAGATATTGGCTAAAATTACTCATCTAGAAACCTACTACCATTTATTATCAGAAATTAAGACACATTCACAAAGGCCAAAACATCCGAGTCAGACAAAATACAGGAACGTATCAAAGCACATTTTTCATTTCTGCTCCACATTCCTTCTTTTTGAGAATTGTCTGTCTCTAGCAGAGTATATTTGCTTCAGAGGGTTTCCAAGATTATTATCTTTATGGGAGCAAATAACTACTTTTCTTTTTTCCCATGTGGAATAGCTGGTTTGATGGAGAACTGCTGATCTTTTGGATAACAGCTGAGTGCTAAATCACTGCATCACTAGGGCTCCTTCACATCATACACTTTAGATAGGTTATTGAAGGGAGCAGTCTCTGGAGAAAGACATCATGCTTGGTTAAGCAGAAGATAATGAAAAAAGAGGAAGATTCCTAATGAGATGGATTGGCATTGGTGACTGCAACAGTGTGTTCAAATCATGATGACTACGCGGGTGGTACAGGGCTGGACAAAGTTTTGTTCATCTTCACACAGGTTTGCTTTGAGTCAGAACCAACTTGATGACACCTAATAATAACAACAACAGCAATACAAAGAGTTTTATTAAGTGGCCTCACAGGCTGTGAAATAAGAGGATTCCATTTCTTTGATTTATTGGTTAATGCAGAAGTAGGCATGTCTTAAGTCAGGACAATGGAGAATACTTTTTTTAGAGTTAAGGACATGAGAAGGGGGTGTGCCTCGCTGAGATAGCAATCTGTAGGGAACAAGTCACCCTGGCTCTACCCTTATTATGTTATTGTTACATGCTGTCTAGTTGGAACCAATCTGGAGCTGACCCTCCAGTGAGTTTCCAGAGGCAGTACGTGAGAAGAAGGCCCATTCTTCTCCTGTGATGCAGCTGGTGGATGCCAACCACGTGCTTTTGCAACTGCAGTGCAGCTTCTTACTTACTAGGTCACCAGAACTCCCCACCTCTATATGGGAGCACAACAAAACTCCACTAACATATATGATGGCAGCTTCCTTATAGCATAATTTGAACCCAGATCCAATCCTGTCTAAGGCTATTGCAAACATTAACCAATAAGTTAGATTCAGTAAGTTAGATCTGGGTTAATATAAATTATAAAGAAGAGCCGTAGCATAAGAAACATCTGTGGTTCAATATTTTATTTTAGGAGAAGGTGGATCCAATTAATTTCAGAAACAGGCAGCTGAACTGTTTATTGCTTTCTGGCTCAGTGTGTCTTTGTAATTCACATTTTATATTACATCCATTCAAAACCACTAATAAACATCTTTCTATTTTCATTCAAGAACTATTTTAACATATAATTTTTAGAGAGATACTATCAACAATGTGTATATTCATTATAAAAAATTTAGAAAATACAGAAAAAAGGAATAAAGCACTAATTTCAAGAACTAGGATTAATTGTCTGTCAAACGTTCCTTTGCAGTACCTATTTCACATGATGGATATCCCCAGGCAAATAGGTTGACTCCGAAAATCCACGGGAACCATTTACAATATGAATTTAAGAATGAAAGGTGTGATGCTATAGGAGAAACTCCTGACAATTTGCTTTCAAAAAGATTACAGCCAAGTAAGCACTATTGTCAGTTCAATCAATTGAATTGTACCCACCACAATATATGCCAGCTAGCTAGGCTATGTATTTTTTTGTATTGAATGGCTGTCCTCCATTTTTTAAAACTGATGTAATCATCCTACGCTTTGTAATATTATATCAAATTCTCCAATGTATATATTTTAAAGACCTACAATGAGATGGATTAACTCCGTAATTGGAAAAATGGGATTAAGTGTGTTGGAAACCATGAGATTGGCTCAGGATAGGGCAGGGTTCAGAGCTAATATATGAGTCACAGGCAACTCAACAACACATAACAACAACAACAACAAAATATGTTAATGAGGCTGGATGAGGGCAATATGTATCTTGAGCCAATCTCACAAGAGTACATCACCCAAGTCCCACCATTTCTATAGTTCTATTTTTATTTAAGTCATACATTTTCTCTTACAAAAGATTAAAGAGGAAAGGAAAAAGTAGGGAGGAGAGACAAATACTACCACCAAGAAAGAAAAGCCAGGAGTGAGGCATGTCCTTTGGGCCTGGGGTCCCTGTACTGAGAACCTCAAAGACCCTGGGGAAGATGGATGGCAACACACTTGGAGATCTACAAGAACATTAGAGCCCAGAATTCAAAGGTGGTAAGGACCTTCCCTTAGAGCCTACAGAGAGAACATCTTCCCCTGGAGCAGGCACCCTGAATTTGAACTTAAGAGTTTCCTGAACTGTGAGAAAATTCATTCTGTTTGTTAAAACTATCCCCACCTGTGTTATTTATGTCCAAACAATGCTAGGTAACTAAGGTACCTATGAGCACCTCTGCTCTGTAACGCATGGTGTTACCATGAGGCAGAATTGACTCAAGGACCATGGGTCTCAGTTTTTGTTTATTTACATGTGCATGTACTGAATTTCTGGCGAAGTATTATTAGTCTATTGGGTAATAGAGAACCTTTGCATTTTTGTTTTACTGCACAGCCATGGTGGTCAAGACAGTGTGGTACTGCTACAGTGACAGAAACATAGATCAATGGAATAGAACTGAGAACCTAGAACTCAGCTCATCAACTGACTTTGACAAGGAGATTAATTCCATTAAATAGGGAAACGAGAGCCTCTTTAACAAACAGTGTTGGCAAAATTGTAAAACCATCTGTAGAAAACTCAAGCAAGACCCACATTTCACACCACAGACAAAAACTAATCAAGATGGATCAATGACCTAAGAGTAAAACAAAAAACTATAAATTTCATCAGAGAAAAGCTTAGATGACATCTAAAAGCCCTAATCCAAAGTATGAACAGTTTTCCAAGCATCATGAATAACCTAGAACCCTAAGAATAAAATAGATAAATGAGACCTTCTAACAATCGAATCCTTATGCACATCAAAAATCTCCAACAGGATAAAAAGGAAACCCAAGACTGGGAAAAAATATTTGGCAATGGCATATCTGGTAAGGGACTCATATAAAATTTACAGAATACTTCAGAACCTCAACAAGAAAAACATAAACAACCCAATCACAACATGGGCACAGAATATGAACAGATACTTCACCAAAAAAAGACATTCAGATGGCAAATAAACACATGAAGAAATGTTCAAAATCCCTAGCTCTAAGAGAGAAGCCAATCAAAACCACTATGAGATATCATGTCACCCCAGCAACAATAGCAAAGTTCAACAGAGTGACAAACACAAATCCGAGCAAGGCTGTGAAGAAATTTGAACCCTTATTCAATGCTGGTGGGAATGTAAAATGGTGCAACCACTATGGAAGGTGGTATGGTGCTTTCTCAAAAAGTTGGAAACAGAAATAACATTTTACTCAGCAATTCCACTACTGGGAATATACTCTAAAGAAACCAGAGACATCACCTAAACACATGTATGCACAACCATGCTTACTGCTGTGTTATTCACAACAGCAAAGAGATGAGTCAACCCAAGTACCCATCAACAAATGAACAACTGGAAAAACTATGGTTTATTCACTCAATGGAATACTACACAATACTAAAAAACAAGGAATTCATAAAACATTACACAATAGGAGTGATCCTGGAGGACATTATGCTGAATGAAATATCTCAGTCATATAAGGACAAATACTGCATGCCACCATTACCAAACACTCACATGGGGATTGTGAAAGAACCAGGAAAAGAGGGGATAGATAATGAACACTGCATTGGAACAGATGAAGTAAAGAACTGCTTACAAGGAACATATGATTAGGCATTATATATATGACAACAGTCCAGAATAAGAGGTACATTGCAAGGTAGATTGGGTAAGGGGTTGGGGGAGGAAACTGTACAACAATGAAATTTTTTCTTTTTAATAAAAGAAGGGGGAGGGGGAGGAAGCAACATGTACAACAATGAATGAATGGAAATCCAAGTTTTCTATAAACTTTTGTTAAAATAACAATAAAAAATATATATATTTATAAGAACCTTGATTTACTTGAAAACACTTCTGACATAGTATGAGAAGGAGGCTGCACTAAGAAGGTTACATATGCAGAAGCCATGTGAAAACACCTTCCACAGAAATTCAAATTACTTATGAGGCAGAGAGCCCGCTCACCTCTTCATTCTCGATCTTCAGTGTGGCCAGTCGAGACTGTAGCTGCTGGTACCTGAGCATGAGCTCTGCCTGGACCGGCTGCTGAGCACTGACTTGGCAGACCTGATGGGGAAACACAAACTTGCAGTTACAACAGGGTGCAATCAAGCCTGCCTCCAGAGATTGTTCTCCCAGCAAATGCCAGATGAGTCATACTGATCCTTTCAAGATTCCAATTACATATTTACTTTGTACAGCCGTCTCCAAAATCCAGCTTTAAATATGGACCTGCTATGTAAGCAGCGAGAGTAGAATGCAGCTGCTTGGCCTGGATATGACTGGAAGGAAAGCAGCTGCAGGAAGCATCTCTCTAAGAACAGCACAGTTCCTGGAGGCGAGGCTCAGGCTGAAGTTACACTCAAGAGGCTCCCTAATGAGTACAGGTCAGAGGGCAGAGTGCGAAGGGCAATGGAAATAAAACACACAGGATGTGTAAGGAGCAGTAGAGCTTTCTGATTCCTTCTCATTGCAGAACCAACTCATAGCTGACCCTCCAGTGGGATTCCAAATGTCTGTGAATTGCACAGGAGAAGACTGCTCATCTGTCTCCTTTGGAGCAGGCTGGGAGTTTCAAACCACATGCTTATGGGTTAGCAGCACAATTTCCTATCCATTAGCCCATCAGAACTTCCTAGAGCTGACTGATTAGAGCGTAGACTTTCTCTTCTGCCAGAAGAGGGCAAAATAAATTCTATAACATAGGTTTCTAGAGTGGATGACAGAAGAATCCATGCTTTTTAAGTTGTGGTGCTGGAGAAGAGTATTGAACATACCATAGGCTGCCAAAAGAACAAACAATTCTCTCCTGGAGAAGATGAAACCAGCTAGCTCCTCGGGGGCAAGGATTTTGAAACTCTGTCTCCTATGCTTTGAGCAAGCTGTCAGGAGAGGCCAGTCCTTGGAGAAGGGCATCACTGGATGAGATGGGTTGACACAGTGATTGGCAAAGGGGTCATGTGTGTCAGAGATGGTGAGGCTGGCTTAGGCCAGGGCAAAGTTAAGAGTCATTGTCCATAGGGTCCCTATGAGTTGTAACTGACTGAACAGCACATAAAAACAACAAAGGTGTATCAGTGGTGGACACCAATGACTGATTTTTCTTGCCAATATAAAACAAATCCTATGATTTCCCCTAAACTTAATGAGGACTGTTGCCTTAGGCTTTGGTAGAAAATGTTTTGATTATGAGCTCAATTATAGATAAGCTATATTAGAGCATAATATTAACAACGTTCCAGAAACAATTTCATCTTTTATTTTTTATACTAGTTTATTTACAAAATTTGAATATATTGTTTCTGAGAACAGATTCTTCCTATTCTCCTCACTCCCCACCCATCAAATTGTACAATTCCATGATTAATCCCCTCTCCCTGCACATCCTCAGCCCTCTGCTTCCACCCTCCCCCACCCCTCTTGGATCCTTATACTTATTCTACAAGAATGGCATTATACAATATTTGTCCTTGTGGACTGAGTTAGTTCACTCAGCATAATACTCTCCAGTCCCTCCCAAGTTAAGTAATAATTTACAAAATCATTGCTCCTGAGTGCTGTATTGTATTCCACTGTGTGAATGTACCATAAATTTCTCAGTCCAATAGTTTGTAGTTGGACATTTGGGCTGGTGAATAATGCTGCTGTGAACAACGGTGTACAAATTTCAGTTTGTGCCTCAGTTCTCATATTTTCAGGGTATATTCCAAGTCTTGGAATAGCTGGGTCATATGGAATTTCTATGTTCAGCTTTCTGAGGAAGCACCAAACTGCCTTCCAGAGTGGTGATTCTTTTCATCTCTTATAGAACTGCTGTCAGCTGAGAGGGAGTTCCTTTTATAGACTCTCCTAAATATCACTGAGATTACCACTTACTGGTAAAACTAGCCACAAAAAGGGCAACTGACTCACTTCACTGAAATAATTATAATCAGTAAATAAAAACTATTCATGTTTGTCTGTGGTATTTTATTATCTCATATTTAACTGGAAAAATCAAAACAACTGTTTTTTTGAAATGTAACACTGCACAGAACAAATACGCTGTCAATCTGCTTGTCAAAATTCATTTACTACTGGAATAAAGACTGCTTATCATTTCCAATCATGCAATTTACATTATAAATCAGCAAAAATAGAATTAGATTAGAAATTTTTATCTCTCTTTATATCTATCTATCCATCTATCTATCTATCATCTGTCATCTAATCTATCTCTATCTTACATGGCTTAACACTGGGCATTTTGAGAGAAGATTATGACATTAAAGTAATCTACCCATGCTATTATAATTACATCTATTTTTAAAAAGAGACCGTTACCAATATATACTCACTTTAAAAAAAATCTGTGAGTATTGTTTTGCACAGTTGGACACTACGTGATAAATTGTTGTTGTTGTCATGTGCCGTCGAGTCGTTTGCGACTCATAGCGACCCTATGTACAACAGCCCTAAACTCTGCTCTATCCTGTGCCAATCGCACCAGTCACTGAATCAATCCACCTCACAGAGGGTCTTCCCCTCCTGCGCTGTCCCTCTACTTTACCCAGCATAATGTCCCTCTCTAAAGACCTGTCTCTCCTTACAACATGTCCAAAGTATGTCAGACGAAGCCCCAGAATCTTTGCCTCCAAGGAGTAGCCTGCTTTAACCCTCTCTAGGATGAATCTGTTTGTTTTCTTGGCAGTCCATGGTACATTCAATACTCTTCTCCAGCACCACAGCTCAAAGGCGTCAATTCTCCTTCTGTCCTCCCTAGTCATCGTACAGCTCTCTGATGCAGAACAAGTGATTGCAAAGACCACAGCCTGTATCAGGCCCAGCTTTGTCTCCAAAGTGACACCGTTGCTCTTGAGTACTTTAGAGAGGTCCCTAACAGCAGACTTTCCCATCGCAATACGTTTTTTGATTTCCTGGCTGCTGGTGCCAAGAGTGTTGACTGTGGAGCCGAGCAAACTGAAGCTGTGAACAATCTCAATCTCTTTGTCATCCATCCTGATGCTACTAATTGGTCCAGCGGTGAGAATCTTTGTCTTCTTGACATTGAGCCTCAGTGCATACTGATAGATACAATATTCTCTTAATTTATTCTTGTTTTCTCCTTCCACTGTTAATAACATAAGCAACTGTAACACATAATCAGCCAAAATAGAATTTGTTTTTCAAACAGGATTAAAAGCTAAATTTACAAGAAGACATAATATGCCATTTTTAGTTCTCATTTTACCAGTGTGGCACCAATCTGAGTCTTAAAAATTATCTGAAAAAAAAATTATCTGTGTATGTATATGTGTGTTTTCTTTTCTCTCTGTTCACAATTATATGTGTGTGTTCTTTCTCTCAGTTCACGTGTGTGTGTGCACGTGCACACAGAGGTATGTGTTGTGTGTGTTATGTTTTCTCTCTGTTCATAATTATTTTCCTGTATCGGGTTCATTAAATCAAGATTACATAGAAGCTTGAGATTCTGGCAGAGCAATGTTCTGTGTTTTAATTTGAAGCTGAACACATGGAAGTGAGACATAAGCAATGGCTAGTTCAGTACCTACATCCAGACCTGTTTACACCATTATTGGCTTATCATCATTATTAGACATTTGAGTTCTGGACCTTTGCTTTAAAAAAGGCAGTGTGGTAAGGAGGGAGTTGTGCTCCAAAGGCATATGGTTCAAATCCACCAGCTGCTCCGTGAGAGAAAGATGGGCAATCTCCTGTGTAAACCTGCTGGAGGGTCATCTGTGAACTGGTTCCAACTTGATGGTACACTGCAACAAAAAGTTCAGTATCTTGGGCAGGAGTAGAAAAAAGGGAACCCCTGAGAATTCTGAAGACTGTTGCATTGCAGCAGATGGGGAGAAATGCTATATGAAGATACTTGGTTAACTTTAAAACAACCAATCACTGACCTCATCACCCATGTGTGACTGAAACTCAAACTTCATTGGTGGGCAGAAGGCAGCAGGGTACATCTCCATGAACCTCTGCTTGTCACTCCGAGGCTCTAAATTGTCAACTGCATTCTCAATTATGTCCAAGCCTTCGTGTCTGGAGGTTTCAAGATTATACTCTGCAGAGAGGTATGTTCTTAAGGCTCTGTTCAGACTTGCATGGTAGCCAAGATCACAGCACTGAAAAAAAAGAATATATTAAAAAATTAACTCAAAACGTATCAGAGAAATTCATGAGCTAAAACTTGAGCTCTTAACGGAGCATAGTTATAAGTCTTCATGACTATGAATTAGTTAATGCTGTTTTTGTACCCACTGCCACTGAGTTGATTATGACATAGGGTGACCATGAGGTTCCCAATATTTGTGGAAGGAGATTGCCCATCTTTCCTTCACAGAGCCTTGAGTAGTTTTGTTTAGCACTATGCAGCAAGAACTCCTTGTGTTCTTTTATATGGAATCAACACCATAAGCAACAAAGAAAAAACAACCAATAAACTGGACAACATAAAAGAAATATTTGTGCTTCTAATGCCACTACCATGACTATTAGTATACTAACTATCCTATGTATTTCCCCCCTTTTCCTATAGGGATTTCTGACTGTGCCACCAAACCAAGTGTTGTTGTTATGTGCTGTCACTATAGTGACCCTCTGTACAATGGCCCTAAACCCTGCTCTATCCTGTGCCAATCTTATTGTCTCTGACACACCTACTCCCATTACCCCAGTCACTGAATCAATCCACCTCACAGAGGGCCTTCCCTTCCTGCGCTGTCCCTCCACCCTCCCAAGCATGATGTCCCTCTCCAAGGACTGGTCCTTCCTTACAACATGTCTAAAATATGTCAGATGAAGCTTCAGAATCCTTGCCTCCATGGAACAGCCTGGTCTTACCCTCTCTAGGATGAACCTGTTTACTCTTCTAGCAGTCCATGGTATATCTAATATACTTCTCCAGCACCACACTTCAAATACAGCAATTCTCCTTCTATCATCCCTAGTCATTGTCCAGCTTTCTGACGCATAGCAAGTAATTGCAAAGACTATGACCTGGATCACTTGGTTCAAATCCACCAGCTGCCCTCCAGGAGAAAGGCAATCTCCTCCCATGCAATTTACTATCTCTGAAAATGCGGACTCTATGGTATACACCACCGATAACAATCACAACCTTAGAGAGCTCTAGTGGTGTAGTCTGTATGGAATTATGCTGGTAACCCAGAGGTCACATCTCTCCACCGCTGGGAGAGAAGGATGAGTAATCTCCTCCGTTGTGATTTACAGCCTCAGCAATCCAGGACAGTGTCAGCAATGAGCAGACTCAGACTTAACAGCAACGGGATCACATAAGCGGTTGAACATTAACCAAACAGACACGAAGCAATGCCGACATTATGTTCAATAAAATGAAAACTTTTGTTCACACAAAACCTTCTATATGAATGTTTAGAATAACATTATTCCTAATAGTAAAAAAGCAGAAACAATTAAAACATCAATCAGCTGATAAATGGATAAACATGTTCTGTCCATACAATAGAATTGTTACTCAATAATAAGAAAAGGACATGTATGAACCTTCAAACCATCACGCCACATGAAAGAAGCCAGTTTAAAAAAGGACTACATTTTGTATGATTCTAAGTTTATGAAACATCTACACACAGATGCAGGCACATTTATAGAGGCAGAATGTAGCTTAGTGGTCACATAGGATTGCACTGGTGTTAGAGGAACTGGTGGTAATGGCTAAAGACTTTGGAGTTTCATTTTAAGGCAATTCAAACATTCTAAAATTGCTTATGGTGAAAGACGCCATCTCTGTGAAAATTCTAGGAGTCATTAAGTTGTAAGCTGTACATGTTAAATGAGTGAATTGTATAGTATGTGAATCATAATACCTAAAATGGGTTGTTAAAAAATAAAACCAGCAAAATGAAATACTAAAAGGTAATAACGAAAAAATAGCATACACATTTCATTCATGTGTACAGAGACTGACATGATGATTTACTGAACTCCTTCCAGGATGTAAATATACTAACTGGAATAGTTTGGACTTTCATATTTTATTATAGACACAGAATAGTCTGTACTCTTTCAGAGCTGAGAACAACAAATTTAACTCTCTGTCAAAATAGTTCAAGATTGTTTTCCATTCAACTCCTCTTGTGCCCAGGATAAAATATATTTAAATAAAAAATGATTACCCAAGTCCATCAATGACAGACAGATTTTATTTTTTACTTCTAGGATCAGGGCTTTGGAATTCTTGTTTATTTTTTTTTAACATATAAACAGCTGTGTTTTCAATTTTAAAAAATGGACCTCACTATTATTATAGTAAGACTTATTTTTAAGTTATGAAGGAAGTCTTGTCATTTATGCTAATTAGTAACTGGGATTTTTTTTGGGGGAGTTTATTGTGATTTTAGTGAGACTTTACAGAAAGGATGGGGGTTTTCCTCAATCCACTGATACACATTTTCCTTGCCCCTCCTTCCCCAAATCATTTCGTAGTGCACATTCTGTCCCAGACGGTCAATTGTCACATATATGGCAATTAACAATCCTGTTAATTATTTTTAAGTTTATTTCCTTATTCCACAATGAATAGTAAGAGAATATAATTTTTAAAAGACTACGACTAGTAATGAGTCAGTTCTAAACTGCTAGAAGGAAAATTAAATTTTGTAGACAAAAGCAATATACATGTCTTAAAAAGGAAATGAGTGTTTTTAAAGGCACAAAACCATGTCATCTCTTTGCTGTTTTAATGCTGTCCAAGCACTCCCATTTGAGTCAATTCAACTCACTAACTGACTATTAGGTTCCTTGAGACTTTGCTAGGCTTTAGAAATATGAAGACTAGAATATGGTAAAATGCATTCTCCATCCTTAAGAAATTAAAATATAGTTATTAAATAGATTATTACTCAAATAGTAGGAAAGGGATGTTATGTATTAAATTATGTTACCTCCAAAGAGCTATTGAAGTCCTAGCCCCTGACATCTGTGAACATGGATTTGCTTAGAAAGAGGATTTTGGAAGATTTTATTAGTTAGCCTGATGTCACACTAGAAGAGGATGGGACCTAATTCTCTCTGAATGCTGTCCCTATACAAAAAAAGAAAAGCTGTACAGACAGAGGGAAGAAGGCAAAATGATATAACACTTATAAGCCAAGGTACTCTTGGGGTTACCAGAAGCTGAGAGAGACAAGAAAGAATTGTACTGTAGAAATGGCAGAGGCCCTAACAAGCTGATTTGGCTTTCTAGCCTCCAGGATTGTGAAATAAAAAAAGTTCCTTGTCTTAGAAATCAAAATACCAGATTGTAGTACTTTGTCGTGGTAGAACTAGGAAACTAAAATGAAGGAAACAACCTGTGTACAGAGGTTGAAAACACAAGGACAAGAACCATCTGAACTGTCCTTTTGAAAGTGCACTATCTTTGACACATTCTTAGATAGCCGTGGTAGAACTAGGAAACTAAAATGAAGGAAACAACCTGTGTACAGAGGTTGAAAACACAAGGACAAGAACCATCTGAACTGTCCTTTTGAAAGTGCACTATCTTTGACACATTCTTAGATAGCCACCGCAATCTCCTAATTCAGGAATTACTAGATTTGGGATTTTGACATACAGATAGTCCTATATCTTGAGCTCACCGTCAAAATCAAAACCATTGACACTGACTAGATTCTGACTCATACTGAGCCATCGTCAGGCTTCTGAGGCTAAAAATCTTCATAGGAAGACACTGCCTTTCTTTCTCCTGTGTAACACTTGGTAGCTTCAAACCAGTGATATTTTGGTTAGCAGCACGACATGCAAAACATTTAGTGCTGCTGTAAGAGAGATATTTTTAATGGCTTTAACAAACAGAGCTGAAATCCCAAAAAAGAAGCTGAGCTGCAATCCCAAAGGCACACAGTTTGAATCCACCAACTGCTCTGTGGAAGAAGGATGGGGAATCTCCTCCTGTAAGATGTACAGCCTCTCAAAAGCTGCTGGAGGGTCAGCTATGGGTCATATCCAACTTGATGGTACATAACAACAACATGATTTAGGAGGCAGAAGTCCAGATTCAGGGTGCCAGCCCCAGGCCATGTCTCTCTGCTGCAGGAAGGTCTTTGTTTTCTTTAGCATCTGGAGGCCTAGTGTCCACTGGAGAGCTCCCTGGGGCTTTTTGCCTTTGCTGGTATCAAAGAGCTTCTGTGGCAGCAATCTGAAGCCAAAGGACACACACTACTCTTGGCTACTCTTCCCTCGTGGCACTGAAGTCTTCTCTCAGGCCTGCTTTCCTACCCTTTGATCTCTTGGATGATTATCACTCATTGTCACTGAATAGAAACCGACTAATGGATGACCCTGCAGTGAGTATTCAGAAGCTGTAAATTACACAGAACATTTCTCACCTTCCTCCTGTAGAGCTTCTGGTAGATTTGAGCCACCTGCCTTTGGCATGGCAGCACAAGTCCCTACTCACCAGGCCATCAGAGCTTTCTTGTGAGATAAAAGCCTTAGGAAAATGCCCCTTCCACTGATCAGATTAGGGTTAGGAGGGTAAGATTCAGGAGTGCTGCGGCCTCCTCTTGACCCTCGCACACCATTTGGTTTAGCAGACCACGGGGGTCATTATGACTTCCACACCATGTCACTGCATGCACGGCATATTTTGGGGGACACAATTCAATCCAGGACAGATATTCGAAAAATCCTGGTATTTAAATTTAGACCTGCAGCATCAGTATCACCTGGGAGCTTGTTAGAAATGCAGAGGCTTGGGCCTCTCCCAAGACCTACAATCAGAATCTTAAATGTAAAAAGGTCCACCAGTGACTCATATGCACATTAAAGCTGGAAGCACACACTGCTCTAAGAGAATCATGAAGGACAGAGAGAGGCCCAAAACCTAGCCCTTTGGGGGCACAATTTCTCCATGTAGGCAAGACCATTCCCTTTACTTGACTGGGGGGAGAAAATAAAAAATAGCTGCTACATCACAATTACAAGTACAAAACACAATTGTGAAATGCAGCAATCAGACTCATCATTAATGTATTGCCAGCAAAATCAGCTGTCCTCAAATATAGGGAATGATTCATTTTTTGGTTAATTTAAAAATTCTGGTTTTAGATTAACAAATGGCTCTTTTGTTCTCTTGTTCCTCAAAATTTATAATGGCTTTTTTGTGGGGCATTGTTATCTCTATATAAGACTGAAAAATTATTCTATTGTTCAGTAACACCTCATCCTACAAAAACATGGATTTACACAGGAAATAGACTTATTTTTTATTTTTTAAAGTGCCATCACTTAAAAAGACCCCACTGTTCTGTGAAAACAAAAAAGAAAAAGAAGACAGATTCTACTTGGTTATAACAGAGCAGATCAAACCAGCTGTTTTATTTCATTAAGTATTGATCCCAAAGAGACTTAACAGAAAATTAAAATTGGGAGGAAAGAAACTATCCAGGGAAGTCTTGTCTTTACTAAAAACAAAGAAATAAAGAAGGAAAAGGGGATATCAATAAGAAAGGAAAAATGAAATACAAATTTTAAAAAGGCAGTCCTTGGGTTAAGACTATCCTATTTTTATAAAATCATAATTAAGAGTCAACCAACCCTCCTAAAATACCAGGGTCACTAAATGAACCAGTATCAGGGTTTTATTAAGAACAAGGTAGGTGTCTAAATCTGCCAGTTTCTACCTCTGAGTTCTGTCTCACCTCAGGCTGCAATCCCTTGTGAAACTGATAAGGTGGGAAAGCAGAAAGAAAGAATGTGACATTTAGGAGACCTGGAAGACAGAGCCGGAACAAAGATAAGTACTCAGGCAAGGGAGGCAGGCAGGCAGCGGCAGAAGGGCACACACGCACAGCCTGGGTTCTCTCTCCACTGCTGTAGAGTCACACTTTGCTCTGCACTGTCTGAGGTCTGGGCTGTGCCCACCCCTATAAAGTCTGCCTGTAGTGGCACATCGTGGCACAGTCAGGCAATGTAGGTTGACCTGCCTGCAAGTTGCTATAGCACAGATCTTGTCTAGCTCTTCTGTGGCAGCAGCCAACCACAGCCACTAGTATCCTACCTAAAGAAGTTCATGGACTGGTCCCAGGAACAATTAGTCAGTACTTTGTGATCAATAGAAAAACATTTTTTATTATTATTGTTGTTGTTTTTGTCATGTGCTGTTAAGTTGGAATTGACTTATAGCTGACTCTACCAGCAGGTTGTCAGAGGCTGTAAATCACATGGTAGGAGATTCACCGTCTTGTTCCCTCTGAGCAGCTGGTGGATTCAAGCCTCATGCCTTTAGATTGGCAACAAAACTCCTTACCCACTAGGCCACCAGAGCTCCCTTTATTCTCAGAATTGTTGTTATGTGCCCTCAAGTCAACGATGACTCACAGCTGACTTGATGAACAGAAGATCTGACACCTATCCTATCTTGCAACACTGTCACCATCTCTGATAGCCTTAAGCCCACTGTTAACAGTCACTGTGTCAATCCATCTTGTTGAAAGTCTCCTTTTGTATAATGACCCTCCACTTTTCCAAGCAGTAAGTCTTACTCCAAGGACTAGCCCCTCCCAACAACATGCCCAAAGTATGTGAGATGAAACCTTACCATCCTTGCCTCCAGGGAGCACCCTGGTTGAACTTTATTTCTATTGTCTTAAGGGAGCTTGGGTGATGTGTCCATAGAGAGTTCTGCTGCTAACCCAAAGGTGGCTCCTGTCTTGTGGTTTGAATTCACCAGGGACTCGGTAGGAGAAAGATGGGCAATCTCCTCCTGTGTGATTTACAGCCTCTGAAAACCTGCTGGAGAGTCAGCCAGGAGTCGATTCCAACTTAAAAGCACATCACAACAACAACAACAATGTTTTTATATTGATCACAAAGTAGTTCCCAGTTATTACTGGGAACCAGCAGGGTCAGCTATGGTTCTGACTCAATGGCAATGAGTTTTGAGTGTATTATTATTACAAAAGTGTTTTAATATATCTAGAAGTGCTTCTTTTTAAAAATTTTATTTTATTAATTTTAATGAACATTTACAGAGTGCTTTTTAAATATTCTTTATGTATACATTATATATATATATATATACACACACACACACATACATACATATACACACTTTTTTTATATACCAAAACAAACATCTTGGATATAAATTGGACCAAAATGTCCAGACCACACACAAATCCAACTGAGAGAGATACGTAGGATAGGAATTTGTTCATAATCTGAGGGCTACAGTACACAACTGACCTAGGACTCTGGAAAAGTTCTCAGTTAACTCCAGACTTAAATAGTTCACGTCTCAAATTTCAAGGTGTCATTTCTTTGGGAATAAATAGCAGCATTCTGAAAGCACTGGTTGTGTATTTCCAAGTCCTGTTTGGCCAGGTTGACATGGTAGGTCTGAAGGAAATGAGATAGTCCCCGTGTTTCTGGAATCTTGGAATCGGCTGGGGAGAAGCGCACAGGTCACTCCAACCTGGAATCCCTCCAAGTGAGTTGGGGACTTTAAGTACTACTTAGGAAGTTTCCTGTCATGAAGTTAGAAAATTCATTTTGAATTTTTAACCCATGTATCAGTCTGTAAGGTGCTCAAAGGGAACTCTGGTAACGTAGTTTATAGTGAGTTGTGTTGCCAACCTGCAGGCTACACTTCTCTGGCAATTCTTATCTACCAGCAGCTCCGCAAATGGAAAATGGGCAGATTCTTCTGATTGTGGTTTACAGCCTGGGAAGATCAGTGGAGGGTCTGTGGGAATCTACTTGAAAGCAATGAGTTGAGTGCTACAGTCATTTAATTGGCATGATATTGTCATTTCTGATACGCAGCATTTTTTACATTCTAGATTGCCCAGGCATCTATAAAGTGAAAAAGAAATAATGGGGGGGAAATAAAAGAAAAATTTTATTTTTTAAAAAGAAAAGAAATAATGAGGGGAAATTCTACTCAAGGTCTCCTGAGATAGCAAAGCCTGCCGCACAACCCTTTTTTCCCCTTTCTACACTGGAAGCTGAAATGACACAAGATATGTTAAGATTCAAGATATTTGGCTAAAAAGGCCTCAAGTAATTCTATGGAGCTTATGAATTATTAATGATGACATGAAAAGCCAGCTTCAGCACAAAGAGCTGAGTTATAACCAAGTGCATTGAATGATGAAAATACATAAGAAACCAATAAAATATTTCATCGAAACAAAGCACTGTTGTTCTGATGGATGGAAAAACTCTGAATGGATACATAAATTATGGATTAAAACTAGGGTAGGAAAAATTGTTGGAAATAGCAATTTTTTTTTCTTTTAAATATCCCATGAGCTGCCAAGATAGATTTTATGAGGCATTAGCCTAAAGCATCAGAGTAGCTAATTTCCTCAGGCAAAAAGAGTTGCAAAAATTATCAAAATGCAGATGAGACCTAGGTATTGGAGATGGACACGCACTTCATCTTGTTTCAGGGGCTAATGGGCTGGCTGAGGCAAATGTGGTGGGTTCAGTGGTGGTTTAACTGGGTCACATTTGCTCAGGGATGCTGGCTATGGAAGTGTGTCTCCTCAAAATATGTGCTGTAAATAGTACCTAATTCCTAAAGTTGTGGATAGAATCCATTTGGGAATACCGTTTCATTTGTTATTTATTCTTTAAAGTCAATCACTTTTGAGATCTAAAAGAACAAAATTAGACACAGATGACATTAAGCACAAATGAGGAAAAAATGACAGATGCTACACGGAGGTCTCCCGAGAATGTGGGGAAGAAGGCTGGAGAAGATGAAAGTTGTCCTCTGTCCCTGTCTTCAAGCCCAGAGAGGACAGAAAGAGCCTTACCCTGAATTTGGACCTGAAGTCTCCTGAATAATGAGGAAATAAATTACTGTTCATTGAAGCGATCTACTTGTGTAATTTCTGTTACAATAAACTCACATAACTAAGACAAAGGGGACCATTTATCTTTTTCTCAATTGCATAAAATCCATAACAAAGGAAGTCCTAGATGAGTGGAAGGTTAGTTCTAAGACTGTTGTTGTTACGTGCCTTAAGTTAGAACCAACAGCTGACCCTCCAGCAGGTTTTCAGAGGCTGTAAATTACTGCTCCCATCTTTCTCTCACGAAGCATCCAGTGAATTCAAATCACCTGTCTTTGGTTTTGAGGCACAACTCCTTACAATTAAGCCACGAGGGCTTCTTAGTCCTTCAGTTATTATGACAATTATGGAACTGAATGAGAAACAAATCCCATGTACAGGTGTCCAAAACAGGAAGAGCCTAAGTCCTCAGTCAGGAAAGCACTAGAAGTGTCCAGTGGGTGGCCACACAGCCACAAGCTTCCAGGGGACTTGACAATGAAGCAGGAGTCACGAGAATGGAAAGGGTAGCAACTCTTTGGTAGAGGTCTTGTACCTTTATTTCATCACTCCTGCCTCTTTTTGGAGGTTTCCATGACCTGTGTCCCCATCCTAGCTCTGGCTTTCAACGTGAATAGCTTTAACCACTCCAAAGCCAAGGATATTTGGTAGACTCAGTCCAATCCTTATTTTGAGTGCTTGAAAAATACTGTCACCCAAGCAAACTTAATAGCCTAAATAAAGAGGTTTCACGTGACTGTAGCCAGCTTTTAAAAGACCAAAAATAGATAAGTTCAGAGTTTTTTTACATAAGATGTCAAATGAAGAAAGTTAATTTCTTTAGAAAAACTCTATTTTTTTTCCTTCAATAATTTCCTCTCTAAGTTTTCAGTTCTTCACTTTAGAAAACTTACCTACACATAGGACTGCAACAGATGTCTAAATGTCTCCAGAAACTTTTTTGCACACCTGTTTCCATGTCTGTGTTCCTGACAAACTGAACTAACAATTTAATTCCTGCTGTTCTTTAAGGATGTAGCCAAGCATTTATCAAGAAGTGTTTTCAGTCCTCTCTTAAGCAATGATATAGCCAAAATGGTGTATCTATGTGATAGGAATTGACACAGAGAAAGAAATAGGAGAACTGTCTCATCCAATGACTAGGCTTAATACTTACTTATGGCCTACTGCATCTCCAGAGCAAGGGAACATTGCATGGCTTCATATTAGGAAAGCTGTGCAACAGGGTTGTACTCTTTTCTCCATTCGTATTTGATCTGAATGCTGAAAGGTGATTTCTGGTGGTTGGGTGCTGTTAGGTGCCCTTGAGCTGACCTTGACTCATAATGACCCTATGAACAACACATCATGGGACTTCTGCCCTATCTTGTTTCATCCTCTTGACCTCTACCATGCTCCAGCCCATGTCACAGTTACTGTGCCAATCCATCTTGTGAAGGTCTTCATCTCTTTTCCTGACCCTCTCTACCTCTTCCAGCAAAGTGTCCTTTTTTCAAAGATTCCTGAAAACAGATTTGATTCCAGGTTTAAGTGGTGTCTAAGGGTGATAGTCTTTGACAAAATCTGCTAACATGTATCAGACTAGTGATTCTGGTGTATTTTCTTATGATTTTGAGATTTGTTCCACATTTTCTCCTGCTCACTGTAGGAGCTTGTGTGTCATCAACCAGAGCAGTCAATAGTGGTAGTGGGGCATCCTCTACTTCTGGTTTCAAGGTAGCGAAGACTGAGGGAGTGCGGTCCATTCATTCTTGGGATTGTTTCCTTAAGTCTTTGGTTTTCTTCACTCTTCTTCATTCCAGACAGGTAGAGAAGAGAGCAATAACCGAATCTTAGAGGACCAATTGCAAAATTTTAAGACCCAGGTGCTACTCACCAATGTAGGATGTAGGATATTGTCCCTGTGAATTATGTCATGCCAATTTATCTAGATTTCTGCAAGCTCAATGAATCATTTTCTCAAAGTGCTTGGATATGGTTAAGAGATTTTCATAATTTTGCTCTATTATTTATGTGTTCTACTACACTGTTTTGTGGCATTGTCATCTGCATAAGGCATTGATGATGAGTGTTTCTCCAATCCTGATGTCACATTCCTCCTCATAAAGTCTAGCAACCTGAATGATCTGCATTGTATATAGATTGAAAAGATACGGAGATAGGATGCATCCCTGATGCACACCTTTCCTGATTCTGAACCATAAAGTGTTTCCCTGCTCTGTTCTGACTATGGCTTCTTGATCCAAGTATAGATTTCAATGAGCACAATTAAGTTTTCTGGGGTACCCATTCTTCTCAAGAGGTTGAGATTGGTGATAACTTCAGCTTGCTTGGTTCCACAATCAATGCTCTTGGCACCAGCAGTCAAGAATTCAAAAGGTGAATTGCATTGGGAAAAATCTGCTATCAGGGACCTCTCTAGAGTACTGAAAAAGTAATAATGTCAGTCTGGAGACTAAGGTGTGCCTGATTCAGGACCCTGTCTTCACAATTAGTTGCTATGTTTCAGAAAGCTGGATAATGCCTAAGGATGATAGAAGAAGGATTAATGCCATCGAGTTGTGGTGCTGGAGAAGAGTGTTGAATATACTATGGACTGCCAGGAGAACAAATAGGTCTGTTCTGGAGAGGGTGAAACCAGGCTGCTTCCTGCAGGTGAGGATTTTGAGGCTCTGTCTCACATACTCTGTGCACAAGGCTATGAGGGACCAGTCATTGGAGAGGGACATCATGCTTGGAAGGGTAAAGGAACAATGCAGGAGAGGAAGATCCCAGATGAGATGGACTGACTCAGTGACTGGAACAATGGGATTAGGTCTGTTGGAGACAATGAGATTGGCTCAGTTATAGGGCAGGTTTCAGAGTTGAGTTGCAGGTGACTGTATGGCACAAAACAACAATAGCAACTGTACTATACTCATGAAAGTATTTTCAACATAGAGATATCCTTTGCCAAACTTATATATACTTCTGGGTCATTTAAATTTTAAACTCCTTCTGTGACAAAGGGACAAAAACATGCTTAAAGCAGCTTACATGATCACTACAATCTCCTAACCCATTTAACATGATCTCGCTGTAATCGTCCTAGTAAGGGCACAGGTCTAATGTGGAATACAATATTTGGTAGATTTTCATGGGTAAATAATTATCCATGAAATAAATAATAATCATTAAGTACAGAGAAAAGTAAAACTAATTAAAAAATAACTCTGGACTCCAAATAAGCTGCTTTTTAATTAAACACCATGTCCATGGGGGGAGGAGAAAGAGATAAGCCAAAAGTTTCACCACAGTGATTATTAAGAAATGATAAAATAAAGATCGCATGTGGAATAGGATGTAATCTAATTTCAACCTCATTCTGCATTAATGGCTAATAAAACACACGATAGATAACTTTGCCAAGAAAATTAGGTGGAACAAGGGATTATTTTCTGGCACCATTCCATAATAGTAGCAAAGAGGTACCCTTCCAGCTCCAAAGTAATGTACAAATTAAAGCAAGGCATAAACAGAGATCATGAAACAGCACTCATGGATTACAAATGCTTTAGAATACTTGCTCAGGTGCTGTGGGAGAAAGCAGCACTAGAATTTGTAAAAATAACAAAAGGGCTTATGAAATGAGCAATAGTAATTGTATATAGTGTGCAACATTTAAAACACCATATATGGTGTGATCAAATTAAACAGTTACCCTAAAGCAAACATAAGAAAGTAAGTAGGGGGCAGAGAAACTAGATGACTGGAAACAGAATGACTAAAATGGAAACAATGAGAATGCTTACATATTGTCCAAAACCTAACAAACGCCACCAAACAATATGTACAGGAGTTTTTAAAAGCGGATCTAATTTGCTGTGTAAACATTCATCAGAAATATAATTACATATAGAAAAAGCGGGGGGGGGGGAACTACTGAAAGGCAGTTCAAAAAGCTATCTATAAAGCAGGATTTTCTACTTTCTTTCTGGTCTAAAAAATGTCATGTGGACACTATTAACCCAGTGACTCAGTCCCCATAGGAGAAGTCTAGATTTCTGCAGTAATTTCTTGGGAGGCAAGGATAAAGCAGTGCCTTATTTTTGCTTGTCAGTACTTACTGGTTTTCCACAATGTACTTCTACTGCTTCTATAATTATAAAAGGGTAGTTTCAAAATAGAAATTTTATGAAATGGGCATATGACAAATTTTTTGGTGACTTAATAAGGCATTCATTATCGTCTGTCATATAAAATTTATAAGAAATAGATATTGAAATGAGTAAGGGGAAAGTGGAGGTAGTTAAATAAAGGGTCTCAATGTTAATTATTTGACTTATAATGCTTTCATTTAATGAAGATACTTCCAATGCTTTCAATGTCATTTCACAAAAAAGATTGTGGATTATACATTTATATACTGCCTTGATTTTTTTATCACTGGAGGCTTAATAATATTTTCAGTTATTATTAAGGTATTAATATTTTAATACATCTTACATTATTTAATGTAATTACGTTAATAATATTCCTAGTTATTATTAACACAACAGCAATTATTATTAGATAGCACAGTAGAAAAGAGATTCTGTTAAATAAACTCACAAAGCATAAGAGATTCTAGACAGCACTGCATAATAACCAATTTGTTTCTTTTCTATCAGTAAGGTCAAGTTTAATGGTTTTCAGGATCAGCACTATATATGCAAATTAGATTCCTACAAAATAAGTAGCCATTTTAGAAGAGAAATACTCACCCTCTGACTGCTTGAAACTGAGGCAGTAAGCATATACATTACAGTCACTAAGAGGCTCAATTCAACCAAATAGGACCAGGAAACAATGACATGTCATTTCTTGAAAACTTCATGTTTAATTCATTAGGGTATAATATTTGAGAACTGTTTCCATTTAAATTTAAGGATGACCTTTGAAAAGTTCAATAATATTTTTTAATAAAAATTACTTAGCATATTTAATGAACTTATTTATAGGAAAATGAATTAGCATAGAGCTTGACATTGCTCCCACTTGTCCATGAGTTTGATAGAAGGTGGTGGCTTGTGTGCAGCTGCAGCTCTGGAAGCTATGTCACTGGTATGTCAGATACCAGCCTGATTAACAGTTGGCCAATTCTAGTGGAGCTTCCAGACTATGACAGACTAGGAAGGGAGACCCAATAATCAATTTCTACAATATTTAATAATGGAATATAGACTGTATAAAAGAAGAATCTTGGAAAACCAACTGTTATAAAACCAAAATGGAAAGTGTGGTTAATATCATAGGCACAGACAGCCATTTTCAAGGGAAAGATCCTAAGATTTATTATGCCAGGAAGGACACTGTAGAAGAAGATCAAGGAAGAATTCACCATAAAAAGCACAGATTTCAGAATCTCTCCTGAAGTAGAACACTGCCAGTGATAGGGTAATACTGAGAGGCTTAGAAGAAGACAGGTTAATAAT
The DNA here is from genome assembly GCF_000299155.1 of Elephantulus edwardii. Taxonomy (NCBI): domain Eukaryota; kingdom Metazoa; phylum Chordata; class Mammalia; order Macroscelidea; family Macroscelididae; genus Elephantulus; species Elephantulus edwardii. The sequence continues at coordinate 7,971,529 of NW_006399797.1, read as the reverse complement.
ATTCAAACAGGTAAACGTCAATAGTTATAGAAAGGCTTCAGGCCTTTTGTTCATAGGATCACTATGAGTTGTGCTTGACTTGTATGGAATCAACAACAACAACAAATAATGTTTGAATTCCATTCCACTAAAGCAATCAGTCCTTGGAGAAGGACATCATGCTCGGAAGGGTAGATGGACAGTGCAGGAGGGGAAGACCCCGGATGAGATGGATTGATACAGTAACTGGGGCAATGGGGGTTGGTGTGTCAGAATTAGTGAGTCTGGCTCAGGATAGGGAAGGTTCAGAGCTGCTGTACATAGGGTCGCTATAGGTCACAGGTGACTCAGTGGCACAAAACAACAATAACATACTATGAAAGGTTTGAAAGCAGGAGTGTCATCCACTTCCTAAACAACATGCCTCCAGAAACTCTATGAACTTTGATAAATGTCGATAGTTGTAGAGGGGCTTCAGGCCTTTTGTTTGTAGGGTCGGTATGAGTCGTGCTCGACTGAAAGGCAATCAACAACAATGCCAATGATGAAGAAATTTGGAGATGTTTACCAAATTTTCCAATCTGAGGCTGATTAAACATTTAAGATTAAGCAATTAAGATGCACTGAAAATGACTGATGATTAGAACGTGAGAGTTGGAAATAAAGAAAGCTGCAAACCCCACTGTTATCAAGTCAGTTCTGACTCACAGGAACTCCCATTCAGTCCCGAGGCAGGGAATCTTTCTGAGAGGAGATGGCTCATCTTTCAACACAGAGCAGAAAGTAAATTCGAACTGCCAAACTTGTAACTCACAACACAACACCTTACACCACCTAAGGGCTCCTCAAGAAGGATTAACAGTTGGGAAATATGGCCTTGGTGATGGTAATGACAACAGAAAAGGCATAAAATACTCCCCTCCCTGCCCACAGACCTTAGCTGAAGGCAGAGAATACTAGAAAGATGCTTACCTATGTTTTATCGATTAAAAAAAGGCATTCAACTGTGTGGATCATAACAAATTATGGAAAACACTGTAAAGAAAGGGACTTCTAGAAACTGTAATTATGCTCATGTGGAACATTTATATAAAGAGGCAATCATTAAAACCAAACATGAGGTTTAAAATCAAGAAATAAATGTGTCAAGGTTCTATCCTTTCACCCTGATTAGTCAATCCATACCGTGATTCTGATCCTTATCATAATCTGAGAAGATAGACTACACAAAAACAATATGGCTTCAGGATTGGTTGTTGTTATGTACCGCCAAGTCACCTGTGACTCATAGTGACCCTGAAGTCTGCCCTGTATTGTGTCGGTCTCACTTATTCCTACATACCAACCCCTACTGTCCCAGTCACTGTATCAATCCATCTCATCTGGGGTCTTCACCTCTTGTGCTCTCCCTCCACCCTTCCAACTATGACATTCTTCTCCAAGGATCAATCCATCCTGGTCACGTGCCCAAAGTTTGTAAGATGGAGCTTCAAAATCCTCACTTCCAAGGAGAAACGTGGTTTAACTCTTTCTAAAAGAGACTTATTTGTTTTCTTGGTGGTCCAAGGTATGTTTAAGACTCTTCTCCAGCACCACAACTCAAAAGTATCAATGCTTCTTCTATCTCCCTTAGACGTGATCCAGCTCTCTGATGCATAGCAAGTAATTGCCAAGACCATGGCCTGGATTAGATGCACCTTAGTTTCTAGACCAATATCATTGATTTTGGAAAGGTCCCTGACAGCACATTTACCTAATGTAATTTGTCTTCTGATTTCCTGACTGGTGGTGCCAAGAGAGTTGATTGTGGAGCTGAGCAAGTTGTAATTATTAACAACCTCAATCTCTTCTCCATCTATCATGGTGCTGCCAATTGGTCCAGTGGTAAGAATCTTTGTCTTCTTAATGTTGAGCTTCAATCCATAATCAAGTTCTGACTTCTGCAGCAAGCACTTCAGGCTCACCTCAGTTTCAGCAAGCAAGGTTGTGCCATCTGCATAATGTAGGTTGTTGATGAGTCTTCCTCCAATCCTGATGCCACATTCTTCCTCATAGAGTCCAGCCTCCAGAATGATCTTTTCTGCATATAGATTGAAAAGGTATGGTGACAGTACACATCTCTCAAGTACTCCCTTCCTGATTTTGAACCATGCATTGTCTCCCTACTCTATTCTGAGCACTGCATCCTGGTCCAAGTATAGGTTTCACATATGCACAAACTAAATGTTCTGGGATTCCCATTCTCCTCAAGGTTAACCACAATTTGTTGTGATCAACATGGTTAAATTTCTTTTTTTAGTCAATGAAACACAGATAGACATTCCTCTGGTACTCTCTGCTTTCTGCCAAGATCTACCTGACATTGGCGATAATGTTTCTAGTGCCATGGCCTCTTCTAAATACAGCTTGTATTTCTGGTAGTTCTCTGTCAATGTACTCTTCCAGTCATTTCTGGATAATCTTCAGCAGGATATTGCTTGTGAGTGACACAAATGATACTGTAGGATAATTTCCACAGTCTGTCAGGTCGTCTTTTTTTGTAATGGGAATAAATATGGATCTCTTCCAGTCAGTTGGCCAGCTGGTATAAAAGTAATTAAAATCCTGTGGTATGCATATGACACAATCTTTCTTGCTGAAAACACAGACGACTTCAAAAATTTACTGACAAATGCCAAAGCCTATTGGATTACACTTCAACACAGAATCTCCAAAAGACCTCTCAAATAAGCTAATAAGCAAACTAAAGATACGTGGAAGAAAGGCTAAAGTTGTCAAAGATTTTATTTTACTTAGATCCACAAACAATGCCTATGAGAATGAGAAATCAAATGACATTGGGTAAATCTTCTGCAAAGGGTTGTTTAATGTGCAAAAGAGCAAGAATGTCAGTTTAAGGATTAAGGTGTATTTGACATAAGACACATTCTGTGTTGTGTTGGTTTGGGTTTTATTTTTACTAAATCACCTTATATACACATGAAAGTTAATGTATAAAGAAGACTAAAGAAGAAAAGAATTATGTTGCTAGCCAATAATATTGTATATAACATGAAATGTCAGAAGAATGAACACATCTTTCTTGGGAGAGAAACAGCCTAAATGGTAATTAGAAGCAAAGACAGTGAGACTTAGTCTCATACACTTTAGACAGGAGGGACATGTTCCCAGAGGAGGACAATATGCTTGATAAAGAAGAGGGTAAGTGAAAATGAGAAAATCCTCATTCGGAGGGACTGACAGTGGAATGCTGGTGATATAGTGTGCTATGCGTTTCATGGCTAACCAGTGTTAGAATACCAGTTTGTTCCAGCAACAGTACTCTTGTAAAAATTTTTAGTCTTGGAAACCTGTGAGTTAGATAGACTTCAAAGTAGTGGATGTGTATAAATTATAACAGATAATGTGATTCACTAAAGGCAATCAATACAAAGCAGTTAATGCATCAAGCCCTGGTAGATAACTCTCAGAAAGCTTCCATCACTATACTTGTACCTTTCTGATGGCATGTATCACTTTTATTTTATATTTGGTGGTGGTTGTTATTATAAGCTGTCGCGACACTATGCACAACAGCTCTGAACCTTGCCCTGTCCTGAGCCAGTCTCACTGTCTTCAATACATCTACCCATTTACCCCAGTTACTGTGTCAATTATTCTCATCTGGGGTCTTTCTCTCCTGTGCTGTCCCTCCTCCCTTCCAAGCATAAAGCCCTCCTCCAAGGACTGGTCCCACCTGGCCACATGCCCAAAGTATTTGAGACAGAGTTTCAAAATCCTTGCCTCCAAGGAGTAACTTAGTTTTACCCTCTTCAGGACAGACATTTTAGTTTTCTTGGTGGTCCACAATATGTTCAGTAATCGTCTCCAGCACAACTCAAGAGAAATCAATTCTTCTTCTATATTCCTTAGTCATTGTCCAGCTCCCTAATGCAAATCAAGTAATTGTGAAGACCAAAGCCCGAGCCAGATGCTCCTTAGTCTCCAGACTGACAGTGTTGCTCTTCAGTACTCTGGAGAGGTCCCTGACATCAGATTTTCCCAGTGCAATTCATCTTCTAATTTCCTCACTGCTGATGTCAACAGTGCTGCTTGTAGAATAAAAGTAGTTTGTTTCTTCTCATTTCACTTTGACTGCCCAGTGTTTATCACAACTACAAAGTAAGGATCTTTGCAATCATGTCTGTGCCATTTTAAACGCCATAAGGATAAGGATTACACAATACGGCTCTTATAACAAGAATACCCAATAGTAAGGACCTAAGAAAAAATTTTGAGATAATTAACACAATAAGGGTTCTTCCACCGTATAATTTGAAAATTATTCAGTCCCTTTGATGGGTGAGTTTTTCAGACACTCACAAGTTTGCAGAACTTAATAACTAGTTTTCATTGACTTTATGATGCACATTTTCTCTCACATATGTTTTATAATTGATAATGTCTTAATGATCAGGTATTGTTTAATTGGCAGCATTATTTTGTTGAAGAAAGTAACGTTTTAATCATGGCTGGTATTTTAGAATCAATAAAATATAATATTTCTACTTTTATCTCAATATGCAAATGACAAAAACTCCAAATACTTACATCAATTAAATCAGAAAGGTCATGAATGTAATACTTGAAAACTGAGGCATTGGTTGCTTCAAGGGTTAGGAGATACTCATTCCGTGCCTTGATGGACTTTAGCTTATTTTCAGAATACTTTGCTTGTCTCTGGAAATGAAGAAGGTTCAGGCATTGGGAAAGAAAACAAAGCCATTTTAAAAACAAAGCAGAGAAACGTGTGATACACAAGTTTTTATTAATCTAAACAATTTATTCCACACATATAATTGGCCCTCCTCGTCTTTAGTGAAAAGTACACTTTGCGTCTGATTTAAACAATAAAACTGAAACCAGTTATAGGGAATAATAACAATGCAGTTGGGCTTCAGGCCCATTGACAACAAAATCTCTTTGTTAATATTCCAGTTCTCTACAATGTGTACTGAATTCTTGGCGGTCAACACTAAATGATGTCCAGCTGTTATTACAGGATTGTTTCTTAAACAGTTTTTATGCCGTTGGGAGGAAACGCATGAAACACAGAAATTTATAAGGTGTGCATATCAGTTCCTGCATGGATTTTCTTAGTATTGTCACCTCAAATAAGGATAGGATGTGACCTCACAATGATGACATTAATATATTTTTACTTACCTTTTCTTTCATTTTTTCAATTTTCTTGACGGAGCTTCTCCTCTGGTGTCTCTCTTCCAGTCTAATATGAAAGACAGGGTCACCAGATCTTCCAATTTGTTTTTCTTCTTGTTTCTCGGCCTCTTTCAGCTTACTCTCTGCACTAATGCTCTCTGCATGATACATATGGTATGTTTTCATCACCTGTGAAAAAGTTACCCAATTGTTAAAAGATGTCTGTAATTTAGAAAGTGAATGGGAGCCTTATATGACGTGTGTGGTAAAACTATTACTTTAAAACTGGCAGAGAAAAGCCAGATTGCCAATAGCACAGATGAATTATGTACTTCCACTTCCACATAAAACAAATAGGAATATGCTAATTCACGTGCCAGGAAGAGGCACTAATTGGACAGGCTTTGATGAAAAAGTGACTGATAGAGACTTATTCATGCTTTCAACATATTTGAAGAGTTTTCTTAAGCTTAAGCTTAAATGTGCTTCTCTAAAATCTCTACTGCAGTATTTATTTAAATAAATAATTTGTTCTTGGATAAATCTTAGCTTAACCTTGGAATTATAAAAAACCACAAGTAAGTATAAGCCTTACTGGAGGGGTTTTATTGGTCATACATTTACTTGTTAGGATACAAAATGTAGATAAATGGTTCACATATAGGCTTTGTGTGGTGGGGTTGGATTTTTCCCCCCTATTTTAGGTATTGGTACTTTCATTAACATCAACCAATTTCTTAACAAGAGCTAAAACACAAACAAAATAACTTTTACATATTTGGAGTATGACTAATGCTCTGTTATTACTTGGAAAAAAATTCATATGTATTAGTATATAGTTTTATCAGAAATGATAATTTATTTTTAAGTGTTGCTTAAACTACACAGAAACCTTTTTTTGTGATTTCAACAAAAGTTTACAGAAAAGTTGGATTTTTATTTACTCATTGTTGCACATTTTCCTCCCTATCCACCCCCCCCAGTTCACATTTTTTCTTTAAATATTTATTCATTGTTGCACAATTTCCTCCCTTACCTCCCCTCCCCCAGTTCACTTTGCTAAGGGCCTCTTCTCTTGACTGCTGTCATACAAATAATGCCTAATCATAATAGTTTCTTTTTAATAGTTCTTTCCTTCATCTGTTCCAATGTGGTGTTCAGTATATATCTTCTGTTTACTTAGTTTCTTCCAATCCCCTTGTCAATCCTGCTTTAGAACATGTAGATTTTTTTAAAAAAAATTTGCTATTTTTCTCAGTATGAAAATGTCAAAATCAAATAGAACTATTCTTAACTTTTTTACTATCTTGTCTGACATTTGACATTCATGGACTCAGTAAAATTCTGACTAGTTTGCATATCAAAGATGTATCTCTAGCTGTAATAAACGTTGAGGGACAAAAGGAGAGAAATGATGGCTGTGGTAGCTATGAGTAAGTGTCAGCGTGGCTTGACCATGATTCTTAGGCAGTTATGTAATGATATAATCTGGCAGTTACAGAATGATGCAGTCATCTTTCCAACTGTGATCTGCTGTGGTCATCCTCTACTTATTGATTTTTGCCTAACAATATGGTCTTAAGAACCAAGCATGTTAATTAGCAAGGAGTGAAAGCAATACAGAAAAAAAGACAGACATGAGACAAAGTCATCCAGACAAACCATCAGTAAGATTCTGGCATAAGACCTGCCAATGTTTTCCCTATAAATAAATATGAACATTCCCCTCCTTCACTTAAAATTATTTACATAATTTTGCTTTGGCAAAATTGAGACCAAACTACATTTATAACTTTTAATTTTTTTTCTCATCCTAAATTATCAGAACTTTTCTCCATATTACTAAATAGTTTGGTAAAACCTAATTTCATGAGCTTCAACTTTTTATATGATTGTGTTATAAATCATTTAACTAATTTCTTATTAGGGCATTTTTAGGATATTTCAAGTTTTCTTTATAAATAAAACCCTGTTAAAAATCATCTTTATTCCTTCTTGTTTTATAAAGGACATCTATGTGATCAAACAGAATGTAAAAATGACCAAAAAAATCATTAATATCATACACAAGCAAAATACTGTAGAAGGTCATTCAAAACTAGCTAGAACAGAATATAAGCAGAGGACTGCCAGAGGCTCAAGCTGGATTTAGAAGAGACCATGGTACTAGGGATATCACTGTTGATGGCAAATGGAGGGCCAAAACAAAGGATACTAGAACAATATCTATTTGTGCTTTATTGACTATGTAAAGGCATTTGACTGTGTGTATCATAACAAATTGTGGATAACATTGAGGAGACTGGGAATTTTAGAACACTTGGTTGTGCTCATACAAAACCTATACCTAAACTATTAAGTTTATTAAAATATGCTATTGTGAATGGAGCAAGGGAACACTACATGGTTTAAAATTTAAAAAAAGGAGTGCATCATGGCTGTATCCTTTCTCCATATTTATTAAAATGTATGTTGAGTAAATTATCTGAAAAGCTGGACTCTCTGAAGAAGAATGTGGCTTCAGGATTGGAAGAAAACTCATCAATAACCTTTGTTATGCAGATGATACAACCTTGCTTGCTGAAAGTGAGGAGGACTTGAAGCACTTGCTGCAGAAGGTTAAATACTTCAGCCTTCAATATGCATTGCATATCAATATCAAGAAAACAAAAATTCTCACCACTGGACTTGTGAACAACATCACGGTATGTGGAGAAAATATTGAAACTGCCAACAACTTTATTTGGATTCACAATCAATACACTTGGTGCTATCAGTCAGGAAAGCCAGAGAATTTTTGCACTGGGCAACAGAGACCTCTCAAATTATTGGGGAACGATGATGCCAGTTTGAGGACTACTCTGTGCCTTATTCAGGCCATGACCTTTTCAGTCACTTGCTATGCATCTGAGAGCTGGACAAGACATATGGATGACAGAAGAAGAATTAATGCCTTTAAGCTATGGTCTTGGAGAAGAGTGCTAAATATCTCATGGACTGTCAAAGAAAAAACAGATATGTCTTCGAGAAGGTGCAGCCAGAGTGCTCCTTGGAGGTAAAGATGATAAAGCTTCATCTTACATACTTTGGGCAGGCTTCTAGAAGAAACTATTCTTTGGGGAGGAACATCTTGCCTGCAAAGGTGGAGGCATGGAAAGACAGGAAGACACTCAACCCCATGGATGGATGCAGTGACTGCAGCAATGGGCCCAAGTGTCAGGGATTGTGAGCATGGCACAGGGCAGGGTTCTGACTGCCCAGTTGTTCATAGGATGACTATGAGTCGTACTCGATTAGATGGCACCTAACAACAACAACAACCACAACCATTTACTATATATCAAATTTAAGAATACATAAACAAAAAATTTTAATGTTTTCCATATGTAATATTTTTATATCCATCTATAATGGAGTTCTTATGGCAGAGTCTATAATGAACCCAAAGGTGTGCTGCTCCAGTGGTTCGAATCCATCAATGAGAGGATCAATGGTTCTATAAGAGGAAGATGGAAAGTATCATCTCATTTAAAATGAAAGTTTCAAAACCTGATGGAAGATTGCTTTAAGCGGGAACCAAATTGAGAGCAGACAGTGTTCTATCTATGCTGTTGTTTTTGTGTTCTGTCATGTCAGCCTGGACTCAAAGTGGACCCTCCAGTGGGTTTTCAGAGGCTATAAATCACACTGGGGGACACTTGCCCATCTTTTTGCTGCAGAGCAGCTGGTGGATTCCAACCACCTGCCTTCTGGTTGGCAGTCCAACTCCTTACCACGAGGCCACTAGCGCAACCTGATGAATCTATAATTTTATATCATTTTAGTTATACAATTTCTATGAAATGTTTTTAAATTTATGACATGTTTCCTAGAACAAATTTCTAGAAAGTCATAGGGTTAGGAAATATTCACATTTTTTTCAGGCTTTTGAAACTCAATTTACAGTGTGATGATTTGAGAAGCAAGGGAACCTATGTTGTTAACTCTCTAAGCTTTAGCTAATATTAGTGCTTAGCACATTTTTATCTCAAATAATTGATAAAAATGTATTTCTTAGGTACAGAAGAATTAAAGCCATAGACTTTCAGAGATCTTCTTGAAAATTTGTTTTCAAAAACAATTTTGGTTTGCTTTTATACACAGATCTACACATCTGTGCTAATTCGGAAATCTTTTTATCTTTTTTTTTTTTTTTAATCAATTACACTTTTCCTAGAAATAACATCCTTAAGAAGTGATGACTCCAGTGCAGCTGAGGTATCGAGGAAGAAACCAGAATTTAGCATCCAAGTTATGTGTGGCAACACAGTCTCATAAATCATATTCAGTTCTTACTCACAGACGGTAGATTTTACTACATTCCCAAATAGCCATCTGATATTCTGAGCCCATTTTATACTGAAGGCAATGTTATTTAGATTTTGAGGTTACTGTGTTCTGAAGGAGTGTGTTATTCTTGAAGAGTGGAACATGGGGTTAATGAGCACCTTTGCTTATTTTAATAAAAGTTTATGATTCCTTTCCTTAAGATGTGATCTAGCAAATCCTATTAAAGGCACTTCTGAACCAGAAGAGAGGCTGGAGTAAATGACAAAATAGCTGCAGCTTTTCCTGGGCTGTGTGTAATTGGAAAGTTGCGTATTTTCAGTAATTATCAAACCTTTACGTGGGAAGTTGGGTTGGTTACTCCAGTTTGAAAGAAAAACAAAATAGCATCAGGAAGCAGCTTGGCAGCTGGAGAATGAGAAGGGAGTCACCCTGCAGCTGGGCAAACAGCGAGGTCAATGAATCTACTACACACCTTGCGTTTCTAAGGCCTGGCTCTGTTTATATTCCCTGTCTGAGGCAAACCACAGACTATTTGGGTCCTGGTTGCAGTTACACCTTAAAATGAGAGAATGTAAAAACCCAAGTGTGCGCGTGCGCACACGCGCGCGCGCACACACACACACACACACACACACACACACTGCTTAGCTATGTGTACTCTTTTTTTTTTTCTAAGACAGAGAGGAAGAAAGGAAAACACATGATTCTCATCACATTTAGATGCAATGACAATGCAGACAACCTTGGGTATCTGAGAAACATTTCTTTTAAATACATTACAAAGAATAGACCTGAACTCCTAATTCTTGCTATCCTTGGATTCAAAGGCCAAGAGTAAAGAGATAACTTCCCAAACCAAAAAGCCTTTGTATAAGAGAAGGCACACGGAGCTGGCTGCCAGCATGGCGTTTCTCATTAACTAGGCAGTGATGAAAGAAAACATTTGAGTCTGACCTACCACTAGCACGAAAAGAGTATAAATATTATCTCATCACAATGTGTCTTAGCACAATAGCTGAGGATTTTCTACCCAGCACAGTGGTAATTCCCAGAACAGAAATTTCTTTGTTCAGCTTTCCACTTTGACCTAGGGTTTCCACTGTTCTCTAAAATGCTAACAGTTAGAATGAGTGAATTTCTAAAGTTGGGAAGAACAACACTAAAAGCTTTCTGAGCACTCTAATTGCAGATAATGACTGCCAGTACAAACTGCATTATTTAAAATGTTAGCTGTTGACAGAAGTTAAGTGTGTTTTATATTTAAAATAAAACAACATACAGTGCTCTGTTCTAAAGGGAAGCAAAGAAAAGCTTTTACTTATAAAAGAGTATTCTGAAAATAGTGAAAAGTAAATAACAACTTCTCCATAGGTTCAATGCAAACACAAGCCTTTGCATAACAAATATCATGATAGGCATATATCCATATACACCAACAACATACTTTCCTATTTTAATTTGTTTCTGTTCAATATTATGCATAAGTCTCCATTCAACTCACTTAGTTTCTTTTTCCTTCTATTTTCCCCCTTACTGTAGGAAAAATAAAGTCAAGTCAAAAGTGACTGCATTCATGAACTTCTTTCTATAGAACCTCTGTAGTAACTAGGGAGCTCTGGTGACCTAGTGGTAAGAAGCTGTGCTATAATCCCAAAGACATGCGGTTCAAATCCACTAGATGCTCCACAGGAAAAGGGTGAACAATCCCCTCCCATGTGATTTGTTGTTGTTAAGTACTACTGTTGAGTTGTAGATGACTCATAGCAACCATATGAACAAAAGACCTGAACCCTGCTGTATAACTATCATTTCTCTGAGTTTATATGTGATTTACTGCCTCTGAAAACCTGATGTAGGTTCAACTATGAGCCAGTTCTGACTTGATGACACACAATGCTAACAATAACTACTGCAAATACACTTCCCCACCCTGTCTTTGTTAGAGAGAGGCCTATGAGATGTTTCTGATACTAACCTTATACTTCATGTTAAAATAATTTAATACTTGGAATAAATCTCAATTCTTACATGTTAAGAAATCACTGTGTCTGAACCTAACATGTTTCAAGAGAAAATCAAGGGATTAAAACCATAGGTTCTGTTTTTTGAGTCTTGACTTAGAAATCAGGAGTAGAACTAACAGTTATTAAATAGGGGATGCTATTTATCATCACTGTTCACTTTATAAGGCTGTTATGGATGGCAAATTTTATTACCCTTTGTGTGTGTGTGTGTGTGTGTGTGAAGTCTTACAGAGTGCTTACAATATATATGTACACATATACGTTTATATGTGTATTCTTACAACATCACACATATAGATGTATGTGCCTTTTTATGTGTATAGGGAGCCCTGGTGGCTTAGGGGCAAGCAGCTCCACCACAATCCTGAAGGCACATGGTTCAAGGCCACCAGCTGCTTTTTGGGAGAAGAATGGGCAACCTTCCATGAAATTAACTGTCTCTGGAAACCTACCATTGGTCGGTCCCAACTCTATGGTATTTAACAATAACAAGAAGATATGACTACATGTTGTTGTTATGTGCCATCAAGTCGTTTGCGACTCATAGCCACCCTATGGAGAAGAGCCATAAACGCCGTTCTATCCTGTGCCAACCTCACTGTCTCAAACACATTCATTCCCACCACTCCACTCACAGAATTGATCCATCTCATGGAGGGTCTTCCTCTCGCACCGTCCCTCCACTCTCACAAACGTGAAGTCCCTCTCCAAGGACCAGTCCCTCCTTGCAACATGCACAAAGTATGTCAGACGAAGCTTTAGAATCCTTGACTCCAGGAAACATTCTGGCTTCACCCTCTCCAGGATAAACCAGTTTGTTCTCCTAGCAGTCCATGGTATATTCAACACTCTTCTCCAGCACCACAACTCAAAGGCATCAATTTTCTTTCTTTTTTTTTTTTTTTAATCCATTTTCTTTCTATCATCCCTATTCACTGTTCAACTCTCCGATGCATAGCACATAACTGCAAAGACTACAGCCTGGATCAGGAGCACCTTAGTCTCCAGCCTGACATCGTTGCACTTCAGTACTCTTGAGAGGTCCCTCACAGCTGACTTTCCCAATGAAATTTGTCTCCTGATTTCTTGGCTGCTGTTACCAAGAATGCTGACTGTGGAGCCAAGCAAACGGAAACTGTTAACTATATCAATCTCTTCACCATCCATACTGATGCTGCCAGTTGGCCCAGTGGTGAGAATCTTTGTTTTCTTGATACTGAGCTTCAATTCATATTGAAGATTGCAGTCCTTGACCTTCTGCAGCAAGCGCTTCAGGTCCTCCTCAGTTTCAGCAAGCAGGGTTGTGTCATCTGCATAACACAGGTTGTTTACGATTCTTCCACCAATCCTGATGCCACATTCCTCCTCGTACAGCCCAGTGTCTTGGATGATCTGTTCTGCATACAGATTGAAAAGGTATGGAGACAAAATACATCCCTGACAGACCCCTTTCTTGATTTTGAACCATCCAGGGTGTCCCTGCTCTGTTCTGACGACTGCCTCTTGGTTCAAGAATAGGTTTCGCATTAGCACAATCAAATGTTCTGGGATTCCCATTCTTCTCAGACTCAGCCACAGCTTGTTGTGATCCACACAGTCAAAAGCCTTTGCATAGTCAATGAAGCACAGATAGACATTCTTTTGGTATTCTCTGTTTTCTGCCAAGATCCATCTTATATTAGCTATAATATCCCTAGTACCACGACCTCTTCTAAATCCAGCCTGCACATCTGCACCTCTGTTGACATATTGTTCTAAACGTTTTTGGATAATTTTCAGCAGAATTTTGCTTGCATGTGATATTAATGATATTGTTCAATAATTTCCACACTCTGTTGGGTCACCTTTCTTTGGAATGGGAACAAATATCGATCTCTTCCAGTCGGTTGGCCAGCTGGCTGTCCTCCAGATTTCCTGGTACAACCTAGTGAGCACATCCAGGGCAGCATCTGTTTGTTGAAATAAATCAACTGGTATGCAGTCAACTCCTGGAGCCTTGTTTTTTTGCCAATTCCTTCATAGTAACTTGAACTTCCTCCTTCATTACCACAGGTTCTTGCTCATCTACTATTTCATGAAATTTCTCTGTGTCAGCCAATTCCTTCTGATACAGTGACTCTGTGTACTCCTTCCATCTTCTTTTTATACATCCTGGATCATTCAACATTCTACCCAAACTATCCTTAAGTATTGCCACCCATGGCTTGAATTTATAGATGTTGTTGTTATGTGCCGTCAAGTTGCTTGAGACTCATAGCGCCCCTATGTACAACAGCCTTAAAATCTGCTCTGTCCTGTGCCAATTGCACTGTCTCTGACACTCCTATCGCGATTATCCCAGTCACTGAATCAACCCACCTCATAGAGGGCCTTCCCCTCCTGCGCTGTCCCTCTACCTTCCCAAGCATGATGTCCTTCTCCAAGGACTGGTCTCTCCTCACAACATGTCCAAAGAATTTATAGATACAATAAATATTTTATAATGTTTTTTTAATGCTAAACTTTAAAAATATGCTGTGCTGTTGTTATGTACTGTTGAGTGGGAACCAACTCCTAGTTGACCAATCAGTGGGTTTTAAGAAGTTGCAAATGACAATCCAGTGGGTTTTCAAAGGCTTTAAATCACAGGGGACGAGACTGCCCATCTTTCTCTTACAGAGGAAATGGGCAATCTTAACTGTCAGCCTTTGGGTTGGTAGCACAAGCCTTTACCCACTAGGTCACTAGAGCTTTCTATTTAAAATAGAGCAACTTATTTAATTCTAAGAAAATTTTCTATTTTCCTAATTATAAAGGACAGAAAACTTGGGCATAGATTAAAAATGTGGTTCCTGTATTCTAAGAGATTAACACTGGACATCAAAATCCCTGGAAATACTGACAGAAAGTAAATTAGAGGTTACCAGGTGACAGAAGAAATGAGGAGTTTCTGTTTAATGAATTTTTGTATGGTGTGATGAAAAAGCTTTGGAAATAATGATAAAGGCTATGGAACACTGTGAAAGTGGCTACTCATGACACTGAATTGTGTACTTGCAAATACCTCAACCAGATTCTATGTTAGATGTATTTTACTCCAATTAAAAGGAAAGGTTCTGATAGGTACAGACCACATTTGAGTAGGAAGCGTGATATCAGCAAAGGTGTAGTGGGTGAAAAGGACCCGGGTGTAACGGGAAGGAGTCGACCAAAACACCAACCAGAAAAGAAAGTACTTACAAAGTGAACAGCTGGGTAATTCATCTGTAGAATAGGAATGGGTAAGTTGTTATTTACTGTTAGGTGCCAGTGCATCGACTGTAACTCATAACAACCTACAAACAGCAAATCAGAACCTTGCTCTTTCCTGTGCCACCCTCAAGGTCTCCTTCAAACTCACTGTTGTAAATACTGGGCCAATCAATCCCATTAAAAGACGTCTTCTCTTTCACGGACTCTATATTTCCTAAATTTTTTTAAAAACTTTTTCCAAGGACAGCCCCCGCCTCCACCCCAGCATGTCCAAATTATTTGAGATCAAGTTTCACCATCCTTGTCCCCAAAGAGTGCCCTGGTTACACTTCCTCTAAGACAGATTCCCCCAGCCCCAGCCCACAGTGTAGTCAATATTCCTCACCAATACCACAATTCAAAAACATCAATTCTTCACTGGTGTTTTAACTTTGCAACACCATGGCTTGTGCGAGTTGCACCTTAGTCTTTAAAGTGACATATCTGTTCTTTACCATTTTGGCGAGGTCTCTGACAGCAGACTTCCCCAGTGCTACACATCTTGTGATTTCTTGACTGCTGTAACACTAAGGGTGGTTGGCGTGTTGTTGTTAGGTGTTGAACCATGTCCTATCCTGTGCCATCCTCATCATCTCTGACACACTTGAGCCCATTTACTGCAGTCACTGTGTCCACCCATCTTGTTGAGGGTAAAGAGGTTAAATACGTAGTTCCTATCTTCAATAAAGCTTAATTTTGAACCTTTAAGAAATGTTAAGTGCCACACTAATGAAACTACTGGGTCAAGCCACAGCCTAGGAAGCTCACTTTTCTTATTTCCCAGAAGCCATCAGTCATGTTTCAAGGAAACCAGGCTCCCCTACGCTGAAGACTGCATGGAGCCTGGCTCATCCAGAGGCTTGTAGGCTCGGTTTCTCCTTCCAGCTATTGCGTCTGCTTGGCCAACCCACATCTTTGGAAATTTACCCCATTAAAGAGCAACACTGAATGCCAGAAACTTTGCATCTGCAATCTTAAGTCCTCTTGGTCTTTTAATACAACACTGAGCCAATCTTGATGAAAAATATAAAACTTGGGCCAGCAGAATTGGATTTGTGCTACAGTGTCATCATTTATTAATTGGGCATGTTTGTTAAAACTTTTTTTACTGGGTGGGCCGCTGCACGGAGCTACAGGCCATAGAGCAGACAGACCGAATGACTGAATCCACTGGAGGCAAGCAAGATGGCGCAGACTCAGGGCACCAAGAGGAAAGTCTGTTATTACTACGATGGGGATGTTGGAAATTACTATTATGGACAAGGTCATCTAATGAAGCCCCACCGGATCCACATGACTCAGAATTTGTTGCTTAACTATCGTCTCTACAGAAAGATGGAAATCTATCGCCCTCATAAAGCCAATGCTGAGGAGATGACCAAGTACCACAGTGAAGACTACATTAAATTCTTGCGTTCCATCCACCCAGAAAATATGTCCGAGTATAGCAAGCAGATGCAGAGATTCAATGTTGGTGAGGACTGCCCGGTATTTGATGGCCTGTTTGAGTTCTGTCAGTTATCTGCTGGTGGCTCCACTGCAAGTGCTGTAAAACCTAATAAGCAAAAGACAGACATCACTGTGAATTGGGCTGGGGGCCTTCACCATGCAAAGAAGTCTGAAGCATCTGGCTTCTGTTACATCAATGATATCATCTTGGCCATCCTGGAACTGCTAAAGTATCACCAGAGAGTGCTGTATATTGACATTGATATTCACCAGGGTGATGGCGTGGAAGAGGTCTTCTATACCACAGACCAGGTCATGACTGTGTCCTTTCATAAGTATGGAGAGTGCTTCCCAGGAACAGGGGACCTACGGGATATTGGTGCTGGCAAAGGCAAGTACTATGCCGTTAACTACCCGCTCCGAGATGGGATTGATGATGAGTCCTGTGAGGCCATTTTCAGGCCGGTCATATCCAAAGTAATGGAGATGTTCCAACCTAGTGCAGTCATCCTACAGTGTGGCTCAGACTCCCTCTCGGGGGATCGATTAGGTTGTTTCAATTTGACCATCAAAGGGCATGCCAAGTGTGTGGAATTCGTGAGAAATTTCAATCTGCTGACGCTGATCCTGGGAGGAGGTGGCTATACCATTCATAATGTTGCTCGATGCTGGACATACGAAACAGCTGTGGTCCTGAGCACAAATATTCCTAATGAGCTTCCATACAATGACTATTTTGAGTACTTTGGACCAGATTTTAAACTTCACATCAGTCCTTCCAATATGACCAACCAGACACAAATGAGTATTTGGAGAAGATCAAACAAAGACTATTTGAGAACCTCATGCACCTGGAGTTCAAATGCAGGCAATTCCTGAGGATGCCATCCCAGAGAAAAGTGGTGATGAGGATGAAGACGAGCCTGGTAAACGCATCTCAACCTGTTCCTCTGACAAATGAACTGCCTGTGAAGAAGAGTTCTCTGACTCTGATGAGGAGGGAAAAGGTGGACGCAAGAACTCTTCTAACTTTAACAAAGCCAAGAGAGTCAAAATAGACGATGAAAAAGAGAAAGACCCAGAAGAAAAGAAAGAAGTCACAGAAGAGGAGAAAACCAAGGAGGAGAAGCCTGAAGCCAAAGGGGTCAAGGAGGAGGTCAAGTAACCAGAGCAGACCTCACTAGTTCTGGCTTCTTGCAAAGTTCCCCACGTTTCTCCCCAACCCCTCAAGAGTTTATATTTTCTATTTCTCTGTGTATTTATATAAAAGTATATTAAATATAAATATCCCCAGGGACTAGACCAGAACAAGGTCCCTGAGCCCAGCCTAGGGCAGCTCTGCTAAACAAGACACAGGACAGAATCCAGAGTACCTGCTTCCTTTTGGAAAGGTACCTTTATAAAGGTACATCCTAGGATGGGGGTGCTGGGCCCTCAGGGATTCATAGTTCTTACTTTCTCATACCTCCCATTATTGCAGCCTAACCCCAGTGAGCCAAGGAACTCACTACCTGCCCCCTATTCTACCCCAGTTCTGCAGGTGGAGTTTGATAGTCTAGTTTCCTTTTTTCAGATACTATTTTCATGTTTGTGGGAATCTTTGTAATAAAATGGTACATTTCTTAAAAAAAAAAAAAAAAAGAAAACCAAAACTTTTTAAAATTAATTTTAATGAAAGTTTACAAATTTAGGATTTCCATTCATTCATTACTGCACCCACACCTTCCCCCCAATTCGCTCTTCTCTTTGACAAGAAGAACAAAAAATTCTTTCATTGTTATACAATCCCTCCCCCAAGTCCACTCCACTGTGCAGCCTTCACTCTGGACTTCTGTCATGACAATAATACCTAATCTTATATCCCTTTTAAACAGCTCTCTCCCTCATCTGTTTCAATGCAGTATACATTATTTATCCCCTCTTTCTCAGTCTGTTAAAACTTCTTTAAGCCTCAGTTTTCTTAGGTAAAATAGTGATGAAACTATGTTGTTGTTAGTTGTTGTGAAGTTCGTTCCAACTCATGGCAATACCTAGACCAAAAAGTAACTGAATGGAGCAAAGGAACAGTGTATTATTTTAAATCAGAAAAGGTGTGCATTGGGGTTATATTCTTTCTTCATACCTATTCAATCTGTATGCTAAGCAAATAATTTGAGAAGCTCTCCTTTATGAAGAAGAATTTGGGGCCAGGATTGGAAGAAGAGTCATCTACAACATATGCTATGGAAATGACACAATCTTGTTTGCTGCAAGTAAGAAGGACATAAAACACTTGCTGCAGAAGATCAAAGACTACAGCCTTCAATATGGACTGCATCTCACTGTCAAGAGACAAAAATCCTTCCCACTGGACAGGAAAGCAACGGAGAAAAGAATGAAGTTGTCAATGATTTCATCTTACTTGTATTCACAATAAACACCATTTGCACCAGCAGTCAGATGATCAGATGTATTTAATTGGGCAAGTGTGCTGTCAGGGACCTCTCCAAATGACTGAGGAGCTAAGATGTTAATGTGAAGCAAAGATATGCCTGATTCTGGCCATGGTCTTTTCAATCACTTGGTATACTTCTGAAAACTGGACAATGAATAAAGATGACAGAAAAAGAATCGGTATCTTTGAACTGTGGTATTGGAGAGAAGTACTGAATATTCCATGGCCTGCCAGAAGAATAAACAGACATAGAGGAGATAAAACCAGAAAGCTCCTTGGAGGCAAGGATTACAAAGCTTCATCTCACATGCTTTGAGCATGTTGCTGCGATAGGCTATTCCATAGGAAAGGGCTTATAAAGTAGAAAGTTGAGCAAAAATGAGGAAGCCACTTGATGAGATGAACTGACATAGTGACTTCAGAAATGGGCTCAACTGTGTCAGACATGATTAGGATGGCACAGGACAGAACAGGGTTCAGATCTGTTGTTCATAGGGTTGCTGCTATGAATTGTACTAAGTTTGATAACACCTAACACAACAAAACCATGGTAACTCCATGTGCAATGGAACAAAACATTGCCTGTTCCATGCCATCTTTGCAGTTCATGGTCTATTTGAGTTCATCATCATAGCTGTGTGGCTCTCTGACATAGGGGAATCATCTTCCCACACTATATTGCTACTCATAAAGTTTTCTAAGGTTTATTTTAGAAAACTTTTCTTCTTACCTTAGAAACTGTGCTGTAATTGGGTTTACCAAAGTGACTGTGGTTACATTACAGCAATATGTAACCCACTACAGAATAAAAAAATGGACAGGTAAGTGGTAGGACTAAATGATGTGATGAACATATAGCACCTAACAGATTAAATAGTTCTAATTTTTGACAGCTTCTAAGGTCTGAAAGACATGCAGTTGGAATCCACTCGTTGTTCTACAGAAGGATGGCCCATTTCCCCCTGTGCGATTTGCTGCCTCTGAAAACCTGCTGGAGGATCAGCTGTGAGTTGGTTCCAACTTGACAGCTCCCAACAAGATACAAGGTCTGATGTAAAAATTTGAATCTGACTTCAAATCCAGGCTTTATTCAAAGAGGTGCAGGCCACTACTTCTTCTCACAGACAAAATAGCTGGGAAATTGTGGTAGAATAAAGAGACCTTCCCTCTTGATGAGGCCCAGGCTTGGTAAAACCTCTTTAAAGCTAATATAATATGCCTGTGAGAAATGCCCAGGAGTTAGCTACACACACCTGCCCTTCACCTAGCACACATCTTGAATCCATACTTGGAGAAGGCTTCAAATTCATCTTAAAGGGAGCATTTTATAATTGGTGTCCTTCATTGTGTACTGGCAAGTACCGTCAAATCAGGTAGAAACTAGCCCAGATTCAAGAAGGTTATATATATTGATCTTCACTTTGTCATTCCTCAAACAGTAATAATCCAGGCACTGTGCTAGGCATTGAGACAGAAAATGAAAGGTATTCACTCTACCTACTGGTGGAAGACACACAAGCAAGCCTAATGTAAGTGTAATAAATTGAAAACACAGATGTGTGGAGGTGAAGGTGTTGTAAACTTCAGGGCAGGGTCAATGTCAGGTGGAGAAAGTTCCTGGGCTTCATTTCTAATGAATTTATATTAAAAACAAGAGGCTCATGAGAGAGGAAAGGACGGAGAGTATTTTTTATCTATTCACAGAATTCAAGGAACGAGAAGGCAACCTTCTATGCTGATGTTTCTTGCTGATAAAATAGATTCGTCTTTCTCTTGGTCCCCTACCACGTTGCCAATTTTTCAGATACTGAGTTATAAAAGCTGTGACAATGATGAACTTTTGCAACCCCACCTCCTCTTCCTGGTTCTTCACAGAAAAGTGACATTTATGTAACTTAATTATATCTGAAAAATTACAGTTAGAAAAGATCTCATTTTGATAAGTGGTAGGCTGGTGGTTCACAACACCAATTTATAGATAGACTGCTTGGGTTCAAGTTCTGCTGCTGAATTTACAAGCTGTATGATCCTGGGCAAATAATTTAACCTTTGTACCTCGATTTTTTCACTGGAAAATCAGAATACTGGTAATATATACTGCATAGAGTTGTTGCTGTTCTTGCTGTGTGACACTGAGTCAGACCGACCCACAGCTGATCCTCCAGTGAGTTTTCAGAAGCAGTAAACCTCATGGGAGGAGATCGTTCATTCTTCTCCCACGGTGCAGCTGGTGGATTTGTACCACATGCCTTTGGGATTGCAGTGAAGCTTCTGAACACTAGGCCACCAGAGCTTCCTACTGCAAAGAGTAGGTGGTGGGTGGACTGACTGCATCAACTCATATAAAAAGCACAGAGAAAAGGAGTCTTCATCTATTAAGTGCATAAAAGTTAACTCAGCAACAGAAAGATCTCTATTAGGTCCATACTGCATTTTGTAGGATACCTTGATTCAGAACCGACCCATAGCTGACCCTCTAGCAGGTTTTCAGAGGCAGTTAATCATACAGGGGGAGACTGCTCATCCTTCTCCCGCAAACAGCTGGTGGATTTGAACTGTGTTCCTTCAGAAGTGCAACTGCAGCTTCTTGCCACTAGCCACCAGAGCTCCCTACATTGCATACTGAGAACAAATATGTTTCTAAGCTATCATCGAACAATTTCCTTTATTAAGGAGAACTTGGAAAGATTATAGTTTCTAACAAGTAAAATGGAGAGAGACAAGCAATATTCTATACGTTAGCTGGGCTGACAGGCACCATGAGCTTGAACGTGACCGTGATTGTTGAGGATGGTGCAGTAAAGGGTAAAGTTCACATCTTTAGTTCATGAGGTTGCTTTAAGTCATAATTGACTCGATAGCACCTAATCATCTTACAACGGCAACAATGAAATTTACATATATTTAAATACATAGCAAGTTTCTTGGTAATGAGTAAATGGACCAATACAAGTGATTAAAGAGCATGAAACCCTGACTTTATAAGTAGCTTAGCACAGAATACTTGAGTTACATCATGGCTCCACGAAATGAAATCAGCCCAGCTGTCTGAATTTATCATCAATTGTATTCTAATCCAAACAATTGCTCTGAACAAACAGCATTGTTTGGGATGGTGGACTCTGCTGGGTAAGGACGGCCAACCAACCAAACGGCAAGGCAACAGAGAGGCCAAGAAGGACAAAACAAAATCAGAGCATGCAAAGAGAGGAAATATGGCTAATGAAAGTGACAAAAAGAATTCTGTTCATTGAAATGCTAAAGAGTTTGTTGAGTAATTACAAAGAGTAGCATTTTAAATGGGAAGCGCTTGAAAAGAATTCCCTTTGATGGAAAGATTTTTTAAAGATCTTCAAAACAATAAACATGGACTGGTGCTACTTTTGCTGTAAAATAGCCTTTGTTCAGCTTGGTATTAGCCTCATCTCTTAACATTAGGGATGATAACATGAGGTCTCCCTGCTGAACCAAAATTAAGGGGATACACAAATCAAACTGTATCCCTCAAACAATTTGAAAAATGGGAACTGAAGAACAATGCCCAAAATAAAGGCATGATCATAGAAGAAAAATTCAATTATGTAACTTCTGGGTGCAGAACACCCTTTTCAAGAGAATCTTAACATGTCCTTAAAGGAGAAGATCTGGTGAAAGTGGGGAAGCTCAAAGGACGTAATATGAAATGGCACTCACAGTTGTTTTTAAGTGCCATCGACTCGCAGAAATACGGGGTGGAAAAAGCCTTTCCTAGTTTTGTATTCTGCTGGATTTACTGCCTTATTCCTTATCTTTGGGAGTCAGAGTGAATGCTTCTGAACTGCAAGGAGCTTCACATTTAACATATCAGAGGGTATATTACTTCAGTCCCTGAATGGTACAAATCATTAATGCCCTTAGCTCCTAACAATAAGTCTGGATGTTTGAATCTACCTCCAGATACAATGGAAGCAAAGCAGGGCAATAACTTCTGAGAAATTGGCTAGTGAAGACCTCTTGGAGCACAGTCCTGCTCTGGACAGTGTTAGCACCAATTCAGACTGACTCTGAGGCAACTGACTGAGCACTCCACAAGTCCATGCACCAACTGTGTGACCTGGACCAAGGCATCATTCACATTCACTGTCCCACAGCTCTCTTATCTACAACGGATGGGTGGGCCATGTGATGTCTGAAGTGGTTTTCAGCTCTAACATTCTGAGTCCATGATTCCCTGGCATTAAACTTATTAACAATGGAAGTGTCTAAACATTTGTTGTTGTTGGAATGATATAAAACACAGAAAGTTTAGTGGCATAGTTTGTAGGGATAGTTAGGCTGCTAACACAGGCTTAGTGGTTTGATTCCACCCCAACGGCCCTGAAGAGGAAAGATGGGCAGTCTGGTCTTGTGGCAAGTTAGAGCTTTAGAAGCCTAATGGAGGATGGTCAGGAGTCAAAACTGACTGGATAGCAGTAAGTGAGTGAGTTACACAAGATGTAGTATCTCTTGTGGGGTGTGTGTGGTGTTTATTTTCTTCACTGTCAAGGTAGATAGTTGATGACTTTTAACCAAAAGGAAAAGTGTAACAACAAATTATACTAATTATCTCCTTTTGCTTCTTCTGTTGCTTCAAACAGCAAGCAATAAACAAGTGAGATTCCTCCTATAATTCTCCATGGGCTAAAAGGCCATCATTCATCTGCTTGGCTATACAGAAAACATCCACAAATGAACAAATGTCCCTATAGTCTATCCATACCCTGTTATATATTGATGAGCTTTATACAAGGATATCTATTACTCTAGTGACTTTAATTAGCTCCTGAACAGATTATTGATCAATCATCAAGTGCTCATTAAGGAGGAAAAACGCAGGACCAATTTAGTATGTGCAAGGCTGAGACATTTACCAATGTTACATACTTTTATTTTTAACTGTTACATTTACGTTAAAAGCAGAACCTTAGTCATCTTTTACAAAATGCTACATTTAACAGTATTTTTAAAAGGTAATATAAATTCTAATTAGTCTCATTAGATTTGTCTAATTTAATGAAAACTGAGTAAATTTATCCTAAAGGGGATAAACTGCTTTATGCCTCACTAAAATGAAAATGTTTCTATCTGTAACAAGAGCCTGCTTATTAATCTTAATCCAGGCTAGCTATATTTCTTGCCGCTATTAGAGGCAGCTTCTAATAGAAGTCTTTGAGTCATAGACAGGCATTACTGGTTTTGTTTATTTCTAATTAAGTCTTCATAAATATTTATATTCAGCAAAAATTTCCTGAGTCTTTTACTATGTATCATGCTTATGCTAGGCCTTGTCCTCCATTAATGATCTATTATTAGAAATCCAATTATATTTTATTTTTCATTGATTTACATGAAACACATTATTTCATGAGGAATTAACAACTTAGAATAATACTCGAGTATCCACCCACTTTATAATTACCAGAGATTGCTAAAAAATGCCATTTGATCCATTATATTCTAATTATGGAGGACATATTTTCCTGTCCACTGCCTAAACAACATGCCTCTGGAAACAACGAACTTTGATAAACAATGACAGTTATAGAAAGGCTTCATGTCTTTTGTTCATAGGGTTGCTATGAATCATGTGTGACTCGACAGCAATCAACAACATGTTTCAAATATTTCCCTTCTAGTGGGATAAAGAGAGAATAATAAGGGTAGACCGATTTTAAAAAGTCCAGTTTGAACATAGAAATCCCATATGACCCAGCTATTCCACTGGGAGGAATATAATTTAAGGAAATAAAAATTGAGACACAAATGGACATTTGTACACATATGTTCACAGCAGTGTTATTCACTGTAGCTAAAAAAAAGGAAACTGCTCAAATTTCCATCAACAAATGAGTGGGTTTAGAAATTGTGGCACATTCACACAACGGAATACTATTACTATACATTCAGTAAAATACTATATATGTTGAGAGAGACTAGAAAGCATTAGACTGAGTGAAATATCCAGTAAAATACTATATAAGCTGAGAGAGACTAGAAAGCATTAGACTGAATGAAATATCTCGGCCACATAAGGAAAAATACTGCATAAGGCCACTATTGTGAAAACAGGATAACTGAGTATGTATAAATATGTATGATATGTATCAATGTTTAAAAAGCGGAAGGGAGGGTGAGCTCTGGTGGCATAGTGGCAAGAAGCTGCACTGCAATCTCAGAGGTACACGGTTCAAATTCACTAGATGCTCTGCTGGAGAAGGAGGAACAATCTCCTCCTGTATCTGTCAGATCTGATTTGATGGTACACACAAAAAATAACGAAATAAAAAAAAAGTGGAAGGGAGGAAAATAGCAGAGGTTGGGGGGATGGTAAGTAAAGGAAATGTTCAACTGGGACTTGAAAAGATGTGGTGATCATAGCCATAGAGCAATGGTTACTAATTATATAAAATATAATCCAGTTGAATGTATAAAACACAAAGTACATGTACAAAACATGTACATGTATATGGAAATTCACAAAATTTTTTAAAAAGGAAAGCCCAGCTTAAGATTCTCTTTATTTTTACTTTAATGATTGGCTGGCATTTTAGCAATATTCAAAGTGCTTGGAGTTTCCCTGAAATGCGGATCTGTATTTGTCTCACACACCCTCTTGCTTTGGTAAAAGCATTTGCACTTTCCTTTATTACTGAATTCAGGTGTTACTTTTTCCATGAACACTTAGAATGGCTCTGGGCATGTACAAAGCTATGAAGACTTCTATTAAGCCCATATATGGAAATATCTTTCCCAAGAAACTACAAGACCAACATATTTACTGCTAGATGGTACAAATGGTTAATGTGCTCAGCAGTTAATAGAATGGTTGGAGGTTCAATGCTATTAAGAGGTACCTCAGAAAAGTCCTGGTGCTCTACTTCTAAATAATTAGCCACGCAACGAAGCAGAGTTATACTCTAACATGCATGTGGACAGCATCAACTTAATGGCAGTGGTTTTTGTTGTTTGCCTGTTACATGCTGTTGAGATAGAAGCAGATGCTGACCTTCCAGCAGGATTTCAGAGGCTATAAATTGCACAAGAGGAGACTGTCCATCTATCTCCATGGAGCAGCTGGTAGATTTAAACTACTTGCCTTTGGGTTAGCAATGCATCTTCTGTTGACTCCCCGCCACTCAATGTGTATAACTGATAACAACAGAGATGGTCCTATAACAAAATTATAATGGAGGCAATAATGTTTTTAGTGATTTCCATTTAACCTACTTAGAGACAGAGGACACATTTTGAAAGTTAAGTCAAATGTCACGTAATTGTCTTCTATGAACCCTAGAATCCTACAAATGATAAATTCTCTTCAAATATTCCAAAGTAGAGAAATTTCCCTCCAAGGAGAAGAGAAGCTTCTTCTCTATCTTAAAAGAACATCTCTAATTATTAAACTTGAGAATCTGTGTGGCTTTGAATCTTGCTTTAATGTCTTCCTGTGTTCCCATTTCTTCACAAACAGACTGAGAGTAATAAAACGATTGCTATGAAGATGAAGGGGATATCTATAAAGCTCTAGCGGTAGGATCGGCACACAGTGACTGCTTAATAGATGCCAATCCAGTAACAAAAAATAGCACAATTAATAAATAAAGTATTCTTCTGAAAGGAATAGCTGCTCTAGCCCAGCAATGTTCAATGTGCTTATTTTCAGGCACCTGGGAAGGTGGGGACCAATAAGTCTTTGTTTTATGGATGTAAGAAACCGAGCTGCAAAGAGACTTAATCCTTGCCCAACAAAGTCAATAGGGAATGCCAGTGATAGAAAAGGTTGTTTAGAAAGCCGTATTTTCAAAAGGGGTTTTCATAGGCAGTCTTTGGGAGCACAGAGAGACCCAGGTTTAATCTTACTGGGGGGAAATTATTCAAGTGTTGCTAGCTGAAATACATATTAATCATGGCCATGCGGAGCACACTGACAGCAGGAGCTAAACTACAGAGCCTTTGGCAACAAAGGAGAAGTTCCAAGGAGTTGGCAATGTGGAAGAGGAAAGCCCGTGCAAAATGAAAGGCCACTGGATTTACGAGTATTTCAAAGTCTTCTTCAACTTTATTTTATTTCACACTGGGGACTGCTTCAGCCCCTTTCAACATTACCTGTATATCATTAAGCATCTACGCTATGAGATTTAGTAAATAAAATACACAAACTGAAAATTTTAGCATAAAAATGGAAAAATAAAGACCCTTGGATTTAAGGTCATAAATCCCCCTAATAACCCTGAGATTTGCAGCATCAATTAAAACGGAGAGACTAATACGGCTGCTCTTTCTTTCCGTGAAAAGTGGTTTGGGATTTGACATCTATGTTCTGTGCCTCTGATATAATAGTTGTTACCCATTGACTTAGAAGAAAGAGAGACAGACACAGACCTTTGTTAACCTGTGCAGGAAAGTTTTTAAGGTTTTGAAAGGGCTTTTATAAAGTGGCTGACTATTTTCTGGTGCTAATGCTCTCTGTATTTTTATCTTAGTATTGTTTCTCTTCTTGACTTTTGCCTTTTCCTTAGAGAGGCCTTCAGAAAGGAATTCACTGAATATGCTTTGTGCATTTCCTAACTCTAGTTCATAGCTCCTCTTGTCCTGCATGCCTTCCTCCTCTTATTACCGAAACACTATCCTTCAAATCCATTTTCAGACCTCTTTCCCTCTAATTCCCCTCCCCTCCCTCCCACCACTCAGTACTCAATGCTGTTCCTCCCTCTCTGGTACTTCCAAAGCTTTATGCTGGAACCTATCTTTTGGTGCTTAATGACCTGTTTTATGTTATAATCACTAACAAAAAGAGTAAAACATGCAGTTTAAGAGTATAGTTTATGCCTGAATGGAGACTTCTAAGCCATGAAACCCCACACAAGGTTACTTAACCTCTGTCTCACTTTGCTCATAAAAAATGCCATCATCAAACCTAATTGTCATCAAGTCAGCTCTGAATTACTGTGACTTTTATGTGTCAGAGTGCAACTATGCTCCAAAGTTTACAGTCGCTATTTTTGTCTTTTTTTTTTTTTAATTTGTCAGGAGTAAACAGAGAAGCACTGGTGGCCTACTGGCAAGAAGCTGCCTGCAATCTCAAAGGCACAGCGTTCAAATCCACCAGCTGCTCTGTGGGAAAAGAATGGGGTAATCTCCTCTCATGCAATTAACTGCCTCTGAAAACCAGTCAGAGTCAGCTATGGGTTGGTTCCACCTTAACGGTACACAACAACAAGAAGTAAATGGCCAGGCTTTTCTTCCAAGCCACATTGGAATGAATCTGAATCTCCAATCTTTTGATTAACAGCTGAAAATGTACATTTGTCTGCACCACCAAGAGTTTCCACCTACTTTTGTTGTTATGGGTTGTTGAGTTGGAACCGACTCAAAGCTGACCCTCAGCAAGTTTTTAGGAGGCTGAAATGCCACCTGAGTAGATTGCCCATTTTCTTGTGAAGAGTCACGAGTGGTTTTGAACTATTAGAGAGACACTACTTTTGGGTTAGCAGTGCAACACTCAGTGGACTACATCACAGGAACTTGCTCTTGATTTGTTTGTTGTTGTTGTGGAACCGACCCACAGCTGACCCTCCAACAGGTTTTCAGAGGCAGTAAACCACACAGAAGGACAATGCTCATTTTTCTCCCTCAGAGTAGTTGGTGGATTTGAACCGTGTACCTTTGAGTTAAATGCTCGGCTCCACAGTTAACACTCTTGGTACCAGCAGTCAGGAAATCAAAAAGCGTATCGCGATGGGAAAGTCTGCCGTTAGGGACCTCTCAAAGGTACTCAGAAGCAACAGTGTCTCTCTGGAGACTACGGTGCGCCTGATACAGGTCATGGTATTTGCAATCGCTTGTTACGCATCAGAGAGTTGGACAATGACTAGGGAGGACAGAAGGAGAGTGGATGCTTTTGAGCTGTGGTGCTGGAGAAGGGTACTGAATGTACCCTGGACTGCCAGGAAAACAAACAGATCCATCTTGGAGAGGATTAAACCAAGCTGCTCCTTGGAGGCAAGGATTCTGGGGCTTCGTCTGACATACTTTGGACATGTTGCCAAGAGGGACGGGTCCTTGGAGAGGGACATCATGCTTGGGAGGGTGGAGGGACAGCGCAGGAGGGGAAGACCCTCTATGAGATGGATTGATTCGGTGACTGGGGTAATCGGGATGGGTGTGTCAGAGGCGGTGCGGTTGGCGCAGGATAGAGCAGGGTTTAGAGCTGTTGTGCATAGGGTCGCTATGAGTCGGAAACGACTTGATGGCACATAACAACAACCTTTGAGTTGGCAGCTCAATTCCGCTGCATGAATCCAAATAGACTCATGCAATGGGTTTGGTTTTGGGTATGAAGCAGGAGTGGTATCCACTTCCTAAGCAACATGCCTCGCCTCCATAAACTCTATGAACTTTGATAAATGTCAATGGTTGTAGAAGGGCGTCAGGCCTTTTGTTCATAGGGTTGCTATGAGTGAGGCTTGACTCAAATGCAATCAACAACAACAATAACATTACACACACCCACAGAGGTATATATCAATTACTGTTTATAATACTTTTTAAAACTAGGACATTTTATTATTTCAATGTTACATAAGTACCATATTTTGATATAGGCAGCCCCTGTAAAATCTGTAGTTAAATCCCTGTAAAAATCTCTATAAAACCTATTATATTAAAACTTTATGTGACATTTTCACTGAAATAACAATAAAAAAATTAATTTAAAGAAACACACCACCTTAAAGAATCTTGTTGGACACATAAGATCTGTATCCATTGGCTATCCATTACAGGATAGGTGGTTGGGCTGGGCTTCACTGGCAACTGGATGGGACTTTGCACATGTCTGGGGAGGATGTAATCTGGGTTTTGACGCAGGTGGTTGTGGAAACCAAGCAAGGAGCCCTTGAGGGTGCCACAAGTGGCTTGTGGTTGCTGAGAGCAAAGCTGGTGGTGACCCTGGCTACAGGGAAGCTGCTTCTGTCTCTGCCACCACCTGAAGCCAGCAGCCTGTTGGCACCTTGGTCCCAGCCATGATGTCCAGTGCACGTAGCAACAACAGCAGTATCAGAGGAGTTAACCTCTGAATGAAAAGGCTATGTGGCTGCTAGGCTGGAGAATGAAACAAGAAGGAGAAGAAACAGGAGGCAGGGGAGGAGGTGCTCTGGGGTTAGGATATACCCAAGAACTCTTAGGGTTTAGAGTCTTTAAGACTATTGTTGCATGCCATAGAATCAGAGCTGACTCATAGCTGACCCTGCAGTCAGTTTTCAGAGGAGTAAACCATACAGGGGAAAACGGCCCATAAGGCTGCTGGCAGATTTGAACCATATGCATTTGGGTTGGCAGTGATATTTCTTACCACTAAGTCATCATATTGGGGGAAATAATAAACAAATGGATACCTGCTTTCTCGTAAACAAACGGAAAATTTTATTAAACCATGGACATATATGTGGTGAGAAGTTGTCTCAACAGACAAAAAATATATATATCTATGTAAGCCATGCATGTGATGATTAATAACAAATAAAACAAAGTACTTGATCTCACTAAAAAACAAAACCAGTAGTCTGTTCAAGAACATCTGTAATTAAAGCACTGGATTAATTTAAAAATCATAAGACTTTGCTTCTAAACACAAAAGTTTGAATACAAGACAATACAATACTCTGCAGAGAAGAAACCTTGATATAACTTATTTTAAAGATTTTTTTTTCATTTAAAGAAGCTTACCTGTAATCCCTATGACTTTTCATCCTCTCCTTTTTGGGGCTGGGGCTTATATTGTTTACTTATTTAAAAACAGTCCTTTGGTTTACAAGTACCAACAAAAACTCATTCTCAAAACTTTGCTTTTGTGAATAATTTTGCAATAAACATGCATGTGCCTACATCAGTCTATATCACGACTCTGGTATCTTTAGAGCTGAATCAAAAAGGTATTTCTGGCTTTTTGAGAAACTGCCAGACTGCCTTCCTTGGTGGTTATATTCCCACCAGTAGTGAATGAGAGTTCTAATGTCTCCCCATCTTTGTCAGCATTTGTTGTTTGCTGTCCAGTTGAACTTTGCTGTTGTTGGGATGAGTCATTGTTGTTTTGATTTTTATTTCTCCAAAAAGTCAGAAAATAAAAACTCTGAGGAGGCCCTGGGAGTAATCTGCTTCATTAATTATCAAGGTGTTCTAAAAGACATCGACATATAAAATGCTTATCAGACAGTTGTCCTTCAAGATCCTTGCGACAGAAATTGTTTCAGTCCCAATACTTTTGGCAGGAAAATGAAGCCAGGTTAAATTAGCTGAGCGTCCATAGTCAGTCTGTGTCAAAGCCAAGATTAGAATTCGGAAGGTGTTGGCAGAGTCATATGATCCCAATACTTTCCATCCAAGTATCTAACAATCAAAGCCCAGCGAAGGGGATATGGAAATACTTTGTCAGCCCCACAAATCTCAAAATTGGCTGTTTTTAAAGAAGGTCTCCAGGAGACACAAAGAATGTGATTTTCAATTTCAGAGCTTTTTACATAGCCTTGACGCCATGGTTCTCTGTTCAGGGCTTGTTCTGTGGCCCAGACCTCATCACGTCCATCTCGAAGGAATGGATTATCATTTTCACTTCAAATACTCTAAATGCCCTTAAGCAGAAAGAAATGCTGAAAAAATACAAAACCCACCTCTTTGAAGCACAGAGGGGAAAAAGAATTCTGCTTTGAGGTGGCAGCATCTCAATGTCTCTTGAAATGACTTTTCAACCTTGCCAGGGGCATGTTTCTGCTCTAAAGAAGAATGCATCTGTGAGCCTGGTTAGTGGGAGGCTTACACAGCCCTGCCAAGAAGGTGGCTGTCAGCAGACCTAGAAGGCTGCCTTTTCAAGGAAGGCCTTGTGATAATAAACAGTTCCTTTGCGCTCAGCTTCTTTAAGTCATAATTAGTTTTCTTTCATTTACACGTTTTACGGAGCGAAGTGTGTCAAAGATCCACTAAGGACCAGGCTGTGCTGAGAGGATGGGAGCCCTGTGAAGGTACCCACACATATTTAGCAACCCTGTTTTCCAAGTAACTCTTGCAATACTTTGCTCAGTAGTCCCCGAGGTTTGTCTCATGAACAGCTCTGTCCTCCACTGACATTTAGGCAAATTAGAGTGAAGAGCTCAGAAGGAAGAAAACAAAGGTGAATGAGAGTCATAGATACTTAGCAGGAACTAGTGTGTAGGAGTACACAGCTAAACAGATGCTGTTGACACACAAAAAGCTAAAGCTAAGTGAAAAGCCATTAGCGTTTAAAGAGGAACTTAAAGTGAATGTATCCTAAGAATAAAGCTGAATACACAAAGACATTTGGATTTGCTAATTTTATACCAAGAGCCTGGAAAGTTCAAACACGTTTTACAAGTGTTAAAGAGGCCTACAGAGCTCTTGTGGCCTAGTGGTAAGAAGTTGTGCTGCAATCCCAAAGGCTCGTGGTTCAAATCCACCAGCAGCTCCACAGGAGAAAGATAGCCAATCTCCTCCCCTGTGATTTACTGCCTCTGAAAACCTGCTGGAGGCTCAGCTTTGGATTGATTCTGGCTCGATGGCACACGACCACAAAGAGACGTAAGAGTTTTGTCTCTGTTGTTATTAGATTCTGTCTGGTTTTCTCATTCACAGTGATTTCATGAATAAAAGAATGAAACCCTGCCGAGTCCTGCAGAGAGCGGTACAATTTTCACTGTGCGTAATGCCCCCCACTGCAGTCACAGTGTCAGCCCATCTCACTAAAGTCCTCTTTTTTTGCTGACCTTCTACTTTTCCCAACATGATGTCTTTCCCCAGGGACTTGCCCCTTTTAGAGTTTTATCTCAAACTCCTTGCTGTTTAGTTGGAATGGACAGAGAGCTGACCCTCCAGGTATTCTGAGGCTACAAACTGCACAGGAGGAGAATGTCCAGCTTTCTCCTGAGTTGCTGCTCAGAATCTGAACTGCCAGTGTGACCTTTGGGTGAGCGAGCAGTATAGCTCCCATAGCCTTCACCACCTGAGCTCTTAGAGTTTTATCTGTTGTAATATGCCTTCAGAGACTCTATGAACAACGGCTCTGAACCTTGCCCTATCCTAGGAGCTTTGATTAGTCTTTGGAAAGAGGTTCATCCTTCCTCTCCTTTTCACCCTACTTCTCTTTCCCTAAGCAGCTGCTCAGTGGGGGTGATGGGGGAGCCTTGGGACAGACCTGGGTGTAAATTTTGGATCATTTAATGTCTGTGGGATGCCAGGCTGATTATTCTGAGCTCTAATTCTCGATCTGTAAAGCAAGGATGAGGAATAGCTTCCTCATGGAGCTGCTGAAAGAAATAAATGGGGTAATATATGTAAAAGTGTCTCAAACTGTGCTTGCTTCAACACACTTACAAACCCACTAACATGCTCTCACACTCATTCAGCTACATCCACATACTCATGTGTTCACTCACTCTCACACTCACTGATTCATACTTTTGTTCACAGGGTACTGGTCCATGCTCACACAGGGAAGCATTCACACGTACTGACTTGCTCTTGTGTCCTCACTCTCACGTCCACCCTCACACTCATGTCTGGGTAAGGGTTTCATAAATCTTCATTTTCTTAATTCTCTTCCTCTTGTTTTAATGGAATTGGAGCCATATGTGCCAATGATGTAGAGAGAGTGTGAGAATCAGCTATGCATAATTAACAATCAATTTCATGTGGCTTTATCATATATATTGTCTGTGCTAATATCTGTAAGAATTAACTTCTGAGGACAAAGCATGCTTTCCTATTTTATAAAATGTTGAATTTAAAACCCAAGTGAAATAAAGAACTACTACTCGTATTCATATAGGCTAATGATGTGTACAGACTCTGGAGCTAGGCCTGCATTGGAGACTCCACTACATAATGCATGCGGCAAATTCCTCAATCCCTCTTACAGTTTTTCAATTGTAAAATGTAAATAATGACAGTTACTACCTCATAGCGATATTGTGTAAATAACGTAACATAATTATGTGAAGCCTATGGTCAGACCAGGAAGAACAGAACAGAGCAAGGAAACACTGCATCGTTCAGAATCAGGAAAGGAGTACATCAGGGATGTGTCCTGTTTCCATGCCATTTCAAGCTATACACAGAAAAGATCTTTTGGGAGGCTGGAATTTATGAGAAGGAATGTGGTATCAGGATTGGACGAAGACTCATCAACAACCTACATTACGCAGATGACACAATTTGCTTCCTGAAAGAGTGGGAGACCTGAAATAGAGGAAGATCTGAAGCGCTTGCTGCAGAAGGTCAAGGACTGTATTCTTCAATATGGATTGAACCTCAACATCAAGAAGATAAGTATTCTCACCACTGAGCTGACTGGCAGCACTATAACTGAAGTTGTAAATAATTACAGCTTGTTTGGCTATACAATTGGCACCAGTAGCCAGGAAATCAAAAGATGAATTATACTAGGAAACTGTCAGGGATTGAGAAGCAGCAATGTTAGTCTAGAGACTAAAGTGTGCCAGATTCAGGCCATGTTCTTCACAATTACTTGCTATGCATCAGAGAGCTGAACAATGACTAAGGATGACAGAAGAATTGTTACCCTTGACTGTGGTGCTGGAGAAGAATCTCAAACATCCTATGGACCACCAAGAAAACAAATAGGTCTGTCTTGAAGAGGGTGAAACCAAGTTTTTCCTTGGAGGCTAGGATTTGGAAGTTCCATCCTACAAGCATGTGGCCAGGACGCACGGATCCTTGGAGAAGGACATCATGCTTGAAAGAAAGGGTGGAGGGACGCATAAGAGAGGAAGGCCCCAGATGAGATGGATTGATACAGTAACTGGGGCAATGGGGGTAGGTGTGTTGGAGTCAGTGAGACCGGCTCAAGATAGAGCAGGCTTCAGAGCTGTTGTACATAGGATTGCTATGAGTCACAGGGGACTCGATGGCACATAATAACACCACAATAATGCAAGTAATATGTTTGATACAATAGCTGGAAGATACAAATTATTGTTGTTAGGTGTCATTGTTCATAGTGACTCTATGAACAAAAGACCCAAACCCCATCCTATCTTGTGCCATTCACATCACCTCTAACACACTTGAGGTAATTGCTGTTTCTCGTTGGGGATATCCCTTTATTTTGCTGACCTTCTGCCTTTCCAAGCATGATGTCCTTTTCCAATGAATAGTGTTGTGTAGTTACATGTCCATAATATATGAAACAAAGCTTTATCATCTTTGCCTAAAAGGAACTCTCTGGCTGCACCTTCTCCATGATCTATCTGTTCTTTTGGAAGTCCACAGAATACTAAATACTCTTCTACAGCACCACAACTCAAGGGCATCAATTCTTTTCTGTTATTTTTATTGTATTCATTGTTAAGCTCTCAGATACATAGCAAGTGACTGAATAAAGCCATCACCTGAATCAGGCACACCTTAGTCTTCAAGTGGACATCACTGCTTTTCAGTATTTTGGAGAGGTCCCTGACAGTAGACTTGCTTAATGCAAGTATATCTCCTAATCTCCTGACTACTGGTGCCGATGGTGTTGACTGTTGATGCAAATAAGATTAAATCTAACAGTTTCAATCCTTCTCCATCTATCAGAATGTTGTCTAATGGCCCCATGGTGAGAACCTTTGTTTTCTTGATACAGCAATAGTTCTTGATCTTCTGCAGCCAGCATTTCAGGTCCTCCTTACTTTCAGCAAGCACAGTAAGCATGAAATAAGCATTAGCTACTCAAAGAGATTGACCATCTTTCTCTGAAAGAATAGCTGATGGATGTGAACTGCCAAATTTTTGGTTAGCAGTGCAACATGCTAAGCATTACACCAAAAGAACTCCTTATATATGGCTCTCTTCTTGTTGTCATGTAGGAACTGACTCATAGCTGACCCTCCCTTGGTTCCTTGGCTGTAAATGGCACAAAGGAGGCCGCTTATTTATCTGCTGGTGGAATGTGAATTTTTTTTGCTTTGAGGATTCTTGATTTGACCACTCTGATTTTACTATAATGATCTGAAGCCAACTGCCAGTCTGAATCTAGGGGCAATTCTACTATCTAATGCCTCATTGAGGAAAAAATCTTCCGTAGCATTCTACTACTGATTTTTCTCATAGTCAGTGATCAAGTTACAGCTGCCACTGTTGCTTTAACTAGTACTACCAGACTTAGACTACTAACACATGTTCTCATGTATGAAGCTATTACAGTCAACTGATAGCTTTTTTTTTCCAATTGATATCTTTTTAAGGTATTAAGTATCAATTTTATATCAGGGTAAAAGAATGTCCATGCAAGTGAAACAAGGAAGATGCAATTTTAAGAGTTCAATGAAAAAAATGACATTTTCTTTTCCTTTTTTTGTCATCTCACAGGCATGATATTCACTTAACCATTTAAAGCTCAAGACTCCTAAAAATAGCTGATACCTTAAGTTAGTATAAAATGACAAATAACAAAAATACATCAGTAACTGGGCTTGATCTTCTAAAATTCAACCTTCTCAGGTATTTTTAGATAAGTGTGATTCTCTCCAGTGAGATTTCTGCATGCTCAAACTATGAAAAGGTAAAATTCTCAGAATAAATTACTTTGATAAGTGTTGTTGGTTTATTTTCAACACATGGCTAGCCAATGTGACTGAGCAGAAATGCTCTGCAGTGTCTCTTAG
This sequence comes from Elephantulus edwardii, assembly GCF_000299155.1. Classification (NCBI taxonomy): domain Eukaryota; kingdom Metazoa; phylum Chordata; class Mammalia; order Macroscelidea; family Macroscelididae; genus Elephantulus; species Elephantulus edwardii. The sequence goes on along the minus strand of NW_006399797.1, from coordinate 7,935,152 downwards.
GCTGGAATCTTACAGGAGCAGGTTTCTAGGTTTTTTTCTCTGAGGGGCTGGTAGATGGGTTTGAACAGCCAATCTTTCAATTATCAACCAAGCACTTAAGTGCTATGTCACCCTGGCTCTGAACAGGCCCACAAAAACTATTTCTGAATTAATATGTACTGGTGTAGCAAGCATGCTATATAAAAATAAGAGATTTATCACACACATACAAAAATATTTAAAAGTTCTATTATAAAATGCATTTCTTTTATAAAAGTCTAATATTCTTATTTTATTATTTTTGTGTGAGTGTACCGTCAAATCAGATCTGATTGGTACAGGAGGAGATTATCCCTCCTTCCCCGGCAGAGCATCTGGTGGATTTGAACCGTTCGCCTCTGGGATTGTAGTTGCAGCTCCTTGCCAGTAGGCCACCAGAGAGATCTTGAAAAGTGGAAGAATATCCCTTGCTCATGGATAGGAAGACTCAATGTTGTGAAAATGGCAATACTACCAAAAGCAATTTACACATTTA
>NW_006399797.1:7903107-7932666 GCF_000299155.1 Elephantulus edwardii | reverse complement strand
TAATAAAATTAATAAAATAAAATAAAAAAAGTTTAATATTCTATATCTGTTTGGTGCTTTTGAGTCAACTCTGACGCATAGGGACTTGATGAGCAACAGATTGGAAATCTGCCCTATCTTGTGCCATCCTCATGCTCTCTGACATGGCTAAGCCCATTGATGCAGCAATGGGCTCCTTAATTTTCAAGGAAGGAGCCATGGTGGCACAATGCATTAAATGTACAGCTCCTAATTAAAAGGCTAGAGGCTCGAATTCACCAGCTATCCCATAGGAGACACATGAGGCCTTGAAATCCTATGGAGCGTTTCTACTCTGCCCTACAGGGTTAAACTGACTTGACTATAGTGACTTTGGGGGGTAATTAGCAAGTACCCACAGAACATTAAAAGTAATTTAACTCACAAAATTATATTTTATACACATGGCCTTCTAGGAACAAACCTAATTTGTAAAACAAGTATTATCTTTTAATAAGTGTCAGATTTGATTTCTCTGAAAAGAAAAATTTCAAGTAATCATGTATAATGAAAATGTAAATATCTACTCAGAACAAACTAATGTTACTTATTTATTATTATGTAATTCATTTATTAAAGCATTAATAAAATGTTCAGTTAAACTGAAATGGGAAGAAAATAATTAATATATCAGATAAAAGCAATCCTGAATTGCTTAAGTCCCAGAAATGGCTAATCTAACGTGACGAAAATTTAAAACAGAATATTCTAGAACTTATCATATGTACAGATAACATACAAACCAACAAGTTAATATGATAACAACAAAAAACCCCCAACATAAGCAAACAAAATAAAACACTATGCTTATATAGGTAAAATAACTAACTACATAAATGAAAAAGTTCTGTTCTCTTAAATTTTTTTTTAAAAGCATGTCTTATTGGGACTTGTATTTTTGAAAAGCATCTCTCCTCAAATTAAAAGAGGATCTATCCACTTGCTTACAAATTTTAACCAGAGAAGCAATCATCAACCCAGGGCTTGAATGAGTTCTAACACGAGCAGTACTTCTACCAAGCAGAATTCTAAACCAAGGATTCTTGCAAAAGAATAAAGATTAAGAGCTTACTTACCGTATAAAGCTCATTAAGGACCTTCATTAAATCCTCATGAAGTTGGAATGCAATCTCTTTGCTCTGTAATTAAGAATAAATTAAAAATGAGTATTTATTTCAAAATGTAATATAAAATTGTTTCTAAATTATTTAAATCTTAACATGGTTCCCAGTTTAAAATAGGAAAATATAAATGTCAGACATAACATAGCAAAGGGCCAGCAAGTTCCTTTTGTAATTAACACCTTCAACTCAAAGATCCTTTCTTTTTTTTTTAATTCTAATTAAACATTTTCTTCATTTTAATTATAAGCTTGTTTGGGGTATTTTTTATTAATTTTAATGAAAGTTTACAGAGACTTAGAGTTTCCAGGCATTCATTGTTGCACTTTTCTCCCTTCCCAACCCCTCCCCCTCAATTTATTTTTCTCCTTGATAAGTAAAACTCTTTCACTGCTATGCAATCTCTCCCCCCAAGTCCACTGCACTGTGCGGCCTTCATTCTGGACTCCTGTCATGGCAACGATACCCAATCATATATCCCTTTTAAACAGTTCTCTCCCTCATCTGTTTCAATGCAGTATACATCATTCCTCCCCTTCTTCTCTGTCTTCCCTCAACCCCAATGTGAGTCCTGTTTTACAATAGTGGCCCTATGCAATATTTGTCCTTTTGTGACTGAGATATTTCACTCAGCATAATGTCTTCTAGGGTCATCCACTTTGCATAATATTTCATGAGTTCCTTATTTTCAGTGCTGCGTAGTATTCCATTACATGACTATACCAGAGCTTCTCTATCCATTCATTTACTGATAGGCACTTCGGTTTTTTCCAGCTCTTTGCTATTGTGAACAAAGCCACAATAAACATGGGTGTGCATATATCTGCTTGGGTGGTGGTTATGGTTTCTTTAGGGTAAATTCCCAAAAGCGGAATTGCTGACTCAAATGGTATTTCTATTTGCAACCTTTTGAGAAAGCGCCATAACAGCCTTCCAAAGTGGCTGTACCATTTTACACTCCCACCAACAGTGAATAAGGGTTCCAGTTTTCTGCAACCTTGCCAGCATTTGTTGGTTGTTGTTCTGTTATATTTTGCTCTTCTGACTGGGGTGAAATGATATCTCATAGTTGTTTTGATTTGCATCTCTCTTGGAGCTAGGGATTTTGAACATTTCTTCAAGTGTTTGTCTGCCATCTGAATGTTTTCTTTGGTGAAGTGTGTTTTCATATCCCATTTTTCAACTGAGTTGAACTCTGCTATGCTCACGGATGTGTCTTTCTGGTGCTTCAAAATCACTAGCAGCTCCTTGGGAGAAAAAAAATGGGTAATCTCCTCCCTTGTGATTTACAGCCCTAGAAACTCAATGAAAGGTCAGCTACGAGCTGGTTCTGATTCAACAGTGATATGAGAGAGAGAGAGACATACACCTAAAATAGGGCAAAACCACCTCGAACGTTCTAATGATTTCCTTCATAGGCACTGTTTGGAGATAGCAGCTTTCTTGAGTGAAAAGGTAACATAATATCTTTCTTTCTTTTCATCTCTTCAAATTAAAACTTTTCCCACCAAGTCAATTCTAATTTAGGACAACTCCCCATAGGAGTAGAACTGTAATCTTTACAGAACAGAGCTCCTGTAGCCCAGTGGTGAGAGAAGCTGTGTTTCAATTCCAAAGGCATGTGGTTCAAATCCCCACTCCCAATAGGAGATGGGCAATCTCCTGTGCCTCTGAAAAGCAATGGAGGGTCAGTTATGGGAGGGTTCTAATTCTCCACAGTATACAACAACAATAGTTTTAAAGAAGCAGAGCACTAAATCTGGATTTAAGCTTTAAATTACTTTAAACTTTAAAAGGTGACTGTGACTCTGAATGTCCCCAAGGATTATTCCCTAGTTTAAGTCTATGTATGCTCACATTAAATGTATCTTTTCATGTTTTATTTTCTGCTACAAAACTTACTATTAGTTGTACTGGAAAAATTTGTCAAATATCATTAGTCTTTAAGCCAAAGTGATAAAACACACATAATTCATGAAAAAGTTTGTGAGGGCCTGAACTCATGGTGGGAATGGGAGGTTTTGAGAGAGAGTGGGGAGTTTCTTTCAGGCAGGGCGACCACTAGCTATATTTCTATTATTATTATTAATTATTAATGTTAATGAAATAACTATCCTTCTAATACATATCATCAACATTTCAGATTCCAGTCTATTAAGTAACCTAGAATTTTCTAACTGGGTTTATTTAACTGGGTTTCCCTCCCCCAACAACAACTCTCTTGGTCTGCACAGACTGCTGAGAACTGCACTGTGCTCTGAGAAGTACCAGCCCATGTGACTAATACACGAAGCAAGAATTCACATACCCTTACATGCACACACACAGGCGCTCTATTGGCATGTTCCATAGCATGCTGTGCTACTAACCAAAAGACCGCGTCTCTAGTAGTTTGAATCTACCAATGACTCCATGAGACAAAGACAGACAGACTCTTCCTAAGATTAAGAGCCTTGGAAACATAATGGAGGGTCATAAGGAGTCAGAATAAACTCAGCGGCAGTCAGTTTGGAGTTAAGTTTACGTATGGCACAGATAATTGTGCTAGACTCACGATCAGGTAGGTCCTGTTCTAGGTGCAAAAGACCCTGGTGACACAGCGGTGGAACAGCTGCTAATTAAAGGGGCCAATGGTCTGAATCCCTTAGACACTCCACGGGAGAAAGATGTGGCATTTTGCTGCTGTAAAGATTTCCAGCCTTGGAAATTCTATGGGGCAGTTCTAGTCTGATCTCTAGGGGCCCTATGAGTCAGCACTGACTCACTGGCAACAGGTTTTTCAGTTCATACTTAGTCTTGGAGTCATGGTAACAAGATAAGAATGGTTCTCGTCCTCATGGCACAGGAGAAATGGAAATAACATTTCACGTTACACCACTCCCCACTTTAAACAGGCATTCAAATTTTACAGTACAAGTAAAAAAAATCAACCTTCTAACTACTACTCTGTACCCCAGGGGAAAAAAGCACTTTTTAAACTCGAGCATATCTACTGTGGCATAGTTAGTACACTGGAATACTAGATAAATGAATCAATACTTCATAATTAGAAAATATCTGAACTGTCAAAGGTCTATCAAAATGCAATATGCTAAATACAGCTCTGGATTCTGTTTCATTAAAAATTTGCAAACAGAGCAGAACTCTGAATAAGAACTGCTAACTAAGAAAAATGATATGGATTTTAAGGAAAGCAATCAATGTTTTCTTTGTATAAGGGGGGAATCCACAATGTTACTAAGTAACATACACTTTAAATAAAGCCATTCAAACACTATTTGATATTTGATAATTAAAATTATTGCTTCAAATACAGAGTCGGATAAGGAAGAGTTGCTCCTCTCCCATTAATGTGAGCTGTAAAACTCAAAGGCCCTGGGAAATACCAGTATTCTATTGGCAGTGGAAAGGTTGGCAGTTCAAATCCAGCATGACCACAGAAGAAAAGAGAACCAATTCAACAGCACAAAACAGCATACAAGTTCAAATGATGGATAAATAAATGTCTAGCACATTTCAATGGGATTTTGAGGTTTTCATCCAAAAAGAAGAAAAACATTTAGGGCTTTGATTCAATTAACATTTAATGACTACCTTCAATATGTAAATCAAGAGCCTAATTTCAAGTCTCATTCCAATTGTTCATTATCATTCGCTACTCAGGTTTCAGATTCCTCAAACATGAGTCCAAACCTGATATTCTCAGTCTTTCTTTCTATTATGAATCAGTCTATTTTTTTTTAAAAAATAGAGACTAGCAGGCAGAATCACTATTACAATTTGATACATTTCCTTCATGTTTTTTCAAATTTTGAGTTATAGTCATTCTGTGTTAGTTTAGCATCTTTTCTCCCAGAATACTGCTTTTATGAAGCACAATAAAATTTCTTTTATTTATGTACTCATGCTTTCATTTCTAGCAATGTATTTCAAGAATTATTGCAAATGATGTTCTGAAGATATAGTTTCAATTATCTATTATTTCTCAGTACTAATTTAGATAGACTTATTTTAAGGAAAAGAAAATGTTAATGAAAAATTTTGGGAAGTACCATATGAGCAGGAGCCAATGGTACTGGAAGGAGGAAGTCAAAGCTGCACTGAAGGGACTGGCAAAGAAGAAGTCCCCAGGAATTGATAGGATACCAACTGACTCGTTTCAATTAACAGATGCAGCCCTGATGTGCTCACCAGTCTATGCCAGGAAATTTGAAGGACAGCTGCCTGGCCAATGGGCTGGAAGAGTTCCATATTGTTTACATTCCCTAGAAAGATAATCCAGCAGAATATGGAAATTATTGAACAATAAATATCATTAATATGACATCCAAGCAAAATACTGTTGGTGTCATTAAAAAATGACTAGAACTTTGTCAGAAGTTCAAGTAGGATTTAGAAGAGGTTGTAGCACCAGGGATATCACTGCTGATGTTAGATGGATCATGGCTGAAAGTACAGAATACCAGAAAAATGTCTGTGCAAAGGCATTTGATTGTGTGGATCATAACAAGTTGTGACTAACATTGAGAAGAATTGGAATCTCAGAGCACGTAATTGTGTCACCCCCTCCACTTTTAGGAACTCTCCAGTCACATCCTATGGACTGGATGTGCTCACACCTCAAAGCCTTTCCCATACACAACCTTTCCTTCTATCTCCTTGTCTGGTACAACCCTATGCATCCTCAGTAACTTCCCTGATCATCCTTCCTTCTAATGTTGCCCTATTCACCAAAGGGAAAAAAAAAATTAAGCCTGCTCTTGTTTTTATTTTTAATATTCTTAATAAGTATCAGGATAGATGGTGAAGAGATTGAGATTGTTCACAGCTTCAGTTTGCTTGGCTCCACAGTCAACACTCTTGGCACCAGTAGCCAGGAAATTAAAAGGTGCATTGCCATGGGAAAGTTTGCTGTTAGGGATCTCTCCAAAGCACTGAAGAGCAATCACGTCTCTCTGGAGACTATGGTGCATTTGATACAGGCCATGGTCTTTGCAATCACTTGCTATGCATCAGAGTTGGACAATGACTAAGGAGGATAGAAGGAGAATTGATACCTTTGAGCTGTGGTGCTGGAGAAGAGTATTGAGAGTACCATGGACTGCTAGGAAAACAAACAGATTCGTCCTGGAAAGGGTTAAACCGGGTTGCTCCTTGGAGGCAAGGATTCTGAGGCTTCGTCTAACATACTTTGGACATGTTGTGAGGAGAGACCGGTCCTTGGAGAAGGACATTATGCTTGGGAGAGTGGAGCGCAGGCGCAGGAGGGGAAGGCCCTCTATGAGGTGGATTGATTCAGTGACTGGGGTAATCGGGATGGGAGTGTCAGAGACAGTGAGATTGACAGAGCAGAGTTTAGGGCTGTTATACATAGGGTCGCTATGAGTCACAAGCAACTCGACAGCACATAACAACAACAACAATAACAAGTATCCATTTTACAGTACAGTTATTTTATAGTAACAAGAGCAGTAAGACTCTGTCAAATAGAATTTGAACATTTGCTAAGAGGATATTAACCTTGGGATGTTAAAGAATCATGTATCATTATACAGCATGTTGTTGTTATTGCTCTTTAGTCAATTCCAACTCACAGTGACTCCATGCACAACAAACAAATACACTCCCTGTCCTGCACCATACTCGTCATTGTTGCCAGGTTTGAGACCAAGGCTGCAGCCTCTGTGTCAACTTATCGGGTACAGCGTCTTCCTCTTGCTCACCCACTTCTTTACCATGTACTGTGTCCTTCTCCAACATGGCCAAAGTATATGAGACAAAGTCTTACCATCTTTGCTTCTAAGGAGCATCCAGGCTGTATTATAAGCCAGATCTATTGATTCTCCCCGCAAGGTCTTTTCTTCTTTGTGATTTTAAACTACAATCCTTTAGTACAGTACCTCAACTGTTATAATGTATCAACTGACACTGAACTTTCAATGTTCACATTTTGCTTCTGTTTGATCAAATTTTGCTTCTACTTGGTATAGCCTGTGCAAAAAGGGAAGGAATTTTATGTGGCCTCAATTTTCTCAATGAGAAATAGGGAAGTCAGTAGTTTCTCTGTCACAGGGGTTTATTGGGATGGTTCTCATTAAACCCTGAACACCAAAACTGGCACATACTGGATGTGATGGTGATGTAACCCACTTTATTAGATTAACATCTTCCTTTCTCTCCTTGCTGACAGTTTTTCAGGGAGAAGGAACTGTGTCCCAATCTTCTTCATATTCTCAGGGCTTGTGAGGTACCAAGGGGACTCCGGCAGCCTTCTCTGTACTGAGGTACTCTGCTAACCAAAAGTCTGTACCTCTTGGGAGGTTTGAATGCACTAGTGGTTCCAAGAGGAACCATCTATGGACCATCTACCCTCACACAATTTACAGCCTTGGGAATCCAATGGCGGGTCAGGGAGGAGTTGGTCTGGACTCAATAGCAATGATACGGAGTCCCTGGGTGCCACACGAGCCTATGGGCTCAGCTACCAGCCAAACTGTTGGCAGTTCACCCAGAAACGTCTGGGAAGAAAGGACTAACAATCTACTTCTGAAAGGCCACAGTCACGAAAACACCATAGAGCACAACTCTACAGACATCTATGGAATGACTATGAGTGGTAACTAGTTGTTGGATTACATTCAGTAGCTGGTACACTGTAGGTGCTGGGTGTATGTTGGAGGAATCTGATCCAGAGCTGGGTAAGGGTCTTGCCCTGAAGTGTTCACAGTGTCAAGGAGAAGTCAGCTATCCTCAAACAGCAACTCTAAATAAGGTCAGTGCAGTGAGCACACATCAGATGGTGGGGCCTGGCCAGGATTCTTCCTCCTGACATCTGTAGCCTTCCTCCTTAGGAACCTCCTAGGAGGCAGCCAGACTCTCCCAGAAAGTTAGAACAAGGACTATAATCAATGGACCAGAAGTGAGCACAGCAAGCAATCAATCGAGTGATCTATGTGGTGGGATTAATGGCCAATTCAGAGAGTGGCCTCTCACCAAGGTCTTTTATAAAGTCAATCTATTCTGATGTCTAGTGAACCTAGCTGGCCTTAGGTTGAGTCACAGCAGGAGGAGGAAAGAAAGAGGAAAGCCAGATTAAATATTTAGTGAGAAGGTTTCAAGTGATTTTAGTGTCTTATGCCTGGTGAGTTTTTGGATGTAAATTGTGTCTAAAAGGGTCAGGCCCTATTTCTCCAATGTGTGTGCTTTTAAACAAGTTCCAAAGGCTGTGTTCATATGTCATTATAACTTAAACACAGAATAAAAAGCCACTGTTGAGTCAGCTCTGACTCATCATGACCCCATGTGTGTCACAGTAGAACTGTGTTGCACAGGCTTTTCTAAAGTTTTCTTTTTCTTTTTCCCCAGAGACAGATGACCAGGCCTGCCTTCTGAGGTAGACTCCACGCACTGATCAACCTTCTGGCTAGTAACTAATGCGTTAGAACTCTGTATCATCCAGAGACATCACCTTTACAACCACTCACTCTCACTGCCATCAAGGGGGACCAACTCATAGGTGACCCCTCCCAGCAGGTTTTTTGTTATGTGTCACTGAGTTGAATACAACTCAAGCATACCCTTTGAAGAATGGATCTGAACCTTTACCCCTCCTGCTCCGTCCTCACGATCTCTCCTACGAGGCCTTTGTTACAGTCACTGTGTCATTTTCTCTGGTTGAGAGTTTTCCTTTTGTCCTCTGACCCTCGACTTTCCCAGTATGATGTCTTTTGCTAAGGACTGGCCCTTCCTGGTAACATGATTAAAGTATATGAGAAGAAGTTTTACCACTTTTGCTTCTAAGAAACATCTGGTTACCATTCCTCCAAGACGGACAACTAAGCATGAGGGCATGAAATCCATCTCATTGTTTTACTTATTCCCTCGAGGAAAAATTACCAACACATTTTAAAAGAAGACTCCATTCCCCTGGAGAAGTGGGAACAAAAAAAAGGAGCCAGAAATATAATCAAAGCTTTCTTTTGCAATGAAACAAAACAATCCTAAAGGGACATCTGCAGGGAACAATATTTACTAATGCAACTGTTAGGCAGATCTGGCAATCTGCACCCAAGAAAAAAAGGTCTACTGTCTATGAGCAATTTGGAAAATGCAAAGTCACCTACATTAAAGCCACATATAATTTCCTAGATTTGAACTTTTGAACAGACAAATCAAATTAATACACGGCTAAGACTGAAAATCCTACAAGGAATAAAGTAGATGAGACCATGGTTTTCATTGTCACCTCTTTAACCCTTCAAGAAACATAATTTTCATGCTAACCTCATGTATCTACTCAGAATATGGATATAATAGAAACACCTTTCTAATATCACTAAATGAATAATGACGTAGGCATGAATTCTCAGTGGCTGATAAAAACAAATCCAGCCAGTCAAAATCAAATGTGTTACTGACCTCTTATTCAGACCATGTTATAATGAACTAAAAAAATGATCAGAAATCTATTTCCAAATCTTTAATATTATAAATTTACAAATTAATGAGTTCTGGTAGCCTCGTGGGTAAAGAGTTGTACTACCAACCCAAAGGTAGATGGTTCGCATTCACTAGTTGTTCCTTGGGAGAAAGATGAGCAGTCTACTCTCATGAAATTTACAGCCTCTGAAAAGGCACTCAGTCCAAATGCAGCAGCAGCTGCACAGGAGAAAGATGTGTAATCTCCTTCTATGTGATTTACTGCCTCTGAAAACCCACTGGAGAGTAGGTTATGAGGTGGTTCCAAATTGACAGTACCTAATGACAACAAAGTTTATAAAAGTTTAATATTGCTGCTTTATTAATAATTTCTTAGTATTAAAATATTTGGCCAAATACATTCACTTATCCACAAAGCCAAATGGCATTCTCTCCTGCAGTAAGGGGCTCGAGGATGGAAGAGAACGTGAGGACAGGCAGGGCTCTGATCTGTTATTCACAGGGTCACTGTGAGTCACAGTTGACTCAATAGGAACTAACACCACCACCACCTTTGGCAAGCATTTCTGTGTGGAGGTCCTAACTGACACTGTCAGTGTGAGAGAAGGCCCACTCGTACCTGCAGTTCAGTTGGTGTAGATTATCATCACAGCCTGTGGTGAATGAACAAAACCACATTATGTAGGAAGCCCATGACCTCAGTCTGAACAGCACTGTGGTAAGAAACATCCAGGACTATTCATAAAAAGAAATCAATAAGTAGGAAACCTACTCATTTATAAGTCACTCACTGAATTAGCAAGTGAAAGCAGAGATTGAGATATTGATATCAATTTGTATTACTCCCTCATGCATTCACTCACTGTTTTCCTACTTTGCCCCCAAGTATCTTAGTGCCAAAGACAGAAAAGTAACCTTAGAGTCAAGAGAGAGAGACACAAAGAGGTAAGCAAAAATGAGTGCAAGTCAGTACAATTTACGTTTATTTATATCATTTAAACCAAGCAAAATCTCTATTTTACTCAACACTTGAAACAAACCTCAATTTTTTTAAAGAAGTGAACATAAATAAAAAAGTGAACATACAAATGGAAAACTTCTTTACTTTCAAAATGTATATTTAGCCTAATAGCACCATGCCAGGACTTGTTATGCCTTAGCTTCTGTCATGTTAGTTCTGATTCATGTCAACCCTATGCACACATAAAGAAGTCCCATGGCATTCTCACAGCTGTTGTGTTTGAGCCAACTGCTGCAGCCACTGAATCAATCTGTCTCCAAGAGGCTCTTGCTCTCTTTTTTTCCTTTTAAATAAAATGTCATTTAAACAAAATTTGTATTTTATACTGGTTTATTTACAAAGTTTGTATACATTGTTTTCATACTAGATATTTTCCATTTCTTTTACCTATATCTCCCTCCACTCATTAAATTGTGTGACCTTTAGTTACCCCTCGCCCTCTACCCATCCTCGCCCCTCTGCTCCTACCTCCCCCCTTGGATCCTCATACATGTTCTATTAATAATGGTCTTATCCAGTATTTGTCCTTATGGGACTGTGTTAGTTCAGAGGGTCTTGTTCTTTTATGCTAGTCATCTACTTTACTAAGCATGGTAATATGTCCAAAGAATGTGAAAAGTCTTCCTTGTCATCCTTGGTGGATCCCCCCCACCTCCACCCCTTGGCTGCTGCTTAACTCCTGGAACCTTACAAAGTCAGCTAGGTTAAGCCACTGCTATTATACTGCTTGTGCTCTGCTTCTCCCTCACCTGCTGGAATCCTACACCTGTGGATATAACTGTGAATAGAGTGTTTCTTTGCTATGCTAATGAGATTTTATCAATGTAGGGCATGTCCAAAACCTCATCATTTTTAAAAGAGACAATTACACATTGAAGTAAGTATAAACTAAGGAGGGCAGGGAGAGAAGAATGAGAATTTTGAGGAATTGAGGAATGCTGGGGCAAGAGAAGTTGAAAAACAAGGATGCACTCCTACTAGAGTTCACAGAGAGAAAGCTTTCCCCTAGCTGGTAAGGAGTGGCGCTGCTAATTCAAAGGCATTGGGGTTAATCCACCAGCTGCTCCACAGGACAAAGATGGGCAATCTCCTCTCGTGTGATCTACAGCCTTCGAAAACCCACTGGAAGATCAGTTATGAGGCAGTTAGGATTTGAGGCCATGTACCAACAACACCAAGCCTGAACTGTGAGAAGTAAATTCCTATTCTTAAGCCACTCATCTATGGTATTTCTGTTACAACAGCACTAGGAAACAAAGACAATAATTTTCTACATAACAAGTTTTCAAATACTTGTAGGTACCTACTGGATCCTAGTTAAGGTTTATTTTTTTTATACTAAGTATTCCCAAAATACTCCATTTTTCTTTTTATGACACAGTTTCAGCAAATGAGAGAATTCTCTTGACATCCCATTCATTGTTGTTGGTGATAGATGCTGTCAAGTCAAGTATGACTTATAGCAACCTTATAAGCAACTGATCTGAATTCTGTCCTATCCTGTGCCATCTTTATCATTTCGGGCACACTTGAGCTCACTGCTGCAGTCACAGTGTCAATCTATTTTGGTTGAGGGTCTTTCTCTTTTTCCCTCCCTCTATCCAAGCACAATGTCTCTTTCCAAGGAATAGCCTCTCCTAACAACATGCCCAAAGCATGTGAGATGAAGCTTCATCATCTGTGCTGCCAAAGAGCATTACTGCTGCACTTTCTCCAAGACATACCTGTTTATTCTTTCAACAACCAGTACTCTTGGATATTCAGGACTCTTCTCCAACACCACAGCTCAAAGGCATCAGTTCTCCTCTTGTCATCCTCACTCATTGAGCAGCTTTCAGATGCACAGCAAATGAGAGGAAAGACCTCTGCCTGAATCAGGTGTGCCTTTGTCTTCAAAACTGTTATTACTCCTTAGCAATTTGGAGGGGTCCACAACTACTGACTTACCCTATCGAATATAGCAGTCAGGAGTCTATCATGAGTTTCTATCATGATTGTTACCTATTAGTCCAATGGTGAGAATTTTTCTTGACATTTAATCCATACTGAAGGTTGTAGTCTTTGATCTTCTGCAGCAAGTGCTTCAAGTCTTCTTCACTTTCAGTAAGTAAGGTTGTGTCATCTGCATTACACAGAGTGTTGATGAGTCTTCCTATGATCCTGATACCACGTTCTTCTTTACAGAGTCCATTTTCTTGAATGATTTGTTCAGTACAGAATCAATAGGTATAGTGGGAAGTAAACAAGCCCTGACAAGCACCTTTCTTAATTTTAAACCATGTGATTAACTGGAAGAGATTCCTATTTGTTTCCATTCCTAAGAAAAGTGATCCAACAGAATGTAGAAATTATTTAACAACATAGTTAATATCACATGTAAAGAAAATATTGCTGAAGATCATCCAAAAATTACTAGAACAGTACTGCAAGAGAACAGAAAGAGAATGGTCTGAAGTAGAAACTGGGTTTAAAAGAGACTGTGGCACCAGAAATATGATTGTTTATGTCAGATGGATCCTAGCTAAAAGAAGAGACTCCAGAAGAATGTCTATTTGTGCTTTATAGGCTACATAAAGGTATTTGACTGTGTGGATCATAACAGATTACGGCTAACATTGAGAAGAATGGGTGTTCAAGAACACTTAACTGTGCTCATGCAAACCCTAGACCAAGAACCAGAGGCTGTCGTATGAACAGAGCAAGGGAATATTGCATGGTTAAAAAACCACACACATACACACACACACACACACACACACCCACACCCCCCAATAAACAAAACCTGTAGTTATTTAATACATGTTAGTTATATTTCAAGGGGTGAAGATTAAGATATTGAAGAATCAGAAGGCAACACATACTTCTCAGTGACTTGGAGTTACCTGCAATTGCCCTGTTTTGTGCAGTTACCCCAAACCCCATGCCTAACAATCCTGAAATAACTTTTACATTAACTTTCTCTTTCCAATAAGCTAAGGAGCCATCAGATAAAGGAGTAGATGATTTAAGATAAGCTGATTAGGATGGAAGGAATAGCAATTTGCTTGTTTTAAATTACAGAAAGACCTTTTATAAAAAACAGTCATTTGATTCATTCCTAATCTACATGAAAAAGAATAATTGCCGAATTAGGTCTTTGTCTTGTTATTCATGCTACTACAACAGAAACGTCATCAATAGATGGCTTTAACAAATAGAAATGTATTCTCTTACAATTTAGGAGGCTAGATGTCTGAATTCAGGGGATTTGCTCTTAGGGAAGACTATTTGCTGTGTCAATTATTTCCTTTCAGCATCTGTAGGCCCAGCAATCCTTGACAATATTTATGTGTATCGGTAATAATCTTTTCCTGGATTTGAGAGGTCCTATCCCAAATGAGAGCCAATGGGAATGTGTGATTACGAAGGAGTGTGGAATGAAGAACTACATGGAAAGCCTTGCTACACATTTCTAAATCTAAGAGACCTAAATATAGGTCTCTTATGTCAGTTTGCTATAATGAGGTAATCTGGGTTTGCTGTGATGTTGAGCTTTGTGCCTTTTGGGTGTCAAATGCCACAGCAGTTGCCCAAGGTGGACAGGGTTTGGTGGAGCTCCCAGTTTAAGATAGGTTTGGAAGCAGGGGTGGCATCTACTTCCTAAACCGCATGCCTCTGGAAACTCTATGAACTTGGAGAAATGATGATAGTTATAGAAAGAATTCAGGTCTTTTATTCATAGGGTCACTACGAGTCATCATCAACTTGACGGCAATTAACAACAACAACATCAGGAACTATCAACAAGATGAACTAACACAGTGACTGTGAAAATGGGCTCCAGCATGTCAGAGAAGGTATAAGGATGGCGCAGGAGAGGGCAAGGTTCTAATCTGTTGTTCACAGGCTTGTTTTGTTGTGATAGTTGTCTTGCTAGCACCAAGCAACAACAAGAACAAGAAGCACCAAGAACAACAAGAAGCAATAAGAACAACAACAAGAAGAAGCAAGAACTCTGGATTGGAAGGATGTGCTCTGCTCCTGGCTCTTCTTTCTTGGTGATATAATTCCCTCTCTATTGTGAGAGAAAGTGTCCACACCCCAGGGAAATTCTCCTCCCCTCAGGTCAGTGATGGGATTAAGGGAGTTACTTCCCAACCTTTATTATCATGCTTGGAAGGGTTGAGGGACAGCTTAGGAGAGAATGATCACAGATGAGAGAGACTGACACAGTAACTGGGGTAATGAAGGTAGCTATATCAGAGACAGTGAGACTGGCCCAGGACAGAGCAGGGTTCAGAGCTACTGTGTATAGGTCACTATGTGTTGCAGTCAACTTGACAGCACATAACAACAGCAATAACAATAACAACTGACTGGCTTATGGCTTAAAGTAGATCATTACATAATTGCCATTTTACATCATTATGTCCAAAACACAGAGCATCAGAGCCCTTCCAAGTATAAACATATTTTATGGGGGCACAGTTCAATTTATGACTATCCTCATCATCACTTTCTTCTCATTCCAATTTATGCTTCAAAATATTTTTTAAAAACCCAATGCTGATATCCACACGTTGTTGATTGCCATCGAGTCGAGGTCGACTCAGAGTGATTCTATGAAAAAAAAAAAATATTTAATGCCCTTCCACAGCTATTGTTGTTTCTCCAAGTTCATAGTTTCCAGACGCATATGGTTTAGGAAATGGATGCCATCCCTGCTTCCAAACCTGTTTTACAACTGGGCTTTCCACCAAACACTGTCTACAATGGGAAAACCATTATGGTATATGATATCACCATGACACAAGGTTCAGCATCACAGCAAACCCAGGTAACTTCATATAGCAAACTGACAAAGAGTGATGGGCAAAGTGGAAGAATGTTCCTCCAGATATAACAACACTAGTCTCATTTAGCAGTGGGTAAGTGTTGTTGAGTTGAATATGACTCAGAGTAAGCTTTGCAGAAAAGACCTGAACTCTGTTCTAGAATTAACATCATTTCTGTACGTTTATAAGAGAGTTTGTAGAGTTTCCAGAGGCATCTAGTTTAGGAATTGGATGCCACTCCTGCTTCCCAACATGAATCAATCTGGAAGCTCATCTAAACATTGCACACAATGGGTAACCATTATGGTATTTGACATGACTGTGGAACTCCAAGTTGTTCAGTACAACAAATAGACAAATGATTGCTGTGTCTTTTAAAGAATATTCATTCTTAATTCATATTAACAAATCACACAGGATTTTAAAGCCATACCTTCGAGCAGGCCTCCACCCTTAGTTTGAGGCTCAAGGGCCACCCACTTTTGAAGGGGGGGACAGAATAGTAACATACAACAAACATAACCCCAGAAACTTCCTTTAGGTGACTGCTATCTAGAGACTGCCATGGAGATGCTAGCTAGCCAGCCAACTCCTAGAGTGGAGAGAGATTCCAAGGCCCCAGGCCCCAGGCCAGCCCAAAGACCCATCCCCCTCATTATTGATTTTAAAGCCACACTCTCAAGCAGACCTCCACCCTTAGTCTAAGGCTCAAGGGCCACCGACTTTTGAGGGGGAGAAAACGAATTGTAACACACAACAAAAAACGACTCCAGAAACTTCCCTTATTTAGAGACTGTTACGTACCTACTTAAAAGTCTTCACAAAATGCCAATGACACAAACTTGGCTTCACAGTTCTTACACTGTAAAATGCCTTCTTAGACTTCACATAACTGCTGCCCCATTATACACACACTTCATCATGCCACAGACTACACTCCTGATCCCAACTACAGTGTAACAGACGTAGGCTTTTGGTTCAAGGAAAATAGAGGTAGTAATACACTGCCATTTTTCAGTTTGTCTTACTGTGTGATGGCCCATCTGTTGCTATGAGGCTACATGCTCTGATATTGGAATTTCAAATACCAAAGGACTACCTATTGTGGATATGTTTCAGTGGAGCTTACAGACAAAAATAAATAGTCTCTTCACTGATCTACTTTTAAAGAAAAAAGTCGTTGGCAATATACTTCCAAAGAAAAATTAGCTTATTAGCTTTATAAGTTTTATTAAAACCTTATGCAGAACAGCAAAATACTGTCCGATTCTGTGCTAAAAAGTGAGACTCTTAGGCTTGAAGGCACTCAAAATACAACTCAGTAAGAGCTACCCCCTCCACGAACAGTTGCCCATAGCAACGTGGATGGAGTAAAGCTTTAGGAGTTTCACTGCTGATGTGGCACCACTCAGAATCAGAAGAAACAAGTGCAAACATGCATTAGTAATCAGAATGCAGAATGTATGAAGTAGGAATCAAGAAAAACTGGAAGTTGTTAAGGAAAAATGAAACTATATGCCTGGAGATTAAGATGTTCCATAATAATGAGCTGAAATGGACTGGCATTGGCCATTCTGAATCAGACAATCGAGGATCTATAATGCTTAGAATAGTAAATTGAAGAACAGTGTCATATTCATAGTCAAAACAAACATTTCAAGATCTATACTGAAGTACAATGCTGTCCAGGTTAGGTTAATATCCATATGCCTATAAGGAAGACCAGTCAATTTAACTGTTATTCTAAAAACACACAAACCCCTAATATCAAAGATGAAGAAACAGATCAAACATGCAATCAAGATGCAATCATTATAGGAATGTGAAAGTTGCAATGTACAACAGAATAAAACAATACATGGTCCTACACCATTCCCACAATCATTTTTAAGCAGATCACTGCAGCTATCACGCACGTGAATCCTTCTCTCTAGGAGTCTTCCTCTGTTTTTTGCTGCCCTTTAACTTTACCAAAGGCAGAAAAATACTGAAGTTGTCAAAGATTTGCATTTACTTTCATCCACATCAATGCCCACAGACGTTGCACAATGCATTGCATTAGACAAATTGACGGCAAAAGACCTCTACGTTTTTAAAAGCAAGGACGTCACTCTGAAGACGAAGGTATGTTTGACTCAAGCCATGGCGTTTTCATTGGCATGTAAAAGCTAGATGGTGAAAGAGGAAGGCTGAAGAAAAAAGGATGGATCTGAATGACAGTACTGGTGAAGGATACGCCGGAAACCATGGACTGCAGGAGGATGAACAAATCCATCTTGGGAGCACAGTCAGGTTGCTTCTTAGAAGAAAGGAGGGTGAGATTTCATCTCATGCACTTTGGACATGTTATCAGGAGTGACCAATCTCCAGAGAAGGACATCGTACTGAATGACATCTAAGAAGAAGCACACTTAAAGAATTATGCAGCTGTTCCTAGCATCACCATTTCTTAGACAGGCTTCATTTGATCACAACTCCAGATGCTTGTTCTTGGTTTTTTCCTGTCATAGAATAATTGTTTTCTCACCATTTATTCTTCAAATAGTGATAAAATTTAAGGTCTTGATCAAATATCACTATCTCTGTGCGACTGTCTTAATTTGTCGAGGTAGAATGTCTTACTTCCCTGTGCTTTTGTGGTCTCAGGGTCTATGTCTGTAGGCCCATTTATTAATTTACAGCATGATTTTAATCTCTCACTGGTTTCCTCTACTAGACTGTAGGTTCCTTTCGGAGACCAAGTGAATATTTGCCTCTTACTCACTTTTGTACCATACAGTTGATGTCTCCTGATAAAAACCCCCAGTGAGAGTGTAGCACATGGGGCTTTCCTGGTTGTAATCTCTGTGGGAGCAATCCCTTGTTCTTTCTCCTGAGTGGCTGCTGGGTGGTTCGAATCCACAATTTTCCAGTAAGCACCCATGGTTTAATCACTGCGCCACTAGGGCTCGTTCTCTCTGGACCTCTAACACTGACCATCATTGTGCCTGTCATATAATGGTGATCAACTGAGGTTTATGAATGTACAAAACAGCTTTCCTACTCTATTTAAAAAAAATATTTTTTAAATGAAATGTAAAACAAAGGTAAATTAAAAAAGCAAATTTCACACAAAAAGGGAGGGAAAGCAGAAGTTACAAATGTAGTGTAAGACTGCTTGGTAGAATTATTAAACTCTGCCAAAAAGAAAAGTGAAGTATTTCAGTAGGCCCTTGCTATCTCTATCTTTAGGATTAAAGAGATGAAACTTATTATGGGCATGATTACTCAAGGCAGAACATTAGCCAATGATGTTTCTATATACTTCAAAAGTCAAGGTTTATAAAATAAAAATGCTAAATGCACATGTTTACTATCAATTACTGGATTCTATCACTTCTTCTTCAGTCTAAGGAGTTCACATATACAGTGTAAAAGGTTGTATTTTTATAGGTTTTTTTTGTTGTTGTTTATCTGCCCAAGTATTTAGTTGGCAAAATTATCGCTTCTTTCTAACTGCTTCTATAATAAGAAAAATACCCCTCTTCCTTTAATTAATATTTAAAAGCCATTGAAATCAATCTCACAGTCAAATTCAGTTATCTACTCAGCCGCTGCATATTTTTGGGTTGCTATAATCCAAGGTGTCACAAGTGTTTCTTAATTCAAATATTTTCTATATGTGCTATCTCCCCAATATGGCATTCCCTGCAGCTGCTGGAAATTGTTTAGAACTCTGTCATGTGGAACTAAAATGCTCTTCAACTGGTAAGAAACGTTGGCTTGCAACCAGAATACTGTTAAGTTGCTTTAGAATTTGTTGATCTCAATGGCAGACACCTCAACATATGGCAGGAAAGTTCTTTCCCCATCAGTTCTTTTCTCAAGGCAACAAATTCTTTCTTAGATGAGAGTGGTTCAGATTTCAGTGTTTACAGCTCTTTGGAAATAAACTCTACTAAGTGCTGGTCTTTTACAAATAACGAAACTTAAATCAATCAGTTACTGAACAATACTGTTTCAGTCCTCTTGAGGCCTTTTGACTTACTCTGTATGTGTTAATTTAATGTAGATTTAAAAACCTAGAATTCAAAAACAAGCCAAATGAGAACTTATTTTTGTAATTGCAATGTATTTATTATAACCTTTGATGGAGCTGCATGTCCACTCAGAAGCTTAGCTGGGAGCACTGACCATCAAGTGTGTAAGGAATTATGTTGCCAACTTCGTGCCAACATGCCAACTTTGTATTTCCAAAGGCATGTAGTTCGAATCCACTAACTGTTATGAGGGGAAAAGACAGGCAATTTCCTTCTGTGTGATTTAGTGTCCCTGAAAACCTACTACAGGGTCAGCTGGGAGTCTGTTTCTGACTTGACGGCATACAACGGTCTCTAGTCTTGCTATTCTAAACAGTATTTTATCTTTGGAAAATAAATTCTGTATGGATGCTTGGTCCTATTGAGTTGGTTCAGGGTAACATACTTATTTCTAATGGTCTACTAAATGCAGAATTGGTAATTAAAGGAGATGGAAATGATAAAGATCCTAGAAGATAAAACTCAAGATGTTTTAACAAAGACTTGGAAGGGTGGAGGGTCAGTGGAAAGAGAGGAAGACCCCCATCAAGATGGATTGACATGGTGACTGCAGCAATGGGCTCAAATGTATCAAAGATGGTTAGGATGGCACAGAATAGACGAGAACTCAGAGCTGTTGTTCACAAGGTCACTATGAGTTGTACTTGACTGGATGACACCTAACAACCACTGTTACCACAGGGGAAATCTTGTTCCCACAGAGAACAGCTGCCAAAACCTGAAGGACTTTTTGGTTGTCATAATTGGTGAGGTGTCATAATTGGCTTCTAGTGGGTATAGAGATGAAATAATTTTATTTTTATAAGTTATTCTTTCAAATAATGCATCAATTTGTTCTGGCTGGAGTTTATTTATTTTTTTAAAGATATTTTCCCTCCCCACCCCCCATCATTAGCTTGGTATACCAGGATTTGGACTTCTTCAGGATTATCCAATTTGGATTTTGCAAAGATACAAGAACATGAACATTCATATCATACACCAAATTTCGAATGTTCTCTTGCTATTGTTTTTTCATATCCTCTGATGACAAAAATGCTAAGACTTTAAACACAAATGTCTCACAGGCCCCTGAGGTGCTTTTAATTATTTTTTTTCAAGCTTTATTTTTGCCTCTCTTGTTTGAAGTAGATAATTTCTATTAACCTATCTTCAAGTTGACTGGTTTTTTTCCTTTGATCTATTATTCTATTTAGTCCACCTTTGACTTATTGTAATTTAAGTTCTAACACTTGCATTTTGTTCTTCTTCGTATCTTTTATTCCATTGCTAAGACTTTCTACTTTTCCACTGTCTTCAAGAGTGATCACATTCTTAGCATCTTTTTATAAGTGTTGACTTAAAATCTACGTTACAGCAGTCAACTATCTGAGTTTTTAGTATCAACTGTCTTTACTTACATGACTTGAGAGTCCCCCAGTTATTTGTCCGCTGAGAAAAATCCGAGTTTTATCCTGGATATTTTGCATATTATACTGTGAGACGGTGGGTCTTATTTTAAGCCATCTGGACAATGCTGACACTTTTCTGTCAGCAAGTAATCAACTTGGTTAAATTGAGGATGCAAATTCTGACCAACTTCCTCTATTATTTTCGATCTTAGTCGTACAATTTGTTCTCAGCACCTTAGAAGTGTTATTTGTATCCTTTCTGGTAGAAACCACCCTTTGGCTAATGTGGAATGGATTATTCTTTATTTTGGTTCTCAAAGTATTTGTAGGTATTTTATTTTGGATGAGAGTCATGCAACTTCGGAGCCCATAAGTTGTAAAAAACGGATAGGGTTGCTTTTTCCACTCTCCTTCCTGGGAATTTTCTGGTTCTTGGGCTTCCCCTTTTCAGTCTTCTGGCCACATACTGGCAATTTTTATTCTACTCTGATGTACATTTCCATGACTGAGCTTGCACCTACACTTGGGGTCAAATCGCAGCAAGACAGAGAAAACAAACTGATACTATCACCACTTTCAAGGAACCACAGCCCTTCTATAATAAGGTAAGAACACTGCCATCCTTCAGAATTGTAGGTGTCTGTGGGCCCTCAAAAGGGGCCCTGATAGTGTAGTGCTATCCACACAGGCTGCTATCCAAATATAGGCAGTTTGAATCGAATATGGGAGTTGCTCTGTTGGAGAAGGATAGGCGGTTTCCTCCTACAAAGACTTACAGCCTCCGAAACTTGGTGGGGGCTCACCATGAATCAGAACTGACTCAACAGCAGTGTGTTTGGGACGAGTTGCCCCCACTGCAATCATGGCTTCTGTTCTCATGAGGCTGTATGGGGATTAGGGTGTGAGAAAATAGGAAAGAGAAGGGAGAAAAATGGGGGCATTTCCTTATCGTACTTTTCCTTTTGAACCACAACTAGAAAGCTTCTCATGGACTTCTATAGGCTCATGTCCAATGCTCAGTTGTAGCTTTCAGGCTGACTTGAGGTACTACTAGAAGTAATATAAGGAAGACACGGAGAACATAATACTGTCAAAGTCGCATTATTTTAAGTTCTGGTTTTCTGCCTCAATACATCTTCATTTACTTTTTGGAGTCCTTAAATAGCTTTTTGTCTAGGTTGTTTTGGGTTTTTTAAAAATTCTTCTCTCTACTGGTTTGCTTACAAAGTTGTGTTTCACATTATCCATCTATAGTGTTTCATACAATCATTCCCATTCATTATGTTTTATAAAATGAATCACCATTGAATTACGTCCACTATTACCCTCTTTCCAGATCTGCACTCGATCGTTCCCATTTCCTTTACCCTCCCTTCCCTCTAATCACCCATCTGTACGACCCTATGGTTTCCTCCCTGCTCAATCTCTCTCCTCCTTGGGTCCTTATACACATTCTACTAGTTACCTATTTCTGCAATAATGTTCTTGTGCAGTATTTGTCCTTTTGTTGCTGAGTTAGTTCACACAGCATAATGCTTTCCAGTCTTTCTCAAGTTACACAGTCATTTTTTAAATTGCTGCTCCTCCAAGTGAATGTGTCACAACTCTCAGTCCATTCAATTGCAGCTGGACATTTGGGCTGTTTCCTAGTTCTTGTGACTGTGAATAATGCTGCTATGAACATTGGTGTATAAATCTCCATTTGTGTCTCAGTTCTAATTTAATCCGGGTATAGTCCCAGCAGTAGAAGAGTTGGGTCATACAGAATTTCTATGGTCAGCCCTTTGAGGAAACGCCTAACTGTTGTATTTACCAAAAACCAAAACATGGCTCTTATGCTTACTCCTCATCTGTTTTCTTTTTCTTTTTGGTGGCATGCCTCTTCACCTAGTGCATTATTTAACTTTTGATGTATTAAAACACAATCCCAAGGAAAACCTAGTTGTTTACCCTATCTTATTTAGCTTACGATCCTTTTGGCCAGTTGGGCTGGCATGGCTGTGCTCTATCTGGTATTTGACATCTCCAGAAACTTACCTGGCAACTGGACAATTTATGATGAGCAGTTATCATGCAGGATGCTTCCACTGCCCTTCGATTGATGTGGTCTCCTTCATCAACCAGTAAGCTAATTATAGCATCTTTACATGTGGGTGTCTCTGGATTCTGAGGTAAGCTCAGTTCTAAAGCATATTTCAAGTTTATGCTTGCCTAACATTTACTATTGTTCCACCAGCCAAAACAAGTCACATGGTAAAGCTCAAAGTCAGCGTGGGAAGAGAGGACTCAAGGTTTGGATGGAGGAAGGAGAATCATATTAGTCATTCTGTACACACTCTACCATGACTAAACCAATATTCAGAAGAATATATTATTTAAGACTATTTTTGGTTTCTTTTTGACATGAATAACAACTTAGTTATTGAAAAGTGAATAATCAAGAAAAGAATTTTTGAGTCCTATCTTTGGATGTCACTTTGAGGAGTAAGGCATGCCTGACCTAAGCATATATTGTTTTCAAAAATATGGAACACTTCATTAATTTTGCATGTCATCTTTGCACATCTTCTCTGTATCGTTAAAAAGCAATGTGCTGCCGAAATGAGCAGAACATATATATTGTGAACAGCTTTATATGCATGTGAGAGTTGGACAATGAATAAGGAAGAATTCATGTGCTTAAATTTTGGTTTGGGTAAAAAATATTGACTATGCCATGGACTGTCAAAAGAACAAACACATCTGACTTAGAAGAGGTGCAGTCATGAGGTTCCTTGGAGATGAAAGCAGAGTTTGTCTCATATAATGTGGATATGTTAGCAGGAGGGCAAATTCCTAGAGTAGACTTCAGGCCTGGGAAAGAAAGTGGTCAGTGAAAAACAGGGAGGCCTTCAACATGATGGACTGACAGATACACTGGCTGCAACAGTAAATCCAAGCACAGAGAATTATGCTCAAGTTAATTAGAATTTAAGTTCAAGATTATGAGAATAGTTGGAACCAGTCAGTATTTCATTCTATTAAACATGTGTTGCTATGAGGCACAACTAACTCAACAACAACTATTAACAACAGTCACCTTCCTTTAAATTGTTCCTTAGGGTTTTACTCCATTGTCTTCTGACATTTAATATTACATAAGATACTCAATTTGCATTCCTATTGGGAAATAAGATGTTTTGCTAGGATGCCCATAGAATTCACTCATTATCTTTGACTAAATGAAGTACTGAACAAGAAATCATTGTTTCTCTTTTCAGCAAGTTTATTTTAAAAATCATACGACTGTTATTTTCTGATTGTAATATTTTCTTAAGTAAATTTTTTTTCTTTAATATCTTTTACTATTCATTCTAAGCAACCCCAGGAGTGACTTGGAATCTTCTCTACTTCCCTACCCCCCAGCTGTTTGCTCCCACAGATGAGTTAATCCTCTTGCTTAGTAAATGGATCACTTCCAACTTCACAAACAGGAAACAGATTCTCACCAAACCCTCCTCACCTACAAAAGCACCTGTATCCACTTTTTTTTTTTTAAATTTAGGTTGTTTATTTTTCATTTCAATGAACATCTACAGAGATTTTGGGATTCCATTCATTCATTGTTGCACCCTTCTCCCCGCACAAACCCCTCCGCCCCGCCCCTCGTTTGCTCCTCTCCTTGAAAAGCAAAAGAAAAACTCCCTCATTGGTACACAATCCCCCCCACACCTCCCCAAACCCCACTCCCTACCCCCAAATATAATCCACTCTGCAACCCTCATTGCGTACTCCTACGATAAAAATAATGCCCTATAATATAATATTTTTAGACTATTCTCTCCCCCATAGACTTCAATGCCGTAAACATATTTCATCCAGTTTTTCTCAGTCTTACCCCCACCCCAATGCCAGCCTCATTCTACAACAGTGGCACCATGTAGCATTTGTCCCTTTGTGACTGAGATACCTCACTCAGCATAATGTCCTCCATGGTCACCCATTTTGAATAATATTGCATGAGTTCCTTGTTTTTCAATGCAGCATAGTATTCCATTGTGCGAATATACCACAGCTTCTCTACCCATTCGTTTGTTGATGGGCATTTAGGTTGTTTCCAACTCCTTGCTATTGTAAACAAACCAGCGATAAACATGGGTATACATATATCTACTTGTACCTTTTCGCTTCTTAATCAAGTTTCTTGTCAAAGACAAAATCATCCACCTGTTCTTTCAATGGCCTTATGTGCCACCTTGGTAGGATGCTAGATCAGTCAAATGTATCAGTTCTCTCCTATAAGGAGCCCTGGTGGTAGGGTGGTTAGAACATCTGGATACTAGCTGGAAGCTTGTCAGAGCTGACCCTCACCAGTCTATGGACACTTCAATTGTGTCCTGTAGGGTCTCTGAGTTGGAATGGACTCGGTGGAAACAGGTTTGGTTTGATTTTTCTCCAAATATTTTGATTTTTCTTCATTGATGGCATCTTGTCCTCAAAATTTAAATTATAAAAAAATTTATCATATTCATTAAACAAAACTATCCTAACAGGAAAACTTTTGGGACCTTTTACGTCCTGACTCAGTGGACACATCCAGGCTTTATCATACTGACCACTTCCTCCTTACAGCATTTTTTTCCATTTAGCTACTCAGCCAGCCAACTCCCCTGGGTTTCTTCCCACCTTTCTGGCTGACCATTCTCAGTCACAGCTGTGGTATACATTTCTCATCTAGTAATTCCAGGTCTGCTGCAGGGAGTCTCTTTTGGATATTTTCTTTCCCACCCTATATATTCTCTGTCACACTAATTTTACCGTAACACAACCACAAGCAAAGATTTTCATGAGTGACCATAAGCTGGAGATTTTAAATTTTCCACTCTTTCCTGAAGTTTTTTTCTCTCCCTATTTGATCTTGCACCTAGTTAACCACAGGCAAAAGCTAAAGCTACCTGCCTTTCCGTTACCTTTATCACAGGTTTCTGCCACAAACCTCTTGCTGCCTTATGAGAACTATAACCTGACAGCTGCCAAAGTCAGAAAACGGAATGCCACCTTTCGACCCTCTTTATGTCATCCACTTCTCTCCAGCCTCAGACAATCAATTACCAGGTCCCAAGTCTTATGTCTCTAATATATCAATGAAATTCTGTCATATTGATTTTATCATTGATATATTTTAGTCCATTATTGTGGTCACTATGTGGTGCCTTTCAGGCTAGGGAGCTCTGGTGGTATATAGGGCATTACATGTTGTTCTGATGATCGAAATGGTAAGTGGTTTGAATCTACCCAGCTATTACACAGAGAAAAAGGGGTAGTATTTGCCCATCAGTATTCACAGCCTCAGAAACCCAAAGGTAGGTCGCTGTGAGTTCGAATTGACTCGATGGCAGTGGTGTTGGTTTTTAGACATTTCTCTACTGTAAGATCCAAGGAAGATAATTTTGGTCACCACTGTATTTACAATGGAGAATGTCTGACCCAAAGGCAGTTTTAATATGTATTTATTAATGGACAAATGAGTCAGCTGTGGCTTACTTTTTAAAGAACTATGTATCTGTAGGGATGTACATAATTGTTTCTGTAAGGAAATCCATGCTGGTTTGGTATTATTTAAGAATAGGCTTGGAGGCTGTGCTTCATTTTAAGAGATTGTTCTTGACTAGTTTTTGTAAGTGAAAGCCCTTCGGATTCCTCAGGCAATTAATGGAAAACATGTAACTATTCTGTACCATGGATCACAACAAATTGTGGCTAACCTTGAGGAAAATGGGAATCCCAGAACACCTGATTGTGTTTATGTGAAACCTATACCTGGACTGGTAAGCAGTCCTTAGAATAGAACAGGGAAACACTGCACAGTTCAAAATCAGGAAGGGAGCGTGTCAGGGATGTATTCTGTCTCCATAACTTTTCTATCTATATACAGAAAAGATCATTCAGGATGCTGGGCTTTATGAAGAGGAATGTGGCATCAAGATTGGAGAAAGACTCAACAGCCTGCTTTAGGCAAATGATACAACCTTAATTGCTGAAACTGAGGAGGACCTGAGGTGCTTGCAGCAGAAGGTCAAGGACTGTAATCTTCAATGTGGATTGAAGCTCAACGTCAAGAAAACAAAGATTCTCACCACTGGGTTAATTGATAGCATCAGTATGGATGGAGAAGAGACTGAGGTTGTTAACAATTACAGCTTGTTTGGCTCCACAATCAGCACTCTTGGCACCAGCAGTTAGGAAATCAAAAAATGAATTGCAATGGGAAAATCTGCTGTCAGGGATCTTCCCAGAGTGCTGAAGAGCAACAATGTCAGTCTAAACAGTAAGGTGCTTCTAATCTAGGCCTTGGTCTTTGCATTTACTTGCTATGCATCAGAGAGCTGAAAAATGACTAAGGATGACAGAAGAAGGATTGATGACTTCTAACTGTGGTGCTAAAGAAGAGCCTTGAAGATACCATGGACCACCAAGAAAACAAATCAGTCTATCATGGAAAGACAAAAGCATCGTTGTTGTTGATAGGTGCTGCTGGGTAGAGTACTACTCATAGTGACTCTATGAACAAAAGATCTGAACCCTGTTCTATTCTGTGCCATCTTCACACTTCCTGGCACAAAAAAAGCCCACTGAGGCAGTCACTGTATCAATCTACCTGACTGAAGGTGTTCCTTTCCTTTGCTGACCTTCCACCTCTGCCAGCATCATGTCCTTCTCTAAACAACATCCTCAGAGTATGTGAGGTGAAGCCCTATCATTCTTGCCTCCAAAGATTACTCCAGCTGCACCCTGTCCAACACATATGTTTGTTCTCTTGGCCATTCATGGGATGTTTAGCACTCTTTTCCAACACCACAAAGGCTCAAAGGTGTCAACTCCTTTTCTGTCATCCTTATTCACCGCCAGTTCTCAGACATAGAGCAAATGATTGGAAAGACTACTGTCTGAATATAACACACCTTAGTACTCAAGCTGACATCATTACTTCTCAGTAATTGGCGAGATCCCTAATGCTACTAAAAGTAAACTACAACCCCTCCTAGCAGCTTTTTCTATATCCTGGCGCTATCAACCCACAAAAAACCAGGGAGGATGCTCCAATGATGATGCTCACAATCTCTTTTAGCCAATTCTTGCCTCATGAAAGTGGGTTACTGCCAGGTCTGCCTCTGATTTCTCTCTCTTGAGAAGTAGGCAACATGGGATAACATTTCTTTTATCTAGCTGTCAAAATGTGATCATGTTGAAATGTCTTATAATTTTGAATATATGAATGACCTTCATCTCTGGTTTCTAACACACATGAAGGTATTCCTCCATGATTTATTTCTTCAACAAGGATTTGTTTAATACGCTACAATAAACCAGTTTCTGTTTCTGTGAACAATGCAGGTTCCTTCTCTTAAGAACTTACATTATAATTGAAAGGGGCAGAAAGTATACAAACAAGTAAATATATATCAGAAAGAAATAAGGAATTAGCAACTGGGACTCTGATTTCCACTGTGAATGACGTGAAAATCATGAGAGAGTTTAAGTAAGCCAAGGAGTGATGTGATCTGAGCCAATGACTGATAGAAGGCTAAAAGGATAGTTCTAGAGTTTTGTGCTTGTATATTTGACTGATCTTTCACAGATAACTTGGGAAGGAAGATGGCTGAAGCCTATATGCAAGATGTCATCTTGCTCAGAAGTACCCTGATTCCATATTTGCATTTTAGTTAGCATACTTGGCTGCTAATGGAAAGCCTAGCAGTTCTAGTCCATCCTGAGGCTATTGAGAAGAACAACGTGGACATGCTTCTGGTAAACAAGTCACTGTACCTTATGGAGCTCAGTTCTGCTCTGACACCTGAGGTCACCATGAGTTGACATCTTGATGACAATCGGCTTTTAATGTGCTGTATTCAAAGTGTAATTTCAAATTGGATCTTGAAAATAGGATAGTTTTCCATAAACAAAGAGCATCTGGTGCTGCTTACTCACTAAATATAGTTTCCTGTCTTCCGTACAATAGATATTGAATAGTATTTTATTCTATGCCAGTCTATTTCTTTAAGGTTTTGGCTTACAATACTTGTTTTATTGTATGCTTTAAAAATACATTCATTTCAAATGCATGTAACAGCAACAACAACAATGCTATACGACAAAACGTCCCACTTAGCTAACATCAGTTATTTTTTTGTTGTAGTTGTTAAGTGCAGTCAAGTCATAGACGACTCACAGTGACCCCATGAGTGAGAGACCTGAACACTTGTATAACTTTCATCATATCTCCAGGTTCACAGAGTTTCCGGAGGCAAGCTATTTTGGAAGTGGATGCTTCCAAGCTTGTTTTAATCAGGGAGCTCCACCAAACACTGTCCACCATGGGTAACCATTATCTCATTTGACACAACAGTGTCACAGTGTTTAGCACCAAGGCAACCGCGAGTTATGTCTGTACAGTAAACAGAGAGACCAGTGCTATACCACTTAGAAAAAATGTTTGACCAAAAACAATTAAAACCAGGCCTGTGGGCTGCAGATTAAAATCACACACCTTTGGTGCGGTAGCATCACTTCCTATCCACTAGGCCTACAGAGCTCTCTCATTGTTGTTACTGTTGTTAAGCGCCGTCCGTCGCCGTAGACGACTCATAGCGTTCCTTACTTGTTTCTACTAACTCACTTTCTTTCTTTTTTTTTTTT
>NW_006399797.1:7859352-7902797 GCF_000299155.1 Elephantulus edwardii | reverse complement strand
TTTTCTCAGTCTTACCCCCACCCCAATGCCAGCCTCATTCTACAACAGTGGCACCATATAGCATTTGTCCTTCTGTGACTGAGATACCTCACTCAGCATAATGTCCTCCAGGGTCACCCATTTTGAATAATATTGCATGAGTTTCTTGTTAACTCACTTTCTTAAAGAGACATACTGCAACAGCCGCTTAATGTCCTCTTTAGAAGACTTTGAAAAAGCTTCTGAACCACTTTTATTAAATAACACATCTGGTAAACTTAAAATTAGGCTAACTGCACATGCCCTGTTGTTACTGATAAAAGCAATGCCATAAACTCAAGAACAGTATCAGCAACAGCTTCTATTCATGTAACAATTATGTGCCTGCCAACAACTTAGAAATACAATTTAGAACTATCTTCCAAAATATTTTCAAAAAGAATCTTAAATGGAGACACGTAGTTTTGTTTTATTTATAAAAAAAGTGACCAAGCCACATAGAGCCGACAAAACTCAAGAAAAACAACTAGTGTTGTTCGCTTGAACTTTTCTTACTGATTTTTTCCAGGTCCCATCAATAATTAAGCTACCCCTTGAGGCCACACAAATACCATTAAATTCTTCCGCTACACTGCACCAAAATGATATAAAAACATTAGTCCTGCTATATTATTTACCACTGTTGCATAAGCACACCAAATCGCATGCAACAGCTCTCTGCTAATAAAATAGTCACATTATTTTTCAGATAATGGATTACTCATTGATAAATCAGTCATGATCATCATTACCACAAAAAAAGCCAAGTTAAAAACCATGAAATTCTAATGTCATCCTTTGACCAATATTTCTATTTAAAGAAATTTAGTATAACAAAAAACATCAGGACTATATGTAGATTATATAAATGTCCACCAAGGAAACGCTACATTATCATGTAGTTGGGAAAACACTATTAAAGACCTTATTTTAAAAATATTATTTCAAGACACAGAAAGTACAATTATTTTTATTAACAGACAACTAATATAGCAAGTTACCAAGCAATATGTAATGAAATGGAAGTTTTGCAAAGTACAGAAACAGCAAATTTCTTAAATTTATAGAAGAATATAAACAGCTGAGTGTGTTAATATAGTTAATTGTTATTTCCCTTTTTTATATATGATTCATAGCTGACCTTCCAGCAGATTTTCAAGAGGCTGCACACTGCATGGGAGGAGACTGCTCACCTTCATCCTGTGCAGCTACTGGTGGACTTGAATCACCAGAGAGGTGCTGCCTTTAGGTTACCAAGGCAAATCCCTAAATTTCTACAATATGTATGTTTACATTAAAAAAGAGAAGTAGACTTTATCTCTGTGCGTGTGTTTAAATTGTTTCATCGTTAAATGTCATTGAGTTGTAAATGATTCATTTTGACCCTATTAAAGAAAGACCTGAACACTTGTATAACTTTTATCGTTTCTCCAAGTTCATCGAGTTTCTTGAGGGAAGCTATTTTGGAAGTGGATCCACTCCTGCTTGTTGTTGTTGCTATGTGTCATCTAGTCACCTGTGACTAACTCTGCCTTATCCTGTGCCAATCTCAGCATCTCCGACACACCAACCCCCATTACCCCAGTCACTGAATCAATCTATCTCAACAAGGGTCTGCCTCTCCTGCGCTGTCCCTCCATCCTCCCAAGCATGACGTCCTTCTCCAAGGACTGGTCCCTCCTGGCAACATGTCCAAAGTATGTCAGATGAAGCTTCAGTATCCTTGCCTTGAAGGAGCAGCCCAGCTTCACCCTCTCCAGGACAAACCTGTTCATTTTCTCAGCAGTCCATTCAACACTCTTCTCCAGCACCACAGCTCAAAGGCATCAATTTTCCTTCTATCATCCATAGCCATTGTCCAGCTTCTCTGATGCATAGCAAGTGATTTGAAAGACCATGGCATGTATCAGGCACACCTTAGTCTCCAGAATGATATCGTTGCACTTCAGCACTTTCGAGCAATCTCTAAACACTCCTGCTTAGTTTTCTAATTAAAAATAGAGAGTCTTTTCCATTCCCCTTAAAACTAAGTCATAGCTTCAGAGAAGAAACTAATTTACAAGACTATATTAGTCTACATGAGCCATGGCTTCATCTACCCTGGGACTAGAAGAAATAGATGATGTTTGGTCACCACTATTGGTCATTCTGCTCCAGGCCATGGTATCTGAACCCTAACACAATATGCAAAAAAATAGGAACAGAGCTCAAAATCTTAAAAAGCTCAGATATAGAAACTAGAGAATTCCTTGAGACTATTGTTCTTAGACAGTCTTTAAACCTTGAATGAAAACTATTCCCAAAGCTCACTTTATAGTGATACATAACGGACTGGAACAAAAAAAAAAATTTAAAGGATATAATCAGCAAGTACCATTAAAAATAACAAATATGAAGCCAAAAGGCCAAAATATATTATAAAGCAAAGATAAGAAGAGAAGGGTAGAGAATGAAAAGAAAGCCCACAGGGTGAGGGGAAAATATTTGGCAATGACATTATCTGAGAAGAGTCTCAGATCTAAAATCTATGGAATACTCCAGCACTTCAACAAGAGGCAAACAACAAAGAACCAAACACAAAATTGGAACAAGATATTAATAGACACTTAAGCCAAGAAGAAAGTTCAGATGACCAACAAACACATGGCCGAATGTTCATAATCGCCAGCTATCAGAGAGATGAAAATGTAAACAACCGTATCATCTCACTCCAGCAACAACAGCAAAGCTCAACAGAGCATCAAACAACAAATACTGATAAGGTTGTGGAGAGATTGAAACTCTCGTTTACTGCTAGTGGGAATGTAAAATGGTACAATCATTATGGAAGGCAGCCTGGTGCTTTCTCAAAAAGTTGGAAATACTATTTGATCCAGCTATCACACTAGTGAGGATAAATGCCAAAGAAACCTGAGCTGTTACACAAAATTATGTGTGTACACCCATATTTACTGCAGCATTATTCCCAAGAGTGAGGAGATGGAAGCAGTCCAAGTTCTCATCAACAAATGACTGGGCAGAGGACTATGGTACATTCACACAAAGGATTAGTACACAGCACTGAAAAACAATGAACTTGTAAAACAGTACACAGCATGGGTGAGTTTGGAGGACATTATGTTGAATGAACTATCTCAGGAACAAAAGGACAAATACTGCATAAGACCAATGTTATAAAATAGGATAGACATGGAGTTGGGGGAGAGCAGGGAACGAATGGATAAATAATGAACACCACATTGGAAGAGGGGAAGGGAAGAACTATTTTAAAGGAATAGATTAGATATTATTGATTTAATATTAATTTGTCTTCCTTGACAATTAAAAACTGGAATAAGACTGGGGGAAGGGAAAAATGTGTATTACTGAATATATGAATACCCATCCTTTCTGTAAACTTTCATTAAAATGACAATTATATTTTTTTAAAAAATGCAGGGGAACTAGTATACTACCAGGACACATTTAAGGAGAAAGCTGATACATTGTAGAAAAGGTAATTAAATGTCACTGAACAATATCTTAGCAATTGTCACATGGAAATTCAATTTGCTGTGTAAATTTATACTGAAAAGTAAAATATTAAAAACAAAAACCTAGGTCATAATCTTAGAATTTGTATGTTAGTACCTTTTATTAAAGAGTCTATTTGAATATGATCTTATTTTGAATAGTCTCTTTCAAAGTATAGCAGTGCTTTGGTGGCATCATTGGTAAGGCGCAACTCTTTAAACCACTCGTGATGGTTAGAATTGCCCAGTGGCTCCAGGGGGAAAAAGACAGGTAATCTCATCCCAGGAGCTCCACAGCCTCTAAAAACCTGTTGGAGGGTCAGCTGTGCATTGGGTATCACTTGACAGCAATGATCAAGAGGTAGAGACTTGAAAGTATAGTTTATTTTTTCTTCATGAAATGTTTTTGTTTGCTCCACAGTGAAATATTTAAATAGAATATGACTGGCTTTGATGAAAACTTGAAAAAATTACTCCTATAAATTTCCAAAGTCTACTAGTACTCTTTCCTTCTTTTTTCATTTAAACCATAAAATCAGTAATAACCAAAGTAAATTCATTCCTGAGTCTGAATCTGATAATCTATAGTACATATACCAAAGTCGGGGAAATTTTAGTTGCTTGCAGCAAGTTTATCCCATGTTGAGTTACTTAGAATGCTTGATAGATTTGGCAAACTTGATATGGTCCTGCAGGATTTTCATCTCAGGATACTCATGAAAAGTGAATAGAGCCAAGGATGCTAGTCTAAGTGTTCCACTTGTCAAGAGTTTTTGGCTGACGTTTGAGTGACAGATCTTGTTACCATCAACAAAGACCAAAATAGCTTTGAACTACTGAAGACATGAGCAAAAAAAGATGACACACCAGCCAGTCTGATTCTTATGTCTCTCAGTACTTGGTTTCCACAGCTCCAAACAGTGGATTCTAACGCTAGCTCACTGGGTGCTGAGAGGGCATACAAGGTAATGCATGAAAAACAGAGCTGGCTGCTAGGTGCACAGTTAAAACTCGGCTAACGGCAGCTGAGACATGTCATTAACATTGATGAAGAGATCAAATAAATTAAACCTTTACATACATTTATGCAAAGAAATTACGGATAAGGACAAATCACTACTTTGAAAACAATCCAGGAGGAAATGACAGATGTCAAGGTGATTGAGGACATGCAGAGACAACTTCGCATACTCAAACGGCACCATTTCAAGGTACTAAATGGCTTGCTTCTGTTAACTTTCTTCAAACTGGTAAACAAGATCTTGTGATCAGGTGCTTAAATAATCAAAGTGATTACTTCAGGCAGGCTGTAACCTTTCTTGCAACTGTGACTGCTGATAGTAATTATATTTTTATGTGCGGCACATTTTCTGGCTGCAGCACTGAACCAGATGCAGAAGGACACTCTCTCAGCATGAGTAATGGAAAGAAGACAGCAGAGTCTCATGACTCCAGGATCAGAGCTGAAGGGCAGGAGAAGAGGCACTTCACCACTCCTTGTTCTTTGGGAAATAGTGAGGGCTGCTAATGAAACAGACCGATGTGGACAAAAAGTCAAAGCCACTGCCATGGAGTTGGAACCTACTCATAGCTGACTCTTCAGTAGGTTTTGCTGCTGTTGTTTTGTACCATCAAGTGAAAACTGACCCATAGCTGACCCTCCTGTGGGTTTTCAGAGGCAGTTAATTGCACAGGACGAGACTGCCCATCTCTCTCCCACAGAGGAGCTGGTGGACTCGAATCGCGCACCTTCAGGACTGCAGTGCAATCAGTAGGTTTTAAGAGGCTGTAAACAGTCTAGAAGATCACCTATATTTCTCTTGAGGAGAGGACTCTCTGGTGGATTTGAACCACCAGGGAGGCATCACTCTTTGGTTAGCAGCATCTCCATGTGGACCATGAGTCCCAAATTCTGCTCTTCTCCTAAAATAGTGAAGCAGACTGTAAACGGGCAAAGCAGAACCACCCATGTCCATGCATATGTTGTCTACACGGATCAGAGAGTAGAACTGAAGACCTCTTCTTGTTGAATGAATGAAGAAATCAAAGAAGGCTCAGCATTATGACTCTCAATATGAAATGACTGTAGAGGATTTGAGGGGCCTGGAGCACTGAACAACAAGGACACTCGCTTAGTTTTTCCCTGATTCACTGCTAATTGTTTACAAGGAAAATAAAATTTTAATTCCCCTACAAGTAATGAGGTCACAAGCACTTTTCTTAGAGCCTGCCTAGAAACATGGTTTAGATTTTGAAAATAAGTGATAGAACAGAATTTTATGATCTTGGCGTTTTAGAAAGATGTGCCATAAAATTTCTCCATAATGAGAATATATTTAATACAATGCCTATTAAAATCTTATCATTGTTGTCAGTTGTCCCAGAGTTGAATCTGATACAGGGTGGTCCATTTATACAGTGCAGAATTCCATAGTTTTAGAAGCAGACCACCAAGCCTCTCCTTTGAAGCATCTCTGGTTTGAGTTCAAATTGCTAACCTTTCGGCTAGGAGCCAACGGCTTATATATTTACACCACCCAGGAATTCCATATATTATATTGCATAATTATTAAAGATACATGAAATATTTGTAATCCATAAAATAAGAAAAATACTAATGAAACGTTGTTGTTGTTATGTGCCGTCGAGTTGCTTGCGACTCATAGCAACCGTATGTATAACAGCTTTAAACTCTGCTCTGTCCTGTGCCAATCACACTGTCTCCGACACTCCCATCCCGATTATCACAGTCACTGAATCAATTAGTTGTTGTTATTATTAGGTGTCATTGACTTATAGTAACCCTATAAACAGCAGATCTGAACCCTCTCCTATCCTGTGCCATTCTCAAACTTCCTGACAACACGAGAGCCCATTGCAGCAGTCACTGTGTCAGTTCATCTGGCTGAGGATCTTTCCTTCTGCTGATCATCCACATTTCCTAGCATGGTTATCTCTTTCTTCTCACATTACCTAAGACTTAGTAAATCCAGACACGAAGCTAAAGAGAATTCTCCTAACAAGTATATGAAATCATTTACTATACCCACATTAAAGATTAACGTGAATTTTACTCCAGCCATGGTTATTTCATTTGCTGCACATGCATGTGAATGGTGGACAATGAATAAAGAAGACCAAAGAAGAATCAATGACTTTTAATGGAGGTGTTAATGATGAATGCTGACTATATCACTGACTGTCACAGACACAAGCAAATCTGTTGTAGAAGTGTAGCCAGAACGCTCTCTAGAAGTAACAATGGTGAGACTTCATCTCACATACTTTGTCATGTCGTCAGGAGGCACTAGCCCTCAGAAAATCATGCTCAAAAAGCAGAAGGTCAGCAAAAGAGAAGGAGGTCTTCAATGAGATAGACAAGCACACGAATAGCAACAATATGTTTAAAAACCACAAGATGGTGAGGCTGGCACAGGCTCAGGCAGGGCTTCAGTGTGTTTACATGGCATCACTCTGAGCTGGAGCTACCCTGACAGCACCAAACAGCAACAAAATTGTAAAGATGGAGCTCTTGGGGCACAAATGGTAAAATCTTCAACTACCAGCTGAAAGGCTGACAGTTCAAAGCCACTCACAGGTTCTCAAAAGGTAAGCCTGGCAGTCTGCTGCCTAGAGGCCACAGCCTTGAAAAGTCACAGAGTTTTCCTCTGCAAACATGAGATGGTCATGAGTCAGAATCAACTCAACTCCATGACAACCAATAACCATTGTAATGATGGTTAACTTCCAAAAGGATCTGTTAAGTGTAGGAATGAGAGTGCTATTCAAGAAACTTGGAGGTTCTCCCTTTAAAAGGCAGAGTAACCAGGAACCCTTTGTAGTTAGGCACTTTGCAAAAAGTACCATTCTTTGAGTTCCAGAAAATCTGGTTAAAAGAAAACTGTTAGATAAGAGAGAGAGAAGCGAGAGGGAGGGAGAGGGAGGGAGAGAGGGAGAGGGAGAGAGAAAGAGAGAGAGGAGTGTTTATTGTGCATTGCCCAGTTCCCCGTTCAAGAGCCAGGAAAGCGTTCCCCTGGCTAATGGGAATATTGGCTTCAGATGCTGAAAACTCACAGCTGAGTCCCTCTCTGGGACTTGCCCTCAGGAATTCCCCTCTGCCAGAGGGAGCTGCCTAGCCCTCAAAATTACTTAGGCCCTCCCCAAAGGCAGCTGGAATCCAGTGACTGGAATACAAAGGTCAGGTCCATGATGACTCTGTCTCCAGGCGCTCCATCTTGACTGCACAGAATTAGCTTCTTCCTGGGTTCAGTCTTGCAGTGCTCATTCTCAGGGAGATTGTGGGCAGAAATCCTCAGACAATCCCCTACATTCAAACCTCTGCTTCAGAGTCTATTTGCCCTAAAATCCAATTTAAGACGTGTAGGAATAATATCCCTCCTTTATTTTGTGGATAAGAAAGAATAGATGAAGAGAAGCAGAATCACCTCCCAAGAACCCAGAGGAAGCACTAGGATTCAAATTCAAGTCCCTGGGATTGGGTTTCCATCAACACTAACCAAATGCTCGATGCTGATTTAGAAAATCCAGATCCTTGCACCTTGGCAAGTGTCATGGACTGAACTGTGTCTCCTAAAACCACGTAGGTAATTATAGAATGTGAATGCTAAGTAACAATCCTCCATGATCTGCTAAACCAAACAGTTGTAAGATAATTAAGGATGAGGTGCAACAGTCTTAATCAAATCATGTATAGGAAGCTTCCTTAGGGTATGAACTGTAAAATTTTTCTCACTAGAATTAAAAGGGTAAAGAAGTGAGCTCAGATAGGGGTCCCTCAGTACCAGTAGGGAAGAATCTCCGGGAATGGAATGCATCCTTTTGGACTTGAGTCTTCATGAAGAAGGTCTGTGACACTGGGGGATGCCAGGACACACGGTGATTTCTAAGGAATGCCTGGCGAACAGATGCTGAAGGAACAAGGCCTTTTCTTCACAGCCAACAGAGAAAGCAAGCCTTCGCCTAAAGCTCACTCATTCATTACTATGGAGTCCAAATGGACGACCTGCCAGGACCCTTCGGCAGGCTTTCAGAGGCTGTAATCATAAAGCAGGAGATTACTTAGCTTCTTCCCTCAGAGCAGCTGGTAGATTTGAACCATTTGCCTTTGGGTTGGCAGTACAACTCCCCATTCACCATCCACTAAGGTCATCAGAAATCCCTTTCCCTAAAGTTTCTTCTTGTATACTATCGAGTTGGAACCAACTCATAGCTGACCCTTCTGCGGGTTTTCAGAGGCAGTAAAGAGGCATCTGGGTTAGAGTGCAGCTCCCTCTAAGATCTTCTTGTTGTAATTGTGTACCATCGAGTTGGGACCAATTCATAACTGACCATCCGACAGATTTTTAGAGACAGTAAAACTGCACAGGGGATTTTCACATGGGAAGAGACTACCCATCTTTCCCCTTGTGGATTCAAACCACGTACTTCTGAGTTGGCAGAGCAATTCCTTACCTCTAAGTCACCAGAATTCTCTTCCCCTACACTGGACCAATCGGCAGCGTCAGGATTGATGGTGAGGAGATTGAGATTGTTCACAGCTTCAGTTTGCCCGGCTCCACAGTCAACACTGTTAGCACCAGCAGTCAGGAAATCAAGAAGCATATTGCGATGGGAAAGTCTGCTGTTAGGGACTTCTCTAAAGTACTCGAGAGCAACAGTGTCTCTCTGGAGACTAAGGTGCACCTTATACAGGCCATGGTCTTTGCAATCACTTGTTATGCATCAGAGAGTTGGACAATGACTAGGGAAGACAGAAGGAGAATTGACGCCTTTGAGCTGTGGTGCTGGAGAAGAGTACTGAATGTACCATGGACTGCCAAGAAAACAAACAGATCCATCCTGGGGAGGGTTAAACCAAGCAACTCCTTGGAGGCAAGGATTCTGGGGCTTCGTCTGACATACTTTGGGCATGTTGCCAGGAGGGACTGGTCCTTGGAGAGGGACATCATGCTTGGTAGGGTGGAGGGACGGCACAGGAGGGGAAGACCCTCTATGAGATGGATTGATTCGGTGACTGGGGTAATCGGGATGGGTGTGTCGGAGGCAGTGCGATTGGCACAGGATAGAGCAGGGTTTAGGGCTGTTGTGCATAGGGTCACTATGAGTCGCAAATGACTCAGCGGCACATAACAACAACAACAGCTAAGCACCCTGAATTTGGACTTTTAGGCTTCTAAATGGAAGAGAATAAGCTTCTGCTTGTTAAAACCATCCCCTTGTGGTAGCTGTTATAACAGCACGAGGTAACTAAGAGGGAACACTGGTTGGGTAGTCTGTAGAGTTATGCTGGTAAATCAAAGGTAGCACCTCTCTGCAAGTCCAAATCCATCAACAGCCCCACATAAAAAAGATGAGCAATCTTTTTCCACGAGACTTACAGCCTGCAACAACCCAGAGAAAAGTCGCTTCAAGTGGGTTCTGACCCAGCAGCAAGAGGTGTTTGAGATACAGCAAAAATAACAAGACAGACCAAGTCTCTTATCTGACCTTACTTCAACTGGAAACACTCACTTCCAGTCACATCAAAATCTTTCCTTTTCCCAAACACATCATGCTTTCGAATACTCCCGTCTTTGTACAAACTGCCCTCTTTGCCCCTTAATAGTTCATTGTTCTTGTCTGCTTGATGGACTCCCCCTTACTTTAGAAGTCTTAGTTCCAGTGTTCCAACTCCTTAAAGAATTCCCTGACTCCTAGGTAGTATTTGAGATCTGCAGCCTACCAGTCCTCAGAGTCTGCTGTGTACTCACTCCTCTAGTACAGTCCCCCTAACTGTTAACTATCATAATGAGTTTTTTGCAGGCAGGGACATGCCTTTTCACTGCTTCCCCAGGCAGGCATTTTAAAGATGTTTTGTTGAACGAATGAATAAGTAAATAAATGAACTCAACTGAGGTGCTGATTCCAGGAGGCCCTGGCTGAGTAGCTGCCAGCACCCCCATTACTGGAAGGCATTAGACAGTACTTCCTTCCACGTTTGGATACGCTGCGGCCTCCTTGGGTGTAAGGCCTCATTTTCCTTCATCTATGTAGCCTTTATCAGACCTCACACTGTCTCTTTAGCATAGGAGATGCTCCTTAAAACAAGAAAGCAAGTACACAGCCAAATCTCTGTTGCAGTGAATGAGGTCTCAGATATAATGCAAGAAATGCTTCTCCTTTGTTTAAAACACTTCTTGCTCCTATTTAATAAAGCAAAAGATGACTTAAGAGTTTGTGAAATTTGCTTTTAGATCAGAAATGAAAACTAATGTGGATACATCAAACATGACAAAGAAGTTTTCCAGCTGGCATGCTTAACACTACGTCTTTGTGCTAAATGGCCTCTCTGAAACATAAATATGTCATTAATCTACATGCTGTTTCCCCACCCCTCACTCGTGGAGACTAATAATTACTTACCAAATACTACCAGCGCAAAGCAAAGGGGAGGAAGGCAAGGGGGGGGGGAAGAAATTCCTGTCCTACAAACTTTAAGGTAAAAAAAACCCACCCCAAAACCAAACCTAAATAAAAAAAACCTGAAAGCCAGTCTCACTGGGCAAGTAACTGCATTCTCTACACAGGAAATGGTCCAATTTTGTTATTGTTAATATTATTATTAAATGTCCAAACAAACGAGAGCTGGCTCAGAGTAGTAACCATGATAAGAAGCCTTCAATATTCAGTTTTCCGTGCCCTGAAGAAATTTTTCTCATGTGACTCTCTCACAACCTCTGCTGCAGATCTGGTGGGAGCAAGAAAAAACCTGGATACACATCCCTGAGAAAGAAGCACAAGCGATGATTCTGTTTTTCACAAGATGTGTGAGCTCCAAACACATGGTTTGAGGCTCTTCCACCCTGGTCTGCTTGTCTACCACTTCAGTCATCCATTCCCAGTGACCAAGGGGCAATCTGCAGGTGTTATCTCTTTTCCCAACATTGTTTATATGTTTGTCAGGTCCAAAGCTAGTCCTCTGCCATCAGGTTGATTCCAACTCCTGGCAATTCTGCCCTAGGTTTCTGAGGCTATAAGTCGGAGAAGACTGACCCCTCTTTCTTTTGATGGATTCAAACTGGCCATCTCTTGGTTAGCAGCCCAACAACATGTGGTGTACCACACCAGTAGGGCTCCTTGAACATAAGTAAAGTGATTATAAATCTATAAGTACGACTAGTCAGGATTAAACTTCTTATTATGCCTGTAAAATAATATTTTTATTATTGTGGATATTTATGAAGTTTTAATTCGGCTCAAGGCACTGCTCTCAACTCTGGCTCCAGTCAAGTTGCTTGGTTATGGTTAGGCAAATCCCACGACAGCACTGATAGTTTACCTCCTGCATTTGCTGACAGGTTTTTTTGGTTTTGTTTTTAATTAATTTCAATGAACATTTACAGAAATTTTGGATTTCCATTCATTACCTCCTGCATTTGCTGATAGGTTTTTTGGTTTGGTTTTTTGTTTGTTTGTTTTTTAATTAATTTCAATGAACATTTACAGAAATTTTGGATTTCCATTCATTCATTGTTGCACTTTTCTCCCTGCCCACCCTACCTCCACCCCTAGTTTGCTCTTCTTCTTGAAAAGCAAAAGAAAAAAACACCTTCATTGGCATACAATCCCCCCCACACCCCCTCACCCCCACCCTGAGTATACTCCACTCTGCAACCCTCATTCCGAACTCTTATGATAATCATAATGCCCTAAAATACTTTTAAACTGTTCTCTCCCTCATTGGCTTCAATGCAGTATACATAATTTATCCAGTTTTCCTCAGTCTTACCCCCACCTTGATATCAGCCGCATTCTACAACAGTGGCACTATACAGTATTTGTCCTTTTGAGACTGAGATATTTCACTCATCATAATGTCCTCCAGGGTTACCCATTTTGAATACTATTGCATGAGTTCCTTGTTTTTCAATGCAGCGTCGCTGAAGTTATAACAAACTATTTCTTACTGTCCTTCAATAAGATAAGCTCACATACCATAGATCAAATAGTAGATTTCCAGGAGAATAAAAGTTGATTATAACTAAAATAATCACACATGTATCTAAATACTCGCAGTTTGCTTATTTTTTTTAAATTTGTTTATAATGAGATTCATTTTTCAGCAATGAATAGCATCCACAGCACATCTTTAGTCATTGCAAGTCATTAATTGTCTATCTCCAAACCTATTCTGTTCTATATGAAGAGCACCTTTGCCTGGCTAGCAGCTGTGAAAATGAAACAGTAACAGCAAGGAGAGGAGAGGTTAACTTTTCAAAACCCTTTTTTTTGGGACGAATGGTAAACAAGAGGCAGTGTCTTCAGGCTTTCCACCTTCCACATCATCGCCACTCCAGCTGCCTCCCCCAGGAACACGTACTAGACTCCAGGAAGATCAGCAAGTACATATACACACACATGCACACATGCACAGGCCACCTGCAAGAACAAACCTTGATGACGTTACCTTTTTAAACATCCTGGTGGAGTCCTCGCTTATCTGCATGAATCGCATGATCACATTGTTCAGATAGATGTCACTCAAGGTTGCGTGGTCTTTGCTTTCTCTCCTCACTTGGTTCAGGAGTAAATACCAGCAGTTCACAGGAGACAAGAGGTTCTGGTCTTTCCTAGGACATGAAGACAAGCAGACACAATTACCACCAATTTAAAGATGCCCCAGTTCACAAAGCGAAATAACCAAGATAAACACAGGTGAGTATTGTTCTTTCTGCGCCTGTGCTTTTCTCAGACCAGGCCATTCAACAGCTTATGAGCAGTTCTCTAGGTGTGGACAGTACACAGGACTGGAGGGGAAAACTCGGACCAGTAAAACCCCGCCGTCCTGACAAGGGCCACAGGATTCTAAAATGAATAGTGCTCAGGCAAGCCTTTACCACCAAACAGTTCACTGAAGAAATCAATTTATGCTTACACTGAGATTTAAAAAAAAAACCCAACAAAACTATCTATAGTGACTACTGCTTCCCAGAGACTGTGGTTCTGCACACAGTTTTCTTTGAATGCCCAGTCTCTTGCTGGAGCAACATTTGGCCAGCTATGATTTCCAGGGGACATAAATTTGGGGGTTATTTATTAATCCTTTCATACATAACCTCTAGCTTCCAAAAGGGTGTTCCTGGGAGTCCAAACTTTATAGGACTGCCTTAAAGACTGCGAATGGTAATGAGGTTTGTTGGCTACATGACCATCACATGTCCTTTTTTAAAGCCCATTAAACTAGTTCACTTTTTTCTTTTACTGTATCTTCTTTTATTCTGGAGACTAATGTTAAAAAGTGAATATGAGGCACAAAGGAAAACTTTTAAAAAATCTTTAAAAACACTATACAAAACTGGTGAGCAACTAGAATGCTTCCTTTTTAAAAAAAAAACAACAAACCAAAATGTGTGTTTTGCTTTATCTATTGTTATTATTTTACTTAAAAAATATTTGTCTTTACCTTTAAAATGAATGATGATTGTATGATTTCACTTACAAAAAATATCCAGAATAGGCACTGAGAGGCATAAAGCAAATTAATTATTGTGGAAGAATGGGGTGTCTGTCATAGGTTACTAGATACTGACTTCCAATTGGAGGTGCTAAGAATGTTCTGAAAACGGTTAATGGTGACAGTTGCACAACAATGTGAAATGTATTTAA
This sequence comes from Elephantulus edwardii, assembly GCF_000299155.1. Lineage (NCBI taxonomy): Eukaryota > Metazoa > Chordata > Mammalia > Macroscelidea > Macroscelididae > Elephantulus > Elephantulus edwardii. The sequence goes on along the minus strand of NW_006399797.1, from coordinate 7,888,602 downwards.
TGTCAATGATTCATAAACTTTAAAGTGGTTAAAACAGCACATTAAAAAAAAAAACCAAACCAAACCAACCAGCACATTTTAAATCTGATACTTGTTACCAAAAAATGAAAACTAACTACAAAAATAGAAAAGGACACAGATTATTTAACTTAGGGAGACAAGTCCATTTAAATAGACACATAATCCTTCTATTATTTATAGTCACTCAGGACCCTCAAATAGTGATTAAGTTAGGAAAAAGGACTAAGATCTTTTCTCTTAAATTTCTCAGATTCAGGGTTTGGCATCAAGCCAAAACCCTCTCTAGAAGGAAAAAAAAAGAGGAAGCAGGAAGGAGTGTGAAGAAATTCTTAATCTAGGATCCCAGCCATGTGCACCTCGGAAGGAGATCTCCTCTCTCCACTGGCATGCTGTGACTCACACCCACCAGCTAAGGAAACCCCCTTTCTCCCTCAAAGCAATAGAGCAGGGAGGAAAAGAATCACCCTTCCTCCCTCAGAGCCAAGGAGCAGGGGAGAGTGGTTCTCAGAGAGGTAATGAAGGGACTGTGTGCTGACATTCTCTGTCTACAAAGCTAAGAAGTAAATGATACTTGTTAACCTAAAAAAAATCAAGAGTCCGGGTATTGCAATGGTTAAATTCTTGACTGCTAACCAGCAGTTAATCAAATAGTGTGTTCCAAGCTTCTAAGCAAAACTATCCATTTAAAACACACCTCCATCCCCCCATGTATCCACAGTAGAAAGACAGGACACTCTGCTTTTTTAACGATTGCATTTTTTGGATTCCCTGTGGGGCAGGAAGTTCTATTCTGCTATACAGGACCAGCTGGGAGAGGAAGCCGCCATGTTGTTCCTGGTTGGCTCCTCCCAGGGTCTTGGAAGTTCTCCTTGCCAGGAGATTGAAAACTGTGACAGTGATGTGCCAATCGTGGTAATGGGTACCCATGGTGGACAATGTTGGCTGAAGCTTCCCGACTAAATCAAGCCTGGAAGCCCAAGCAGTATCCACTTCCGAAATAGCTTGCCTCCGGAAACTCTATGTACGAACAGTGCTCAGGCCTTTAGTTCATAGGGTCGCTATGAGTTGTCTAAGACTCGACGGCACCAAACAACAACATATAGGGCCGGCAGGAGCTAGAATCAACTCAATGGTAATTCCTTTTTTGGTTTGGAGTATATTAACCTTAATGTGTATTTCTGATGCCAAAATAGCCCGTAATATCTTTGAGAATATTTCTTTTTGTTTTCTGTGCCATACTCATAATAAGCATTCAAAGAAATCTTATTTCATTCATTGAAAACACTATTATTATTGACTTAAAAATCATTAAGTGCCATTTTCTGAAGGAGGTCTTGGGGGTACAACCCATCAAAGTACTTAACTGCAAACCAGAGTTAGAAGTTCAAGTCCACTCAGAGACCTCTCAGATGAAAGGCCTGGTAAGCTCCTTTTGGAAAACTGACCACTGAAATGCTGGGGAGCACAGGTCTCTTCTACCACACTCTGGCTCACTGTGAGCTGAAGTCTACTGGAGACAGCACTTCTGTTGCTTTCATCATGTACTCAGTATATACTGGGAGAAGCAGTATAGTGGTAAAGGAGACTGGACTTAGGCTATCCAGGATCAAATCCAAGTCCACAACCCAGGTAGTCTTGGCAGGTGATTTTAACCTAACCAAAAGGTCAGTTTGAGTCTACCAGCCACTCTGAGTGAGAAAGATGGAAATTCTCCTGTAGGGACTTGTCGTCAGAAAACCTAATGGTGGGCTGCTACAAAAAGGGATTGACTAGATGGCAGTGAGTGATGTTTTTGTGGTTTAGAGCTTCAATTATTTCATTTAAATGGGTTAAAATAAAAAACCCAACAATAAATCTCTCACAAGAAGATTATGAGGATTATTAGAGTTAGTATAGTTTTTTTAATGCTTACAGCAGTGTCTTGAGCATAAACAGCAAGTACGGAATAAAGTTAGCTATTTCTATCAACAGCTATTCTATATACTTTAGAGATAGTTAAGTCTACTTAACCGTCAAAACTATAACTTTAAAGTGAAAAAATTATATTAATGTTATCAATAAGAAAAGTGAAACAGCAAAATAATTCCGAAAGATTAAAGCTAGTACAAAAATCCTCAACCACTGGATCAATAGTTAATACCATGATCGATGGAGAAAAGATGAAAGTTGTCAACAATTTCATTTTACTTGGATCCACAATCACCATCCATGATAACAGCACTTAAGAAATCAAAAGATGTGCTGCATTGGCAAAATCTATTACCAAGAACCTCTTTAAAGTGTTTAAGAGTAAAGATGTCAGTTTAAAGGCTAAGGATGGGTCTGATCCAAGCCATGATATTTTCCAATGCTTTACATGCTTATGAAAGTTGGACAATCAATAAGGAAGAAGGGGGGGGGGGGAAATCCATGCTTTTGTTGTGTACTGTCCAAACAGCTGTTGAAATTGACCAAAATCCATGCTTTTCAGATGTGTGACTGAAGAGTATGGAATATCTCAAGAAATGTCAACAGAACCAAAAAATCTGTCTTGAAGGAAGTACAAGCAGAGTGCTTTTTGAGGTAAGGATGGTGAAACTTGTCTTGCATGTTATGTCTTCTGGGCACATTATCAGGAGAAGATAGTCCTTGGCAAAAGGCAAATGCAGGGAAAGATAGAGGCTTGGCGAAAGAGGGAGACACCCTCAATAACATAAAATAATGCAATGACTGTAACAATGGCTTGTGCAGGGCGGAGATCACCAGAAATGCTGCAAGATAGGGCAAAGTTCTGATCTACTGCTCACAGGGTCACGATGTGTCATAGTTGACTTGAGGGTACCTAACAACAACAAAGCTGGTGTCTGAGATAGACTTTGAGTCAAGGGAAGCTGAGCTAAACTTTGGGCTTTCCACTACGCAGTGCCAGCTTTATGCTAAGCAAGACTGTATACCACAAACACTGCAAAACTGGAGAAGGGACCTTGAGTGATTAGTGACGGCACAATGCTCATGAAGTGGCATTTGTTTGGTGAAGAGGAAGACTACAGAATGCAGACCCTGTGCCAGCTATCAAATCATATCAAGGGATTCTTTAGGTTTCTCACTTAATATTAATGTAATCTCATTCTACAAATTGGAAACCAAGGCTCAGAAAGATGAAGAGACTAGACCAAAGTGGCTCAAAGAGCCAGGCAGGGTTCAAACTGAGGTCTGTTTGCCTCTATTAAAAATTCCGTCGTTTGAGCCTCTGTTCTCATTTTCTCAGGGTATATTCCAAGGAGTGGAATAGCTGAGTCATATGGAATTTTTATGTTCCGCTTTTTGAGGAAGCACCAAACTTTCTTATGGTTGCACCATTTTACAATCCCACCAGCAACATATAAGAGTTCCTATCTCGCCATATCCTCTCCAACATTTATTACTTGCTGCCCTTGTTAAACTTTGCCACTGCTACTGGGGTGAGATGGTTTCTCAGTGTGGTTTTGATTTGCATCTTATTTACTGCCAGAGATTTTAAGCATTTCTTCAAGATTCTGTTGGCTATCTGAATATCCTCCTCTCTGAAAATTCTTTCCATGTCTTTTGTCCATTTTGTAACTGGGTTATGAGTCTTTTTCTTGTGGAGTCCCAGGAGTATTCTGTAAACTTTTGTTATGAGACTCTTGTCTGAGATGATATTACCAAATTGTTCCCATTTGGTAGGGTGGGGTTCCCCCCCCATTGGAAAAAGTTTCAGATGCACACAGGGATTTAAACTTTTGAATGTCCCATTTATCAATGTTATCCTCTTCAGATTGTGCATTTCTGGAGGATGTGCAGGGGGAGGGGGATTACTCATGGGGTTGTACAATTTGATGGATGGGTGCAGTAACGGAAATTGGAAGAATCTGGTCTGGATAACAATGTATTCAAATTTTATAAATAAACAAGTATAAAAAAATTAAGTCTGTTGTTGGACTTTTCTTAATCCTACTTTGCACATTCCATAGACTTACTCATCTGGTCTTTACCAGATTATTCCACAATCAACTCACTCAAGTCAAAGAAAATTTCTGCTAATATAAAGGTATCAAACCAACCAGGAGAGACAGAAAGTGAGATCTGATAATGTGCCTGGGTGCATGCAAGTTTTTACTTAAAATCAATGACCAAGCACAGAATGGGTAAGAATGAACTTTAAAAACAAATAAAAAACCCAAATCCACCAATTTATTGAATAGGTGAAATGTCTTAGTGGCGATTATTTTTTAATAGGGACCAAAATAAAACGGAACCAAGCCCACAGCTGTTGCGTTGATTCCAAATTTTAGCTACACGCTATAAGCAGAGTAAGAGCTGTCTATAAGGTTTTCAAGGCTGTAAGCAGACTAAGTCTTTCTCCTGCAGATGGGTTTGAACAGGTGACCTTTCGGTTAGCAGCTGTGCATGTAACCTCTGTGGTACCAAGTCTCCCTACAAAAGGAACAGCTACGACAAATGTGACTGGCTCGTCTCCTGTTTCTAGCTCCAGATTCTGTGGTAAGTACATTTGATATTTGCTCACTCTGGGATTATCACTAAGACTTGTTTCCGCGCTGGGCCTCCACTAGAGGTTGAAGTCATTTAGAAACAAAGAAACGAGAGATTCCACAGCCCAGGATAAGAATGGCTTCTTTCAGATAGTTCTGCATTTGTTTCTGCAGAAGGATCTCAGGGACAGTGCAGGTCACAAAGGAATTCCCATGGAGCAACAATGCTATGGAAGGAGGTAAGGCCTCACTCCCCCGCAGCCCCTTCCGACCTAGCACCCAGGCTGGACTGACAGTTCTGTCTCCTTAAACAGGCAAGGAAGTGATGTTCTGGTCACCCTTTCACTGACTAAGACAACAAAGTATGCGGCCCAAACTGTCTGTGCCAATCTTCTGTTTTGCATAGACCTCTTCTCTCATTCCCATGTGGGTCTAAAGGCCTGAACTCTCATGTGGTTTTCAGTTCCTTCTTTTGTTTGTGGTCCCTGGAAATTTCCCTTACTTTGTGTGGGTAGAGTTATTCATGTAATAGGCTGTCTGTTATATTTTAACCAAAATTTCTGGGAGTTCTGCAGCAGAAGGGATTACCTTGTCTGCTGCACTTTGGACATGTTATCAGGAAGGGCCAGTTCCTGGGGAAGGATATCATGGATGGTAAAGTGGAGAGTAAATTTAAAAAAGTGGGAGATCTTCAACAAGATGGACTGACTCAGTGGCTGCAGTGGGACCAAATATAGCACTAGCTGTAAGGATGACACAGGATTGGACGGCGTTTTATACTGTTGTACACAGGGCTGCTTTGAGTAGGAACTGCATCAAGACCACTTAAAACAAAAGTCCACTATGTTTCCAGAAAGTAAAGTCTGCACTCCCTTTTAAAAAATTATAATTAAAAACAATAGAGCAAAATTTTTTCATTGTAAGCATTTGACAATGTATAATTCAAGATAACACATTGCCTTTTTACTATCTCCTAAACAGGTCTTGATTGCATGTCTGGTCAATTTTAGACAGCAGAAGTTGGCAGGATCTTCAGTTTCCTCCTCTTTTGCTTTAGTTGGTGGTGCATATATTTGAATAATAGTTGTCTTAACTAGCCTTCCTTGTATGTGTATGGACAGTATCCTATCACACACAACACTGTACTTCAGATCTTGAACATTCTCTTTTGTACTATGAAGGCAACACCATTCTTCCTCAGTTTCTCATTCTCAGCACAATACATCATGTGACTGATTCAAAGTGGCCCATGCCCATCTATTTCAGTTCTCTTGAAAAAAATGTAGCCAGAGTGCTCCTTAAAGGCAAGGATGGTGAAATCTGCCTCATATATTTTGGGCATGGTGCTAGGAGAGGCTATTCCTTGGAAAGGGATATTATGCTTATAAAGGTGGAGGGCCAGAGAAAGAGAGGAAGTTACTCAATGAAATGGATTGACACTGACTGCAGCAATGAACTTACATGTGTCAGAGATGATAATGGTGCGGGATACTCGACAGCACCTAAGAACAACATCAAAATGGCTCTATTTCTCTTTCTACCTCCAGCGTTATTAGTTCTTGCCATGACCCTCAGCTGGACTAATCTAAGAGACTTCTACATGGTATCCCTCCCATCACTCCAGTTCAAGAATATATTGCTATTGTTGTTAGCTGTCATTTGAGTCAGCTCCAACCCATTGTAACCCTTCATAATATAGGACAAAATACTACCTGGTACTGTGTGCTATCTTCACCATCCCAGATATCTATTGTTTCAGACACGGTATTTTGAGCCCCTTGTAACCTAGAGAACCCTGTGTAGGATCCTAAGCCCCATAGGAACCTATAATGAAACTATAAAGTCGCCGTTAAAGAAAGGAAGAGTTTGTTTCTCTACAGCCCCTCCTAAGATAACCAGGCAGACTTCACCTTCCAGTACTGGCCAGTGCTCTGTTGTGACCCATAGGACTTTCAGAAGTACATAAACCCAGGCCTTTTTTCCTCTTCAGTCTTAGTACAGAAGGCCCTCTGAAACTTGTCTACCATGGATGACCCTGGTGGAAGTAGAAATAAATACATTGGTGGCATAGCAGCCACCATAGTAGGACAAACTGATATACTTAATAGTAGTATCAAGTGAATGAAGGATAGAGTAAAACACAATGTATAAGAACTTTGTCAGCAAACCAATATAAAATAATTTTTATTTATTTTTTTTATATTTGGAGAGGAAAGAGATCCCGAATAAGCAAAGCACTTCTGAAAAACAAAAATGAAATGGGAGGCATAGCACTCCCTGACCTCAAAACCTACTACACAGTAATAGTAACCAAAACAGTATCGTACTGGTACAATGACAGGCACATAGACCAATGGAGCAGAATTGAGAACCCAGAAATGGACCCTTCTATCTATGGTCAACTGATATACAACAAGGAAATAAAGCCTATCAAATGCAGAAATGACAGACTCTTCATCAAATGGTGCTGGCAAAACTGGACTGCTACCAGCAGAAAGCTGAAACAGGATCTACATCTCACACCATACACAAAAATCAACTCAAGGTGTATTACAGACTTGGGAATAAAGCCCCAAACCATAATGTTCATAAGAGACAAACTGGGATCAACCTGGAAGGCCTAGTCTATAGTATAAAGAGACCATGAAATACAGCCAGAAATGCACAATCTGAAGAGGATTAAAATTGATGAAAGGGACCTTCTAAAGATTAAATCTGTGCTCATCAAAACCTTTTTCTAACAAGGTCAAAAGAAAACCTACTGATTTGGAACAAACATTTGGCAATACCATCTCAAACAAGGATCTCATATCAAAAGTTCATAGAATCCTCCAGGACCTCCACATGAAAACGACTGATAATCCAATTAAAAAATGGGCAAGAGACATGGAAAGGCTTTTCACAGAGGAGGACATTCAGATGGTCAACAGTCACATGAAGAAATGCTCAAAGTCACTGGCAAGAAGAGAGATGCAAATCAAAGCCACAACGAGATACCATCTTACCCCAGTAGCTGTGGCAAAGTTTAGCAGGAAAGTAACAAATGTTGGAGAGGAAGTGGTGAAATAGGAACACTTATACATTTTGGTGGGACTGTAAAATGGTACAACAACACTGGAAAGCAGCTTGGTGTTTCCTCAAAAAGTTGAACATAAAAATTCCATATAACCCAGCTCTTCCACCACTTGGAATATACACTGAGAAAATAAGAACTGAGGCACAGAGACTTGTACACCAATGTTAACAGCAGCTTTTTCATCATCTCATGAACATGGAAACAGCTCAAATGCCCAAACACAATGGAATGGATTGAGAAATTATGGTACATTTACACAATGGAATACTATGCAGCATGCAGGAGCAATGATTTCATAAATTTACCTAACATGGGAGGGATTAGAGAGTATTATGCCAAGTGAACTAATTCAGTCTTATAAAGACAAATATTGTATAAAACCATTACTGTAGAACGAGTATGAGGATCCAAGGGGGTGTGGGCTTAATCACAGGGTCACATAATGTGATGGGTGGAGAGAAGGGTGGGTAAAGGAAAAGAGCAAATAATGTACATAAACTTTAAGAACTTTGTAAGTAAACAAGTATAAATTTTTTTTTAAAAAAATCAGTTCTGATTGGGTAATCCTTCAACTTAAAACCTTCAAAAGGCTGAAAAGTACAAACTGCCTCATAAGAGAGCCCTCCAGAATCTGATCCATTTTACCGTACAGCCACAAAGCTCATGACCTCACTCCTCAGTCCTACTCAACTATGTTTTCTTTTTCAACTCTGTTGTATACTCCATCCTTTCTGATTCCTTGCCTACAACGTTCCCACTGCCTGGAACACCCTCTTCTGCACTATCTTGCTTGGTTAACTAGCCTTTTGGGTCTTTGTTTGGATTGCACCTCTTCTATGGCTGTCCTAGGCCTTCCCTTCCCCACCTCCACCACAGAATGAGTCTCAGTCACGTCTGCCCACGGCATGCTGTGCTCACCCCTGCTGGAGCACTGGTAATATTCCATTGGAGTTGACAGCTTGCTTGCTTCTCCTTGCCTCTAAGCTTTGAATAAAAAAAAAAAAAATAACGTCCATTATCAGAAACTGTCCTTTGTTTTGAAATTTTATTGTGCTAAAATATACAAACATAAAAAAACGTTCTTTTGACAATTTTAAAGTGCACAATTTGATTTTATTTACCACATTGTGCAACCATCACTACTATATTCTCCCCCAAATTTTTCATCACCTCAAACAGAAACTCAGTGTCCCTTAAGCAATAACTCCCTATACTCGCCTCTTTCCAGTCTCTGGTAATCTCCTATACAACTGTTTCCTATATGCATTTTCCTTTTTTTGTTTGTTTTTTAGAGAACGAGGTGGAACTAATATAAAGTTTAATTTAACTTGCTCATAGAAATTCTACCCATGACCCTACTTTTAAGTCAATCCCAACTGCAAGGAGCACAAAAAAGATGAGTGGGACGTGACATCTAAGCCACCTCATGCCTTACGTAGTATCACTGACGAACCCCAGAGCCTATGCTTGAAGAAGTGGCCCTTTTAAACGTGTTCTTTCAAACATCCTCCAGGGAGAGATAGCAACTCTCCGTTTTTTAAGATATCTTTGCATATACATGATGCAAAACCAAAGGCTACCTCTCTCTGGAGGGCTGAATCCACAGGTAGCTCTGGGTGGAAGGATCTTCTCTTGTGTGATTTAAGACTTGGAGACTCCATGGAGCGTCAGCTGTGAGTCAGAGTTTTGAGTTCTAGAAATTTGTACACATACACCCAAAATAAAGAAATATATGGCATTCTGATTGTACCAGTGGCTCCTCTCCTATGCAATTCAGTCTCAGAAACCCAATGGAGAGTCTACTGTGTCATTTCTGACTCAAAGGCAATGAAATAAGTTTGTGTGTGTGTGTACACATGCATGTGTGTGTATGCATGCATGTGTATGTGCTGTTGATATGTTCAACTATGACTTATAGTGACTCTATAAACAATAGATCTGAACATGCCTTATTCTGTACTATCCTCAAGATCTCTGTCTTAGTCAAGTCCAAAATGGTAGTCATTGTGTCAATCCTTCTTTGTGAGGATATTCTTTGTTGCGGACCTTCTACCTTTCCAAGTAAGACAGCACTCTTGAATATATGCTCAAAGTAAGTGAATATATGCTCAAAGTAAGTGAGAAAAAGTTTCACCATCCTTCCTCCAAGGAGTATTCTAGTTGTACAACATTCAAGATTGATTTATTCTTTTGCCAATCGATGATATATTCAATACTCTTTGTCAATACCATAATTCAAAGGCACTGATTCTTTATATATCATCTTTATTCACTGTCAAACTTTGAGATGCATAGGAAGAAACAGAAAATATTATGGCTTGGAACAGGCATACCTTATTCTTTGAACTGACATTCTTGCTCTTGATATTTTGGAGAGGTCCTTGACAGAAAATTTTCCTAAATACATTTTTTAATTTCTTGACTACTGCTACCATTGACGTTGACTGCAGATCCAAGTAAAATGAAATAACTGGCAACTTCAAGGTTTTCCTACCTATCATGATGTTGTCTATTAAGTGGTAAGGATCTTGTTTTCTTGATGTTGAGATATAACCTATATGGAAGGTTAGTCTTTGATATTCTGTAATAAATGCCTTGAGTCTCCTTTACTTTCTGCAAGCAAGGTTGTATCCTTTCTCTATTTATATTGTATAGAGTATACATATGTATACATTCTTTCTTTATGTACATACATGTGTGTATGTAGTGTGTGTATGTGCTTTCATGAAAAAAATACGTATATACTGGAGAAGACTAAAGTTGTCAACTATTTCATTTCCCTTGGATCCATAATCAACATCTACGGCAGCAATAGTAAAAAAAATCAAATGACGGGTTGCATTGTGGAACTCTCCTTATGTCAAGGACCTCTGTAGAGTATTAACAGCAAAGATATCAGTTTCAATACCAGGGTGCAACTGACTCAAGTTATAGTAGTCTCCATTGCTTAATACGTGTATGAAAGTTAGACAAGCAATAAGGAAGAACTGTGGTGTTAGTTTAGAGTACTGAATATCTCATGAACTGCCAAAAAAAGAAAACAAATGAGTCTTGGAGGATGGGCCATCTGGTGATTCTTAGAAAAAAGGATGGTGAAACTTTGTCCTACATACTTTGGGCATGTTGTCAAGAAGATCGTATCCTTCGAAAAAGACATCATAGTGAGAAAGGTGGAGAGTAAACAAACAAAAAAAGAAGGCCCTCAATGAGGTAGACTGACACAGTGACTATAACCATGGGGACTGTAAGCATGGAGATTGTGGTGATGGTGTAAGATAGGGCAAGGTTGCGATCTATTATTGTTCATAGAGTCACTATGGTCTAGTGGATAAGGAGTTGTGTTGCCAACTCAATGCCATGTGGATCGAATCCACCAGCAGCTCTATGGAAGAAAGATGGGAGATAATCTGTGCGATTTACAGGCTTTAAAAACCCAGCAGTGGGTCAGCTGTGAGTCAATTCCGACTCGACAGCACATAACATGAGCAGCACAAGTCACAGTCAATTCTACAACACGACAGTATATGTTGTCATTAGATACTGTTGACTTGGAATTGACTCACAGCTGACCCTCCAGCAAGGTTTCAGAAGTGATCAATCACATGGGAGGAGACTGCCCATCTTTCTCCCTTGGAGCAGGTGATGAATACATGAAAATGTCAAGAAAATATTGGTAAAACTAAACTATGATAAAGCACTGCCCAGAAATTATAAATACAGAGGTTTACTGTTATTCATGGCGATATGCCAACCAATTACTTATCAGACCAGTATGCATAGTAAAAAGGTAGCTAGCTGTCAGCTTAGAAAGGTGAAGTTGAGGCACATCTCCCTTACTTGTATTGCTGATGGTCCTTTGTGCTTCTTGTCTTTGCCATGAACCTTTCCGCTAACTTCTCTAGGTTCCGAGAATATTCAGTCTCAATTTCAGCCTTTTTCCGGAAGAAGTCTTGCAGGTCCTGCAGAAGCTGAACGCGCATCTCCGTTTGCTGTTCCAGGCATTTCTGTTGCTCTACCAATTGAGCTCGGATTTCTAAGGAGAGAAGACAGAATTCATTTAAGAGACTTCACACGTTTATTGAGGTGTGCTGATATGTGCAAGATAAATGTGATGAATCCCAGTCAGTATATTTAGCTCTGTCTGGGGTTTTTATTAGATTCTGTGTCCAGGTTGAGTTTTTAAATATCTGCTGACCCTTTAAGAGAATGAGATAAGCCTCTGGAAAGAATGTAACAAATTAGAATAAAAATATGGGTTGTGTTTGCAATTCCACAAGCATGCACAATAGTCATGAGGGGAAAAAATTAAAGCTTTTCAGATAAAACTTCGGCACATGTGACATCTCTGGGTAGCAGACTATGCTGCAATTATTTCAACAGCATTTCACCTCAACTATCTGAGTCTGAATGGCACAGAAATGAGTGTCACTTCTTCCAGACTTCTGAACCACAACACATTTTGCCAGTTGGCATATAAAGGGACTGACATCTGGGAATTTTTATTTCATGCACACATTTTGAGTTTATAAAACACACAGCTTTAGGGTTTGCAGGGCTGCCATAACTAAAAATAATTTCTTTCTATTTTCAAATAATCCATTCATAATTAGGCAACCTCCAGATTCTACTGTATTATTTTGTTTACAACATCAAGGCCTCTTCACTTGGCGTCCACTTTGAACACATTATTCACACCAACATCCTTATCCAGACATGATTCTGAACGTATCCTGTAATAATGTGTAACACATTGGGATATGGAAGGTTAGTCAGTCAGTGATTTATCAAGAACACCAAAGGAAAAATGTGTTATTAAAAATATTTAGAAATAACTGCAACAACAAAATACGTTCGGGAAAAGTGAGATACAGAAACTAATAACTACCAGCTTGTTTTTGTTCTGAGATCGAAGGTTAACCTCTAAAGACAAGACTATTCAGACTGGAAAATGTCTATGTTCCCTAAAAGTGAAGTCTGAGTCTAATTTAGTCTATTTTAGCTAATATTTTTGATGTTTTCCTATCATTCCTCTTCAGTACAGGAAGACTAAATGTCCAACGACTCCCCTTCAATAGAAGATGTTATATGTAACAAAACCCTAAGCATGTTTAGTCAAGCTCATTAACAGCAGAATAATTTAGTCCTAAATGTCAGGCCAGGACATGTTTCTGATTTAATAATGGTTAATAATAATAATCCAAGGCTTACTAGTTTACCTTATTGAGCTAGATGCTAGTATGATTCTCATTTTATGAACAAAGAAATCACTCAGTTTAAGGAGAGTAAATACTTTGAGGATTGCTGCTAGTAAGTGGTATAGACTAGCCAAGGTGCTACTCCAGCTCTGTTGGTCCACTCAGTCCTTCCATCTATCCATACAATTTTTGGTTTTCAGCAACCATTGTGTGCCAGTAGAGGCAGTGTTGACTCGGTGACAGAACTCTCTCCTTCCATGTGGGATACTCAGGTTTGATTCCTGGTCAGCGCACATCAAGAACTCACGTACTGTGGTGGAGTCATAAGTGACTCATCCCTTGAGCCCCTAGCAGGTTTTCAAAGGTTCTAAATCACACGGGAGGAAAACGCTCATCTTTCTCCCTCAAAGCAGCTGATGGTTTTGAACTGCATGCCTTTTGGATTGGCCACATAGCTCCTCATCCACTAGGCCACCACAGCATCTCGAGTATGGTCACTACAAAGTGTCAGTGGAGGCTTGCATGTTTCTATGTTGCTAAGCAGGTTTCAAGAGAGCTTCTAGGCTAAGATGAACTGAAGAAAAGGCTTGGCTAGCTACTTCTAAAACCCAGCAAATGAAGCCCCTGTGAATCACATTAGTCTGATCTATAGTTGATGATGGAGATGGCACAGGCCTGGGCAGCATTTCACTCTGTCTAGCATGCTGTCAGCAGGAGGCAGGGACTGACACTGTAGAAGTGAACAACAGTGTGTCAGGCCTGTATCTGGCAAAGACAGCACAATAATGAATAACCCAAGCTCTCTGCCACAAAGAGGTCATGCTGGACACAAGGTCTATGCCTCAAAAAAAGGTCATATTTAAGGCAATATTGCTTTTCAAGAGTCGCTGAGGGAAGAAAGGGACATGTTTCTCAAGTATCTTCTCTTGGTTTCCCCACCTCTCAATTGGGGGATCCTATTTTTAATCTCATATGCGTGTGGTTAGCATCCGAGTGAACACATTATTACAGGCTTTTAACTACCACAAACAGCATCTGGTTTTTAGTCAATCAGTGTTTCTCAATACAATATCATAATCAACGCATCTGCCAAATTCTTCCCCTCACAAATGCTGAGCTATTTTTGTTTCAAAATGGAAAGGGAAAAAAAAAAAAAGGAGAAGAAGGGTGGGGGCATTTCTCATTCAGGAATCCCAGTAAGCTTTTTCAAGATGAAGTAATAATTCTAGCACATCTTGCTGTGCTAAGAGAAAATAAATCAATTATCTTGGATTGTCAACTAGTTTTCCCTTTTTTATAAGAAAGAAAGAATATGAAAAAAAATGCTGCTTTGGTACAGATGAGAAAGGCAAGTGACTGAGTGTACACTTGAGGGATTTTCACCAAACTCAACAGAGGTTTATAAAAATCACATGGGCTTCTTTGATCATATTTATAAAATTTAAAAAGTAGGGAGTTCTGAGGAGAATTGTACTGGGGGATCAATTGCACTGGGTGAACAATTAAAACCTTATCCCAGTGTTGTAGGGAACAATTTTTTATTTCCTATTATCTGTAATTTAAACTGAAACAGGACAGTTCAAGTGTTTGTAGCAACAGCAAAAATGTGGAGGGATATACATAACAGAATATAACAGTAAGAAATAAAAATACCTTTTTTAAAAAAAGGAATGTAAAAAAAAAGGAATGTCAGTCTAAGCTCTTTAATTTAGAGATGCTTAGAGAAAATGGGGGGAAGATCATAAGAACATTAGTATAAAATTATTTCATTAGGAAGGTGGATTGGATTTGCAGATGGTTAATTTTACATGTCAATCTGGCTATAGTTCCCAGCAGTCTGGCCAAGTACAGTTCTAGGTGATGGCATGGAGTGACTATCAGTTATGTGTGACTAATCAGAGGGCCCTGAGGGGAGCTGATCATGACTGTTTTCAATAATGTAATATATCATTATTACCTTCCAAAATATAATCAATCAGTTGAAGACTTAGATTCTAAATCTAATCACTTCTGAATTATAAAAAGACCCATACAAATATACACAAAAGGGAAGAGAGATGCCCTATGAGGATCATCTACACTTGTTAGTAGTCTGAGGCAACTAACAAGAAAAGAATCAACATGACTGATCTGAGACCCTGATTTGGATTTTCAGCCTCCAAAACCTTGAGTCAAGACATTTCTGTTCTTTAATGCTATTCACTTGTGGTATTTGCATTACAGCAGTGATACAAAACTAAGGCAAGTCCCTTTCCCCATACCAGTCATGGAGCAGCTCACCCCATTGCAGCATCTCATCCTGCGCCAGGCACTATTGTATTAATATACCCTCTCCAGGAACTAGCCTCACACAGTTGTTGTTGTTGTTATGTGCCGTCGAGACGTTAGTGACTCATAGTGACCCTATGTATAACAGCCCTAAACCCTGCTCTATCCTGTGCCAATAAATGCTCTGTCATAGAAATAATTTGAAGCTGTTGTTCAGCACAGAACGAAGAGGAAGCAGTCATGTAGTGGACCTTACACTGTATAAATCCTGAGATTCCGGGGGACTGTAGCCTGCACTGTTGTTATGTGCTGTTATATGACTCAGAACCAATTCATCGCTGATGCTCCAGAAGGTCTTCAGAGGCTCTCAAGTGCATTGGAGGAGACTGCCCATCTTTCTATCAAAGAACAGCTAGCGGATTTTTAAACACATGCCTTTGGGTTAGCAGCACAATTCCTTGCCCATTAGGCCACCAAAGCTCCCTTATCATTGTTACCACTATAGCATCATTAGGGCTAGCTAGGATGCCAAAAACACCCTACCAAGGGATGATTCACAGAAAAACTGGGGGCCTTAATTCTCATGTAGGAACTGCAGTACCCCCTCTCACCCTCAAATTCTGTAAGGGCTATTTTCTGAGACTCTTTCTATTAGCTTTCTTGGGTTAGTAATGACCTGGACCATGTTGTGTGTTCCCTCTTCTTCTTTCAAACTCTAGGTTTATTTCTGCTTAGGTGAACAAGCAATTCTTTTGTTTAGCTCTTATTTTTAGTTTGGCAGGCATATTGGCACTGGAGATACAGAGATTTGTAAAAGTCAGTTCCTTTTGACTGGGAAAAACAAAACCTAAATTCATTATTTCAATAAGGAGCTCTGCTGCTGTGGTCCCCAGGGAGTTGCTCTGTTCACCCAAAGGTCACAACTCTCGGTTCAAGTCCACCAGTGGATTCTCTGGAGTAAAATGGGCTGCCTCCTCCGACATGACGCACAGCCTTGGAAACTCAAAGGAGGGTTAACTAGGAGTCAGTTGTGACTCAACAGTGGTAAGTGAGATAATAATTTTGATACACAGTGTGCTTAGTGCTGTCACTGAGAAATGTACTGGAACATCAGGAGTAGTGAGGGAACAGCCCAAGTCTTCAGGCAAGCATCTAGGAAGATGTAATGCCCTGAAGGATATATTGGTTACAACTTAAGAGTTATAACCAGCAATAAAATATGAGCCCACAAAATGGGACACCTTTTTTTGTTAAGTAATTTCTAAAAAAGGGACCAATATTTAAACTGTACAAAACCCCACAATACTAAAAAGACAACCAAAATTCAAAATAAGAATAGGATCTGACTTTACCTTTTACTACTAAAAACGTACATAACTGGCCAATAACCAAACAGAAATGCATCCCACATAATCGGCCATTGGGAAATGCAAATAAAAACTACACCACCACTTTACACTCACTAGAATAGATAAGATATACTGAAAAGATCACAGCACAACTCAACAAGAGAAAGACAAACAAATTAATTTAAAAACTGGTCTGGGGCAGATATTTTACTAAAAAAAGCTATAAATGATCAGTGAGCACATGAAAAGATGCTCACAGTCATTAGTGATTTTTGTGGTGTGCCAGCAAATTGATTCTCACTCAAACGACCATAGCGAGGACAAAGTAGAACTGCCCCATAGGGTTACAAAGGTTCTAATCTTTACATAAACAAGTTTGCACATTTTTATACAGTGGACCAAGGCTAGTTAGGTTGTAAATGCCAATCTTGTGGTCAGAAGCTGAGCACTTAGCCATTATACCAGTTGTTGTTGTTGGTGTTTATGGACCCTCAGGATGGAACCGACTCATAGCTGACCCTCTACTGTACCAGTTGTTGTGGTTGTTAGATGCCATCGACTTGAGGACGACTCATAGGAACTCTATGAACAATGAATCTGCATCCTGTCTTATCCTGTACCATCCTCATTATCTCTGACACACTTGCACCCACTGCTGCACAAGCTATTGTTGCTAAGTGCCATCAGGTCAAGGCGACTCATAGTGAGCCTATGAACGAAAGACCTGAACACTTGTATAACTTTCATCATTTCTCCAAGTTCACAGAGTTTCCAGAGGCAAGCTATTTCGGAAGCGTGCCACTCCTGCTTCCAAGCTTGTTTTAAACACTGTCCACCATGGGTAACCATTACCACATTTGATGCATCAGTGTCACAGTGTTTAGCATAACAGCAACCATGAGTTACCTCTGTACAGCAAATGACAAAAGAGTGCTATACCGCTTAGAAGAATGTTTGACCAAAAATAATTAACACCAGGCCTGAGGGCTGCAGATAAAAATCACCCACCTTTGGGTTGGCAGCATAACTTTCTATTTCCCAGGCCCACAGAGCTCTCTCATTGTTGTTGTTGTTGTTGTTGTTGTTGTTGTTAAGTTGCAGGAGTTTTCATTTAGCTAGCTGATTATGTTGAACTGACCCTCCAGCATGTTTTCAGAGGCAGTGAATCGCACAGGATGAGAATGCCCATAGTTCTCCTGAGGTAGATTTAAACCATGTGCCATTAGGATTGCATCACAGCTTCTTACCACTAGGCCACGAGAGCTCCCTGAATTTGTCATTGTAGTTGTGGTTATGTGGCACTGAGTTGACTGCGACTCACAGTGAGCCCCTGAACCTTGCCCTATCCTGAGCTAGTCTCACTGTTTCCGACTCACTTACCCCCATTACCACAGTTACTGCATCAATCGATCCTGTTCTGTCCCTCCAACCATCCAAGCTTGATGTCCTTCTCCAAGGACTGGTCTCTTCTGTCCATATGCCCAAAGTATGTCAGATGGAGCTTCAAAATCCTTGCCTCCAAGGGGCAACATGGTCCCATCTTTTTCAGGACAGACCTGTTTGTTCTCTTAGTAGTCCACAGGATGCTTAATACTCTTCTCTGGGACCAGAACTCAAAGACATCGATTCTTTTTCTGCCATCTTTAGTCACTGTCAAGCTCTCTCATGCATAGCAATTGTGAAGACCATGGCCTGGATCAGAGGCACCTTAGTCTCTAGACTAACATTGTTGCTCTTTACCACTCTTGAGAGGTCCTTAACAGACGGCTTTCCTAATGCAATCTATCTTCTGATGCCAAGAGTGTTGATTGTGGAACCAAGCAAGATGAAATTGTTAACAATTTCAATCTCTTCTCTATCTATCACAATGCTTCTCCATCAATCAGTGGTGAGAATCTTTGTTTCTTTGATGTTGTGCTTCAATCCATGTTGAAGACTTCAGTCTTTGACCTTCTGCAGCAGATGCTTCAGGTTCTCCTCAGTTTTGACAAGCAAGGCTGTATCATCTGCATAATACAGACTGCTGATGAGTCTTCCAATCCTGACGCCACAATCTTCTTTATAAAGTCCAGCTTCTTGAATGATCTGTGCCACACATAGATTTAAAAGGCATGGGAACAGGACACATCTCTAGTGCATTCCTTTTTAAA
This sequence comes from Elephantulus edwardii, assembly GCF_000299155.1. Taxonomy (NCBI): domain Eukaryota; kingdom Metazoa; phylum Chordata; class Mammalia; order Macroscelidea; family Macroscelididae; genus Elephantulus; species Elephantulus edwardii. The sequence goes on along the minus strand of NW_006399797.1, from coordinate 7,870,053 downwards.
TTATGAACGATGCAGTGTTTCCTTGTGACTAACTTATTTAACCCTGTTTTCTGATGACTGTTCCTACTCTAAGCATAGATTTTGCCTGAATACAATTAAGTGTTCTGTGATTCCTATTTTTCTCAATGTAAGCCACAATTTGTTATGCTCCACACAGTCAAATGTTTTTACATACTCAAAACACAAATATGCATTCTTCTGGTATTCTCTGCTTCTAGACAAGATCCATCTGACATTGGCAATGATGTCTCTGGTGACATGCTCTCTTATAAACCCAGCTTGTATATTTGGTAGTTCTCTTTCAATGTACTGTTCCAGTTGCTTTTGGATAATCTTCAGCGGGATTTTGCTTGCGTATGATGTTAGTAATACTTTTCGATAATTTCCACATTCTTTGTGTGTATACCTCAACATGGACATGTTGTGAAACATTATGCTAAATGAAATAAGTTAATCACAAATGATCACATATTTATATGCAATGTCCAGAACAGGCAAATGTATAGAAACAGGAAATAAAGTATTGGTTGCTAGGGCTCGAGATGCAGGCAGGAAATGAAAACTATGTTAATAATGATAGTGTTTCTTTTTAGAGTAATAAAAATGTTTTAAAGTTGAGTATCAGGAAAGGAGTACATCAGGGATGTCTAAATACCTGTATAAACATACTCTTTCAATCTATATGAGGAACAGATCATTTGGAATGGTGGATTTTATGAGGAGGAGTGTGACATCAGGATTGGAGGAAGACTCAGCAACATCATGAGTTATGCAGATGACACAACCCTGCTGCTGAAACTGAGGACCTGAAGTGTTTGCTGTAGAAGGTTAAAGACTGCAGTCTTTAATATGGATTGAAGCTCTACATCAAAAAGAGAAAGATTCTCACCAATGGGCCAACTGACAGCATCATGATAGAGAAGAGACTGAGGTTGTTAACAATTTCAGCTTGCGTGGCTCCACAATCAATACTCTTGGCACCAGCAGTCAGGAAATCAAAAGATGAATTGGATTGGAGAAGTCTGATGTCAGGGACCTCTCTAAAGTGCTAAAGAACAATATTAGTCTGGAGACTAAGGTGCACCTGATTCAGGCCATAATCTTTGTAATTACTTGCTATGCATCAGAAAGTTGGACAATGATTAAGGATGACAGAAAAGGAATTGATGCCTTTAAGTTGTGGTGCTGGAAAAGTGTACTGAACATACCAAGGACTGCCAAGAGAACAAATAGATTTGTCTTGGAGAGACAGAAATCAGATTGTTCCTTGAAAACAAGGGTTTTGAAACTCACTCTCACATACTTTGGGCACATGGCCAGGAGGAACCAGTCCTTGGAGAAATACATCACGCTTGGAAGGGTGGAGGGACAGCACAGGAGAGCAAGACCTTGGATAAGACTGTGTCAATACACTGTAACTGGGGTAATGGGGATAGGTGTGTCAAATTTAAAGAGACTGACTCAGGATAGGGCAGGGTTGAGAGCTATTGTATTGACATAGGGTTATTATGGGTCGCAGGCCACACGATGGCACATAATAAAAACAGAGTAACAATTATACAACTAACAACAGAGTAACAATTATATAACTGTGGATATACCATTTTAATTGTAGTGTTTAAATGGGTGAAACTTAAGCCTTCTGAATGGTATCTCAATAAAGTTATCATCTAAAAAAGATATACAGCTACATCACAATTTCATGAACTTTCTGATCATGAGGCAATGTATTAACAATTAATTCAGAGATTATGCATAATTCCCATGCATAATACTTTTAGGGGGATTATAAAATTAGACAAAATATTGGCAAATACTTTACATATTTTTGTTTCATCCTGAGTTTATCTATAAGCCAATATAATTCTCTTACTGGCTAGCATCATTTGTCTATTAATTGTTAACATTTCTAATGATAAAATATTTATCTAGTAGAAAATAGGTAAGATTTATCATGGCAACTCTGACATAAAACAGCACAACCTCTCTAGGAAAAAAAAGCACAATGTCTAGAAAGCACTAGCAGCCTGTATTTAAATCCCAAGGCAGAATCTACTAACTAATCATAATGGCTATTTAACAGGGGATAAGATTTACTGGTTTGTTTTAATGACCATTACTTCATTTCTTTCTAAAAGAGCAGAGCCACAGAATGAATCAACATTAATAATCCAACAAAAACAATATGCATAAGTGTGAGCTCTCAAACTACTGCAATTCATTTCTAACAGTCCTCAAAGCTATGAAATCTACTAATACTCACCAATAAAATGTAACTGCCTCAAGAAGGAGGAAACAGAGGCCTTTCAGGTGATTGCTCTGATAAAGGGAAGCCTTAACTCTTAGAAGAAATTTATGCAAGATCACAAACTGAAACCTATTTCATGGAAAGAATGAGTCAAGAGGAGGACATTTTTCTAATATGTTACAGAATTTCTAGAACTGGGGCACAGAAGTGATATATCGAGTGAGATAGCATGATCATCTAGCAAATGACAATAAATTTCTGAAGCATCACAAATAACTCTCATTTATTTAATATTCTCATTTCATATTTTCCTTATAATGTAAAAAGAGTGCACATTCTCTCAGGATTTATCTTACCATTACCTGAAGATAAAGAAATTTCCTCAAGTGAAAGAAAGGAAGGATATCTCTAAGAGAACAGTAACCCAGTGGGACTTTAACTGGTTCTATTTAGAAGAATCCATTTCTTTGCTTATGTGAATATTTATACAGTCTAGCAGCTCTTGGTAAGCTAAAAGCTCGGCACATACTTTTGTGAAATGTGTATTTCAGTTTAGAAAGTTGAAGCTTAAAAAATTATCAATTTTTCATAGTGATTTGACGGAATAATAAAAGACAACTTCTACACTTCACTGTTGTTTTTGTTGTTTTTTTACTTCACTGTTGTTGTATGCTGTCAAGTTGGGACCTTACTCATCGATGCCCCTCCAGTAGGTTTAAAAGACAATAAATTGCAACGGAGGTGATCGCTTAACATCTTGTGGAAGAGCTGGCGGCTTTGAACTGTGTGTCTTCAGGATGGTGTGCTGCTCCTTATCACCATGCTATCAAGCTCCCACTTCACTGCAAATCGGAAAATTGAACTCAAAGCTTATGTTTGTCTTAAAGTTTGCACAAAATCTAGCATGACGTCAGGATGGACCCCAGATGAAGTTACAGCATCATCCATTATATGGGCAAAGCCATTTGTTTTCACAAAGTTTCACTTTGGTAAAACAGTACTTTGTACTTTCCATCTCATAAGATTGTGATGAGACGAAATTGTAAAAATGAGAAGTCGCTGCAATCTATAAAGTACTCCAAAGTAAATCAAGATATGTGCATTACTCATACTAGCAACATCTCACTGGAAACATAACTGGTGTTTTGGGGTTTTTTATATTGTGTTTCATATATTCCTATGTTCACATTTTGGGAAATAGAACTATTGGATAATCCTGGAGCCAGACTCCTTATTACTCCACAAAACTCATTGTCATCAAGTTAGAAACCACTCATAGCAACCCTCCAGTGGGTTTCTCAGGCTGTAAATCAAATGGGGGAAGATTATGTATCTTTGCACTGCAGAGCCACTAGTGGATCTGAACCACCAGAAAGGCACACTCTTTGGGTTAGCAAAGCAATTCCCTATAGCTCCCTTATACCTACAATGAGCTGAAAGTCAGGAGCCCAAACTAGGTGAGGGAAGACAATGCAAACAGATAACGAGAGCTAATGCTCTTCACTGTCAATGACTGGGCAGTCGCTGGACAATGAGGCAAGCAGTAAGGCAGTGGCTGTGAGAGTGACTTACCAAGCTTGTTTTAATTGGGAAGCTCCACCATGGGTAACCATTAGCACTTTGGCACATGAGTGTCACAGTGTTTAGATTCTGAACTCCTATACTTGTGGATACAAGTGGGAATAGGGTTTTCCCTGTTAATTGATGAGCACTCATTAGGGCCTTTGTTATGTTTATGAGGCCAGAGCCATATAAGATAAGCTTCTATGTAATCACTTGTAGTAAATAGATAAAAAGGAGCAGATTAGGCAGAGAAGCAAGTAACCATAACGGGTGCTTTGTGATTTCTACATGGTGATTTCTATGGAACTCCCAGAACAAGGCCAGAGAAATAATGTATTTAGCATAGCCAATGGGAGTCAATGATTTAATAAAAAACAAACACTCTGAGGGAAGGAGTCCCTGGTTCTCAGGACTTGGGATCATAGTTTTGGAGGATATCAAGGTGAGTTAGTATCACATGGTTCTGGTGTTAGGGATTTGTTGTCCAAAAAGGCTTTCCTAGACTTTGCCTTTGCCGTGTGGATGACAGGAATATGGAAATAAGGCATGGTTACTTTATCCACAAGGAGACAGGCTAGTCTTGCCACTAAATTGAGCAGATTCGGTAGCAGATTTTTAGAATCTCAGCATCGACAGGCAAAGAAGAAGCAGGCATGCACTGTGCACCTGTAGAAGCCAGAGCCTTAGGACTGCGACCCACTGAACTGGAGTTAAGAGCCTTTGCCCAAGTTTGTTGGCAGATTGTGGGGATAAGACCAATAATAGGCTGGTTTGATAGCTCTGTAACACTGGCCTAATGCCTTGAGGCTGAAGTCTTTGGTGTCTGTGAGCACATTTTAGAAGCTGTCCTGACTAATTTTATCTTGTTGTCAACCTGAATTACAACATTTTGACTTCTCTAATATGGTTCTGTGTGGTCGGAGAATCATTTCAACATATTTTGGACCCAGAAGAGCAGTAAAATCGGTCATAGAAGGTGGTACAGGAGAGATGTCTGAACTTGTGGGAACTGGTTTTGTGTTGTGGATGCTGTTGAGGGGGGGGGGGGAAGAGTTTCCCTTTGTGGAGTTTATAAAGTTGAGATGTGGCCATTCCCAAATGGCTCCTTTTACAATAATTCCAATGTTCTATATCCTGTTTTGATGAATGATGAATAATGACTAACAGCCTGAAGCAGTCATCTAAGGCACAACCATTGGTCCAAAACAGAGAAGAAGGAAGCAAAACAGTTCAAAGGGCTAATGAAAATGGCAAACTTCTACTTCCATGAGCCTAGGAGCTGAACTGGAAGCTAATCAATACAAAAGGAATCACAGTGGAAGAACCTAGATAGCATGTGAAGAAGGTGGGACAAAACTCAAAACCATAAAAAAAGGGCCAGGCTTACTAAACTTATAAAGACTGACAGAACTCAAGACTACAGCTCTTAGTCACGCTTGAACCTAGAGCAAAACTCACCCTCAGAGCCAAACAACAGACAGGCCTGTGATGTGACTGATAACACCTGGGAGGCACTCACTTCTTAGAGTCGACTTGACTCATAGAAGACCCTCCAGCAGGTTTTCAAAGGCAGTAAATCATGCAGGAGAAGACTGGCCTTCCTTCTCCCAGACTTCTCAGAATGTTGTTGAGTGTCATCAAGTCTGAATTAAACCATAACTGACCCTCTGGCAGATTTTCAGAAGTTGTTAATCACACAGGAGGAGACTGTCCATCCTTCTCCTGTGGAGCAGCTGGTGGGTTTGAACCAAGTGACTTCCGGATTGCAGGGCAGTGTCTTACCACTAGGCCACCAGAGCTCCCACTTCTTAGAATAACCAACTATAAAAGATTGAAGGAACTACATTTGCCAAACAATAAAGTCCTGAAGGTAGGAAAGGGCCTACAAAGTTCAATGGAAATGAGCATTACAGGAAGGGTTGGGGGTGGGAGTTATTATCTTATTGATGCTTTAATGAATATTGTAAAACAGAATGTGTATGAATGTCTGAATAATCTTCTCTGTAAACTTTTAATCAAATCACAATTAAAAAGAAATTAAAGAAAGACAGCTAGAGAAGTTGATGTAAGAATTTTTCCCAAAGCAGAAAAAGAACCTTTCTTTAGACCTAGTGGCCTGAGATCAGATTTACAGCTTCCAAATCTGTGAAAAAACAAAATTCTGTTCATTAAAATCATCCACTGGAAGTATTTGTGTTGCAGCAGTACTGGATAATTAAAACAAAGGTAAAAGCAGATATGTATTCTAGAAAATCATGCAAATAAGTAAAATATTAAGTATTTTTGTACTGTCAACGAGTTGGAACTAACTCATAGCTGAACCTCCAGTGGTGTTTGGGAGGCTATAATGGGAGCTCGGGGGGGCCTGGTAAGAAGGTATGCTGCAATCACAAAGGTACATGGTTCAAAGCCACCAGCTGCTCTGTGGGAGAAGGATGGATAAGCTCTTCCAGTGAAATTTACTGTCTTTGGAAAGCGTTTGGAGGGTCAGCTAGGGGACAGTTCCAACTCAGTGGCAAACAACAACATAAATGGGAAAAGATTGCACAATTATCTCCATGGAGTTGCTCGTAGATTAAAATTGCCAGAGAGGCACTGGCTTTGGGTTAACAGTGCATCTCCCTATAAACTACGCCAGCTCTGGTGGCTTCATGGTAATGAGTTGTGCTGCCAACCAAAAGGCACATGGCTCTAGCTTCTCTACAGAAGCTCAATATCAGCTGTGGCAACTAGGCCAGGTGCTGACTGTGGATCAGATCACCAACTACTAATATGCAAGTTCAAGCTGAAGCTGAGGAAAATTAAATCAAGTCCACAGGAACCAAAATTTGACCTTGAGTCTATCCTGCCTTAATTTCAAGATCAAGTTTGAGAACTTGAACACTAAGGAGCTCAAACACCAGATGAGCTATGGAAGGATATCAAGAATATCATCCATCTCTCTTAGAGCTAGAGATTTTTAACATTTCTTCATGTGTTTGTTTGCCATGTGAATGTCTTCTTTGGTGACGTATCTGTTCATATTCTGTGCCCAATTTTCTATTGGGTTGTTTACCTTTATCTTGGTGTGGTGCTTGAGTATTTTATAAATTCTAGATGTAAGTCCCTTATCAGACATGTCATTACCAAATATTATCCCCAGTTTGTGGCTTCCCTTTCTACCCTGTAGGAGAAGTTTTTGGATGTGTATAGGGATTTGATTCTCAGAAGGTCCCATTCATCTATTTTATCCTCTCCTGGTCGTAAGGTTTTCAGGATGGTTGGAAGAATGTGTATGTCGTGGATTAGGGCTTCTAGAGTTCTTCTAAGCTTGTCTCTAATAAAGTTTATAGTCCTTGGTTTTAGTCCCAGGTCCTTGATCCACTTTCAGTTGGTTTTTGTGCATGGAGTGAGGTGTGGATCTTGCTTGAGTTTTCTACAGATAGTTTCCCAATTTTGTCAACAACATTTGTTAAAAAGGCTGTCATTTCTCCACTTGGTTGATTTCATCTCTTTGTCAAAAATCAGTTTACCATAGATAGATGGGCTTATTTCCAAGCTCTCAATTCTATTCCATTGATATATGTGTCTGTCATTGTACCAGTACCATGCTGTCTTGACCACCATGGCAGTACAGTAGGATTTGAAATCAGGGAGTAAGATGTCCCCTACCTTGTTTCTCTTTTTAAGGAGTGCTTTGCTTATTCAGGGCCTCTTTCCACTCCAGATGAAACTGGAGACTGCCTTTTCTATCTTCTTCAATAATGGAACTGGTATTTGTATTGGGACTGCACTCAATGTGTAAATTGTCTCTGGTAGTATTATCATTTTCACAATATTGAGTCTTCCTATCCATGAGCAAGGAATATTCTTCCATTTCTCCAGGTCTCTTTTTGATTCTTATAGTAATGTTTTGTAATTTTCTTTGAATAGAGTTTTTGTGTTTCTAGTTAGATTTACTCCCAAGTATTTAATCTTGTGATTAGCTATTGTGATGGGTATTGTTTTCCTTAGCTCAAATTCTATATTCTCTTGTCACTGTAGAGAAATCCAATTGATTTTTGCTGAATTGGTCCAGTATGTCCAGTAGCTTTCTTGCTGAGTATTTAGGGTTTTCTAAGTTTACTATCATATCATCTGCATATAGAAATAATTTTACCTCCACTTTGCCAATTTGGATACCTCTTATTTCCTTCTCTTGTCTTATTGCTACTTCTAAGACTTCAAATACAGCATTGTATAGGAGAGATGATAGTGGACATCTTTGCTTAGTTCCTGTTCTCAAAGGGAATGCCTTTAATCTCTCTCCATTGAAAACCATGTTGGCTCTTGGGTTTGCGTTTATCCTTTTTACTATGTTGAAGAAATTCCCCTCTAAGCCTATTTTGTTGAGTGTTTTAATCAGGAAAGGGTGCTGGATTTTGTGAAAGGCCTTTTCTGCATCAATTGATAGGATCATGTGGTTCTTGTTCTTTGATTTATTAACGTGATGAATTACACTGATTGTTCTTCTTACGTTGAACCATCCGTGCATACCTGTTAGGAATCCCACTTGGTTGCTGGATTCTATTGGCCAGGATTTTATTTAGCATTGCAAACAAACACATAAAGAAATGTTCAAAATCCTTAACTCTAAAAGGGATGCAAATCAAAACAACTATGAGATATCATCCCACCCCAATAAGAACAGCAGAATTTAACAGAACAGCAAACATCAAATGCTGGGGAGGTTGTGGAGAAATTGGAACGCTTATTCACTGTTTATAGGAGTGTAAAATGGTGCCACCACTGTGGAAGGCAGTATGGCACTTTCTCAAAAAGTTGGAAAAGAAACGCCATTTGACCCAGCAATTCCATTACTGGGAATATACCCCAAAGAGACCATAACTAACATACAAGTATATATATGCACACACATGTTTACTGCAGCTTTGTTCACAATGGCAAAGAGTTGGAAACAACCCAAGTGTCCATCCACAAATGAATCGATAGGGAAGCTGTGGTATAGTCACACAATGGAATAATATGCTGCATTGAAAAACAAGGAACTCATGAAATACTGTGCAAAATGGGTGACCCTGGAGGACATTATGCTGAGTGAAATATCTCAGTCACAAAAACACAACTACTGCACAATACCACTATTGTAAAACAGGACTGACATCAGGATTGGGGGGAACCTAAGAAAAGAGGGGATAAATAATGTTTACTGCATTGAAACAGATGAGGGAGAGAACTATTTAGGAAAAACATATGTTTAGGTATTATTGTTATGACAAGAGCCCAGAATGAAAGCTGCATAGTGGAGTGGACTTGGTGGGGACAATGTAGAACAATGAAATAATTTATTTATTTATTTTTACTTTTCAAAGAGAAAAAAGCAAACTGGGGGGAGGGGTAGGCAGGGAGGAGAGTGTGGAACAATGAATGAATGGAAATCCAAAGTCTCTGTAAACTTTCATTAAAATTTAAAAATAAAATCATCCAGGAACAATGCAAAAGTTGAACCATTTACTCATTATATTATTAATTAGCCAAACAAATGAACAAGGAAGCAAGGTCTCAAAATAATTATTGTAATCTATGCTTTTCCCTGTGTAAATATCCTATTGTTTAAGTAATGTGCACACCAGTCATTTCTGTCATCTAGTTTAGAACAATTATTTCCATTTTCTCTTTTATCAGGGAGTAGAAAGTGAACTTTAATCACTTTACAGGGAAACCCTTAGGTTTATACTTCCCCAGAGGCCACTAGCCACATGGAAACTTGAAACATGGCTAATCAAACTGAGATGTACTGTAAGTGTAAAATTCACATAGCATTTCAAAGTCTTAGCATAGACAGAGGGTAGAAAGTCTCATTATTTTAAAATTGACATCATGTTGAAGTTATGCAATTTCAGACATACTGGATTAAATTAAAAGTATTACTCTATTCATCTGTTTCTTCTTACTTTTTTAAACAAAGGATTACCAAAACATTGAAATTGCACATATGACTCATCTATTGGATAGCACTGCCCTAGGACATGAGTGAATTGTGCAACTGAGTTTCTCAGAAGCTGTACTTGGAATGTGGAATTCTCATCAGCATGGAATTCTGAAGATTAACACAACGTTCATAAGATATAAGTTATCCATAAGGCAAATAAATATAGAATACTGAATATCAAGAGATCAATTCTAATGAGAAGAGTTCTAACCTTGTTGGAGTAATGATTCCATTGGAACTCATTATTTTCCCAACTACAAATTGTCAATAATTGTACCTGCCAAATTTGTATTCCAAAGCCAACATAAAGTGTCAAAGAGGTTTAAAAAAATATTTTCTTTCAATACAAAGGGAGCTCTGGTGGCGTAATGGTAAGGAGTTACACTACCAACTCAAGAGCACATGGCTTTAAGCACAATGGCAGCTTCTCTGCAGGAGAAAGTTAGGCAATCTCCCATGTGATTTACACACTCTGAAAATCCACTGGAGCATCAACGATGAACTAGTTCCGTCTTAACAGCACCTAACGATCACATTATTATATAAAGAATTATAATGTTACATTGGTTTTTGCTTTGTTTTATTGTAATATAGACTACAAAGACTTTCAGAAAAGATGATGGGTGAACTTGGGCTCATCAGAAGTGATAACTACAGTTGTTGTTATGTGCCATTGAGTCACTTGCGACTCATAGTGACCCTATGTACAACATCCCTAAACTCTGCTCTGTCCTGTGCCAATCTTACTGTCTCCGATAGACCCATGCTGATTGCCCCAGTCACTCAATCAATCCACCTCATAGAGGGCCCTCCTCTCCTGCGCTGTCCCTCCACCCTCCCAAGCATGATGTCCCTCTCCAAGGACCGGTCCTTCCTTACAACATGTCCAAAGTATGTTAGATGGAGCCTCAGAATCCTT
>NW_006399797.1:7847184-7858527 GCF_000299155.1 Elephantulus edwardii | reverse complement strand
AGTCAATGAAACACAGATAAACATTCCTCTGGTATTACCTGCTTTCAGCTAAGATCCATCTAACATTAGATACAATATCCCTAGTACCACGACCCCTTCTAAACCCAGCCTGGACTTCTGGTAGTTCTCTGTTGATGTGCTGTTCTAGTCGTTGGCTACAGAGGGAGTAAAAAATCCTATCCTGTCTTTAAAGGATATGTGTGCTAATAGACGTTGTCGAGTATGACTCACAGTGACCCTATGAACAGCTGACCTGAATCTTGCCTTATCCCATGCCATCCTTATAATTTCTGACACATTTAAGCCCAATGGTGAGTTCACCATGTCAATCTATCTCACTGGGAATCTTCCTCTCCTTTATTAACCCTTTATCTTTCCAAGCATGATGTCCCTTTCCAAAGAATAGCCTCACCTAATACATGTCCAAAATATGAAGAACAAAACTTGGTCATCCTTGCCTCCAAGGAGCATTCTCTGGCTGCACAATTTCCAAGATGTGTCTGTTCTTTTGGTAGTCCATGGGATATTCAGTACTCTTATCCAACACCACAATTTGTGGGTGTCAGTTCTTCTTCTGCCATCCTAATTGACTGTCCAGCTCTCTGATGTGTAGCAGGTGACTGAGAAGACCATGGCCTGAACCAGGAGCACCTTAATCTTCAAATTGCCATCATTCTTCTTCAGCATTGTAGAGAGGTGCTTGCCGGCTGACTTGCCTAAAGGATATGCAGGAATTGATTTGTTTAGATTCCCGTAGAACAGTCAAGATCAGACCAAAGTTGGTTCCTATATGGTAAAATTCAGCCCTTTTCATCATTTCTACACCAGCCAAATACCTCAAGGCATTTGCTACTGCTCTTAGAATTCTAATAGACTTGGTCATTTATTGCAGTGGCCACACAGAACCCAGAAACTGTTCTTAGAGTTAGGCGGCTATTAAAGAAGTGACAGAGTACAACTCAGGATCAGAAGTAGTAATACATTACTACTTGGGGTCAGGATCAGGAAGCTTACAGGTAGGGTCTGGATGGTTTCTTAAAAGCAGAGGACATCCCTCCCATCATCAGTGTGGAATGATTCCCTTAGCCCCTACTGGCTGTACAATCAAGCAGGCCCTTCTCTCTTCTGTGTATTCTCCTCTCAGCCTGTATAAGCTTTCTCTTGGTTCCTTTAAAACAGTTCTCCTCTTAGCTTTGCATAAAGCTCTTACTTGTACTTACTCTCAGCCACAGAGATCCCTCTAATTTCAATCTTCTTCCTCTCTCAGCCTCTCTACTCTTAAATATTGAATTCACAGCCAGTGTAGCAGCTGGTTCAGCTCTTTTAGTTGCTTTCTGCTGTCACTTTGGTGTCTGCTGTCTCTTCCATGTCTGTCCCAGTCTTCAGTGTTATAGCCCTTGATCCACTGCACAGCTCTTTAAGAGGTTGAGGTTTCTTTACCTCTTTTCCAACTTCTCCTCTCTCTATTGCTTCTCTAAAACTTCTTTGAGGTTGCCTGCTTATATAAGTTTTTTGTCAGTTTCAGTACATGGCTCTCCTAGGAGTGTCAGGAACTGGCCAATCCCTTCAGTGAGCAACTGGTAACTCAATTTGCATAGCTAACTTACCAATCCTGGCAAGGTGTACAAAACAGGCCAATCATAGGGCAGACTGCCACTCAGTGCTACACAAAAAGTATCCAACTATTGAGCTACTTATGACCTACTCAGAAAAGTATAATCAACTTGGGCAAAAGTAATAAATTATCTTGTGTAGAAAATTAGGGCAAAGAGACTAGACATTAAACATCTCAGATATTTTTCCAAAAAACCCAGGTTCCTTCATATGTAAAGGCACAGTTTTATTACAGGTGTCCCAGTGGACAAAGCTGAAGAGGTTAGCTGTTTGCACTCACAATTCATTCTACTAAGATTAGTAGCAGTTCAGTTACAAGAAGTATGGAGTCAACAGAGTCCCAAATGCTTGACTTGCTGTATAACTCCATGATTTTCCATATCAACAGTCCCTCCTTCCTTCGGTGCCCTCACTCTTCTACGTCCTCTGGGCTTGGTGGTTTGTTAGAAGGTCTCCCAGAGACTCAGACTTGTCAGGGGAATTATTCATGTGACTGTAGATATATGAAGGACAGTTTTCCAGAGACTGGTGAGGGTTGCAAACTATCAATTGCAATGCAACTAAAAAGGGGGCATCCTAAAAAAGAGAGCTAGCATAAGCCAATAGCAGAGTGGGGGCTTGTATCCGATCTTAAGTCTACCTCCTTAATAAAAGAAACACTTCAGCCCCCCCAAAAAAACAATCAATGGCTAGCAAAAGACATTCTGAACCATAAACCTTTGACACCACACTGCCTTCCAGTCACCTACTATTCACAGGTGACCCTCTGGCAGGTTTCCAAGGCTGCGAATCTTAAGGAGGAGAGAACTCATCTTTCTCATGCTGAACAGCTAGTGGACTGTAACAGCCAGAGGGGCCAGGCTTTAAGGGTTTCAGTATAACTCTCTAAGAACCTCCTCATCTGAGTTTACTCATTAACTGAAAGGTTGTTTGTTAAACTCCCATCAGTCCCGTGGTAGAAAAAGATCAGGCAATCAGCTCTCTAAGATTTTTCACTACTTCAGAAACATGTTTATTATCAATAATTCAAGTTACCAAATGGCCCAGCAAATACCTATCAAATGAAGTTCTTTTTCAAGCACAAAACCATGGTCTTATCCTAGGAGTCTAGAGGTAATACGTACACTGAAGGGAGTAAAATAATAGTAAAATCTTGGACAGGAATCATCTTTTGATTAAAATAATGTAAAAGGTCATCTCTCTCCTGACATTGTCAATCTACATTGGGATTTTTTTTAAAAATCATATTATTGTATTTTTCTTTTGTAAATTTTATACTGGTTTACTTACAAAGTTCATATACATTGTTTTTCATCAGGTGTGCAAAATCTTCATTGTGATGTAAAAGTCAATTTCATAAAATATCTGACACTTAAAATGAGGTTGGATACATCATTCTGTTTTCATTATACACTTTCATTTCAAATAAATGAAACTAGTTATTGTTTTACTATAAAGTCTTACAATGCAATAAGCATTAATTATCATAGCTTTTGACAGCTGACTATCACTTTTGGCCTCACTCAGTGACCCACTCACTCACTACTGTTGAGTTGGAATTAATGTATACAGGCTGTAAATTGCATGGGAACAAACAAATAAGTTTTGGAGAGGGCTTAGCCAGAGTGCTCTTTGGAGGCAAGGATGATGAGGCTTTGCCTCATATATTTCAGGCCTTCTGTTCGGACAGGATGTTCCTTAGAGAGAGATATGATGCTCTGAAAGGTAGAGGATTGGCAAAGGACCAGCTGAATTGAACACGGTGACTACTGCACTGGACTCTAGTGAGTCAAGAAGTGTGAGGATGACACAGGATAGGACAGGGCTCAGATCTGTTGTTCATAGGGTCATTATGGGTTGGCCCTAACAATGACAAATTGCATGGGAGGAGAGTGCCCATATTTTGACCTAGATAACATTTTCAAACAATGTTTAAGGGGGAGAAAATGGAACTGATTCCTCTCACTCCCCTAAAATAAAAACTAGCCCAGATAAAATGCAAATAAATGAAAGTGATCAACTATTTTGAGTTTAATTACATTGCAGGAGAGGATAATTTAAGGACAAGAAGATCTGGATGATTCACTGTAGCGTTTTTATTTAGAATGCACAAGAGGTAGGATTTCATTAACTTCCCCATAATTAAGCAAGGACACTTAAGACCGTATTAGTAGATTGATTTTTACTGCCAAAAAGAGACAAGTGTATAAATCACTGATCTGTAAAGGATACAAAGATTTACATTTTGGAATGACTGAGCTACTGACAAGGGTTTTCTAAATGTTGACTTTTCTCTCCTGATATACTTTGAAATGAAGTCTCAAAAGGTAAATGAACATGCATACACATGCTTTACTATGAGTTTTAAGAAGGGGAACCTTTACATCTAGATTCATTCTTCTGTGGTGGGTTAATTGCAAACTTGGGTTTTTTTCAGATTAAGGCTATTTCCCTTTACTGCAGTAATTACCATTTTAAAGTGTCTACTAGAAAACAGTTTAAGCTCCCCAAGTAATTACCAATTTACATCTAATGGGAGAATATTGCATCCCTACTATATCCTAAGGGAGTCGGGATAGCATGATCTGGAGAGATTTGCACTACTAACCCAGAGGTGGTGGTGCCTTTGTGGGTTCAAATCCACCAGTGGCCTCAAGAGAGAAAGGAGGATCATCTCTCACTGATTTACAGCTTCTAAAAACCCACTGGAAGATCAGCTATGAATTAGTTGCAACTTGACAGTAATTAGAGTTTTTCATTACATCCCAAGTCTTAAGGTAAGTTTTTTTATATAGTTGTCTCACTTAATTCTTACAGCAGTTCTACTCTGTAATGCCTGCACTACATAGATGAGGAAATTCAGACAGAAGTTAAAAAATCCTAGTAAATAACAGAGCTTAAATTCCCACTCAGGTCTGCCTGACCCCAAAGTCTACCTAGGGGTCAGACTTTACCTAGTCAGAGTTCACCAGCTGGTCTACAGGTAAAAATGAATCATTTCTCCCGTGTAATTTACAGCCTCTGGAAACCTGCTGGAGGGTCAGCTATGAGTTCTAACTTGATGACATCTAACAACATTCTGTTACGTCTTGAAATGGCTTTCTTCCCTGCACTCCTCACCCATCCCACCAGGATTTCTTCATGATTCTAGAAGAACTTTCTACCATAAGCAATGTTCTATTGTATAACAGTGGAGAACTCCTGCTAAAATCATGATCTGTTTCTTATAGGGTGGTGGTTATACAAGTGGTGGTTAACTCATGACTCATAACTAATAACAAATCACAATGTGTTAAATGTCTATCAAATTAGGCTATATTTTATTTGTCTACCTTTATCATAAGGCAATACGGTACTCTAGGAAAACACATAAAAGGAACGTTAATCATTTTACTCAATTTTCTTTTAACTGTTTTTAGAAGCTCTGTTGGTGTAGTCTGTGAGGAGGTGCTCTGCTAACCAAAAGGCCAAGCCTGTCTGGAAATTCAAATCCACCAGCAGCTCTTTGGGAGAAAACCAGAAAATCTTCTCCTTAGTGAGTTACAGCCTTGGAAGGGTCAACTCTGAGTCAATTAAACTTGAAAGCAATGAGTCTGAGCTTTGAGAGCGTTTGACTGGATTGCTATTGATGACTTTATTTCTTATTCTGATTGAACTACAGTTCAATAGATGAAAGCTCCAATAACCTCTGGATTCCAGTGAACAACCTGGCCTCAGCAACTGATGTCAGGAAACCAGTAAGCAGTCTAGTTACAGTGCCTCACTCTCACCACCCAGCATCCGCTTTACATCCACAATTCTAGATCATGGAAGGAATTACTTTGGACCTTTAGGCCATATAAATCCTCAATGACATTGCCAATTCTTTTGTCTGCTATAAAGAAAATGAAGAACACAGGCAGAAAGACAGAAAACACTCTTCCAAGAAATTTCAGTCCCAAGTACATATTAAAATAAACATCAACTTTGTAAAAATGTCAGAATTATAAATTATTTTCTTCATTTCTATCTCTCTTCAAAGGATCAAAGTAAATGTTCATTATGGTAGATAGCTTTTGTATTAAAAATTGTATTTTATCTTTGGATATTGTTTTCAGCCACATAATCGAAAAAAATTTTAATTTTATGCTATTCACTAACCAAGTGCACATCTACAAAATAGTGAGCATAACCCTCTAAGCTCACTGTTGTTGAGGTGGAACTTCCTCATAGCTGACCCTCCATTGGATTTCTGAGGCTAGAAATAGCACAGAGGAGAAGGCCTATCTTTCTTCTGCTGAAATACTGTTGGTTGCATAGTAATGTGGTGGGGGATGGGGGAGGGATGGGACTGTATAACAATGAAAGAACTGTTTTTTTCCAAAGAGAAAAGGGAACTGGCTGGGAGGGGGGACAGGGAGGAAAATGTGCAACAACGAATGAATGGAAACCCAAGTTCTTTCTAAACTTTCATTACAATCTAATAGAGTAAAAAAAAAAAAAAAAAAGAAAGAAAGAAAAGAAATGCTATTGAATTCGAACTGCCAGAGAGGTGTAGCCTCTGAGTTAGCAGAGCAATTGTCTAAGGGCTTCGCCACCAGAGTTCCAAGGGAATATAAAAGTGCTTCTATTACTCATTCAACAAACATTCTGGAACACAAAGCTAAACACATTACTTCATGCCTCAAACCTTTCCAGACTAGATCCTGATCTGTAGACATGAAAACAAGTGACTTGTTTTTATATCACCACTTACAATACAAGGTAATGCATCTTATAATGAAAGTATGAGGAAAATACTATGAGAATATGTAAGAGGGGACAACAAAAGTGCTCTTTATTGTTATGGGCCATTGAGTTGGACCTGCTCTTGAATGCTCTAGCACATTTGCAGAGGCAGTAAATCTCAGAGGAGATTACCCATTTTTCTCCCATGACTATAAGTTTAGTACAGGTAAATCAGACAAGGTTCTGAGGTAACACTAGAGCTAGTGTCTAAGTCAGAAATGGCCAGGTTAGAGCACAGCTGTTATTAGGTATTGCGGGAATGAATCTGACTCATGGCGACCTTACAGACAACAGGACTAACCACTGTCTGTCCCTGTGCCGTCTTGGTGACAGGAGCCATATTTGAGCCCGTGTTGCAGCCACTGTGTCAGTCTATCTCACTGACTAGTTTTCTTGGTTTTTGTTTTGTTTTGGTTTGTTTTTTTTTTTCCACTGGTCATCCACTATACCAAGCATGGTGTCCTTCTCCGGATAACGTACTCGTGGAAGCTGAGAGGCCTTTCTGTTTGTACGTCTTCCAAGTTAGATATGCTCATTCTTCTGGCAGTCTATGGTAGCTCAATATTCCTCAGCCACATCATAATTCAAATGCATGAACTCTCCTTCAGTCTTCCTTTTATTGCTCACCTTTTGGATGCAATGAGGCAATTAAAAATCCCACTGGGAAGATGACACCAAAAGTGAAGAAGGAAGTCCTTTACCCCTCCCAAAACTGAAGCCAAAGCAAAGGCATGGACACATCTGACCCACCTTCTGGCAGCCTAAGACACTAAGACTCAAAAACAGCCCAAACAGCCACAGAAAAGCACCTCCAGGAGAAACGAGCCTCACTACTATGCCATCATCAAGTTTCCCTGGCCACTGAGTCAACCATGAAGAAGATAGAAGATAACAACACACTTGTGTTCATTGTGAATGTCAGGGCCAACAATCACCTAATCAAACAAGCTGTAAAGAAGCTCTATGACACTGCTGTGGTCAAGTCAACACCTTGTTTAGGCCTGATGGAGAGGTCTGTGCTCCACTTGCTCCTGACTAGGATGCTTTGCATGGTGTCAACAAAATTGGATTGCCGAAACTGAGACTAGCTGGCTAATTCTAAATACAAATTCTTCCCACTAAAAAATAAAATACCGTTTTCTGATCTTAGTCCTAAAAGGTTATCTTCACTTTTTAACATTACTGAAGTCTTTTGCAGTTAAGTTTGCTCAACACCATACTTCATACATTTCTCAACTGCTACTTCCACGAGCAGTGATAGCAATCCATGTAAAATAAAATCATGACTATTTAATATTTTCACTGTTTATCACTATGTTGTTTATTGGTCCAGTTATGAGGACTTTTGGTTTCTTTATAGTGACTCAATGGCATATAAAAAACAATAACATGCTATGACATGTTTGGAAGCAGGCGTGGCATCCACTTCCTAAATAACCTGCCTCCTGAAACCCTAGAAACTGATAAATGTCAATAGTTGTAGAGGGGCTTCAGGCCTTTTGTTCATAAGGTCCCTATGAGTCATGCTCAACTCGAAGGCAATCAACAACAACATAGTAAAGTGCCATCTGTGTGGAAGGTAATCATGTCTTCTTTGATCTTAAGTGCTTCAGGTCATTGTACTTTCAGTAAGCAAGGTTCTATCCAACAGAATGCAGATTACTGAGCAATATCATTCATCAACAACACAAGCAAAGTTTTCCTGGAAATAATTTACAAATGGCTGGGAAAGGGTATTATGAGCAAAAAGAGCAGCTTGTGCAAAAGTACAGGGGCATGAAGGCTTGGAGCCAGTATTCAGCATGTTACAAATATGGCTAAAGTGAAAAAAGATGGTCATTGGTAAGGCAGGCAATTAGCAAGGCAGGACCACTGTTAAAAGAAACTACATTTGCTTGAACAGATACAATATGTAATAAATATTCTAAAATGATAAGGGGTGTCATCTTTATACAGCTCTTATAAAAAGGGTTATTTCAATTTGCCTATTTAACAAGTTACCAACAAATAAAAATGATTCACGCTTACAAAAGACAGCTACAGAACTAAATTCTAACTGACCAAATTAGCAGGAAATGTCACTTCCTGCCAAACCTTTGACAATAGATTTTTTTAAAATAGTTTTGTGTTAATTTAGGTAAGAGTGGTGCGAGCTATACTCAGTAGAACAGCGAAGATGTGACATGGATGGATTTATAAGTACAACAATGCGATTAAAGTTGCTTTTTAGTACAGTGAGCAAATTTAAATATTGCAAGTGCCTTAGGATTTCAAACTGTTGAAAGCACATCTCTTCTAGGCCCCCTACTTTCTTTGACTGTTGATATTTTGCAATTTACTTTGAAAAATGTATTTTTTAATGATATAAATATACCATATTACTTAATCTTTGAAAAAACAAAACAGCATTTCAATAAAATAACAGTTCAAAAAAATCTTTCAGAATCATAAGGTGAAAATGCTAGCATTTTCTAATCTTATATTTCTTTTTTTTCTTTTTTAAATTTTAGACGTCTTGATAAGTTCTTCCTAAGATCTCAAATACAATATTTCTTATTTCTTTTTTTTAATCATAGACTTTTTGATAAGTTCTTCATAAGATCTCAAATACAATATTAGCATTGTCTCTGTCACAGCCACTCTTCCTTGGTTGCTCTTATCTGGAAGTGTTTAAACACAAACACGATCAGCAAATGTGTACTGCTTGAGATACTCACTACAAATCCTCCTATCAGTTTTCTCCCCCTCCCCTCCCTAATAAGGGAGCTACAGTTCAAGCTGCTGTTTTTTAATTTAATCTCTGCTCCTCCTCAGTTCTCTGCCCACACCTCTGTGCTCCCTCTCTGTTCAACCTCCCAGGAAGAGGCAGAAACCATAAAAAAGAGGAACAAGAAAGATAATAGGCCAAGAGACTGGATGGAAAGCGGGAAGGGTGGGAGCATAAAAACAATAAAGGGAAATGTGGCTTGATGAGAAAACAACAAAGAAAAGGGATGAGAAGAAAGAACTGGGCAGGGTGTCTTGAGGGCTATGCCAGGAGGGAGGCAGATGATGAAAACAAAACAAACAAGTGACAACAGTCTGCAGATGTCAGACTTGCTGGGCCTAAATGAGTAGTTTAGTCTACTTGTGCTTATCTGCAGGCTCCCAGGTTTGTAAGTTCCAGACACTCTGGTGTCAGGCTAGCGTGAGAATAAAACTTGAAGGTCAAATATAAGCATACTTTCTTTTGAGTCAATTCTGACTCACGGTAACATTACAGGTGCAAAGTACAACTGCTCTGTAGGGTTTTCAAGGTTGGGGTCTTTTGGATTGCCAGGTCTTACTTCCAAGATGTCTGTGGGTGTATTTGAACTACCAATCTTTCAGTTAACAAGCCAGTGCTTCACTATGAGCATCGCCCAGTCAGTCTTAATTCTAATGTAGCTCTGAAACCAAACAACAAAAGCTTATTGTACTTTCATGGTTTGATTTCTCAGCTACTGTTAGCTTCTTAATTTTCTCTGCCCCTAAGGGGCAGCGGGGGCAGTGGGGAAGGTAGTTAGAAAGAGGTAGGGTCTATCAGAATGCTTCACACAATCCTTCTCAGTAAAAAGGTGCCCTGTTCAAAAGACCAAAATTTTTCTGCATTGGCCTAGTATACAATTTTTTCCCCTCTTTGATTCTGGCGAGGACCCATGCTACTTACAGGCACAGCTGATGTTCCCTTCGCTGTCGGCATTCAGAAAGCTGTCTGAATGGGTGGCACCAAGCCCCCTTCACTCCCCTGGATGCCTTCCCCAAGTAACCATGAGCCCAGGCAAGCCAGCAATCTACAGGGCACTTGAGGCCCTGCATTCTAGATCGGGCTGGCTTTTGAATGCCAGCAGCCCAAAGAGGAATACTTTTTTTGTTTTCTCTGGTTACTGTGTTGGCCGTCTGTGAATATCCCAGACAGAGAACACTGTTCAAATCCAATGAAATACTTTGCATTGTTTAGCAATCCCCTCTTGGGGTTAATACAGCAGCAATTTATAACCGTCAAGGGGGCAGTAGTGGTTGTTGTTAGGTGCCACTGAATGATGCCGATTCATAGTGACCTTATGAACAAGAGGTTGGAACCTTGCCCTGACCCTCTCCATGTCCGTCATCTCTGCCTTGCTCGAGCCCACTGGGACAGTCAGGGTGTCAATCCGTTCTGGGGAGGAGGGCTTTCTCTTCCGCTCAGTTTTCTGAGCATGCTGTCTTTTCCAATGCTTGTTGAGCTTTCCCGCCCCCCTCCCCTGCCCCAATAATAAGTCCAAAGTATGTGAGACAAAGTTTCATTAACTTTACCTCTAAGGAACACCCTGGTTGTACTTCCTCATTTGCTCTTTGGCCAGCTCACAGGATATGAAATATACTCTCCAACACCAGAATTCAAGGGCATTGATTTTTCTTCTGTCATCCTTATTCATTGTCCAACTTTAGGATGCAGAGGCATCAACTGAAAATACCATGGCATGAATTAAGTGCACTTTGCTGTTGTACACCCCTGACACAGCTGACCCTCCAGCAGGTTTTCAGAGGTAGTAATCACATGGGAAGAGACCGCTCATCCTTTTCCAGAGAGGTGCAACCTTAGTCTTTGAAGAATATCTTTGTTCTTCCTATCTTTGGAGAGGCCCCAACAGCAGATTTACTCATATACCAGGCTCTATGAGGAGAAATGTGGCGTCAGGATTGGTGGAAGACCTAGAAACAATCTGCGTTATGCAGATGACACAACCCTGCTTGCTGAAACTGAGGAGGACCTGAAGCGCCTGCTGCAGAGTGTCAGGGACTGCAGCCTTCAATATGGATTGAGGCTCAATGTCAAGAAGACAAAGATTCTCACCACTAGGCCAATTGGCAGCATCAGGATGAACGGTGAAGAGATTGAGACTGTTCACAGCTTTAGTCTGCTTGGATCCACAATCAACACTCTTGGCACCAGCAACCAGG
>NW_006399797.1:7799374-7847084 GCF_000299155.1 Elephantulus edwardii | reverse complement strand
TGTCAGGGGAATTATTCATGTGACTGTAGATATATGAAGGACAGTTTTCCAGAGACTGGTGAGGGTTGCAAACTATCAATTGCAATGCAACTAAAAAGGGGGCATCCTAAAAAAGAGAGCTAGCATAAGCCAATAGCAGAGTGGGGGCTTGTATCCGATCTTAAGTCTACCTCCTTAATAAAAGAAACACTTCAGCCCCCCCAAAAAAACAATCAATGGCTAGCAAAAGACATTCTGAACCATAAACCTTTGACACCACACTGCCTTCCAGTCACCTACTATTCACAGGTGACCCTCTGGCAGGTTTCCAAGGCTGCGAATCTTAAGGAGGAGAGAACTCATCTTTCTCATGCTGAACAGCTAGTGGACTGTAACAGCCAGAGGGGCCAGGCTTTAAGGGTTTCAGTATAACTCTCTAAGAACCTCCTCATCTGAGTTTACTCATTAACTGAAAGGTTGTTTGTTAAACTCCCATCAGTCCCGTGGTAGAAAAAGATCAGGCAATCAGCTCTCTAAGATTTTTCACTACTTCAGAAACATGTTTATTATCAATAATTCAAGTTACCAAATGGCCCAGCAAATACCTATCAAATGAAGTTCTTTTTCAAGCACAAAACCATGGTCTTATCCTAGGAGTCTAGAGGTAATACGTACACTGAAGGGAGTAAAATAATAGTAAAATCTTGGACAGGAATCATCTTTTGATTAAAATAATGTAAAAGGTCATCTCTCTCCTGACATTGTCAATCTACATTGGGATTTTTTTTAAAAATCATATTATTGTATTTTTCTTTTGTAAATTTTATACTGGTTTACTTACAAAGTTCATATACATTGTTTTTCATCAGGTGTGCAAAATCTTCATTGTGATGTAAAAGTCAATTTCATAAAATATCTGACACTTAAAATGAGGTTGGATACATCATTCTGTTTTCATTATACACTTTCATTTCAAATAAATGAAACTAGTTATTGTTTTACTATAAAGTCTTACAATGCAATAAGCATTAATTATCATAGCTTTTGACAGCTGACTATCACTTTTGGCCTCACTCAGTGACCCACTCACTCACTACTGTTGAGTTGGAATTAATGTATACAGGCTGTAAATTGCATGGGAACAAACAAATAAGTTTTGGAGAGGGCTTAGCCAGAGTGCTCTTTGGAGGCAAGGATGATGAGGCTTTGCCTCATATATTTCAGGCCTTCTGTTCGGACAGGATGTTCCTTAGAGAGAGATATGATGCTCTGAAAGGTAGAGGATTGGCAAAGGACCAGCTGAATTGAACACGGTGACTACTGCACTGGACTCTAGTGAGTCAAGAAGTGTGAGGATGACACAGGATAGGACAGGGCTCAGATCTGTTGTTCATAGGGTCATTATGGGTTGGCCCTAACAATGACAAATTGCATGGGAGGAGAGTGCCCATATTTTGACCTAGATAACATTTTCAAACAATGTTTAAGGGGGAGAAAATGGAACTGATTCCTCTCACTCCCCTAAAATAAAAACTAGCCCAGATAAAATGCAAATAAATGAAAGTGATCAACTATTTTGAGTTTAATTACATTGCAGGAGAGGATAATTTAAGGACAAGAAGATCTGGATGATTCACTGTAGCGTTTTTATTTAGAATGCACAAGAGGTAGGATTTCATTAACTTCCCCATAATTAAGCAAGGACACTTAAGACCGTATTAGTAGATTGATTTTTACTGCCAAAAAGAGACAAGTGTATAAATCACTGATCTGTAAAGGATACAAAGATTTACATTTTGGAATGACTGAGCTACTGACAAGGGTTTTCTAAATGTTGACTTTTCTCTCCTGATATACTTTGAAATGAAGTCTCAAAAGGTAAATGAACATGCATACACATGCTTTACTATGAGTTTTAAGAAGGGGAACCTTTACATCTAGATTCATTCTTCTGTGGTGGGTTAATTGCAAACTTGGGTTTTTTTCAGATTAAGGCTATTTCCCTTTACTGCAGTAATTACCATTTTAAAGTGTCTACTAGAAAACAGTTTAAGCTCCCCAAGTAATTACCAATTTACATCTAATGGGAGAATATTGCATCCCTACTATATCCTAAGGGAGTCGGGATAGCATGATCTGGAGAGATTTGCACTACTAACCCAGAGGTGGTGGTGCCTTTGTGGGTTCAAATCCACCAGTGGCCTCAAGAGAGAAAGGAGGATCATCTCTCACTGATTTACAGCTTCTAAAAACCCACTGGAAGATCAGCTATGAATTAGTTGCAACTTGACAGTAATTAGAGTTTTTCATTACATCCCAAGTCTTAAGGTAAGTTTTTTTATATAGTTGTCTCACTTAATTCTTACAGCAGTTCTACTCTGTAATGCCTGCACTACATAGATGAGGAAATTCAGACAGAAGTTAAAAAATCCTAGTAAATAACAGAGCTTAAATTCCCACTCAGGTCTGCCTGACCCCAAAGTCTACCTAGGGGTCAGACTTTACCTAGTCAGAGTTCACCAGCTGGTCTACAGGTAAAAATGAATCATTTCTCCCGTGTAATTTACAGCCTCTGGAAACCTGCTGGAGGGTCAGCTATGAGTTCTAACTTGATGACATCTAACAACATTCTGTTACGTCTTGAAATGGCTTTCTTCCCTGCACTCCTCACCCATCCCACCAGGATTTCTTCATGATTCTAGAAGAACTTTCTACCATAAGCAATGTTCTATTGTATAACAGTGGAGAACTCCTGCTAAAATCATGATCTGTTTCTTATAGGGTGGTGGTTATACAAGTGGTGGTTAACTCATGACTCATAACTAATAACAAATCACAATGTGTTAAATGTCTATCAAATTAGGCTATATTTTATTTGTCTACCTTTATCATAAGGCAATACGGTACTCTAGGAAAACACATAAAAGGAACGTTAATCATTTTACTCAATTTTCTTTTAACTGTTTTTAGAAGCTCTGTTGGTGTAGTCTGTGAGGAGGTGCTCTGCTAACCAAAAGGCCAAGCCTGTCTGGAAATTCAAATCCACCAGCAGCTCTTTGGGAGAAAACCAGAAAATCTTCTCCTTAGTGAGTTACAGCCTTGGAAGGGTCAACTCTGAGTCAATTAAACTTGAAAGCAATGAGTCTGAGCTTTGAGAGCGTTTGACTGGATTGCTATTGATGACTTTATTTCTTATTCTGATTGAACTACAGTTCAATAGATGAAAGCTCCAATAACCTCTGGATTCCAGTGAACAACCTGGCCTCAGCAACTGATGTCAGGAAACCAGTAAGCAGTCTAGTTACAGTGCCTCACTCTCACCACCCAGCATCCGCTTTACATCCACAATTCTAGATCATGGAAGGAATTACTTTGGACCTTTAGGCCATATAAATCCTCAATGACATTGCCAATTCTTTTGTCTGCTATAAAGAAAATGAAGAACACAGGCAGAAAGACAGAAAACACTCTTCCAAGAAATTTCAGTCCCAAGTACATATTAAAATAAACATCAACTTTGTAAAAATGTCAGAATTATAAATTATTTTCTTCATTTCTATCTCTCTTCAAAGGATCAAAGTAAATGTTCATTATGGTAGATAGCTTTTGTATTAAAAATTGTATTTTATCTTTGGATATTGTTTTCAGCCACATAATCGAAAAAAATTTTAATTTTATGCTATTCACTAACCAAGTGCACATCTACAAAATAGTGAGCATAACCCTCTAAGCTCACTGTTGTTGAGGTGGAACTTCCTCATAGCTGACCCTCCATTGGATTTCTGAGGCTAGAAATAGCACAGAGGAGAAGGCCTATCTTTCTTCTGCTGAAATACTGTTGGTTGCATAGTAATGTGGTGGGGGATGGGGGAGGGATGGGACTGTATAACAATGAAAGAACTGTTTTTTTCCAAAGAGAAAAGGGAACTGGCTGGGAGGGGGGACAGGGAGGAAAATGTGCAACAACGAATGAATGGAAACCCAAGTTCTTTCTAAACTTTCATTACAATCTAATAGAAAAAAAAAAAAAAAGAAAGAAAGAAAAGAAATGCTATTGAATTCGAACTGCCAGAGAGGTGTAGCCTCTGAGTTAGCAGAGCAATTGTCTAAGGGCTTCGCCACCAGAGTTCCAAGGGAATATAAAAGTGCTTCTATTACTCATTCAACAAACATTCTGGAACACAAAGCTAAACACATTACTTCATGCCTCAAACCTTTCCAGACTAGATCCTGATCTGTAGACATGAAAACAAGTGACTTGTTTTTATATCACCACTTACAATACAAGGTAATGCATCTTATAATGAAAGTATGAGGAAAATACTATGAGAATATGTAAGAGGGGACAACAAAAGTGCTCTTTATTGTTATGGGCCATTGAGTTGGACCTGCTCTTGAATGCTCTAGCACATTTGCAGAGGCAGTAAATCTCAGAGGAGATTACCCATTTTTCTCCCATGACTATAAGTTTAGTACAGGTAAATCAGACAAGGTTCTGAGGTAACACTAGAGCTAGTGTCTAAGTCAGAAATGGCCAGGTTAGAGCACAGCTGTTATTAGGTATTGCGGGAATGAATCTGACTCATGGCGACCTTACAGACAACAGGACTAACCACTGTCTGTCCCTGTGCCGTCTTGGTGACAGGAGCCATATTTGAGCCCGTGTTGCAGCCACTGTGTCAGTCTATCTCACTGACTAGTTTTCTTGGTTTTTGTTTTGTTTTGGTTTGTTTTTTTTTTTCCACTGGTCATCCACTATACCAAGCATGGTGTCCTTCTCCGGATAACGTACTCGTGGAAGCTGAGAGGCCTTTCTGTTTGTACGTCTTCCAAGTTAGATATGCTCATTCTTCTGGCAGTCTATGGTAGCTCAATATTCCTCAGCCACATCATAATTCAAATGCATGAACTCTCCTTCAGTCTTCCTTTTATTGCTCACCTTTTGGATGCAATGAGGCAATTAAAAATCCCACTGGGAAGATGACACCAAAAGTGAAGAAGGAAGTCCTTTACCCCTCCCAAAACTGAAGCCAAAGCAAAGGCATGGACACATCTGACCCACCTTCTGGCAGCCTAAGACACTAAGACTCAAAAACAGCCCAAACAGCCACAGAAAAGCACCTCCAGGAGAAACGAGCCTCACTACTATGCCATCATCAAGTTTCCCTGGCCACTGAGTCAACCATGAAGAAGATAGAAGATAACAACACACTTGTGTTCATTGTGAATGTCAGGGCCAACAATCACCTAATCAAACAAGCTGTAAAGAAGCTCTATGACACTGCTGTGGTCAAGTCAACACCTTGTTTAGGCCTGATGGAGAGGTCTGTGCTCCACTTGCTCCTGACTAGGATGCTTTGCATGGTGTCAACAAAATTGGATTGCCGAAACTGAGACTAGCTGGCTAATTCTAAATACAAATTCTTCCCACTAAAAAATAAAATACCGTTTTCTGATCTTAGTCCTAAAAGGTTATCTTCACTTTTTAACATTACTGAAGTCTTTTGCAGTTAAGTTTGCTCAACACCATACTTCATACATTTCTCAACTGCTACTTCCACGAGCAGTGATAGCAATCCATGTAAAATAAAATCATGACTATTTAATATTTTCACTGTTTATCACTATGTTGTTTATTGGTCCAGTTATGAGGACTTTTGGTTTCTTTATAGTGACTCAATGGCATATAAAAAACAATAACATGCTATGACATGTTTGGAAGCAGGCGTGGCATCCACTTCCTAAATAACCTGCCTCCTGAAACCCTAGAAACTGATAAATGTCAATAGTTGTAGAGGGGCTTCAGGCCTTTTGTTCATAAGGTCCCTATGAGTCATGCTCAACTCGAAGGCAATCAACAACAACATAGTAAAGTGCCATCTGTGTGGAAGGTAATCATGTCTTCTTTGATCTTAAGTGCTTCAGGTCATTGTACTTTCAGTAAGCAAGGTTCTATCCAACAGAATGCAGATTACTGAGCAATATCATTCATCAACAACACAAGCAAAGTTTTCCTGGAAATAATTTACAAATGGCTGGGAAAGGGTATTATGAGCAAAAAGAGCAGCTTGTGCAAAAGTACAGGGGCATGAAGGCTTGGAGCCAGTATTCAGCATGTTACAAATATGGCTAAAGTGAAAAAAGATGGTCATTGGTAAGGCAGGCAATTAGCAAGGCAGGACCACTGTTAAAAGAAACTACATTTGCTTGAACAGATACAATATGTAATAAATATTCTAAAATGATAAGGGGTGTCATCTTTATACAGCTCTTATAAAAAGGGTTATTTCAATTTGCCTATTTAACAAGTTACCAACAAATAAAAATGATTCACGCTTACAAAAGACAGCTACAGAACTAAATTCTAACTGACCAAATTAGCAGGAAATGTCACTTCCTGCCAAACCTTTGACAATAGATTTTTTTAAAATAGTTTTGTGTTAATTTAGGTAAGAGTGGTGCGAGCTATACTCAGTAGAACAGCGAAGATGTGACATGGATGGATTTATAAGTACAACAATGCGATTAAAGTTGCTTTTTAGTACAGTGAGCAAATTTAAATATTGCAAGTGCCTTAGGATTTCAAACTGTTGAAAGCACATCTCTTCTAGGCCCCCTACTTTCTTTGACTGTTGATATTTTGCAATTTACTTTGAAAAATGTATTTTTTAATGATATAAATATACCATATTACTTAATCTTTGAAAAAACAAAACAGCATTTCAATAAAATAACAGTTCAAAAAAATCTTTCAGAATCATAAGGTGAAAATGCTAGCATTTTCTAATCTTATATTTCTTTTTTTTCTTTTTTAAATTTTAGACGTCTTGATAAGTTCTTCCTAAGATCTCAAATACAATATTTCTTATTTCTTTTTTTTAATCATAGACTTTTTGATAAGTTCTTCATAAGATCTCAAATACAATATTAGCATTGTCTCTGTCACAGCCACTCTTCCTTGGTTGCTCTTATCTGGAAGTGTTTAAACACAAACACGATCAGCAAATGTGTACTGCTTGAGATACTCACTACAAATCCTCCTATCAGTTTTCTCCCCCTCCCCTCCCTAATAAGGGAGCTACAGTTCAAGCTGCTGTTTTTTAATTTAATCTCTGCTCCTCCTCAGTTCTCTGCCCACACCTCTGTGCTCCCTCTCTGTTCAACCTCCCAGGAAGAGGCAGAAACCATAAAAAAGAGGAACAAGAAAGATAATAGGCCAAGAGACTGGATGGAAAGCGGGAAGGGTGGGAGCATAAAAACAATAAAGGGAAATGTGGCTTGATGAGAAAACAACAAAGAAAAGGGATGAGAAGAAAGAACTGGGCAGGGTGTCTTGAGGGCTATGCCAGGAGGGAGGCAGATGATGAAAACAAAACAAACAAGTGACAACAGTCTGCAGATGTCAGACTTGCTGGGCCTAAATGAGTAGTTTAGTCTACTTGTGCTTATCTGCAGGCTCCCAGGTTTGTAAGTTCCAGACACTCTGGTGTCAGGCTAGCGTGAGAATAAAACTTGAAGGTCAAATATAAGCATACTTTCTTTTGAGTCAATTCTGACTCACGGTAACATTACAGGTGCAAAGTACAACTGCTCTGTAGGGTTTTCAAGGTTGGGGTCTTTTGGATTGCCAGGTCTTACTTCCAAGATGTCTGTGGGTGTATTTGAACTACCAATCTTTCAGTTAACAAGCCAGTGCTTCACTATGAGCATCGCCCAGTCAGTCTTAATTCTAATGTAGCTCTGAAACCAAACAACAAAAGCTTATTGTACTTTCATGGTTTGATTTCTCAGCTACTGTTAGCTTCTTAATTTTCTCTGCCCCTAAGGGGCAGCGGGGGCAGTGGGGAAGGTAGTTAGAAAGAGGTAGGGTCTATCAGAATGCTTCACACAATCCTTCTCAGTAAAAAGGTGCCCTGTTCAAAAGACCAAAATTTTTCTGCATTGGCCTAGTATACAATTTTTTCCCCTCTTTGATTCTGGCGAGGACCCATGCTACTTACAGGCACAGCTGATGTTCCCTTCGCTGTCGGCATTCAGAAAGCTGTCTGAATGGGTGGCACCAAGCCCCCTTCACTCCCCTGGATGCCTTCCCCAAGTAACCATGAGCCCAGGCAAGCCAGCAATCTACAGGGCACTTGAGGCCCTGCATTCTAGATCGGGCTGGCTTTTGAATGCCAGCAGCCCAAAGAGGAATACTTTTTTTGTTTTCTCTGGTTACTGTGTTGGCCGTCTGTGAATATCCCAGACAGAGAACACTGTTCAAATCCAATGAAATACTTTGCATTGTTTAGCAATCCCCTCTTGGGGTTAATACAGCAGCAATTTATAACCGTCAAGGGGGCAGTAGTGGTTGTTGTTAGGTGCCACTGAATGATGCCGATTCATAGTGACCTTATGAACAAGAGGTTGGAACCTTGCCCTGACCCTCTCCATGTCCGTCATCTCTGCCTTGCTCGAGCCCACTGGGACAGTCAGGGTGTCAATCCGTTCTGGGGAGGAGGGCTTTCTCTTCCGCTCAGTTTTCTGAGCATGCTGTCTTTTCCAATGCTTGTTGAGCTTTCCCGCCCCCCTCCCCTGCCCCAATAATAAGTCCAAAGTATGTGAGACAAAGTTTCATTAACTTTACCTCTAAGGAACACCCTGGTTGTACTTCCTCATTTGCTCTTTGGCCAGCTCACAGGATATGAAATATACTCTCCAACACCAGAATTCAAGGGCATTGATTTTTCTTCTGTCATCCTTATTCATTGTCCAACTTTAGGATGCAGAGGCATCAACTGAAAATACCATGGCATGAATTAAGTGCACTTTGCTGTTGTACACCCCTGACACAGCTGACCCTCCAGCAGGTTTTCAGAGGTAGTAATCACATGGGAAGAGACCGCTCATCCTTTTCCAGAGAGGTGCAACCTTAGTCTTTGAAGAATATCTTTGTTCTTCCTATCTTTGGAGAGGCCCCAACAGCAGATTTACTCATATACCAGGCTCTATGAGGAGAAATGTGGCGTCAGGATTGGTGGAAGACCTAGAAACAATCTGCGTTATGCAGATGACACAACCCTGCTTGCTGAAACTGAGGAGGACCTGAAGCGCCTGCTGCAGAGTGTCAGGGACTGCAGCCTTCAATATGGATTGAGGCTCAATGTCAAGAAGACAAAGATTCTCACCACTAGGCCAATTGGCAGCATCAGGATGAACGGTGAAGAGATTGAGACTGTTCACAGCTTTAGTCTGCTTGGATCCACAATCAACACTCTTGGCACCAGCAACCAGGAAATGAAAAGACGTATTGTGAGGGAAAGTCTGCTGTTAGGGACCTCTCTAAAGTATTCAAGAGCAATGGTGTGTCTCTGGAGACTAAGGTCGTCTGGTACAGGCCATGGTCTTTGCAAACACTTGTTATGCATCAGAGAGTTAGACAATGACCAGGGAGGACAGAAGGACAATTGATGCTTTTGAGCTTTGGTGTTGGAGAAGAGTGCTGAGGGTGCCATGGACTGCTAAGAAAACAGATAGATTCATCCTGGAAAGGGTTAAACCAGGCTGCTCCTTGGAGGCAAGGATTCTGAGGCTTTGTCTGACATACTTTGGTCATGCTGTAAGGAGGGACCGGTCCTTGGAGAGGGACATTAGGCTTGGGAGGGTAGAGGGCAGGTGCAGGAGGGGAAGGCCCTCTGGGAGATGGATTGATTCGGTGACTGGGGCAATCAGGATGGGAGTGTCAGAGACAGTGAGATTGGTACAGGACAGAGCAGAGTTTAGAGCTGTTGTACATAGGATCGCTATGAGTCGCAAGCATAACCACAACAACAACAACAACCAGCAATAGTGGCTCAATGGTAGATATCTCTCCTTCCAAGTGGGCATCTTGTTGGACTCCAAGCCAAAGCCCCTTTTAACATCAGAGTCATCTATGTCACTAAGATACTAAATAGATTTTACCAGAGCTTCCAGACTAAGACAGACTAGAAAGATCTTGATCTGTTTTCCAAAATCAGCCAATGCAAATTGCATGGGTTACAAGCCTCTCACCTAAAATTGGTCATGAATTTGATGTGTTCTTCTATTGTGCAGGGCGTAGTTGAGCATTAGAAGCCAACTCAAAAGTAGTTAGAAACATCAACAGTCTTAAAATTTGTGAGCCTTAGGTGCACAGCATGAGCAATAAATATAAATAACCTCGAGAGGCCAGATGAGTCACTTCAATGAGTGAAGCAGGTAGGGTATAAAATACAAAGGACATAGGCCAACTAAAATATTTTGTGCCAGATTTAGATTCTGGATTATTATTTTTGTTACCACCATGGTAGAGAAATTCTAAGCTTATTGAACAATATGAATGTTTTCTCGTGTCAACATAAATGTACCAAGAACAAAGTCCAGATGGAATCTCATGAAAAAGATGCTGCATAAGTGGTGCATTTAAACTAACTAAAATAATTTAAGGTGATACTTTAAAGAATTCAGATTTATTGACTGGTTTCTATGTCAAAGGTCAGATTACTTAAAAGGTCTTACACTCACTTCTCCAAATTAAAAGTACTGGGATAGTCTCTCCTCATCATTCTCCCTTGGGGCTCAGCCTGAATCGGGATGATGTCCACTCTTTCTTTTTTTAAATTAATTTTAATGAAAGTTTACAGTGACTTAGGGTTTCCAGTCAGTCAGTAATGCACTTTTCTCCCTGCCCACCGGCCCCCACCAATTCACTCTTCTCCTTGAAAAGAAAAAGAAAAACTCTTTAATTGTTATGCAATCCCTCCCCCACAAGTCCACTCCACTATGCAGCTTTCACTCGGGAATTCTGTAATGACAAGAGTACCCATTCATATATCTCTTTTAAACAGTTCTCTCCCTCATCTGTTCCAATGCAATATACGTAATTCCTCCCCTTCTTTTCTGTCTTCCCTCAATCCTGATGTCAGTCCCATTCTACAACAGTGGCCTTATGCAATACATGTCCTTTCGTGACTAAGATATTTCGCTCAGCATAATGTCCTCCAGGGTCATCCATTTTGCACAATATTTCATGAGTTACTTGTTTTTCAATGCTGCATACTATTCCATTGTGTGAATATACCACAGCTTCTTTATCCATTTGTTTTTTGATGGCCACTTGGGTTGCTTCCAGCTCTTTGTTATTCCGAACAAAGCCACAATAAACATGGGTGTGCATATATCTGCTTGGGTGGCAGTTCTGGTTTCTTTAGGGTAAACTGCCGGTAATGGAATTGCTGGGTCAAACAGTATTTCTATTTGCAACTTTTTGAGAGAGCTCCATAAAGCCTTCCATAGTGGGGGCACCATTTTATACTCCCACCAACAATGAATAAGGGTTCCAGTGTCTCTACAACCTCACCAGCATTTGATGTTTGCTGTTCTGTTTAATTTCACTATTTTTACTGGGGTGAGATGATATCTCATTGTTGTTTTGATTTGCATTTCTCTTAGAGCTAGGGGGTCCAATCTTTCTTTAACTGTTGCTTGTGATGAGAACTATTCCTGCTGACTGGAAAATTAGAAGAAAAGCACCTCAACTTCAATTACTGGTACAAATCTCAATAAACATCATTGCTTTCAAGGGATTTATTGAATAATCTGCAGTTCTAATAAACTTTCCATATATCTTATCTTTGGACACAAGTTAGAAAAACAGAAGAGTCATAGACTCTCACATTTATAATAAACCTTAGAAATAATTTAAACTGAGCTGATTCCCACCCCAAATCCCCAAGCCCCTATCTGCCTCCTGTTGTTATATGCCATCAGTTCTGATCCATGTTGACACAAGTAACTATAGAGGGAAACAAGCTCAACCCTGCACAATCTTTACAGTTATTGATTATTTTTAAGTCCATTTTTTCTAGCTACTCTATGTTCAAAAGCATGTTTTAGAATCTCTTCTAACATACATTTTGGTCTTTCTCTACTTTCTTATCTTTTTAATGACCCCTTCTTTGCTTTCTTCTGGTATAATACCATTGATGTCATCTCCCAACTTGTCATTAGTGTTCGATGTATCAATTCTATTCTTTAGACAGTCTCTAAATTTGGGGAACTCTGGTGGTCTTGTGGATAAGGAGTTTTGCTGTCAACCTAAAGGCAGTTCGTTTGAAACCACCAGCTGCTGGCTTGGGAGAAAGACAGGCAATCTCTTCTTTCTGTATAATTTATAGCCTTGGAACAATCTCTGGCAGGTCATAAACTGGCTCTGACTTGATAGCAATGAATTTTTTTTATTGGCCCTAAGTAGCAACACATGCCTAAGAATCCATATTTTTTTGAATCCCACTTCTAGGCAGTGATTATGCTTATTAAAATTGTGCTTTTATTTTCCTCATCATTCATATACATGTATTTATTTTAGTAAAGTAGAAAGGAGGAGGAAAACCGTCAATTCAAAGGAAAGAACTGTTAAATGGTATAATTCATTATAGTGTGTTTTTAAAATGGTATCATTTAATTTATAAATAGTTTCTTACTATAAAAGAAGATGCATACATTGTAAAAGTTAGAAAATATAACAATAATCAAAAACCCAACACACTGATTTTCGATACATTGTTTTTCAGTGCTGTTACAGTCAAGGCTGCATCATGGTGACCCTATGAACAACAGAGTTGAACCTTGCCAGCCTATGGTGTCCTCTCCATCTCTGAGAACCTCGTGTCCATTGTTAGAGTCACTGTGTCAGCCCATCTAGCTGAAAGTCTTCCTCTCTGTCTCTGACTCTCCACTTTTGCCAGTTTGATGTCTTTTTTTCCAAGAACTGGCTTCTCTTGACAAATTCCAAAAATATGTGGGAAGTTTCAGCATTCTTGCCTCTAAGGAGCACCATACTTGGGCTTCCTCTAAGACACACTTCTTAGGCATACATCATAAAGAGTTAGCAATTAAAACAATGGCAAAAATGAAAAGCCCAAACAAGCTCATGTTCTATAAGATTAATACTGTTACACTGTGTTGAGTATCTTGAAAATATTTTTATAATGCGCAAAGCTCTGAGTTTTATGCATTTTTCTTTCTCAACATCTAACATAGATAAGGATCTGTACTGCCAAGCCAAAAGAAGGTGATTTGAATCCTCCAGCTGCTCTGAGGTAGACTGGCACTCTCCTCTGAAGTGAGTTATAGTCTCTGAAATCCCACTGGAGGGTCAGCTACGAGTTTGTTCTGACTGGACAACACATAACAACAAGAACAATATTTAATCAAGAGAAGTCTGGTGGCATAGTTCATAGAGTTATGCTGCAAACTAAAACTAAGCCTCTTGGTAAACTGAGTCGACCAGCAGCTCTGAGAAAGAAAGAACAATCTATTCCTGTACAATTTACAGTCTTGGAAATCCAAGGAGAGTTAGCAATGAGTTGTTTGTGACTTGACAGCAATGAGTGAGTGAATACCTAACTTACATGGATTAAGTGGATCATATGACTCCACTTTATATATACAATTATACATACATAGTTCTACATATATGCTATACACAGAATTTCTAAAGCATCAATATCTACTTTTATTGATTCCCTTCTAAAGAGACTTTGAGGGAGAAGCTATAACTACTGGCTTCCATAGAGCTTTACAGTCTTACAAATCCTATGGGCATCTCTATTCTCTAGCTAATATGTCAGAATCACTCTATGGCAGTGAACTTGGATTTTTGTTTACTAACCACCAAGCCGAAGGTAGGTGATTTTAATCTGCGGCCCTTAGGCCGGTTTCAAATTGTGTTCCTGTCAAACATTCTTCTAGGTGGTACAGCACTGGTCTGTGCATTGCTGTACAGAGGTAACTCGTGGTTGCTGTGATGCAGAGCACTGGGACACTGATGTGCCAAACGTGGTGATGGTTACCCATGGTGGACAGTGTTTGCTGGAGCTTCCTGACTAAAACAAGCCTGGAAGCCGGAGCGGCATCCACTTCTGAAATGGCTTGCCTCCGGAAACTATGTACGAACAGTGCTCAGGCCTTTTGTTCATAGGGTCGTTACTCAACAACACCTAACAACAACAACCTTAAGGATGATTACAAAGATTCTAGAGCTGAAAACAATAAAATGTGCTCAACTGGTCCAGGTTATTGTTTTGGAAGCAAAGTAGTTATGATTCCTATTTTACAGAAGGATAATAATGACTCAGAATTACTAACTGAATTGGAGTGGAGTTGGGCTTAAGAGGGTTAAGCTAAAGAAGGGTACCTTCATTTAAATATAGAGGTAAGCCTCAAGCATTGAAATGTTTAAATGGAGAGCTCACTGGGATTTTTTAGATTCAAAAATTACATTCTCAGCCATCATAAGCAATCTATGGTGAGCTATTCTTGTGGTTTAATTCAAAGAGTAAAGACCACAATGTAACTTGGCATTGGCCTCAATGTACATACCACAGTATAATAAATTCCCTGGGGTTTATAAGCTTTACCAGGCTTACTGGGAAGGATGTATTGAGAATCAGTAGATTTGGGGGAGAATCTCAGCTCTGTCACCGAGTACTTGAGTGACTTTGGGTAAGTTATTGAACCTCTCATGAGCTCAAGTGACTTCATATTTAGCTAGCCCAATCAACTTACTGTTTGTCAAGTCAATTTCAACTTTTAGCAACCTTCCAGGACAAAGCAAAATTGCCTCATGGGACTTTCATGGTCATAAATCTTTATGGGAATAGACTGCCTCATCTTTACCCCATAAAGTGGCTGACAGTGTCTAACCACCAACTTCTTGTTACTGGCCCACTGTCAACCCCACTGGACCACTTAGGGTGCCCTTCACCCTTATAACCAGTAGCACTCTCTACCCTAAAAGACTCACAGCTGGAAAGACAATATTAAGACTGACAAAGGGCTTAGAAAATTCAAAATGCCATTCAAATACAAGCTAGTTAATCACAGACAACTGCAATAATAAAGATTTTAAGGTTACCTACGTTAAGTGCATGTTATGTGTCAGGTACTATTGTATCTTATGAAACAACAAATTTAACTCTTCTACCAACCCTAAGAGTTAAGTGTTACTATTAAAATAGTTTTACAGATGAACACAGTGAGGAAAAACGAAGTAAGGAAACATGCCCAAGGTCACAAGCCTAAGAGGTGAAGCTGCAGGGTCTGGCTTCAGTCTACACTTTTAAATACTTGAAAAGGAAGTGCCCCAAAATCCTTTTCTTCCTCTTCACTTACTTCCAACAAAACCCTGCCTTCACCCCTAAGGGGGAAAATTAATTACTAAAATATATGCCATGTTTCAGCAACTCTTTGCTGTTTCTAATTATATATATTTTCTTATAAAGCTAGAAAATAATCTTGAAGCTATTCTAAGAAACAAGCTGATAAAAAACAACACATACAATAATTTTGCCTATTTGGCAATGTTCTATTTGGATACATCAGGTATTTTCATACGAAAATATAAAAGGGGTTACAATTCTTCAAAATATTGAATGTTGCTATTTTTAAGAAGGTTCTCATGAAACTTCTAATAGCTCTAAAAAATACTTTACTGTTAAAGGAACTATGCTTGCTACCATCAAATTTCAGTTCAGAGAAAAATGTAGAAAAACACACAATGAAGAAAAAGTCTAAAGTAGTTAAGTCATACTTCAAAGAAACTCATTAATCTACTGACAGCTATTTTTCTCTGGATTTATCCCTAAGCAATGTTGTTGTTACGTGCCGTCAAGTGGAAACTGACTTGTACCTGTCCCTCCAGCAAGTTTTCAGAGGTTACAAACAGTTTGGGAGGCGACTGCCCATCTTTTCCTCTCAGGGCAGATGGTGGATTTGAACCATGTGTCTTTCTGTTGGCAGTGCAATTTCTGATCTCTGGGCCACCAAAGCTGATGAAAGAGTGCCCATTTTTCTTCCTTGAAGTAGATGGTGTATCTGAATTACCTGCCTGCAGGTCTTAACCACCAGGCCAACAGAGTTTATTACATTAAATATTATATACTTGAGACAGACTCTGGTGTATGGCTGTTTATGAACATGCATTTTATTTTCTAAGACACCCAAATGTTATACCAAACCATAATCTAATATCCCCAGAAAATGAGCAGACAGAAATAGAACATAAGCCACAAATTAACTAGATGTCATTTTAAATTTTCTAGCCTGGAAGCAGGTGTGGTATCCACTTCCGTAAAGCTTGCCTCCGGAAACCCTAAGAACCTGGAGAGAGGATGAGAGACACCCAAGCGTTGAGGACTCTTCTTCATAGGGTCGTTATGAGTCACCTGCAACTCGAAGGCACTTAACAACAATAACATCAACATGGAGAAAGAGAGATCAGCTGGCCCAGTTGACAGAATGCTATGCTACAAAGCCAAAGGTGGGTGACTTTTATTCCACGGCCCAGGCCTGTCTTTCATTGTTTTTGTTTCAATATTCCTCTAGGTCGTATAGCCCTGGTGAGTCCACTTGCTGTACAGCAGTAACTTGTGGTTGCTGTGAGACTGAACACTGTGA
The DNA here is from genome assembly GCF_000299155.1 of Elephantulus edwardii. NCBI lineage: Eukaryota > Metazoa > Chordata > Mammalia > Macroscelidea > Macroscelididae > Elephantulus > Elephantulus edwardii. Next base: position 7,830,647 of record NW_006399797.1, on the reverse strand, counting down.
CACTGATGTGTCAAATGCGTTAATGGCTGGTTACCCAATGCGGACAGAGAGTGGGGTGGAGCTCCCCGATTAAAGCAAGCTTGGAAGGAGGAGTGGCATCCACTTCCATAATAGCTTGCCTCCAGAAACCCTATAAACCAGAGAGAGTATGAGAGACACCCAAACGTCGAGGACTCTCCTTTCATAGGGTCACTATGAGTCGTCTGTGACTCGACGGCACTTAAACAACAGCAACAAAAGTAGTCATATTAAAAAAAAAAATGGGAATAAGTTAATAACGTATTCTTGTTTAAATCAACATACTATTTTTGTGTTTTGTTTAAACCAGCATAGTGACATTACAAAAATTAAAAAAGACATTAAATAAATACTCCATTTTGTTTACATCTGTAAACTTGAAGTCACTACAAAGCTAACAAGGAGCTATTTTACTTTGCTAATGTATTGTCTTTAAAATTTATGTATATTTTGAAGTTCTAGCACATCTTATAGAGATTGTAAGTCTCCAATAAGGATTGTAGCTCAGTATAAGAAAAACAAAGAGTATCACCACTGGGCCAATTGGCAGCACAATAATAGATGAAGAGACTGAAATTGTTAACAATTTCAGCTTGCTTGGTTCCACAGTCAACATTTGTGGCACCAGCACTGAGGAAATAAAATATTAATTGCATTGGGTAAATCTACCATCAGAGATCTCTCCAGAGTGCTAAAGAGCAACAATGTCAGTCTGAAGACTAAGGTGCACCTGATCTAGGCAATGGTCTTCACAATTACTTGTTATGCAATAGAAAGCTGGACAATGACTAAGGATGACGGAAAAATTGATGTCTTTAAGTTGTGGTGCCAGAGAAGAATAATGAGCATACCATGGAATACCAAGAGAACAAACAGTTCTATCTTAGAGAGGGTAAAACCAGGTTGCTCCCTGGAAGCAAGGATTTGAAGATCCAAACACTTTGGGCATTTTGCCAAGAGGCATCCATCCTTGGATTAGGTTATCATGCTTGGAAGGGTGGAGGAACAGTGCAAGAGAGTAAGAACTTGGATGAGATGGACTGACATAGTAACTGGGGTAACGGGAGTAGGTATGTTGGAGACAGCAACACTGGGTCAGGACAGGACAGGTTTCAGAACTATTGTGCTATGAGTCACAGGTGACTCAAAACTTGGACTAGAAGATGACTACCTCATATGGATGGTGGTGACCGTATTTAATAGTGATGAATGAGTGCAGTTTTTTAAAAAAGTAAAGTACAGTGTTTAAGGGTATAAGAACGTTTAGAAAAATAAGTCAATATTATTGGTGTTGATATTAATGGAAAGACTTGTTTGGAAGAGCTCTAGTCAGAGAAGCATACTGTCTGTCAAGAAATCTGTTAGCAGTTACACATACACACACACATACATACACACACACACACACACACACACACACACACACGAATCCGAATGGGAAAGAAACACATGAAGACATTCTCATAAAATAACTATGGATAAACTAATGACTTGGGTTTAAAGCTTCAGAATAAATTCCAGCTTAATTGGATTTCTTCAGCTTCTACCTTGGCTTTAAATGATTCTCTGGGCTTCATTTTTTTTTTAAGAAACAGTAAAACTCATCAAACTTAATTAGATATCATGGCTTTAATACTACAGTATAAAAGAAATTAAATGTACAGAGATTCCCAGTGTATAAATAAGCATGTATCTCTGTAATTTAACTTCTTTTAATTTCTCTGGTAAAGTTGCAACTTTTTTTTTTTAAACTACTTTCCACTGGGTTAGGATAGAAGATATTTGGCATTTTGGCACAGAGATAAAATGAAACAGATCACCATCATTAAATTTTGGATGCTGTCAGGGTCAGTGTTTGATGGGGAGTGGCAATGTAATCCCCATTTTCTGGCAATGGATAAAACATGGTGTGCTTTAACTGGCAAACTGGAAGATGCTTTTTCTTCAGGAGAATGCACTTATTTGTATCATCTTCTGTGGCTAAGACATTTTGTTACATTCAAGAGAACAATTACTCACCTTCAAAAAGTGTTTTAGATAAATGGAACAACTATGTGAATAGATACACCATTACTCTGACACATACAGAAAGAAAAGCTGGGGTGGGGGGTTGTTGTTTCAATAAAAGAAACTGTTGACAGTCAAGGTTCTCTCAGTATGACTGATAATAAGGTATGGTGTATGACTTTTTGTCTGGATTTAAATTCATAGCTGGGTTATAAGAGGACACCACCTTTAAGAACGCAGGCTAATAAGTCATCGACTTACCTGAAGTTGCAACATATGGACAATCAGCCTCCCATCATTTGCTAACTCTAATTACCAAAGCCCAAAACTATTCTCATTGCTGTGAGTCAACCCTAACTCAAAGCAACCCTATAGAATTTGCAAGGCTGTAAACTTTTCAGGAACAGATTGTATCTTTCTCCCAGGCAGAGGCTGTTGGATTTGAAGCACCGACAATCTAGTTAGCAGCCATGTGATTAACCACTGTACCACTAGACTTTGTTTAATTATCAAATGGCACTAAATTAAATGCTGATCTTTACCGTTCACAAAGAGTACTTAAAAATCCTCTGGACTCTACTTCACCTTATTAAACACGCATTCAAGCAGCTCATAAAGTGAAGTCACATAACAAGGATGATGAAGTGTTGTTGTTAGGCTGGATTGGCTGGAACTCACAGTGATACAACAGAAGAAAACTCTGCCCATCTTGTGCCATCCTTACTCTATCAACTGGGCTGATGCCCGTTGTTGTATCTACTGGGTCAATTCATCTCACTGAGGATCTTCCTTCACTGACCCTGTGCTTCTCCATGCATGATGTCCTTTTCCAGAGACTGGTCCCTCATGGTAGCATGCCCAAAATATGTGACGGTTACTATGAAAAATCCAGTCTGCAATGCATCATAGACAGTGGAATTTTCTCAACTGAAAAGGCATCCTCTAGTGAGGAGGGTCTAGTTCTGAGCTGTTTGGAGAGCCAATGTGGGAAGATCACTGGGACCAGAGAGAAGGGCTTCTCTGAGCAAAGGGCAAACATCATTACTTTCTGTGGCTGGCAAATGGGATCCAAGAGCTATAGAAACATCCTTCAGACTTGTCATCACCTTCTTCCCTACAAAATAGGTGGTTGTTGTTGTTGTTGGTTGAGCACGACTCATAGTGATCCTGTGAACAAAAGGTTTGAAGCCCCTCTACAACAATCATCAAAGTTCATAGAGTGTCTGGAGGCATGTTATTTAGGTTATGAACCATTTTAAAAACACATGAGGATATTCAGTCTTTTTACCCTTCTGGAATAAAGTCAGACACAGAAAAAAGTCAGGCTCAAAAGTTGAAGAGACTGTTCTGTGCCCCCTCACCACCCTCAATGGCCACTGCCCTCATTGTGGCTGTGAAGTGGAAGTCAGGCAGCTCCGCTCCTTCTGTCACTTGACACTGACCACTGTGTTTAAGATTTTCCAAGACTCTTCACACACCAAATGTGTAGAATGGAGATGCAGTCTTGATCCAGAAACAGTTTCGGGAGGTTTTGAATATTGTACATCTCAGTCAAGACTTTAAGGAAAAATAAATTAAAATAACATGCAAACTTTCCAAGAAGTGAACTGACGAGAGGAACAAGAACACATTAAAAAGCAACTAGACAAGTAACAAAGACAAGCAGACGGGTACTGCAGCCCTGCCTCTGTCTGCCCGTATGTTTTACCTCACACCCATATGCTCACTCTCAGTTCCCATATGGTTTTATTTTCTCAGTCTGAATTGGGTGGTGGGGAACGACCACGCATGCTTTGTTTCTACAAAAGTTACCACAGGCACCCAGCATTCAAGAAAGAACAGATAGTACAACTTGACTCAATGCAGACTCCTTCCTTCCATCTTCTCTCCGAGATCAGGCACTTCTGAACACTCTATGGGACATGTGTGCTGGGCTCTCTCATCCCGCTGTGGGCATTTGCTCCTATTCATTGTGGATCCTGTATCGGGTCTAAACCCACTATAAAGCTGACAAATGAAGCTTCTGAAGAGTGTAGAAAGCCCAGAAAGGCCACCAGCACTGACCTGTCTGGAATACAGTTTCTTATCAAGACTCATTAGGGTAATGGTAGAGATGCTGGCCCATCACTCTAGCAGGACAAAAAGATGTGATTAGTAAGGAAAAAAATGGAAATAATTCAAATGCCTGTCCATCAAGGAATAGGTGAACAAAACGGTATATGCATATGTCTTAAGTTTCCTAGGGCTATAGCAACAAAAACTAGCACAACGGGGTGGCTTTAAAGAACAGAAGAGAATTTCCTCACAGTTCTAGAGATTGTTGTTGTTATGTGCTGTTATGAGTTGACTGTGACTCACAGAGACCCACCGTCAACAGCTCTGAGCTCTGCTCTAACCTGAGCCAGTCTCACTATCTCTGACACATTAACCCCCATTATCCCAGTCGCTGTGTCAATCCATCTCATTGAGGATCTTCCTCTCCTGCACTATCTCTCAACCATGAAAAGCATGATGTCCAAATTCAGGACACTGGCTCAAGGGGAAAAATCCTTTCTCGTTCAGCTTCTGTTAGTTCCTAGAGATCAGAGGTAAAGGTGATCAACACAAGGCATTACAAATCACACGCTCATTTTACTCACAGACTTTTCACTACAGGAAACAATTTCTTGCTGACGCTATCATTGTATTTGGTAAAGGAAAACTATTCCTTTTTTAGTCCTCATCTCTTATAGACCGCTTTTAACATAAAGCCAAAGTGATTTAAAAGAAAGAAAATAAGATTTGATCACACCACTACTCAAAATCTCTACCAGAACAAAATCCAATGATGCTCCTTCTCATCCACCACACCAAAATGTCATTTACTGGAAACTTGATCTCTAAGATATCATAACTGAGGAGTTATAATAATGCCGAAGGTGGGTGACTTTAATCTGCAGCCCTCAGGCCTGGTTTTAATTGTTTTTGGCCAAACATTCTTCTAAGCGATCTAGCATTGCTTTGTTCATTTGCTGTACAGAGGTAACTCGTGGTTGCTGTGATGCTAAACACTATGACACTGATGTGTCAAATGCAATAATGGTTACCCACGGTGGACAGTATTCGGTGATTAAAACAAGCTTGGAAGCAGGAGTGGCATCCACTAAAACAGCTTGCCTCCAGAAACTCTATGAACTTGGAGAAATAATGAAAGCTATATAAGTGTTCAGGTCTTTCATTCATAGGATCGCTATGAGTTGTCTACGACTCGAAGATACTTAACAACAACCACCACATATTATGCTCATTGAAAGGTAAGTGGTTTGAGTCCACCAGCTGCTCCAAGGAAGGAATATGAGTGTTCTTCTCTGTAAAGATTTATAACCTTAGATACCCAGTGAAGAAATGCTATGAGTCAGATTTAACTTGACAGCAGTGAGCTTAATTTCAAGCTGTGTCTTCTCTTGCCCTTTGTCCTATTCACTGCACCCTAACATGTCTGGTTCACTCTGAATTTAGGACTCTGTAAGGGTTGTTCCTTTGTTATGAAAAGGTCCTACCCAGAGGTCTCAAAAGCTTATCTTCTCACCTCCTTAACACCTCAACTCAAACTTCATCTTCACTGATCATTATATTTTAAAATGTGCCATATTGTTAAGATGTCAGTATTACCCAAAATGATCTATAGATTCAACACGGTCCCTATCAAAATTCCAAAAGCATTCTCTGCAGAAATGGGAGTACCAATACTTAAAGTCTATATCCAATTACAACTCAATTCAATTCAAATTCAACTCAAACTCACTGCCCTCCAGTCAGTTTTTACTTTCAGTGGTCTTCCCTCAAGTTTTCAAGACTGGAAATCACAATGAGAGATTGCTCATCTTTCTCATGAAGAGCTGATGGTGGATTTGAGCCATCAAGAGTGACTGTCTCTGAGTGTCTCAGGTTAGCAGCACAAATTGCTATGGACTATGCCACCAGAGCTCCCTTACTGAATTACAAGAGTCTCTAACTTGTCAAAATCATTAAAAATGAGAGAATTCACATTTTCACAGGGACGCACCGAGTTAAATTGGACTCAATGGCACCTAATATAATAACAAAGCCATCAAACAAAAAGCCACCACTTTTCATTTTTAAAGCTGACTATAAAGTTAATCAAAACAGCCTGGTATTGTGTTAAGGACAGACTAATGAACAGACTTGACTGTCCATAAAATAAACTTTTTCTTTTAGAAATAAACTTTGTATTTTATTATAAAATATTATAATCAAATCTGTCATGGAAGAATTGTAACTAGAATGCTCCTTCAGAGGTAAAGATGGTGAAACTTTGTCTAACATACTTTCAGCATGTTATCAGGAGAGAAAGGTCATCAGGAAAATGTATCATGCTGGGAACAAGAGTGGGTCAGGGAAAGAGAGGAAGATCTTGAACAAGACGGAGTGACAGTGACTGTCACAATGAGCTTGAGCATGGTGGAAATCATGAGGATGGCACAGGATAAAAGCAAGGCTCAGCTATGTTGTTCATAGCATCACTCTGAGTCATAGTGCAGTTGACAGCACCAAACCCAACTATAGTCAACTGACTTTCAATGAAAGTATTAATTCCATTCTATGGAGAAAGAACAGTCTCCAACAAAAGGCACTGAAGTAATTGGATCTACACATAAAAAAATACTTTAAAATGGATCTATACTTCACACCATATATAAAAATTAACTCAAAACAGGTAAATAACTTAGATGTAAGAACTAAAATCATACAACACTTAGAAGAAAACATAGGGCCTAGTTTTTTACATCGGATTGTAGAATATCAAAATCATGAGCAACAAAGTGCAATAGAAATAATTTTAAAAATTTCACGCATCAAAGAATTTTTATCAAAAATGTAAAGAAAGAACCTACAGATTAAGAGAAGTTTTGGGAATTACAGACCTGATGGGGTTTAAATTCAGGATATATAAAGAACTCTGACTTAGAAACAAAAAGTTTTAAAAATGGACAAAACTTTTAATTTCATCAAGAAGATATATGAATGATCTATAAGAAGATTAAAAGATACACAGTTATGATGGAAAGGCTAATAAAAACTCCATTTCATACTGACTCCCAGTTGCTCTCCGTTGTTGTATACTGTCAAGTTGGAACCAACCCATAGCTGACCCTCCGGCAGGGTTTCAGAGGCAGTTTAATCGCACAGGGAGAGATTGTCCATATTTCTCTCTCTGAGGGAGAAACTGGAAGATTTGAATCTAATGCCTTTGGGATTGCAGAGTAGTTCCTTACCACTAGGCCATCAGAGCTCCTGGCAGATGGAACATCATGGTGACCCCATAAGAGTCACAGTCAGTCAGAGTCCGAATGCACTCCATAAGGTTTTCCACAGCTGAATTTTCAGGAAGTCAACAAACAGATCTTTCTTCCCTGAGGCTTCCAGGTGTCCTCAAACCTCCAACCTTTTAGTTAGCAGTCACGTAAAGCAGCTGTTTGCATTACTCAGCAACTCTATTCAGACCTACTAGGTTTACTATTTTCCAAAAAATTAAAAAATAACAATTGATGATGAGAATGTAGCAAAGCTGGAAATCTCTTGCATTACTAGTGGGACTGTAAAATCATGCATCCTTTGTGGAAAACAGCAGAGAGATTCCTCAGGGAAGCACTGAATAATTAATCATATGGCCAGCTAGCTATTACTAGGTAAATATCCAGTAGAACTGAAAATAGTGACTCAGACTTCTGTATATCAACATGTACTGTATCTTTATTCATAATAGGAAAAGGTGGAAGCTATGCAGATGCCCATCAATAGACAAATGAATAAACAAAATGTGGTACATGCATTCCATGTAATATTATTCCACAATAAAGAGAAATTGATTTCTTATTCATGCTACAACATGGATGAACTCTGAGAACATTATACTGAGCCAAATAATATAAACACTAGAGGCCAATGATATAAGGTTCCACTTACAGAAAATATCTAGACTAGGCAATTGCAAGATGCTGAAGTTTATTCTTAGTAGTTGGGTGCTGGTAGATGGGGGTAGGCAGGGAGTTACTACTTAAAGGACACCAAATTTCTGTTAAGGGTTATATAAAAATAGAGAAATGAATAGTGGTGATGATTCCATAAGACAGTCAATGTAATGAATATCTTGACTTGTACATATAAAATGGTTAAAATAACACTGGTTTTGTTTTTTGTTTTACTGTGTGGATCATGACAAATTACAGCTTACATTGAGAAGAATGGAAATCCCAGAACAATTGTTAATTGTGCTCATACGGAACCTATACCTAGAACAAGAAGGTTTAAGATCAGGAAGGGTGTGTGTCAGGGTTCTGTCCTTTCTCCATACATGGTCAATCTGTATGCTGAGCAAATAACCGTGAAGCCAGACTCTGAAAAGAAGCACAGCACTGAGATTGGAAGAAGATTCATCAACAACCTATGTTATGTTGATGACACAACTTTACTTGCTGAAAGTGAGAAGGATATAAAATGCTTGCTTCAGAAGATCAAGGACTTTGGTATGGATTGCATTTCAACAAGACAAAGATCTTCTTCAGAAGTCCAACAATTAACATCATTATAGATGAAAGATTGACGCAGTCAATGATTTCATTTTGCTTGAATCAACATCAATATCCTTAGTATCAGCAGCCAGAAAATCAGAAGATGTATTACATTGGGCACATCTGCTATTCCGGGACCTCTCCAAAATACAGAAGAACAATGATGTCAGTTTGGGACTAAGGTGTGCCTGATTCATGTCATGGTCTTCTCAATTACCTGCTATGCATCAGCGAGGTGTACAATAACTCAGGATGATGGAAGAAGAACTGATGCCTTTGAGCTTTGGTGCTGGAGTAGTGGTCTAGGGGTAAGAATCTGCGCAGCAATTCCAAAGGCACGTGGTTCAAATCTGCTAGCTGCTCCACAGGAGAAGAATGGGCAAGCTTCTCCTATGTGATTACTGCCTATGAAAACCTGCTGAAGAGTCAGCTATGGGTTGGATATGACTCGATGGTACACAACAACAACACAACCAAAAGAACAAATATGTCCTGGGAAGAGAGTTTCTTAGAGACATGGTGAAGTTTCATTGCTACATGTTAGAAAGGGGCATCATGTTTGGGGCATCATGTTTGGATAGATGGAGGATCAGATGAAAAAGAGGAAAGCCCTCAATGAGAAGATTGACACTGAGACGTCAGCAATGGGCTCTAGTGTCTCACTGATGATGAGGATGGCACAGGATAGAGCAAATTTCAGGCTGGCTGTTCATAGGGTCGCTATGTGTCATACTAGACTTGATGGTACCTAGCAACACACATATATATATATACACATATATAGGGAGATCTGGTGGCATAGTGGATAAGGAGTTGCTCTGCCAAGCCAAAGGCAAGCAGTTTGAATCCATTACTTGCTCTGAGGAAGAAAGATGAGCAATCTCCTCCCATGCTTTATAGCCTATATGACCCACTGCAGGGTCAGTTTGAGTAGGTTCCAACTCACTGGCAATATGCACAGGGCACACACATGTGGGTGGCAGGTGGAATAAGTGTGTGTGTGTGTGTGTGTGTGTGTTTATGACAAACATTTTTTTAAAAAGAGAACCAACTTCAGATCCCAGGAACTTCCTATACTTGCCTCAATTTAATATCTCTGTCCAACACTTACCACCATTCGAAACACCATATATTTGACTTACCTAAAACAGGAGAACCCTGTGGGGCCCTACCCTGTAATACATGGGGTTGCAATGAGTCAGAATTCACTCAATGCCATCAGTTTTGGGTAGTAACTCTTTACTGTACCATATCCCTTCTCCCTCTAGTATATGGAATAGAATTTCTCCTGCCCCACCCCCTGTTTTGTTCATTTCTCTATCCCAAGAGCCAAGAATGCTTCCTGATTCATCAGAAGAGGGGAGGGAAAACCCAAACAAAAACAATACAAGTTGTCTTGTGGCCCTCAGGTCGATGCCAACTCACGGCAATCCCACGCATGTCAGAGTACAGTTGTGCTCCACAGCGTTTTTCAACGGTCTCTTTTGGGAACTGGATTGCCAAACGTTGAACCTTCCGATTTGTATTTAAACATGTCAATCACTTGCATCACTAAGGGATATGCCATCAAGGCATCTTTAACTCATAGCAACTCTATTTACAACAGCCCTAAAACCTGCTCTATCCTGTGCCAATCTCACTGTCTCTGACACATCTACCCCCATTATCAAAGTCACTGAATCAATCCCTCTCATCGAAGGTCTTCCCCTTCTGCGCTGTCCCTCCAATCTGCCAAGCATGACGTCCCTCTCCAAGGACTGGTCCCTCCTTGCAACATGTCCAAAGTATGTCAGATGAAGCTTCAGAATCCTTGCCTCCAAGGAGCAGTCTGGTTTCACTCTCTCTAGGATGAACCTGTCTGTTCTCTTAGCATTCCACAGTATATCTAATGCTCTTCTCCAACATCAAAGCTCAAAGGCACCAATTCTCCTTTTATCCTCCCTAGTCATTGTGTAGCTCTCTGATGCATAGCAAGTGATTGCAAAGACATCACTGCTCTTCAGTACTTTGGAGAGGTCTCTGACAGCAGACTTTCCCAACTCAATACATCTTTTAATTTCCTGGCTGCTGGTACCAAGAGCTTTGATTATGTAAGTAAAAAACCCCAAAATCCAAAGTTGACTTGTACCATCAAACTGACTTGTAACAAGCCTAGGAACATAATAAATGTTTCCTAAATATTACTTGAATGGAGTGAGTGAATACCACATTTTATAAAGAACTTCAATTAGATTTTTTTTTGTAATCAAAACAGTTTTTCACTAATTGTGGTCTATAATTAGATTGTTGTTGTTGTTGTGTACCATCAAGCCGGAACGGACCTATATCTGGCCTTTCAGCAGTCTTCAGAGGCAGTTTAATTGTTCAGGAGGAGACGGCTCATCTTTCAAACCACATGCCTTTGGGCTGCAGCACAGCTTCTGACCACTTGGTCACCAGAGCTGAAAAGGATATTTCATGCTTACACAGTATCATATACCATTTTTGGTGGTTCCCCATGTCCTACACAGCTAGGTTGCTTAATAGTAATATCATTCTTGTGTTGTGCAAATAAGGGTAACAAACATCAGAGACTTGTCAAAGTCATATTGCACAACCCACTGCTCAGTCATAACAAACTCGGAGGCACATGTTTACTTTAGGATGGTGCCTTTTCAGAAAGGCCCACTATCCTAACTAAACCAAGAACACAATGTGCTGCTAGGCAATGATTTCATATCCCAACTGCACATCTCTATATGGTTTTACATGAATGCCCTAGGCATATTAATGGTCATAAAAGGGAAAAAATGTACACAAGCAGTCACTACTTACAATAAAACTCGGTTTCGGGAACCTCCTTTTTTAAAAAAAAAAAATCCTCAAAAATATGAAGACAAAAGGAAAATCTTCTCTTAGTCACAGTATTTGAAGAGCAGATTGCTCAAAAAGAAATCAACATGCATAGGTGTCATATCTTCCTTTACTTAGGTCTTGGTGTAGTTCCTCTTAAAGTTACATTTTAGCTTATTGAAACGAAAAACAAAACTCAGGGAGCTCTGGTGGCCTGGTGGCCAGAAGCTGCACTGCAATCCCAGAGGAACACGGTTCGAATCCACCAGATGCTCTGCCGGAGAAGGAGGCGCAATATCCTCCTGTACCAGTCAGATGTGATTTGATGGTACACGCACACAAAATAATAAAAAATTAAAAAAAGAAAAAAAAAAGAAAAACAAAACTCAGAAAGTTGCCAGGATACTAGTGATGGCTGCATGGTTAATGTAATTTATATCATTAAAGTGTACACATGAAAAAGAATACATTGGCAACCGTTATTTTGTATTTATATTTACATATTTCCAGCTACAAAAAACCTGATTGGAACTCCAGGGCATACAGAGTAAAGCCATGCTCAATCAGAATGTGATCTGAATGATATGACCTTGGACAACTGCTAGAAAATGACATCAGCGTAAAGCAGCAAGTTGACTGAGAGCCCCTTGGTGAGATGGGCTGACACAATGCACACACAGCAATGGACTCAAACACTGCAAAGATAAAAAAAGGTGCAGGAGCAGATGATGTTCTGCTGTGTTACATGTAAGGTTGCTACGAGTAAGAGCCGACTCGATGGCAACTAAGAACAATAAACAACTCTTTAAAAGCAACTCTGAAGGTAGTTCCTGGACTCACTTTACAGTTGAAAAAAAATCAAGGCCCCAAGAGAATAAGTAACTTGCTTAAGATTACATGAACCAAAGTAACCTCTATTTGTGGTTCAAAATACTTCTATCATAACAGATTGCCTCTTTGAACATTGCATAGATTTATTATTTTTTTTAGAAAGAGGAAAATTTTAAAATCACTTAGAAACAAAACTTCATAACAGGGCACAAAATAAAAGAAAACTGGTCTAGAAATTATGAAATTACTAGTCCAAGGACAATTTTCAGAAAATTTATATAAACAGGATGCTGTAATATTAAATATCTTGTGATATTAACATGCTAGATCCTTTAACATATCTTCATAAAGGAATTATAGAAAACTACTACCTCCTTTTTTCCATACCCCACTTCTGGCAATGGAAAAACTAAACATTTAGTATTAACTCTTCTCAAGCTCTAGTGGTTCATGGGTAAGGCAAGTGGCTCAAATTCACCAGCTGTTCCAGAGCAGAGAATGGGCACTACTGCCATGCAATTTATAGCCTCTGAAAACCCAGTGGAGGGTCAGTTATGAGTCGGTCCAAACACAATGGCAATGAGCAAGTGAGTACTCTCAAACATATGACTCTAGCGGCAGCATCTGCAGGGAGTTGGACTGCTAATCTTAAGGACACACATCTCTCTGGAGGTTTGAATCCACCAGCAGTTTTGCCCAAGAAAGACGAGCAGTCCTCTCTTGTGATTATGACCTTAGACAGCAAATAAGAGGTTCAGCTATGAGTTGGTTCTTCCTCAACCGTAATGAGTAATTAATACTCTCAAATAGAAAGTTAGTGAAAAATTAAAACACAAGAAAATTTTGTGATATTTTATAGAGGACATATTGACAGACAGATGATACATGTGCAGGCCAGCGACATCAAGAGGACATGTCTGTGCAGACAGAGTACACACGTGGGAGTCACCAGTTAAAGGGCACAGCTCCCAAGTGGACTGTCCAGCTCACTGAGAAGCTTCAACTCAGGTTCTTTCAGCTCAATTCCCACATAAGAGGCAGAAAAGCTTGTCCTAAGATAATAGCATGATGGCTTGTAAGTAGTGAGGAGATCCTTGGCCTTTATATCCTATTTTTTTTTTTTAGGCATCTGCTGCTTTATTGGATGGTTATTTTATTCTTATTGCAATCCCTGTAAAGTTTGAAGATTTATAACCATCCGTGGAGAGATGGGAGTTATTAAAGCTGTTGTTTAGGAATTACTTTAAGAACTGCTGTATGCCTTTCTACAAAGATGGCGCCAAAAGCCAAGAAGAAAGCTCCTGCCCCTCCCAAAACTGAAGCCAAAGCAAAGGCATTAAAGGCCAAAAAGGCAGTCCTGAAGGGTGTCCACAGCCAAAAAAAAAAAAGAAGATCCATACGTCACCCACATTCTGGCGGCCGAAGACGCTGAGACTCCGAAGGCAGCCCAAATACCCCCGGAAGAGCGCCCCCAGGAGAAACAAGCTTGACCACTATGCCATCATCAAATTTCCCCTGACCACTGAGTCAGTCATGAAGAAGACAGAAGATAACAACACACTCGTGTTCATTGTGGATGTCAAGGCCAACAAGCACCAAATTAAACAAGCTGTAAAGAAGCTCTATGACATTGATGTGGCCAAGGTCAACACTTTGATTAGGCCTGATGGAGAGAAGAAAGCCTATGTTTGACTTGCTCCTGACTATGATGCTTTGGATGTTGCCAACAAAATTGGGATCATCTAAACTGAGTCCAGTGGGCTAATTCTAAATATAAATTTTTCTCACACAAAAAAAACAAACCCAAAAAACAAAACTGCTGTATGTTTTCAGTTAGATCTTATTGACTGGCAAGGTCTTCATGTGTTATCCAGAAGTTTTCATGTATCTGTTTTTGTTAGCATCACTACACTATTTCTCTGGCTTCTATTAGTCCCCTCTCCAGAAAACAGGACCATAAAAGATATCATTTGTGTCCCTTAGAGCTATACATTCCTATTGGAAGGATCATGGTACCTAGCATATAAAACCCAAACCCAACTCCTAGGCCTTATGTATTGTAGAGTTTGACTGATTTTAGATTGAAAGGACACTATTTCTTTTTTTCCCCCCCATTCATTCATGGTTGCACTATTTTTTTCTACCCTCCCCCTCCCAGTTCGTTCCTCTCTTTCCCCCCCTTGAAAGTCTGTTTTAATTGTCCCATTGCCACAGTGCTTGTCAAAGCCAGTTCTGATTAATCTCCTTTGTCACTGAGGACACTATTTCTTAAAGCATTTTGGTTCCTCACCTAGTCAGTGAATGCTATTTCTTAAGAACTTTCCTTTCTTGCTTCAGAGTTGCTGGTTTAGAACCTGCACTAGGACTGTATTCACTATCAAGAATGGCAAAGTAAATGACCTTACAAATGTTCATGGTTACTGTTTACAGTTAATGGCTATAGTTATAATGAGCCAATATTTTGACCCAAAGATTAATGATTGATATTTATTGTGGCACTGGACTTCAGTTCATATCCTTCCAAATGATGGAGCTATCATTGTTAAGGTGATCTAAAAACTTAAATGAATCATTCATATACGTTCTATTTTATATTATTTTTTAAAAAAAATGTGTTTGCTTGTATGAAACACAATGTAAATGAAAGATTGTATAAAACATAATATATATGAATGAAACATAAGGAACTATTATATGAAAACCAGTAAGACAATTTTAAAACAAACAACCTTCAAAAACAAAACAACTTAAATAAAGGCCTGCAGAAGAGAGAATAGGATAAAGGCATTAAAAAGTAAAAGGAGTGCTGGAACACGTGTGTAACTCATCAGATTGCTAACTGAAATGCTGGCAGCTCCATTCCTCCAGGTGCTCTCAGAGAGGAAGATAAGCAGTTTCCTGCTGTCAAGATTTAAGGTCTTGGAAATCCATTCGAGGGTCACTAAGAGAACCAGGTCAATGGCTGTGGTTTCTCTTTTTCTAATCATAAAATGACAGCTCATTCTTACCATATCAATTTGTCATCATTGTGATTAAAGCCGTTGAGTCTTAGGTGACTCATGGCGACCCTATGAATGAAAGACCTGAACACTTGTATAACTTTCGTCCTTTCTCCAGGTTCATAGAATTTCCAGAGACAAGCTATTTCGGAAGTGGGTGCCACTCCTGCTTCCAAGCTTGTTTTAATTGGGGAGTTCCACCAAACACTGTCCACCATGGGTAACCATTCTCGCATTTGACACATCAGTGTTGCAGTGTTTGGCTTCACAGCAACCACGAGTTACCTCTGTACAGCAAGTGGATAGACCAGGGCTATGCGACCTAGAAGAATGTTTGACTAAAACGAAATAGAAACAGGCCTGAGGGTCGTGGATTAAAGTCATCCACCTTTGGCTTGGCAGCATCACTTTCTGTCCACTGGGCCAGCTGATCTCTCTCTATGCTGTTGTTGTTGTTAAGTGCCAATGCGTGTAAAGTGATGACCAACAAGATAAAATTCTGCACATGTGCTTCATCCTATGGCTTGGCCTCCCTGATGTGTGTGGCAAATATCATTAATTGCTGGGAGCGTCCCTTCTCTCTGTTCCCCAATGTGGAGGTCAATTCAAAAAACTTTGAATAGGAATCAATTCATTAGTGACTCTACAGCAAATTTTCAGAGACTCTACATTGCTCAAGAGGAGACTGCCTATCTTTTCCCTGTAGAGCAGCTGGTAGATTCAAACTGCCTGCCTTCTGATTAGGCAGGGCGACTCTTTACCCACTAGGCCACCAGACACACACCCCCCCCACACACATACACACATATCATCATCATCATCAGGCACTCACATATAATGAAAAGTGCATAGGCTTTAGACCTACACATGACTTGGTGTGAACTCTTCTTTGACCACTTACTATTTGTGTGACTTCAGTCAAGTTACTTATTATTCTATTGGAGTCTGAGTTTTTCCCATCTGTAAAATGGGAGTATTTATCAAGAAAAGTGACTTAAAATATTGTGGAAATTATAAAATAATATCATTAATATCACATGCAAGCCAAAGATTTTCACTACTAAGCTGAATGGCAGCGCCATGATAGATGGAGAAGAGACTGAGGTTGTTAACAATTACAGCTTGCTCGCTTCCACAATCACCACTCTTTCACACCAGCAGTCAGGAAACCAAAAGACTAATTACAGTGGGGAAATCTGCTCTCAGGGACCTCTAAAGAGTGTTGAAAAGCAACAATGTCAGTCTAGAGACAAAGATGCTCCTAATTCAGGCCATGGTCTTTGCAATTACTTATTACCTTCAAAGAATTGGACAGTGACTAAGGATGACAGAAGAAGAATAGATACCTTCAAGTTGTGGTGTTGGGGAAGAGTCTTGGACATACTATGGACTGCCAAGAAAACAAATAACTCTGTCTTGGAGAGGGTGAAACCAAGTTTCTCCTTGGAGGCTAGGATTTTGAAGCTCCATCTCACATAATCTGGACACGTGGCCAGGAGAGACCAGCCCTTGGAGAAGGACGCCATACTCAGAAGGCTGGAAGGACAGCGCAGGAGAGGAAGACCCCAGATGAGATGGATTGGTAAGTAACAGGGGCAATGGAAGTTGGTATGCTGTAGTTAGTGAGACTGGTTTGGAACAGAGCAGGGTTCAGAGATGCTGTACATAGGGTTGCTATGGGTCGCAGGTGACTTGACAGCACACAACAATGACAAGACCAAAATACTGCTGAAGATAATTTTAAAATGGCTAGAACAATACAGAGAGAATTGCCAAAAGTTTAAGATGGATTTAGAAAAGGCTGTCACACAGGGATATCACTGCTGATGTCAGATGGATCCTGGCTGAAAGCAAAGACTATCAGAAGAATGTATATTTGTGCTTTATTGACTATGCAAAGGCATTTGACTGTGTGGAACACAACCAATTATGGCTAACACTTAGGAGAATGGGAATTTTAGAACACTTAATTGTGTTCATGTGAAACCTGGACCTAGATCAAAAGGCTGCTGTGCAAAGAGAACAAGGAAAACACTGCATGGCTTGAAATTAAGAAAGGCCTGCATCAGGGTTGTAGTTTTTCCACATACCTATTCCATTTATGTGCTGAGCAAATTATAAGAATCTGGACTCTGTGAAGAAGAATAGGGCATAATGATTGGAGGAAGACTCATCAATAACCATTGCTATGCAGATGACACAACCTTGCTTGCTGAAAGTGAGGAAGACTTGAAATACAGCAGAAAATCAAACACTGCTGATAGGTGATATCACAATAGATGGAGCAAAGAGTGAAACTGTCAATGAACAACTTCATCTTACTTGGATCCACAATACACTTGGTACCAGCAGTCAGGAGACCAAGAAGTGTACTACACTGGATAAATTCTGCAATTAGGGACCTCTCCAAATTACTGAGGAGCTATAATGTTAGCTTGAGAACTAAGGTGTACCCGAATGAGACCATGATATTTTCAATCACTTGCTATGATGCTAAGAGCTAGACAATGAATACGGATGACAGAAGAAAAATCTATGTCTTTGAACTTTGGTGCTGGAGAACAGGACTGAATACCCCATATATTGATAAAAGAAAAAACAGATATATCTTGCAGAAGGTGCAGCCAGCGTGCTCCTTAGAGGTAAGAATGGTGAAGTTTTGTCTTGAATACTTTGGGTATGTTGCTAGAAGAGGCTACTCCTTGGAGAGGGACATCACGCATGGAAAGGTGGAGGTCGGTGAAAGAAAGGAAGACTCTCCATAAGATGAACTGACCCAGTGACTGCAGCGATGGGCTTGAGCGTGTCAGAGACTGTGAGACTGGCACGGGACACGACAAGGATTAGACCTGTTGTTCATACGGTCACTGTGAATTGTACTTGATTCAAAGGCACCTAATAATAACAAAATGGGAATGAAACCAGCCTTCAAGGATGTTTAAAAGATGAAATGAGATGATATTTACAAAGCATTTTAAAATTTTGTAGCCTATTTTTCTCTTCCTCTTGCCTCTCACATAAAGAGCTTTACTCAAAAATTCATAATGAGATCTTGGTAAAAGCTTAATAAAATCAGTCTCCATCAATGAAGTCATATAAAACAAACTCTTTGGCCCACTAAAATAACCAAACTGGGGATAACTTCGATTTTGTGTTGCAAATGCATTATACTTCTTAAGCACATGCAGAAACCGAAGGCTCAGTGATTGTCAGTTTTATTTATTCTTCCTGATTCGCTGATTTTAACAGAAGTAAAGAAATTTCACCAGAGGTATAGAAAGCAGAGTAAGGGGGAGCGTGTCATTTAAAATCAGGAAGACACAAACCCTAAAGTTGTATCATTCTCAGATGTTAAGTCATTTAGACCAACAGGGTTATTTTCTACAGGAACCAAACTTTACAGGTTGCTCCTTTCTTGCGTTCAGTTTGATCCTGAAAAGCTGCTAAACGATACATGACCTACACAAAGGAGAAAGATGCAAAATCTATCCAGTAAAGTTATATTCTCTGAAAGACAAAGTGCTTCTATAATTTCTATAACAGTTACACAACTTTATACTTAACTAAATCCAAAGGATTAACTTTGTTTTTTCTTCTTCTAGTCACACTAAGAGTCTTTAAATGAGAAAGCCAGAGCCCCAAGGGGCTCAAGTATCTGAGTAATCCCAAGAAAGTTTATCTTCTTTCGTTATATAAAAACATTCTATACCTCAAACTAAACAATAAAGAAAAAATCTAGTAAAATGGAGAGCCATGGTGGCAGAAATTTCTTTCCTCCATTTAATCTGTATTTTGTAAATAAGATACACAACACTCTTAAAAATATCTGCCAAAACTGAGGCAAGAAACCTTGGTCACATTTTGAGAAGCTCATTTATATTTTTTTTTCAAAAACTAAAAGTGAAAACAGTGTTTACGGCTGTGACTGCTAATATATATTATTGGCCCAGGAGACAAAATTCAGCAATAGAGTTCAATAGATTCGTCATTAAGCAAATGTGAATACAATACCTACTAGGGAGCTCTGCTGGCCTGGTGGTGAGGAGCTCTGCTGCAATCCTAAAGGCAAGTGGTCCCAAATCACCAGCTGCTCCGCAGAACAAGGATGGACAATCTCTTCCTGTGCAATTTACTGTCTCTAAAAACCCGCTGGAGGGTCGTCTACAGACTGATTCCAATTTAATGGCACAAAACAACAACAATGTACTGGGAGGGAGTTCTGGTGGCCTAGTGGTAAGCAGTTATGCTGTCCACCCAAAGAAACATGGTTTGAATCCACCAGCTGCTCCATGGGAGAAAATGGGCAATCTCCTTCTGTGACATTTACTATGACTGAAAATCCACTGAAGGGTCAATTAGCAGTCAGTTCTGACTTACTGGTGCATAACAACAAAAACAACATGCAAAGTCCATGGTGAGCTGTGCTCCTATACCAAAGGCAGCTTTCCTCTGGCAGCTTGGATCCACCAGCAGTTCTGATGGAGAAAGATGGGCAATCGTCTCCCATTTAATTGACAGCTTTGGAAACCCTCTCAAGGGCAAGCTATGACTTGATTTCAACTGTATGGCAACAATTTTGCTATAGAAAAAGTAGCACTGGGAATGCAATGGTTAACATGCTGGCTTGTTAATCAAAAGGTTGGCAGTTCAAAAACAGGTACTATGGAGGAGAGAAATGTAGCCATCAGCTTCTGTGACAATTTCTGTTCTTGGAAACCCCATAGAGAGATCCTAGTCTTTCTTCATAGGGTCACTATAGATGGGACGAGACTCGATGATTTTGCTGGGTAGGTGTTATATAGGGAGGCACTGGTGGTTTAGGGGTGCTCATCTTGCATGCAATCCCAGGTCAAGTTCACAGTCAATGAATCTAAGGTACTATCACTATTCATCTGTTAGCAGAGGCTCATGTATTGTTATGTTGTTAAACAAGTGTCAGCGTAGCTTTCAAACTAAGATGCACTAGGAGGAAAGATGAGAGCATCTATTTCCAAAATTCAGTCCATGAGTATCCTACACATCACGATGGTTCCACATGCACACCTATCATGGGGCTGGCATGGGGCCAGGTCTCTTTCATTTGGTTGTGTATGGGCTGATTGAATGGTAGCTAACATTCCAACAAAGTGTGACACACTTTGATAAGACATTTCCCAAAACAGGAATGTGACTGCGTCCTGGTCCCTGATCTCCAGGGCTTCATTTCACCTGAAGTGATGGGGTGGGGTGGGGGGAGTGGAAATCAAACAAACAGATAGTTGTCAGACAATAGGTTAAAGTGCTCTGAGAACAGCAAGCAAGGATGGGTAAGAAAGCACTGATGTGACACACAATCCAGGGTGGAGAGGTCGGGAAGGGCCAAGATATGCAGGTAGGTTGTTCCAGGGAAGACATTGCAGAACGAGCATTTAGGACTGGATACTAAGTTATTACTTAAGTTCCTCGATGTGCTAAAATGACACTCCCAGGCAAGACTGCAGACACAGCTCAAAGGATACACTTACAGAATGTCTTATCTGGACTGTGAAGATTTTCTATTGTTTCTATCATCACCTTACATGAAAAGACAAAGACTTCATCCTGGGCTAAGGAGAGGACACACGGAGACAAGGAAAGGAGTAAACCTTTGGCAGCCGCACTAGCAGGAGGACACTCAAAAATATTACAGGAGATGACCACAGGGCAGATCATGAGCTGGTGATTGAGAGGCCGCCAGAAGAACCCCACACTACACATTTGACCATCTCTGTCAGATACTAAAGCAGAGATGGAACTCCATCTAAATGAAAAACAATCTGTGATTTACAAAAAGTACAAAGGCTTGCTATATTTGTACAATTCTTAGCAAGGGAAAAGCCAAAACAAACAAACAAAAAAACCAAACACCAAGCTGTTGATGCAGGAATTGCATAAAGCATCAATCTCTTAGGATGAGGATTCCAAGGAGAGTAGTAATTGGTTTTTCTGATTTTACTAATTGGAAAATCTCTCTTCTGTTACTTGGAGAAGCTTTCAAAAAAGGTAAGTAGAGGTTCTAGGGCAAGCAGACAAAAAAGAAGGAAGGTTTTTAGGTTGAGGGATTCATTTCTCTCCTTTAAGAAGATATGTCTCTCTTTCAATGGGAAATTTATTCACATTCTAGCCAGCTGCAAAACACGGTTGAGAGCCAAGTTCCTATTGCCAAAGTTCACTCTTCAAATCGGCGGCCTAAGGTCTGATAACCAGTTAAAACGTTCAACACAATCACTGCCTATTGGTGAAAACAGAGGCCCCATTGTTGCAAGATATATTTCCAAGTTTAACTCTTCTAGAATTATGAAATTCAAAACAGCAGTTACTCGGTTCAATCAGGATCAGAGTCAAGGGAATGTTTGCACGTATCACAATTTGGATTTCTTTCTTCTTCTCTCCCAAAGAATACATGGATTGCTCTCAAGATGGTCAGAAAAATAAACTGTCAGAAACTGTGGGCACTTTAAAAATGGAAAAACTTCTTCAAAGTTGTAAAATTACACTTCCACACTATGTTGGAAAGGTAATAATCCCAAAACCCCAAGGCAGAAATTACTGATCCAATGATCATGGTAAAAGGGCACACATGAGCAGTAGTTACAAAGTAGTTTCTAAAATAGAGGCTCAGTTCTCATATTAAATATACATTTGTGAAAATATTACCATAATGTTAATCAGGAATACTTGAAAAGTGCCTACCCTCCACAGGCAAGGAAGCACAATGGCATAAAAACAGAAAGAAAGAAAAAAAAAAAAACACAAAAAAAACCCCACAATAATAAATAACAATAGATGGACTGCATCCTTCAAGACTGCATCCCACAAGATGCTATCCTATAAAAAATATAAAATTTTGCTATAGATCTAGCAAAAAAGAAAAGTATCAAATGTGATAAATGTTGTAAGTTATAAAAACATAACTTTCTGTTTAGATATGATCATGATATAGGGAACGTATGATCTATTTCTAGAGAGAGACGCCAGAACATGATGCTGGAATTTGAGAGACACTGAGTTTTCTATCAGGGAGATGAACCAATTTCCAGGGGTAATTGGTAATTTCCTGGTAATTTCCAGGGAGTCAGTGGTGGTTTCTGTTTGTTAAGAGAGTAGTTAGCAACATGGCCAGAGAGGTTTTCAGAAAGGTTACTTTCAGATCATGCCAAGAAGGAGACAGATTGGATGGGAAGAATAATTAGTTAAGAAGACAGCACCTAGGGAGTTCTGCTGGCATAGTTCTAGGAAGTTGCACTGAAAATCCAAAAGCCATGCCTCTCTGGCAATTCAAATTCACTGAAGAATGATGTGCAATCTACTGCCATGCAATTTACAGCCTCCAGAGAATATAAATCCAGTCTTTTAATGAATGCTTTTCTGCTTCAAGGATGTTAAGCATAGCTATAAGACATGGATATCTGCCCTCACCATTTCTATTCAACATTGAAGTGGAGGTTCCACCCAGGATAGTGAGTCAAAAAAGATCTAACTGAAAAATACAAAAGACTATCTTAAGTCTCGGAAAACTTGCATTAAAATTAATTTTTAAAAAAAAGAAAAGAAAAATACAAAGGACTGCGAATACCCAAAATAATTTTTAAAAATAGTAACATGTTTGAGGACCTTATACTAACTGATTCCAAGGCTTATTTAAAGCTGTAGTAATTTACAAAGTATGGGATGGGCACGTGATGGCCATACAGATCAGTGAAACAAAAAAGAGTGCAAAGGTAGAATCACATATAACCGACTGCTTTTCATATATAAGTATTAAGATGACTCAACATTAAAGAAAACTGTTTTCATCAAAAGTGTTAGAATAACAACATATATTTATTAAAAGATTAAATTATTAACATCATATAAGGGTGCTCTGGTGGACTAGAGGCAAGCAACTGAGCTGCAATCCCGAAGGCGTGTGGTTCAAGGCTACCAGCTGCTCTGTGGGAGAAGGATGGGTGATCTCTCATGCAATTAACTGCCTCTGAAAGTCTGCGGGAAGTTTGGCTGCAAGTTTGTTCCAGCTCTATGGTATACAACTACAACAACATCATATGTGTGTGCTGAACCACAGAAGTCAACTCGAACTGCAGAACTCAGTGTATAAGCTACAAATACCCCTTGGAGAGGGACAGCATGCTTAGAAAGGTGAAGGATCGGTGAATAAGAGGAAGACCCTCAACTGGATGAACTGACACAGTGAGCACTGAGCACTGTCATGGGCTGGGAGTGTGTCCGATGCATGAGGACAGCCTAAATAGGACACAGTTCCGATCTCTTTGTCATAGTGTCTCTGAGTCGTACTCAACTTGACGGTACCTAACAACAACAAGAAGAAAACACAGGAAACCTATATTGATCAGGAGTTCATGAAATCCTAATTAAAACCACAACCAAACTGCACAGCTACCAGCTAATTTTGAAAAAAAAAGACAATACCAAGTGTTAGTGATAATATGTAGCAAATGGAAACTACAGAATGCTGGTGAAAGCGTACAATGGACTTTGGAAAACAGTTTTGTAGTTTTTGGTAAACACGGACCTCATATGTGACAGCAGTCTCTTATTGACTCAGAATTTATGAAAAGATATGACTGCATAACGACTTGCACGCAAATGTTCATAACATCTTTATTTGAAGTAGTGAAAACTGGCAACGGTGTAAATAGGTATCAACTAGTAAACAGAAAAAAAAATCTTATGCATTTAGACACTGGACTAGCAGTGGCCTCTGAGCTGATTCTGACCCATGCTGGCTCTGTATGTTGCACAGCTGCACTGTGCTCTGCAGGGTCTGCATGACCGTGGCCTTGTGGAAGCAGACGACTACTCCGTCTTCCAACGCACTTCTGGGTAGGTCTGAACCACTAACCTTTAGGTTGGGAGCTGTGCACTTAAGCACGTCACACAAGGACTTCCTAGAGGACTCGCTCTTTGCCATCAAATCAGAACCTACTCATAGCTGACTCATCAGTGGGTTCCTGAGGCTGTAAATCACACTGGAGGAGACTGCTCAGACCTGCTGGTGGATTTGAATTACCAGAGAGGCAGGGCCTTTCGGTTCACAGCACAATTCCACATAGACTAGACCACGAGAACTTCCTCCTCAGAACGCTAATCAGAAATAAAAAGTAATTAGCTATTGACATACGCACCTGAGAGCTGGACAATGACTAAGGATGACAGAAAGAGAGTTGATGCCTTCTTTGAGCTGTGGTGTTGGAGAAGAGCCCTGAATTTCCCATGGATGGCCAAAAGAACACAGATATGTCTTGGAGAAGCTGCAGCTGGAGGGCTCTCTGGAGGCCAAAATGACAAGACTTCATCTCAAATGCTTTGGGCATGTCTTTAGGAGAGGGATATCACACTTGAAAAGATGGAAGGTAGGTCAAAGAGAAGAAGATGCTCAACCAGATGGATTTTTCAGTGACTACTGCCATGGCTCAGGTATGTCAGAAATGTTGAGGATGGCACATCACAGGACAGATCTGTTGTTCATAGGGTTGCTATGAGTTGTATGTGACTCAACTTGATGGCATCTAACAACAACAACTACAACTGACATACCCAACAACATAGTTATATATCAAATACCTATGCCAAGAGGAGGAAGTCAGGTCAGCAAAAAGGAAGTGGGACATCCTTACTGCATGGTTTTACTTATATGGAGGTAATGAAAATGCAAACTAGTCTAGAGTGGGTCCCTAGGAGAGGTGCATGAGTTGGGAGGGGCAGAAGGAAGGGGTGACAAGGGCATGATGAAATGTGAGGCTGGTGGGGATAGACGTGCTCACTGTTTCAACGGTGATGATGGTTTTATAGGTGAACAGACCTCAAAATTCATCACATTGCACTCTGAACATATGCAACTTACTTTACGTTAACTGTGCTTTAAAGGAACTGGGGTGTGTGTGGAGGATGGTGTGTGTTAAAAAAAAAAAAAGGATGGGGGCAAAGGAAGCAATCCCAATATAGGTCATTATGGCTAACATTAGGAGGTGACCATGCTAATTTAAAGGGAAAAGAACTGATTCAAGGCCCTCCCTATTATTATGTTGACTTTTCTCTATTTTGCATGACAAAAGAGTTCCATTTCATGGTACAATATAGGGCAAAGGAACACAGAATGTATTTTTAGTTGAAAAGGTTTCTTATACCACCGCGTTGATTTCTGCTCAAAAGACCAGGGAGCTAGGAAGGATGGGGTGCTGATGAAGGAGAGAGATACGCTGATAAGCTGGGTGCCCTGGTGCTGTGCATACTCCGTGTCTCAGGACTGAAGGCCTTCCTCCAGCTGTCAAGAGAGCTGGCACTGGTTCTCAATCTTACCCCTCTTCACCACTTAGCTGGAGGAAGCCCCTCCTCCAGTATTCTGCACTCCTCTCCTCCCCAGGATCTGCTCGCTGTGGACTCTGCTCAGGCTCTTATCAGGGTTATTCCCTATGTTCTATCCAACAAAGTCTGTGTGTGTGCATGTGCGTGCATGTTCAAGCTCAAGTCA
This sequence comes from Elephantulus edwardii, assembly GCF_000299155.1. Taxonomy (NCBI): domain Eukaryota; kingdom Metazoa; phylum Chordata; class Mammalia; order Macroscelidea; family Macroscelididae; genus Elephantulus; species Elephantulus edwardii. Next base: position 7,804,878 of record NW_006399797.1, on the reverse strand, counting down.
ACTGCCACTCCGAACTACCTGCACACAAATCGCCATATGAAACATGCTACCCAGGCTGAAAGAAGCATTCATAAAAACCAACAAACTGAACTCATTGCCTGTCAAGTCACAATCAACGCATGGCTGACCATCTATTAGATTTCTGAGGCTATATATGACACACTAGAGGAGATTGCCCACTTTGCTCCCTCAGATCTCTAGGTGGATTCAAAGTGCCAGAAAGGCTCCACTTCTGGGCTAACAGTGCAACACCCTGTGAATCTCTACCCTCAGAGCTCCCTAAAACAGCAAGCACAGTGGGTAAGCATATGGTAGGGTTAAGAGCTAACAGGGAGACATATTCTTAATTGGTCAGGGAAAAGGAGAAGCATTACAGAAAGTTTTTAAAACAGAGAAAATACATTATTACTGTTATAACAGACAGCAAAAACCTCGGAAAAATGAGGGTATGTTTACTACAAAGCCCAAGTCCCTCAACACTCAGAAACACAATAAAAATGAAGCTACTAGGGCAGCTGAAGTGTGGAGCAGCAAAAGCGCTGGGAGAAGTTGTCTTTTAGGAGTTTAGCTGAACACCAGACATGACAAACTCAGGTAGGGAAGAAGGTAGGAGAGAGAGACGATTTTGATCTTCAGAAAACAACACCCACTAATACTCATGGCAAATGCAGAGTTAAAACCCAAAGTGCTGAGTCCAAATTTCTGCAGTCCACCTTGGGGGGAGGGGTGAGCGGAAAGAGGATGTCAAAATAAGGGAGTAGGAAGAGCTCTATTTGTTTTGTTTCCTGGGGTTGGTGGGAGTCTCTTCCTGAGGGCTCTGCCAGGAAGTCATCTTTTCTGCCTGAATAACTAGACATCATGAGAAGTGGGCCCGTGGGCTCTAAACACCACCACATAGTCACACCAGGCAAGAGTGCATGCACCTAGCGGCTGTACCTGCTGCCACATGGATGACAGTGGTGTCAGGAGAAGGCCTAGAAAAAACTAAGAACTCAGCTGCTCACTCGCCTAGCCTGCACTAAAGTTAATCTTCTGCTATATGAGAGCCGTCCTGAGGTTGTCATGGCAGTGACCAAATGCAGGTACCAGTAGTTCTCAAAACTTTCACCCAGGGCTACTTCTTCCATGCAAAAGCAAAGGCAAATAAGGGCACTTGAATATCTGGGGACCCGCCTCTGAGTAGATTCAAATGCACTTCCTAATCAAAGCCTTCATGCCTCCTGCTGTGCTCATGGCCCAGCTCTAGGCAGTAGGGGTTGAAGCATGGAGCACTCACATACCTCTGACTTCACGCTCTGATGCTGGCACTTACCTCTATTCAGCCTGATCTCATTTTCTAAGCCTCAGTTTCTTCTACCGTAAATCAGGGGAAACAATAGCTTCCTAGAAAGATTTATAATCTCAAGTACTTTATATCCCCCATGGAGAAATGGAAGCCACCCGAGCTTAGGGTCAGTTCCTAACATATACACAAGCATCCAATTACCGGAGAGCTACATCTCTTGTCAGATGCCAGTGAGACAACCATGCCTCCTAAGCAACCCTGTGAAAAACAGATCTGCACCGTGCCCTTTCCTATGCCATCATCATCTCTCCATTATGTTCGAACCCACTTTACAGTCACTATGTCAATCTATTTTGTTGTTTTTATTTCTCTGACTCTCCACCTTTCAAAGCATAATGTCTTTTTATTTTTTTATTAATTTTAATGAAAGTTTACAGAGACTTAAGGTTTCCAGTCATTCATTGTTGCACTTTTCTCCCTGCCTCCCCCCCCCCAATTCACTCTTCTCCTTGAAAAGTAAAATTCTTTCATTGTTATACAATCCCTCCCCCCAAGTCCACTCCACTGTGCAGCCTTCTTTCTGGACTACTGTTATGATAATAATACCTAATCATAGATAATGTCTTTTTCTAAGAATTAGTTCTCCTAACAATATGCCCCAAACACATGAGAGTTTACTACCCATGCTTCTTTTTCTTTTAATTGAGATTTTAATGAGTTTATAGAGAACTTGGATTTCTATTCATTCATTTGTTGCACATTTTCCTCACTGACTCCGCTCTCCCCCAGGTTTGCTTTTCTCTTTGGAAAAAAAAATTCTTTCATTGTTATACAGTATCTCCCCTCCCCCAGTCCACTTTACTATGCAGCTCTTATTCTGGACTCTTGTCATGCCAATAGTATCTAAACATACATCCCTTTTAAATAGTTTTCTCCCTCATATGTTTCAATGCAGTATACATAATTTATCCCATATTTCTCAGTCTCTCTCCAACTCCGATGTCAATCCCATTTTACAAATACTATGCAGTATTTGTCCTTTTGTGACTGGTGACTGAGATATTTCACTCAGAATAATGTCCTCCAGTGTCACCCATTTTGCATAATATTTATGAGTTCCTTGTTTTACAATGCTGCATAATATTCCATTGTGTGACTATACCACAACTTCTCTATCCATTTGTTTGTTGATGGGCACTTGGGTAGTTTCCAACTCTTTGCTATTGTGAACAAAGCCACAATAAACATGGGTGAGCATATATCTGCTTGGGTGGCAGTTCTGGTTTCTTTAGGGTATATTCCCAGTAGTGGAATTGCTGGGTCAAATGGTATTTCTATTTCCAACTTTTTGAGAAAGTGTCATACTGCCTTCCATAGTGACTGTACCATTTTACACTCCCACCAACAGTGAATAACAGTTCAAGTTTCTCTATAACTTTGTCAACATTTGTTGTTTGCTGCTCTGTTGAATTTTGCTGCAGTTGCTGAGGTGAGATGATATCTTATAGCTGTTTTGTACCCATGCTCCTAAGGAGGACTCTATCAAAACGGCACTAATTCTCCTTAGGGGTATCTTTCCAACTATAATACAGATCATTGGACTTCTATTCTGACTGTGAACTTCGAAAATGTATTTATCTCAGGCATTTCAAAGACCTTCTCCTAATTGCTTCATGTGTCAATCATGTGGTGTTAGCACCTAGTCTCATCTAAATGTTGGCCTAGTTCCTTCCCTCTGTTCAGCCGAAATGCTCTATATTTCATGGCTCACTGGGCATACACTTTTTTTTCTGATACAGCTATTTGATACCCTGAAGCAACACAAATTCAACATAATCCAAACTCATCAACTCTACTCACCTTCTGCCCACACATATCTGCTCCTTATTCTTACACTGTGCCCATAGAAAACCTATTCAGAAGAGTCATTTCAAGGGTAGACTGGGAATTAAGCCAGTCTACACAAGGTTCGGATCCTAGCCCTCACCACTCACAAACAATGCAACTTGAGTAGAGGATTAAATTTCCTTTGCTTCAGTTTTTGTCAACTATAAAATGTATCAATAAGAGTACCAAGAAGTTATTGTGAGAATTAACAAGCTAATATATGTAAACTTTTAGGTAGGGGCCTGGCATATAAGTAACAGCTTGATAAATGTTAATAAGTATTATTATTAATTCATTCTTCTGTTTCATGATAGGGACCATGTATTTTTTTATTCTCCTTCACATGATCAGTTCCTGGCAGAGCCTTGCACATATGGGATAAACTGTGAAAAAAGCAAAGTTCAGCAGTTTACTATAAAAGAGCTATAAACAAGGTCATCACTTATTTTGTTGAATGAATGACCGTTCATATAGAAAGAATTGCTAAGATAAAAATGACCTTGAATTGTCATGTCTCCAGAAAATGAGCGCCGTACAACTCATTGAGCTCTGCTTCTGAAATCTTCAAGCAAAGTAAATTTGGGACTAGCTAGTAACTAGGGAACAGCTAGACTTAGCCTCAATTTTCCATTACCTAAAACACCCCTGGTACTTTGAAGAGGTAGTTTTCTTCCTTTAAAGCTTTATAAAGTTGGAAGCTGCATGAAATAATTTCAAATTACCAATTATATATATGTATGTGTGTGTGTGTATGTACGTACATAGATATACACATTTATATATACATAAACATACACTCACATATACAGAGACAGGGAAGCATGAGTGAGTGAGTAAGCAGGCATATTTTTTTACAAGCTAAGCATTTGCCGTGCACAATAACAAATGGATGAACAAAGGGAAGTGTGCACTCTGGGAGGTGCCCCACAAGCTGAAACAGATGGACTGCGGTGTGTAGCACTGCGCAGGGTGTGTGGAGCGCACAGGGCAGAGAGAGGAGAGGCTCAGAGGAGAAAAGGCCAGCAAATGCAAAGTTTACCAATAAAGCTCAACGGCAAGTTTTGGTGATGGTATTAATGGTTCATTAAAACATCTGCTGAGACAGCTAGTGGGCAAGAATGACACTCACCAAAAACGCTCCTGGAGAAGCACTGGCTCCAAATAAGACTGAGAGAGATCAACAGCCTCTGACCAGAGATAATATGGAGAGGGCAAGGAAAAAGAATTTCATCTTACCTAAAACTATCTAAAAATCATAGAAATGATATGTGTTGTTTAATCATATAAATAATGTGTGATGTCCCATCGAGTGAGGACCAGCCCATAGCAGACGCTCCAACAGGTTTCCAGAAGGCTGTCAATCACAGAGGAGGCTATCTTTCTCCCTCAGAGCAGCTGGTGGCTTCAAACCACTAGTCTTTGGGCCAGAAGCACAACTTCTTCCCACTAGGCTACCAGAGCTCCCTAAATAATATGTGGTGGCTTGGAATAAAAGATAATGAAATTTAAAATCACAATTATATAGTTTATTTAGACATTGTTATTGTTGTTGGGTACCATCAAGTCAGAACCAACCCAAAGCTGACCCTACAGTGGGCTTTCAGAGGCAGTTAATCGCATGGGAGGAGACTGCCCATCCTTCATATGCAGAACAGCTGGTAGGATTCAAACTGTGTGCCTTTGGGATTACAGAGAAATTTGACTGTTACAAATATCTGGTCATTATATTGATGCCCATGGAGAATCTTTTCATCAAGTAAACTTTGTTTTCTTCCTTGTGTGTGCAAGTACAGTGGGTTGAGAGAGGGGGTGATCTTAGAAACTGACACATCAGTTACGTTGTTGTTGTTAGGTGCTGTCAAGTTGGCTCTGACTCACAGTGACTCTATCAACAACAGAATGACACCAGCCTAGTCTTCCACCATCCTCACCACCTCGGCTACGGCTGGACAAGAGTTGCAGCTACCATGTTAACCCATCTCATTCAGGGTCTCTTTGTTTTTCACTGATCATTTATTTTGCCAAGCATGGTGTCTTTGTTCGGGAACCAGCCCCTCCCTGACAACATGCCCAAAGTATGTGAGATGACGTATCACCCACCCAATTTCAAAGAATATTTTGGCTGAATTTTTAAATGACCAATTTGTTCAGCCCTGGCTCTGCTTAGGGCCTCCTTATTCACTCTCCAGTATTCTCCATGCACGTGAGTATACTGAAAATTACCAAGACTTGGATCAAGTGCACCTTAGCCCTCTAAGTGACCTCCTTGCTCTTTGGTACTTCAAAGAGGTCTTTTGCAGAATATTTGCTCAATATGATGTTATATGATTTT
>NW_006399797.1:7764133-7798909 GCF_000299155.1 Elephantulus edwardii | reverse complement strand
AGACAATTTTCATTTTCTTTATATTGAAGTGGAATCTGTTATAAAGAAATAGAATTGGATTTTACATCCAAACTAGTCTTCTCCAAGCACTATTAAAATTCACATTCTCCTAATATATACTAAGCTTGTAAGAAAGAGGGGCTATAAGTATTTTTCTATTAAAAACTGTTTTGATTTGTTGAATGGAAAACCAAACTGCTTTGTACACTTTCATTCCCCCGCCCCAGAAAAAAAGGTTGGGGCGGGGAGGATGGAGAAGAGAAAAGAAAAACCTGACCCACACGGAGGAATGTTCATGTGCTTTTACTGCTGAGGATCAGGCTTGGTGAAAGCCCGATCACAGACGGCAAAGACTGTGAGGATGGTACAACTCTAGACAGTGTTTCATTCTGTTGTTCGTGGGGTGTCCTAAGTCCAAGCCAACGAGACTAAGAATGATAGATCTAAGGACAGCAGAGTAAAATCTTTAAATTGCAGAGCAATTATAGTTGCTGTTGTTATGTGCCATCGAGTCGCTTGCGACTCACAGCGACCCTATGTACAAGAGCTCTAAATGCTGTTCTATCCTGTGCCAACCTAGCCATCTCAAACGCACTTATTCCCACCGCTCCAGTCACAGAATCGATCCATCTCACCAAAGTCTTCCTCTCCTTCGCTTCCCCTCCACTCTGCCAAACATGATGTCCTTTTCCTAGGACCAGTCCCTCCTTGCAACATGCCCAAAATATGTCAGACGAAGCTTCAGAATCCTTGACTCCAGGGAACACTCTGGCTTCACCCTCTCCAGGACAAACCTGTTTGTTCTCCTAGCAGTCCATGGTATATTCAACACTCTTCTCCAGCACCATAGCTCAAAGGCATCAATCCTCTTTCTATCAGCCCTATTCACTGTCCAACTCTCTGATACATAGCACATAACTGTGAAGACTATAGCCCAGATCAGGCACACCTTAGTCTCCAGCCTGACATCGTTGCTCTTCAGTACTCTTGAGAGGTCCCTCACAGCCGACTTTCCCAATGCAATTCATCTCCTGATTTCCTGGCTGCTGTTACCAAGAGCGTTGACTGTGGAGCCAAGGAAATTAAAACTGTTAACTATCTCAATCTCCTCACCATCCATGCTAATGCTGCCAATTGTCCCAGTGGTTAGAATCTTTGTTTTAGGGGAAAAAAACAACACACACTTCATCCTTTATGTATAAACTGAACTAGCTTCGGATCAACTGGATCACAGATCCTCCCAAAATGTTACGGGTTGAGCTGAAAGTTAAATCCCACCAGCCACTTGGAGGGGCAAATCAATCTTGGATGGAACACAACCAGACTTTCCATTTGTTTATTGTGGGCACATCATCAGGAAAGACAAATTGGTAGAGAAAGCCATCACGTCTGGTGAAGCATGGGGTCAGCAAAAACAAGGGAAAACCTCAGTGAGCAGAATCTGTCAGCACAATAGCCATAACAATGGAGTCAAACACATTAATGATCACAGACATGGCCCTGGAGCAGGCAGCATTTCACGCTGTTAAACATCAGGTGGCCATCCGTGGGAGCCAGCATCTAACAACAATGAAGCCCTCTCACACAGGTCTCCAGTGTAAAAGGATAATGTCTTCATTTTGAGGAGCAAGGTGACAAAAGCTAACAATCACTCTTTTTGATTCAAACAAAAAGACAAGGGATTACAATTAATATCAGCAAATGTACTGAACTGCAAAAAGTGCAAATAGGAGAGGTGAGGGCAAAGATATTTAAGGGAAAGAAATCTGGCTTATATGAATTTACAAGGCAACTACCATAAATACCTTACTGATCACGATGAACTTAACCTCTCAGAAACCAGCAATGCTGGATGATGCCAGAGCACAACAACTTCCATTGAGAAGTCATTAAGCACACCTGGAAAACACCAAACACTGACTCAATTTAGAGTGAAGCTGTTCTGTATCAGGTCACAGGATGGTAGTATAACTATTGCGACAATTACAGGTCTAGTCACTTCTCAGGCAGCCTCTGTTTCCCATCTGTCACCTGTGCATAATTCATGGAAGAGACCCCTGCTGTCTAAAGCAAGTGCCCTTCTGAGCTGTTACGGGGACACTTGGAAGCATGCTGTCTCCAACAATGACATCACTGCAATGCAAGGAACAAACAGAGGCACAAACAATCCTAAACACAGTTACATTATTCTTGGTGTTAGTGGTCCGCTGAGCACAGAAGAATACAATTAAAAACAATCAGCCATTCTGTGGCACCACCACTGACAGTTCTTGTTTTGGCCTATATTTGAAACAAAAAGCCAAGCTTCCAAGCAGAATATACAATCATCCTGCCAGTGAAGGAAATATAAAAACTGCTTCCTGTTTCTTGGCTGACCTCAATTCCAGACAGCACACCCCAACCTTGTGCGTCCCCCACCCCCTTCCTCTTCCCACACACAGCGGAGGGGGCTCGCAGCTCTTCTGATCAGTAACACTCCTCGACCCCCATCCGGGCAGGCAAAATAGATAAGCAGCTGCCTATGACCAGGCTGATAGACTATCCGGCTGGGAAACTGAAAACTGGAAGGTTGGGGAGGGCAAGAAAAGCGAGCCAAAGTTCAGCAGAGAGACAGTGGGAGGGAGGGGGAAAGAGAAAGCAGTGTTTCATTTCTCAGAAGAAAAAATGATTTGGGGTGGAGAGATCCCTCTGCTTGGGTCAGAGAAGTGCAGGGAGCTCTCCAGTTCAATCTCTCCATCTCCTACCTGAGGGAAGAAAGGTTAGTGTGATTAGGGTACTTTCCCAATGCCATCATGTCAGAGTTAACATTATTAGTGTTTCTCGAACAACAAGCACCCTTGGGAGAAAAACACTGTCTTAACACTAGGAATAATTATTCTTCTCCTGAGAAACACTTGTTTTTTCACTCCAGGGTTGCTACGGAGTATTAAATGAACAAACAGGTTCCCAAACAAACTTTTGTGGGAAACATGGGCCCACTCACTAATCAAACATGGGTGCATTTTTCTGAGCGCCTAATTTTTGCCCCACCCCCACACGCCTTATGCCTGATTTTTCAGTCTGTCTCATAGGTATTCTGTTTTAAACTTTGTTCTATTGTTTTTTAGGGACTCTTGGGAGCTGCTTTCTTTAACCCTTTCCTGAAACAAACAAGAAAGAAGTGTACTATAAAGATTTGCATTTTCCCTTGAAAGGAATTTGGTGTGTTTCATGGACTTTCGTTATGGATTCACATGGGAATGAGTCGGAGAGGGCAGGCAGGCCCTACAGGTCCACTCTCTGTGCCCTTCTGGAGCTCTAGCGGAGGTGGATGTTGGTGGGTATCACTGAGTCAGCTACAACTCACAGCAACCCTATGAAAATGGATGGAGCCTCGCCTTATCCTGCGCCATCCTCCGATCTCCCCCATGCACAAGCCCATTGTTGCAGTCACTGTGTTAATCCAGTGATACCCAACAACCTAGCGGCTCCGTGACCTAGCAGTACAGTGCTTGCGCTGTCATCTCAAGGCCTGTGGTTCAAATTCACCAGGTGCTCCATGGGAGAACAATGGGCAACTTCTCCCATACCATTTACTGCCTCTGAAAACCTGCTGGAGGGTCAGCTGTGAGTCAGTTCCGACTCAATCTTACATAACAATAAACAAAAGGTTGATATCTACCAGCTGCTTCACTTGAGAAGTATAAGCAAAGATTTATAGCTTTGGAAGCCCAGTGCAAGGTCGCTATGAGTAGGAGGCAACGCCATAGCAGTGAGCTGAGTTAAGCTTTGCCTGCTTCTGTAGAGATGGAGATTGGCTTTTGTGATAGGCGATCACACACTTGCTGCTACTGTTAGCGGCCGCGGATGCCGAGTACCAGCAACCCACTTGTGCAGCCTGGAGATAGATTCTTAGCCTCTTAAAATACATGTCCCTCTGAGAAAAACCACTTTGTATGCTAACTGAAAAGTCAGCTCAGACTCACACTATATCGGAGGCCACAGAGAGTTTGTGCTTAAGGAGTACTGAGTCTCTGTTCGGGTAAATAAAGTACGTTTGACAATGAAGAGTGGTGACAGTTGTACAACATGGTGACAAGCATTAATATCACTGAATTGTTCATATGTGAAAGGTGGAAATGGCAAAATTTTGTTACATGCATTTTTCAACAGTTGAAAGAAATTATTGTCTTTTTGTTTAGGCTAGATCGAGAGGTATATTAGCAAACTTTATGCCTTTAATGAAATCTCAGCCTGGGGGTGAAGAACTTTGACACATTTCTCTCAGAATTTCATGAACAGTAGCAGAAGGTGCCAACATAGTAAAAGTTACCGTTCCGCTCTATTTCCCATGTGCACGAACAGCATAATAATTTATACCACCTTATAGCTAGCTGCTTCACTGCTGAGGGCTCATTTTTATTTGTATAATATTGCCGAGAAAGCAGGCAGGGAATGAGGAATAGAGGAAGCAATCAAGTGTTCTTTTCTACTCAGTTTCCCATGAGGATGGAGTTTGAGCTGAGTGTAAGGGTCTTTTTCAAGCATGAGAGAATATATAACCAGAGAGTGAAAATACACTAGTTGACTGTGTGACTAACTGCCTCCGTGAACAACTACCCCCTTTGCTGTGAGACCAGAAGAACAGGATGGTGGCTAGCCACTATCACTGGATATTTTTGATCAGAGATTCCACTAAAGAATCTGGTTTTCACAAACCTGACATTTTACAACCATGGAGGGTGGTGAATTCCTGAAACTAATGCTCTGAGATGAACCTTAAAGTTTACAATCTGCTGGCCTAGTGGTAAGGAGCTGTGCTGCAATCCCAAAGGCACGCAGTTCAAATCCACCAGCTGCTCTACGGCAGAAAGATGAACAATCTCCTTCTGTGTGATTAAACTGCCTCTGAGGGAGCTCTGGTGGCCTAGTGGCAAGACACTGCACTGCAATCCCAGAAGTACGTGGTTCAAATCCACCAGATGCTCTGCTGGAGAAGGAGGGGGCAATCTCCTCCTGTACCAGTCAGATCTGAGTTGACGGTACACGTAAAAATAATACAATAAAAATAAAAAAAAATTGCCTCTGAAAACCTGCTGGAGAGTCAGCTATGGGTTGGTTCTGACTCAACGATACACAACAACAACAACAAGAACAACAACCCCTGAAACCCTCGAAAACAGAACCAGAGTTTAGCTTAACTAGTAAGAAAGACCTGGTTTGAGCCCTATACTCTTAAAAACTGTCTAGATGGGATCAAATTGACCATGGCAAATCAGATTAGAAAAGAACCTTAGGGGCCAATTTACATTAACGAAGAATATTTCCTGGAATAAAAGGTGAGAGTGGTTACACAACTCTAAAAATGTTATCAAACATCACTGAATTATACATGTAGAAATTGTTAAACTGATGTATGCTTTTCTAAGTAAAATTTCAGGGAAAGAAAGCACGCTGTAGGGGGGGAAAAATTCCCAAACATATGAGATGAGCAGTAACAGGGACAGGCGAGCACCACCAGGCCCTTCTGTAAGCCTAAACATAAACAACTCAGTTCCAAATTAGGCAGCATCTGCTTTGGCTCCTAAACATCCCTCCATAGTTTTTGTGGGCAAAGGACAAGTGAAATGTGACCTGATTAAAATGTAAACATTTAAATTTCAACACAAGAGAGGCAACTAGCTGCTGCACACATGTAAGGACTTCCATCCATCAGGACCAACATCTCTGGGCTCTAGTGTCCTGGTCAGCTCCTGTTCTGGGCTCTTTAAGAAGGCAGTCAATTCAGGCCACATGGTTAGCTTTCTGTCCTCCTGGTGTACTCGTCTCAGCAGAAAGTACCAAGGGTTCCTCTCTGGAGACTATTACACATCTCTTAGTTCACATATGTGGTTTGCTAATGCATAAAACACTCAACTTACTTTTTGGCTGACCTGGTAATCTACAGCAGTGTGGAGAGAGCACTGGAGATTCCAGGCCAAACATGTCACTGGCTGCTTCTCATAATGTGGTCATTCTACGCTGTGAAATGGGACTCCGTACCAGGAAAACAAAGGCTGCTGATGTGGGTGAACAGAATAAAGAAAAAGGAAGCACTGTGGCTTTGCATTTAGAGTACACCCATTTATTAGATATTAGTGAGGGAAAGCAGTTTTATGCACGCGCCTGGTTGCTAATATAACACCCTACACGTCTCATTAAGAAGATACAAAAGGCCATTTATGCCAAAGGTCCCTGGACACAGAGAAATGAAAATGTCAGGATTTTCCTGTCTGCATCCTAAGGGAGATTAGCCTTTGGAGAGGATCACAGACCATCTAAATCAGCATCCTTGCTTCAATTAACCTACCAAATGAGGCTCAGAAGTCATAGATAATTTTGATGTAAACTGAATAATTCAAAACAAAAATACTAAACTTCTTTTAAGGTATGGATGATGCTGAATTACCTAAATTTCTGACAAGGGACTCATATCTAAAATTTATAGAACACCACTTGACTTAACGGCACATAACAATGACAGCACTGCAGCAAGAAAAAGACATACAGTCCAGTTATAAAAGAAGCAGAAGACTCTTCACCAAAGAAGATATTCAGATGGTCAAAAACTACATGAAGAAACGCTCAAGATCACTAGCCAACATAAAGATGCAAAGCAAAATAACAAAAAACACCTTACCCCCAGCAACAATAGCCAAGTTCAACAAGGCAGTAAATATCAAATGCCTGGGAGGATGACGAGAGACTGGGACTCTCATGCCCTGCTGGCAGGAATGTAAAATGGCATAATCACTAGGAGAAGAAGTTTAGTGTTTCCTCAAAAAGTTGAAAATAGAAATAAGGTTTGTTCTAGCTAGTCCACTACTAGGAATATATCCTAAAGAAATCAAAGTAAGACAGAAACATACATATGCACTCCCAAATTTATTGCTGCATTATTCACAATAGCAAAGAGATGGAAGCAGCTTGTTAGCAAAAAGAATGGGAAGAGAAACTGTGGTACTTTCACACAATGGAATATTAGGCAGCACTGAAAAAATAATGAAGAACTCATGAAAACCTACACAACATGAATGAGTCTAGAGGAAATTAAAAGGACAAATACTGTATAAGACACCTGTTATAAAGATAGGATTGTTGACGAGGTGAACAGGAAAAGAATAGCTCAACAATGAGCACTGTATTGGATTAGGTGAAGGGAAGATCAATGTGAAATGAATGGATGAACAGACATTATGTGTATTGTAATTAAAAAATGAAACAGGACATGCATTACTGATTGAATGAGGTGGGGGCAAGACCAAGGACACTAAGTAAAGATTTATACACAGATAGAAACAATCTTGGAAGGTTACCTAGATGTTGGTTTGACCTTGGGAGAGGAAGGGAAGGAACAGAAATTAGTGAATGGACAGGAAGGGTGAAAGGAAAATGAGGGTACAAGGACGTGATCATAAGGCGAGGTAAATAATGGCACTGTTCAATTGTAATAACACAAAGTATATGAGTTACTGAATGAAAATCAATAAAAATAATTCTGCTAAAGATAACTGAAAATTGGTTCAAGCCAAATTCAAAACGAGGGAGTAGAACAATGGGTATTACTGTGGACACCAGATCAATCTTGACTAAACTCAGAGACAACAAGAAAGAAAATTCTAGGAAAAAAAATACAAGAAAGATGTGTCCTCTTGACTATGTAAAGGCGTATGGATGTGTGAACTGTGTGGATCAAGGCAAATTATGGATAACACTGTGAAGAATGGGAATTCCAGAATATGTAATTGTGCTCACAAGAACCGTGTAAAAAGACTAAAAGAGAGTAGTTTGAACAGAACTGAAACTATCATCAAGACAAGCAGAGAAAAAGACCAAAGTTGTTAAAGATTTCCTGTTCTTTGGACCCATAATCAACCCAGGGAAGCAGAAACCAATAAATCAGATGGTTTATAGGTCAAATTCGTGGCCACAAAAAAAAAAAAAAAAAACACAAAAACAAAAACAAAAAAACCAAACAAACAAAAAAAAAAAGCCCCAACCAAAAACCTCTTTAAAGTTATAAAAGGAAATCTGTCACTTTGAGGACTAAAAAGTAATTAAAATCCAAGTCAATATTTTCAATCATTTCATGTGTTTCCTACACATCTGAAAGTTGGACAATGACTAAATAAGGAATATTGAAGAAAAGTTGATGCCTTTGAATTGTGGTGTTGGAGAGGAGAATTGAATACATCACAGACTGTCAAAAATACTAACAAATCTGTCTTAAAGGAAGTTCAACCAGGGTGCTCCTTGGAGGCATGAATTGCTTACACTGGGCATACTTTCAGAAAGAAACAGTCCTTAGAAAGAGGCATCATGCTGGAAATGGTATAGGGCCCTTTAGAGAGGAAGACACTCAATGAGATGCATTGAAACAGTGATTACTGCAATGGGCTTAAGCATGGCTGAGATCATGGAGTTGGTGCAGGGTAGAGCAGTCCTGCCTTATGTTGTTGTAAGGGTTGCTCCGAGTTGCACTCATCTTGATGGCATCTAAGAACAACATATGTATGTATGTGAAAGATGGACAATGAATAAGAAAGATCAAGACATAACTGATGGATTTTCATTATGGAGTTGGCAAAGAACACTTATAGTTGCAATAATGAGAGATGCCATATTCAAAATCCTGAACGATCCAGGAAGCATTAAAAGAAGATATACAGAACCACTGAACCAGAAAGAACTGGTTGACAGTGGTAAGAACTTGCGTTACAATACCGAAAGAACATGGTGTGAATTCGCCAGCTGCTCCATAGGAGAAGGACGGGCAATCTGTTCCCTTGTGATTAACTAACTGCCACTGGAGGGTCAGCTATGGGTCAGTTCTGACTCGACGATACTCAACAAAAAACATATGAATAAGAGTTAATAGTAACAAAGGGAGAAGTTCAAACTGCATAGAAGACAGTGACAAGAAAGAAAACCCTAGGAATTGACAGGATACCAACTGACATATTTGCAACTAACATATGCAACCTTGGACATGTTCACCAGTCTATGCCATGAACTTTGGAGGACAATCACCTCGAAGTGATCTATACTTGTTCCCATTCCCAAGAATGATCCACCAGACTGTAGAAATTATTAAAAAATATAATTCATTTCACAGGCAAGCAAAATCTTGCTGAAGACCATTAAAAAAACACACAAAACAAAAACAAAAAAGCACACCACAAAACAAAACAAACCAGCTTGGACTACACTGACAGGAAACTACCAGAAATTCAAGCTGGCTTTAGAAGAGGCCATGACACCAGAGATATCACCATTAATGTCAGATGGATTCTGGATAAAACTAGAAAACACCAGATGAATGTCTGTCTTTGTTTATTGACTGTGCAAAGGCATCTGACTGTATGGATCACAACAAACTAAGGCTAACACTGAGAAGAATAGGAATTTCAGAAAATGTGAATTTGCTCATATGACATCAATACCTACACCAAGAAGCAGTTATCCAAACAGAACAAGAGAACTCTGTATAGTTTAAAATCAGGAATGATGGGCATCAGGGTTGTATCCTTTATCCATACTTATTCAATCTACATGCTGAGCAAATACTTCATAACTCCAGATTCTATGGAGAAAAATGTAGCATCAAGATTGGAGGAAGGCTTATCAACAACCTACATTATGTAGATGACACAATCCTACTTGCTGAACTTGAGAAGGACCTGAAGTGCTTGCTACAGAAGATCAAAGACTACAGCTTTCAACATGGATTACATCTCAGTATTAAGAAAACAAAGGTCCTTACCACTGGGCCAACAGGCAACATCATGATAGATGGAGAAAGGATTGAAAGTGTCAATGATTTTATCTTACATGGCTCTACTAACAGCTCTGCTAACAACAACCAAGTGATCAGGAGACATTACTTTGGGCCAGGCCACTGTCAGGTACCTCTCCAAAATACCAAAGAGTTATGACGCCAGTTTGAATATTAAGGCCAACCTGGTTCAGGCCATTATAATCATTTGTTATGCATCTAAGATCTGAACAATGAATAAGCATAACAGAAAAATAATCGATGCCTTTGAGCTATGGAGATGGAGAATAGTATGAATACCCCATAAATTACCAAAAGAATGAACTGGTATGTCCTAGAAAAGGTACAGCCAGAGTGTTTCTTGGAGGCAAGGCTGACAAGGCTTCATCTCTCATATTTTGAACATGTTGCCAGGAGAGGTTATTTCTTGCAAAGGGACATAATGTTTGTAAAGATGGAGGGTCAGAAAAAAAGAGGAAGACTTTTTCCTTACCACTGGGTCAACAGGCAACATCATGATAGATAAGGGATTCGTCATGATAGATGAGTGAGATTAACGTGGTGACTGCAGTAATGGGCTCAAGTGTATCAGAGATGGTGCAGACAGCACAGGACAGGGCAGGTTTCAGATCTGCTGTTCATAAGATTGCTATGAATTAACTCAATGACACTTAACAACTACAAAAAAAATATATTTCCACACAAGTAGTAACAATTGCATAAGGTTGCCAGTCAAAGACAAGAGGAGGGAGAGGGGGACTAGAGATCAGTAAATAGATGGGTAAAGTGGAGGTAAAGGGATGGCACAGCAAGGTTTCGATAGGATGTTGTTAATAATGGCATTATGCAATTGTAATTAATGTTACAAAACAAAATGTGTATGAGTGATTGACTAAAAGTCAATTAAAAATATTACCAAAAAAGGTGAGCCATGGCTATAACAATGAACAAGTGAACAATAAAGACTTTTTAAGAGTTCAAGAAAGAAAAAAATTCCACTGGTCAATGCCTGTCCCAAGAACTTTATGCAAATGGGTAGCATGGTGACTGAGTCTCTTCTGAAGGATAGTAGTGAGACTGGCAGAGAGATGGAGGTAGCCACTTGAAGTAGTTAGAATGACCCTGGAAGGCCAAACCCAAATGGAATGGACTTAAAAATAGCTAGCAGATAACCAGCAAAATGTGTATAAGGATCTAATTGGGCACAAATGGGTGAGGATGGACGGGGAGAAAACACAGGGTCACAAAATTTGGTGTATGAACGCAGGGGTGGATAATTCAGCAGGGATCTGGAAAGAAAGGGTAATGGTGGGCATAGTTCAATGATGATTAATTTTATAAACATAATGAATGAGAATGATTGTATGAGACACAATGTGAATGATAGTGTGAAACACAGTGTGTATGAACTTTGTAAGGACATCAATATAAAATAAAAATTTAAAAAAATAAAGTAGCTGGTGCTTACTTAGGTCAAGCCCAGGCTTACCAGCCTACAGTCACAGACTGGAATCAAGCAGAACAATGGATAAGCTCTGAATTTAAATGCATCAACAAGCACAGGACTTACATGTGAACAGTAAGTTAATGACCTAAGTAGAATGAGTCACGTTCCTTTCCAAGTTAAAGTTCTTTACTTCTTGGGATTGTATTTCAGGGCAGAACGATAGTATTTCTTAGGGCTTTAGACTTGACTTCCTTATCTAAAGCTTTGCTTTTGCATCAGTGCTATTTTAAAGTGTCAATGAGAGATGTGTTTGGGAATCATTTCAAATATGTCATAAATACTTGCCTTTATAGTAGCTTCCTTCTTTGCTAGGACACCACTGATTTCAATATTAACCTATGAAAACACTAAGAGCTACAAATTACTCTTAATTTATTTTTAATTTCAAGGTTGCCTCAGGATCTAGTCATTGAAGTTTTTTTCAGGTCTTTGGGTTTCTTCACATTAGACTCAAGTTCTCACCATTCAAAGGTATGTTATCAAGTGATTTACTTTTTAGTGTGTTTGGATCCCATTTTTAAAATAGGAAAGAAGAAAAAGATGGTTGCTTTAACATACATTTTATAGAGCTAAATGTGACAAAAGAACAAACAAATATGTCTTGAAGGCAGTGCAATGAGGGCGCTCCACAGAGGCAAGGGGAGTGAAGCTTTGTCTCACATACTGGGCATGTTGTTAGGATGAGGCATTCCTGGAAAAGGGTATCATGCTTGGAAACGGAGAGGATCAGCAAAGGAGAGGGAGCCCCTCAATGAGTTGGACTTACACTGGTGACTGTAACAGTGGGTTCAAGTGTGTTAGGGACGATGATGGCACCAGGTACAGACCTCTTGTTCATAAGGTTGCTTTGAGTCACAGTTAAATCGAGGGTATCTAACAACAAAATGTGACAAAGTATCTTCTTTGGTACATGTTAGCATCACTAACTAAACGGCATGTTTCAACACTGACTAACAAGTATTCCTATTTTTTGTGTGCTTTTAATCCTAGTTAGAGATCTGAACTCACAGATATTGCTGACCTTTATGTTGGTGGCTGAGTGCTTAACCATTATCAAGGCTCCTCTGAATTAATGACTTTTTCAGTCAGCTCAGATATACAACACACAGGAATTTTCTGCCAAGAACTGGAAAAGTAAAACTATCAACATTATCTCATTATTGTGAAGAAATACATTGCAACAATTATAAAACATGTCCTTTACATAGAGAGATGCTTTCTAACTTAAAATTAAAAGGCAAAGAGAATGGCGCTCTACTGGTTGTACAAATTCATGGGGATTAAATGGCTGGCATATAATAAACAGCACACTAGGAAGTGATTATCAGTAAGAGCCATGTTCATATAAACAGAAGATAACTTTATAGAATGAAGCAAATTAGATGTTTATGTGAAAAGTCATGTGACCATATTTATGTTTGAATGTAAAAGTAGCATTAAAAAATTCTGGAAAGTACTTCTCAATTTGTCTAGTACTTTATACAGCCTTTTCTTTGGTGACACTCTTGACACTTCTTAAAGGCTTTCCTTGTGATCCTAGTGCATAAAAGCTTCACTTACATCAATGCAGACTCGAACAATTCAGTCACTCTCAACAAAAGTGAGGTGCATTTCATTTCTTTCTTCAGCAACAATAAAGAACTGATGCAAACTCTTTCTCTCCATTAATCTGAGACACTTGTTCTTGCAGTAGTGCCCGAATGTCTAACTTCGAAGGCAGGAAAGTGACACCTCACATTTACAGAGCGCCGAACAGAAGGGCCAAGAGTCTTGCCATTAACATCATGGATAAATTACTGCTGTCTTGTCAATTTTCTATGCTTTATCATCTCAACTTAGAGGAGTGCATTCTTCCCTTCAAGTGCTTGAGATGGTTAATATTTTATTTACTCTGGTTAAACACAATTTGATTCAAAGGCAAAATAGTGGTCTCAGGGCTGCCTCTTGAATTTTAGGATTGTTCTGAAAATTATCTGTGGAATAGAATGAAGTGAGTATCAATAATTCTTATAAAGTTCACTTTAAAAATAGGTATTTTCTTTGGAAAGACTTTAATACCACTGGGAATGGAGCAAATAGACTCCACTGTTACATATGGCCATAACTGTTGACTTCTCAGATTATAATTATGATGCCATATAGCACTAATCATCAAACTATATACACACATACACATATTTATATATATATGTGTGTGTGTATGTGTGTGTGTATATGTATATATATATATATACACACACACACACACACACACACACTGATTCAACACAAAAGACTTGGAAATGTGTGTGTGTGTATGTATGCATATGTGTGTACATATACATAACATATATTGTCATTGTTGTTGTTGATTGCTATTGAATCGAGCATGACTCATAGTGACTTTATGAACAAATGACCTGAAGACTTTCTATAACTATTGTCATTTCTCAAAGTTTATACAGTTTCCAGAGGCATATTGTTAAGGAAGTGGATGCCACTCCTGCTTCTAAACATAATATATATACAGGTATACACACACACACACATGCACAAATATACACACACAACATATATATGTTGTTGACATGTGTGTGTATACCTGTATATATGTTATGTTTGGGAGCAGTATATATACACACACTCACTTGACTTGAAATACTTAGGATGCTATGGACAGAATATTGAATGATCCAGAAAGCATTACTAGAAGATGGAAGTAGGATAAAGAGCCACTGTACCACAAAGAATTGGCTGACATGGAAGAATTTCATGAAACTACACATGATCAAGAGGCAATGGTGATGAAAGAGGAAGTTCAGGCTGCTCTGAAGGAATTGGCAAAAAACAAGGCCCCTGAAATTGATGAAATAACAACTGACATATCAACAAACAGATGCTGCCTGGGATATGCTCACCAGGTTGTGCCAAGAAATCTGAAAAATAATTACCTAGCCAACTGACTAGAAGAGATCCATATTAACTCTCATTTCAGAAAGAGGTAACCTGGCAGAGTGGAAATTATCGTACAATATCATTCATATCACACACAAGCAAAATCCTGCTGAAGATTATCCCAAAAGGACTGGAATAGTACATCAACAGAGTCCTACCAGAAATACGAACTGGGTTTAGAAGAGGCCATGGTACTAGAGACATAATCATCAACGTCAGATCCTGGCTGAAAGCAAAGAGTGCTAGAGGAATGTCTATCTGTGTTTCATTGACTATGTAAAGACATTTGATTGTGTGGATGACAATAAATTATGGCTAACCTTAAGAAGAATGAGAATCCCAGAATATTTGACTGTGCTCATGCGAAACTTATACTCAGACAAGAAACAGTACTCAGAACAGAGCACAGAAATACAATATGGTTCAAAATCAGGAAAGAAGTGCATCCAGGATGTGTCCTGTTTCAATACATTTTCAATCTATATGTGGTACAGATCATTTGTGAGGCTGGGCTTTATGAGGAGGAATGTGACATTGGGATTAGAGGAAGACTAATCAACAACCTGCATTATGCAGGTGACACAACCTCGCTTGCAGAAATTGAAGAGGACCTGAAGTGCTTGCAGCAGAAAGTCAAGGACTAAGAGTCTTCAATATGGATTGAAGCTCAACATCAAGAAGACAAAAGATTCTCACCACTGGGCCGACTGGCACTACCACAATGCCAATTACTAAATTGAAATAGTTAATAATTTCATCTTTCTCTGATCCACAATCAACAGTCTTGGCACCAGTAGTCAGGAAATCAAATGATGAACTGCACTGGGAAAATCTGCTGTCAGGGACCTCTCCAAGAGTATGGAGAAGCAGCAACATCAATTTAGAAGCTAAGGTGTGCCTGATTCAGGCCATCATCTTTGCAATTACTTTCTATGCATCAGGGAGCTGACCAATGACTAAAGACAACAGAAGAAGAATTGATGCCTTTGAGTTGTGGTGCTAGAACAGAGTATTGAACAATCCATGGACTACCAAGAGAACAAACAGGTCTGTCTTGGAGAGGGTGAAAACAAGTTTCTCCTTGGAAATAAGGATTTTGAAGCTCCGTCTCATATACATTAGACACATGGCCAGGAGGGACCGATCCTTGGAGAAGGACATCATGCTTGGAAGGGTGGAAGGAAAGAGCAGGAGAGGAAGATCCTAGGATAATGGGGGTAGGTGTATCAGAGTCAGTGAGACTGGTTCAGAACAGAGGAAGGTTCATAGGGTTGCTATGAGTCATAGGCAACTTGATGGCACATAACTACTGTCGAATCAGTACCAACTCATAACTGACCTTCTCGCAGGTTTTCAGAGACAATAAATTGCATGGGAGAAGATTGTTTATCTTTTTCCCATGGAGCAGGAAGTGGATTTGTCTTCGAGTTGGCAGCTCCATTCCTTATCATTAGACACTAGAGTTTCCAGCTGTTCTCTAAGGTGAGACATGCAAGGCAGATTTTGGTACTACAACATTAGAATGTTTCAAGGACAGAGAGAGGGCCGCTGCTTCTGCCTGAGAACACTGGCTCAAAGTCTATGAAGAAGATTTTATAAGTCTTGTTAGGCAATATGGTTGCCGATATATGTAGAAGCAGAATAAGAGCTTTCATTCTGGATATAGGAAAGGATGTTGAATAAAAGCACAAAATGGGAAATATCTGTGGGATCTAAAAATGTAAACGGTGACTGAGGCTGGGTGGAGGGTGAGCTGGGTCAGAGATGGAAATCATAACTGCTAGAAGAAATATAAGTATGCTCTCAAAGTGTTGATTGGTAGGTCAGTAACAATACAGGCATAGCCTGTATTTACCAAGTACATAATCTGAGTTAGCCAGGGACCGTGCTAGGTACCAGGGAAAGAGTAATAATCCCACGGATGTGGACTCTTCTTTGGTGGAGAATGCTGCTAGGATAAAAATAACCATCCAAAGTCCACTGACATATGGGTATATATTTACATAAGCAAACACACACATATCCCTTGTTAAAATACCTATTTTTTTATTGTCTATTTATAAGTGCAGTATATTGAGATGAGGAATCTGAGATATTGAAACATATTCAGGCCAAGATGTCAGAGAATCTGAATGGCAGTTCTGGAAGAGAAGTTGTGGTTCAATAACAAACAAAACTACAAATGGAGTCATTTTAATATTGATACCTTCTCATTTAAATTCTAAGAAAATCATGATGACACTAGAATCTATAAATAGATGTACCTCTTATCCAGGAAAAGGCAGCATGTGATAGGAGAAAAGAGTTTAGATTCAGGAGATGAACAAAGTTGATCTGAATTTCAGTTGAACCACTTGCAATCTGAGTCACCCTCCCTGAGTCTGACTTTCCACAATGATAGGACTAGATAGAATATTTTCCTTCCCAAGTTAAATGAATGAACTAGAATGACATAGCACTCACCAAATAGTAAGTATTCAGTGATTTTTATCAACTATTATTGTTCTTTATAACCCTACAGAACAAATCCATATTTTCTTATTGTTAAGATACTAATAACATTGAAAAACAAGGAACTCATGCAATATTAAAGTGGGTGACCCTGGAGGACATTATGCTGAGTGAAATATCTCAGTCACAAAGGGACAAATACTGCATGGTGCCACTGTTATAGAATGGGTCCGACATCAGGGTGGGGGTATGACAGAAAAAACTGGATAAATTATGTATATTGTATTGAAACAGATGAGGGAAAGAACAGATTAGAAGTGATATATGATTGAGTATTATGGTTAGCACAGGAATTCAGAATTAAGGTTGCATAGAGAAGTGTACTTGGGGTGGGGGGTGGGGGTGAAGGGACGTGGGGATTGTATACTAATGAAGGAATTTTTTTTCTTTTTTTTTCTCTCTTTGGAGAGGGAAGCGAGCTGGTGGGGAGGGGTGGGAAGGGAGAAAATTGCGGCAATGAATGAATGGAAATCCAAAACCTCTGTGAAAAAAAAAATAAAAAATTATAAAAAAAAGATATTAAAAGAGGTAATTTTGGAACTGCGACAAACAACAAATAATTGAAGGCATGAGAAAGATTCAAAACACTTAAACTATTGGCTTAATGGCAGATAAACTATAAATATACATTATCTAATAATTCTTTAAACTAGAAATAAAAATGTAGATTTGGAAGAATGCATAAACAGGAAATCCTCTTGAAATTTCAGTCAACTTCTTGGTTTGAATTAATTTTTCTACGTGCCACAGGGGACTATAGAAATCAGAGAGAGAAACAAATATAAAAATTTTTAAAAATTACTCTTCTCCTGCCTTTGACTTTTTTCCCCCCTTCTTCTCATTTATTTCCTCCATTTTCTTTCTCTCACTGGAGCTTTGTACTTTGGACACCAACCTGTTGCTTAGTGTGAAAACAGAATAACGTAAATTCTCAGTAAATGTTAGCACTTTCCTGAGCTTTCTTCACTATAACACTTTTCCAGAACATTTGAATTCTAGGGCACTAAGAAGGACATGATAATGTCATTACAACTTCGCATTTCTGCACTGCGGGTCTATCTTCCTAATTTACATGCTTTTTAAAAAGACACTTTTAATGTACGTTAATATTAATAACTTTTTCATCTGCCAATGTAGTTTAAAACTCTCAAAGTGCAGCTGTGATATCTATATTATTTATTTGTTCAAATTACTGCAAAACAGAAATTTAAAGGCCTAGTTTCAAGCTGCCTTTCCCCTATCACTGAGAGCCCAAGTCTTGTTGCTGGAAGCAAATATTTCACAAATGAAGGAGGAGAGTGATGACAGCAATAGATTCTCCTTGAAGACGAATGCTGGCATCACTTGCACCCAAAGCAGCATGTCTTTGATTGTAGGCTAGACAAGGTAATCCACTTACGCTGAAAGAGGCTTCACTGCTAAATCAAGTTCCAAACAACAAATCTCATTCGCTTAAAGTCATCTGTTATTTTAAGTGTTATGGACATCCAGGATAACATCAAGTACAGTGACAGTCACCCTCACAGACTATGCCAAAATGACACCGCTCCAAGTGCTATAAATAGCCTCTGACCAGATACACAGCTTGCCTCAAGGGACCATCTCATTCTCCAAAGTAAAGTTTTCTTTCTTGGTGGTTGGTTTTGTTTTTTTTTTTCTTGGTGGTTTTTATTCTTCCTCTTTTATTTTAAATTTACTGTTCGGTGAAAATGGACTTTGTCAAAGGGCTAGTCACAGGCAGGGTCCACATCAGCCAAAGCAGACGTCAAACTGGGATAGGACTTGACTGCTTCTGACATAAGTAGCAAGTTTGCACCTGCATTACAGTCAAGGCAAATGCCCCAATGTTCTCCATCAGTAGCAAGTATTTTCCAAGGGCCACACATGATAGCAGGCCCAGAGCAGAGCAGGATGGGCAGAGGTTAAGATCAGGAGAGTGAGCAGGTCTGGGAATCCCACGAAGGCTGGACTTCAGGAAGACCAACATGTGGGTGCCACCCTTTCTGTAGATAGGTAGACAGATTCCAATTTGTCATCCAAGAATCTGGACTCTGTGGATTTTCACCCAATGAGTTCTTTGGTCTTCACCGCCAGGTTCCGGTCCAGCTCTGCAACTGTGTCGTCAGCCATTTTACCTTCTCTATGAGTCTAACGGTATCCCCTGAGACTGTGTCCTTGGATTTCTTCAGCTTATTCATTGCATTGGTACGAATCTTCCTTAGAGATTCTTTGGCCTTGTTGGTGTTCTGTTTGGCCAGTTTTACCAGCATTTCCCTGTGTTCTCTTGGTAACTTTGGGAATGGGCACTCGAATTAGCATCCCTCCCACTTCTGGGTTCAGATTCATTGCACTTTCTCCTATAGCCTTGATAGCTGCAGCTGTACACTCTGGGGAAATTGGTCATGTTCACTAAAATAAGCTGTGATGACTTCATGGAGCTCTGGCCAATCTGGTTTAAAGCAAGCTTCCCATCATCGGTTAACACAGTAATATGACCAAGGGATCCTGGCGAGGTCCTTATGTTGAGAGTCTTACTGAAATTATCTTTGAGTGCTTCCATTACAGACTTCATTTCTTCATCTACTGTTTCCAAGCTGATTACATCCTCAACCGAAGAATATTCACTCTGGTTTGGGATTGTCCTTTTCCTTTAGCTTTCTTGGTAGCAAAATGGACTGGTAACGCTGGATAGGCTATGTACTGCCTACGGTCACCTGGTTTTTCATTCACTGTCTTCATTGTAACTTCTGAAACAGGTCTAGTTAGGGCTGCAAATGAGTTGTAAAAGGCAGGATGGGCCAAGCAGAAGAAGCACCTTAATCCCAAGGCCATGACTGAAGATATTCCTTGAGCATTCACGAGCTTACCAGCTACTGACCAGGTTACTAGTGTAAAGCTGAAGTGGCCCAAAGTAACGTTTTCAATTCATTCATTTAGTACTTTAACTATTCAACTGGTAAATGTTTATCATGTAAATATTATGTGCACAGGCACTGGAGAGACAGTACCTAGAAGTGAGAACTCTTGTGACAGTCACACATCTTCTATGTGTCACAGAGCAGTTCCCGAGGATGAAGACATGAAGTAGCCCATTGTCCTCAAGGAGAAGGCTCAGTCCGAGGGTCTCCAAATGGCTCCTTCCTCATCACGAAGCAGAACCAAGAAAAGGATGTCAGAGAAGAGCCTACTCATTGCTTATGCTGCAAAACTCATCCAGGTGTGCATTTACTCAGTCTTGTACTCTTTTCTCATCAGAATAACTGCAAATGCATTTTCTGAGAATCCTACAATAAGTTACCTTCTAGCATTTTTTAAAACTGCTGATGCTCTTCTAAACTGGTGTTCATTAGACGATCCACTTCAATATGGACTCAGGGAACATAGGGTGATGCTGAAAAGCTAATGAAGAATCTGTCTGTACTTTGTTTGTAATTAATCAAATGGTAACACCAGCTTGGGGAGTTGCTGTGTTTATTAAGAAACCAACTAACTTGGGCAAAGAGAAGGATAATGGCACATGCTTTTTTTGAAAATTATCCAGAAGAATTTAAAGAGCTTCCGAATGAATATTAAAATGGCTACAAAAATCTGAGGACAAAGGTTTTAGACAGCTCATACTTTTTTAGTCACATAGCAAATTGTATACAAGTCTTATGTGGATAGAGTGTTCCAGTTACCAATTAATTAGTTTAACGCCTTAAGGGTCAATGGTACAGATTTTTGCCTTTCCTCAAGTGACTTCCTGCTGAAATTAAGAGAGTCTCATCAAGTATATTTCTTGCATAAAACTAAGACTCTTATAAAAATGTCTTCGTCAAGTTGTAATAGTTGTTATGTGGCAACGTGTAGGAAATGACCCAGAGCTGACCCTCTAGTGAGTCTTCAGAGGCTGTGAACTGCACAGAAGGAGACTGCCCTTCTTTTTGTCATGGAGCAGCTGATGGATTCAAACCACTTGCCTTTGGGTTGGTAGTGAAACTTCTTACTCACTAGGCCTCCAAAACTCCCTATCCAAATCTATCAGCTGCTCCATAGGAGAAGGATGGGCAATGTTCTCCTGTGCAATTTACTACCTCTGACAACCTCCTGGAGGGTCAGCTATGAATTGGTTCCAACTCGACAGCTCACATCAACAACAACATAGTAGGTTCTGAAAATGTCTCAACACAGCCACAGCTCTGGTAACTTAGTGATAAGGAACTGTGCTACAAATGCAAAGGTACAGGGTTTGAATCCATTAGTTGGGTTCAAATGGGCACTCTCCTATGTGATTTACTACCTCTGAAAACCCTTTAAAGGGAAGTTAGTTAGCTATGGGTTGGTTCCAACCAGATGGCACACAACAATCATCCCTTAAATAAAAAGCTATTAAATTAACCCCTAAGCTAATTATTCAGAAAGCTTCATAAAATGATGTTTTAACTGTAGGTAGATATAGATAGATTAGATAGAGATAGAGATAGAGACAGAGAGAGAGACAGAGAGAGAGACAGAGAGGTAGGTGATAACACATATAAAGAGAGAACCATACATTGTAAATAAGAGCTGCTTGATCTCATTTTAGAAAAATAATGCTTTTAGGTACAAATTAAAACTAGTAGGGTGTTGCTGTCAAGTATGATTCCGCTCACAGCTGACAGTCCAGTGGGTTTTTGGAGACTGTAAATCACCAGGGAAGAGACTGCCCATCCTTCTCCAGCAGAGCCACTCAGTGGTAGAACTGACAAAGAAGTGCCACCTCCGGGTTAGCAGCGTGATTCACTAGGGACTACACTGCCAGAGTAAAGAACTATAAAATGTTAACCGCTTACTTCTGCATAACAGAATTAGCACTTTAGTTTATGGATCAATTTATGTGTAATTTAACACTCAAGTCTCACAAAGGAAAGCAGACAAAAATTCCCTTCTTTTTGTACCACCAGTGAACCCCCAGGAGGGGTAGCTACAAACACAGTACAGATGTCCTAAAGCAGATGCCACCAAAGGGTCTGCTATTATGCGGATACCCTGAGGGCTTTCCAGGGTATTTCTGCTTTCTAAAGCAGAAATTTGCTGAGGTTCATTTCCACAGCGTGAGCAAAAGCTAACTTTACAATACAGTCAGAAGGTCTGGTTCTGAATCTCAGCTCTGTTACTACTCTGGAGAAATCACTTAATCTTTCTAGACTTAAATTTCCTCCCTTGGCAATGTGAAAAATAACAGAAGCTGCCCAAGTCACAGGCTAGGCATTAGTTTTAAAAATACAATGATGCAAAACTACTACATGAATTGTAAATGCTATTCAAATGCTTATTATGTACTACCCTCTCTTTATATTTGGTCATTTGTACTGAAGTGGTGAGCAAGATATTGTCAATTAAGATAAAGTTCCTACTCACAAATTCCTTAAACTAATTGAGGACCTAACTCTGTAATTGATTAATGACATCAACCATAACAGTGACGACTATGAAAGTTTAAAACATAAGATATTTTCAAGTTAGTCTGAAACAGTCTATTTACTATAATTAAAAACCAAACGACTGTATTCCCTATGCAATACTCAATAGCAATGATTAAAAAAATACTACTTAACAAAGGAGAGACTGGAGAACATCATGCTGTGTGAACTAACTCAGTCTCACAAGGACAAATACTGCATAAGATCATTATTGTAAACATAAAATAGTAACTAGTAAGATGTTTATAAAAGTCCAAGAAAAAGAAGAAGGGGGATTCAGGGTGCTGATGGGAGGGGGGGGAATCACAGGGTCACAATTGGGTGGGCGAGGGGGGTAAATGGGGGGAAAGTATTCCTCTTATAGAAGACTATAAAATCAATTCATATTCTGAAGAGAGCTCAGGTAGCCTCGTCTATAGGGAGTTAACCTGCTAACCCAAAGGCTATGCTGCTCTGACAAGATGAATCCACCAGTGGCCTCACAGCAGAAAGATGGGCAATCTCCTACTAGGCAATTTACAGTCTCAGAAGCCTAGTGAAAAGTTAGCCATGAGCCTCTTCTGATTCAACAGCAAAGAGAGAGAGACTGGGTGTGTTTGTCTCCTAATCCATTGACTGACTTTAGACATGTCTGCGTATACAGACTAGGTGTTGTGCTAGACCCTGGAGATATGAAAATATACCAGAGTTTACATCCTAAGCCTTAGAGTTTACATCCTAAGAAAGGTGGTAAAGTAGTAATAAAAACCTGTAGTCCACAGGGAGTTGTACTGCTAACACAAATACAGCACTTCTGAAAGTTCGAATCCACCAAGAGCTCTGTAGAAGGGGTATGTTTAATCTCCGCCACCCCCCCCCCATGTCTCAAAAAACCTGGTTAAAGCTTAGCTATGAGTCAAATGCACTAATGGTTGGTTACCCATGGTGGACAGTGTTGGGTGGAGCTCCCTGATTAAAACAAGCTTGGAAGGAGGAGTGGCATCCACTTCCATAATATCTTGCCTACAGAAACTCTATGAACATGGAGAGTGGATGAAAGACACACAAGTGTTGAGCACTTTCCTTCATAGCATCTCTACGATCACCTGAGACTCAACGTCACTTAACAACATGAGTCAGTTCAAACTCAATAGCAATGTTATTGTTGTTAGGTGCTGTCAAGTCGAGTACAAACTCTTAACAACCTTATGAACAAAAGATCTGAAACCTATTCTGTCCTGTACCACTGACACACTTCCTGACACACAAGAGTCCATTGCAGGAGTCACTGTATCAATCCACCTAGTCAAGGGTCTTCCTCTCTTTCACTGACCCTCCAACCCTCCTAGCATCATGTCCTTCTCCAAGATACAGCACCTACTAACAATAGAACAAAGTATGAGAGACAAAGCCTCTTCATTCTTGCCTCCAAAGAGCACTCTAGCAGCACCCTCTCCACGGCATATCTGTTTTTCTTTCTGCCATTCATGGGATGTTCAGTGCTCTTCTCCAACACCACAGCTCAAAGGCCTCAATTCTTATCCTGTCATCCTTATTTATTGTCCAGCTCTCAGATGCATAAAAGTAATTGGAAAGACTATGGCCTGAATCAGATGCACCTTAGTACTCAAACTGATATCACTACTCAATAATTTGGAGAGGTATAGAACTGCTGATTTTCCTGACTGCTGGTTCTAAGTGTGTTGATTGTGGATCTGAGCAAGACAAAGTTGTTGACGGTTTCAATCTCTTCTCCATACATCATGATGTTGCCTATCAGTCCAGTGGTAAGAATCTTTGTTTACTTAACATTGATATGCAATCCATACTGAAGGCTGCATTCCTTGATCTTCTGCGACAATTGCTTCAAGTCATCCTCACTTTCAACAAACAAGGTTGTGCCTTCTGCATAACGCAGGTTATTGATGAGTTTCCTTCCAATTTAGATGCCACATTCCTCTTGATAGTGTCCAGCTTCTCGGACAATTTGCTCAACATACAGATTAAATAGGCATGGAGAGAGAATACAACCCCGACACACTCTCTTCTTAATTTTAAATCATGCAGTGTTTCCTGCTCTTTTTGCACAGCAACACCCTGGTCCAACTGTAGGTTTTGCACGAGCACAATTAAGTGCTCTAGGACCCCCATGCCAGCTGCAACTTGTTATGGTCCACAAAGTCAAATGCCTTTACGTAGTCAATAAAGCACAAATAGACATTCTTCTGGAATTCTTTAGTTTCAGCCAGGATCCATCTGTTATCTGCAATGAGATCCCTGGTGCCATGGCCTCTTCTAAATCCTGCTTGAACTTCTGGCAGTTTCCTATCTATGTACTGCTCTAGCCATTTTTGGATGATCTTCAGCAGTATTTTGCTTGCATGTGATATGAGCACAGTACTATGGAATAATTATCAACTGTACTTTAACTTTTTACATTAGTCTTTAGCAGGTCTCTAACTGCAAAATTATCTTGGGCTATGTTATTTAATGCAGTAAAATCAGCTCTCAGTATAGCAAGTGATTGAAAAGACCATAGTCTGAATCAGGAGCACCTTAGTCCTCAAACACACATCATTGCTCCTCAATAATTTGGAGAAGTCTCTGACTTCAGACTTTCCCAGTGGAACATGTTTCCTGATCTCCTGCTAGAATCAGCTGTAGAAACTGTGGATCCAAGTAAGTAGTCACTGACAATTTCAATCTTTTCTCCATCTATCATGATGTTGCCTATTGGTCCAATGGTGAGAATTTTTGTTTTCTTTATGTTGAAATGCAATCCATATTAACTAAATTAACTAAACAACAGAAGTGCATTACTTATGTGAAGGAAATGGAAATACATGATAAGGAGAGGTCAGAACCACATGACTAAGATAAAAGACAACATCGTGAGGTCTATAATAATTAAAAGCAATAATAGTATTATAATTATACACATAAGCCTTAAAAAAGCAGTAATAACAAACAGTAATATGAGTAACTATACAGGTTGATACGCAAGCTAAACAGGAGTGGGGCGGCATATGGGAATACATACATAAGCCTATTAAACAATATTTTCACATACATGTGTACAGCAAATATACAGGCATGTAATAGAGCAAACGGGGCAAAGTTATGAAAATTACTTAGCCATCACTGAAGAACCTGAGGGATGGAGTCATTCACTAGAAGGTTTGGGAGCACAGTCTCCAGGGACATCTAGGTCAACTAGTATAAGACAGTCCCTAAAAATAAGGTTCCACATCCTATTTCCGTGAGTAGGGCCTGGGATCTGAAAGGTTTTATGCGGTCTTCTCACATACTACCATTGCTCTCTTGATCTCTGAAGCACAGAAAAATGAAGAAAATCAAAGACTCACAAAGAATGAATTAGCCCAAAGGACTAACAAGCTATATGAACCACAGGTTCCTCTAGCCTGAGACCAGAAGAACAAGGTCGTATGTCGTTACCACTGCTGACTGCTGGCACTCCCCAATTAAAACAAGCTTGGAAGCAAGAGTGACATCCACTATCAAAATCACTTTCCTCCAGAAACTCTATGAACTTGGAGAAATGACGAAAGTTATACAAGTGTTCAGGTCTTTTGTTCACAGGGTTGCTATGAGTTGTCTACAACTTGACAGCACTTAACAACAACAACAACACACACACACACACACACATTTGAACAGGAAAACTTACACTCAAACCATAGCACAATAGTTAAAAAAACAAAACAAAACCCACCTCTGGTGGGTTCTGAATGGGGACAAGGGAGCAACACGAGTTGGCTGCAGAACAGAGAAAGCATTGGAGGGGAGCCAAACAAATGCAGTTAGAAATCCAAGGCAAGACTCAAGACCAGCACTGGTGGTTACTGGAACCTGGCGGGTTATGGTCCAGATGGGGAGGATAAAACATTCTAGATTTTTCACCAGTGATGATGGCAAGTCCTGGTAATGGTGATAAGCCAGAAGGAGATGAGAAAAACTACTCCTGGATTTTCAGCTTGTCTAACCTGATGGATCAGTCAGTGTTCACTGAGACAGAGATATGAAGCACAGAAGGAAGGGCACCCATTAAGTTCTGTACATGTTTAATTAGAGTTACTTTTGAGACATTAACTGATGCTCTTGTTGTTTGTATATCGTAGAGTCAGAAACGACCCATCGCTGACCCTCCAGTGGGTTTTCGGAGGCAGTTAATCACATAGGAAGAGACTGTCCATCCTTCTCCTGCTGAATAGCTGGTGCCCTTGAACCACATGCCTTCAGGACTGCAGCTCACCTTCCTGTCACCAGGCCACCAGAACTCCGAAGTAACCAGTTACATACAAGTACACACCTTCCACACTGAAGAACACAGAACAACCAAAATGCACATGATTTTCTCTCCACAAGCCAGTTCTTCTCCTTAGAGATTCCTACTTCAGTCAGCGGGCCTACCTTCTCCATTTCTCAGCTTGTTCTGTTGCTTTCCTGCTTCTACTCAGACACCTAAAGTTAGTTTTGGTCTCTGAAACTTAGTCCTAGAATGTTCTTCCACCATAGCTATGCATGGTTTACTTCTTCATTTCAGTCAGCTTTCTGCTCCAAAATCATCTCCTCAGAGAACCTATCCCATTAGTTATCAGCAAAATGTAAATGAAGGGCACACACACATACATCTTTTTATTTTTTTTTAACCCATTAGACAGATGTCCTGGTGACAACATGATTAATCATGTGACTGGAAGCTCGTAAGCCACTGAAGGCCACTCTGCAGAGAAAAGATGTGGCAGTAACATTTACAGTCTTAGAAGCTCGAGAGGGACACTATTTTGTCCTATTGGGTCGTTACGAACTTGAATTGAATTGGCAATAGGTCTGGTTTGGTTCAGACTGTCAGAAGTTAAGATGTTTTATAATACAAAGTGCTGATGCAATGTGGATCAACTGCAACTCTTAATCATTGTGGGTGAGAAGGTAAACTGGAACCACCCCTTTGGGAAACAAGTTGGGAAGATTGCACGAGAACACTGACACGGCCTATGACTCAGCAATATCTGTCCTGGGTAAATGTGATGGAGCAAGCCTGAGCACATGTGTATCAGAAGATGACTGAAAAAGTCCAGCAACAGGGCAATGAATTGATAGATTTTACTCAATCACCCAACACAGCTGTTACAAAGAATAAACTGCAGGCTCACACAACAACGTGAAGCAATGACACTATTTTTAGAAAGCAGAACAAAACAAGATCATTTTATTAATATTATCTATAAGTGAGAAATACTTTTCAAAATTTAAGTATAAAAGAGAAAAACAACTACAGACTCTAGGAAGTAGTTGCTTTAAAAAATTAGCAGGTAATGAGAGGACTGAGCACAGAAAGAAGCAAAAGAATGGTTTTTGTTCATAGAGTGCATCAGGGATGGGTCCTGTGCTCATACCTTTTCAATCTGTATGCAGAACAGATCACTTGGGAAGCCGGGCTTTATGAGGAGGAGTGTGGCATCAAGATTGGAGGAAGATGTATTAACAAACTATGATATGCAGATGACTCAACCTTGCTTGCTGAAACTGAAGAAGACCTGAAGCACTTGCTGCCAAAGGTCAAGAACTCTAGTCTTCAATATGGATCAAAACTCAACATCAAGAAGACAAAGATTCTCACCACTGGGCCAATTGGCAGCACCATATTAGATGGAAAGGAGATTGAGGTTGTTAGCAGTTACAGCTTGCTTGGATCCACAATCAACACTCCTAATAAGTACAGCAGTTAGGAAATCAAAAGACCAATTACACTGGGAAAATCTGCTATCATGGACTTCTCCAGAGTGCTGAAGAGCAATGATGTCAGTCTAGATACAATGGTGCGCCTAATCCAGGCTATGGTCTTCTCAATTATTTGTTATGCTTCAGAGAGCTGGACAATGACTAAGGATGACAGAAGAATAGATGCCTTCTAGTTTTGGTGCTGGAGAAGAGTTTTGAACATACCACAGACTGCCAAGAAAACAAATAGATCTGTCTTGGAGAGAGTGAAACCAAGTTTCTCTTTGGAGGATAGTATTTTGAAGCTCCGCTTCACTTTCTTTGGGAACGTAGTCAGGAGAGATCGGTCCTTGGAGAAGGACATCATGCTTAGAAGAACGGATAGACAGCAGGAGAGGAAGACCCCAGATGAGATGGATTGATACAGGAACTGGGGCAATGGGGTTGGTGTGTGGGAATTAGTGAGACTGGCTCAGGACAGGGAAGAGTTCAGAGGGTACAAAGGGTTGCTGTACATCGCAGGCCACTCAATGACACATAACAACAAAAACAAACTATGAGAAGTTTTGAAGTACGAGTGGTATCTACTTCCTAAACAACATGCCTCCAGAAACTCTATGAACTTTGATAAATGTCGATAGTTGTAGAGGGGCTTCAGGCCTTTTGTTCATAGGGTCACTATGAGTCGTGCTCAACTCGAAGACAATCAATACCACCACATAGATTAAGTGGCAGGTTCATTGCTATTTTATTGCTATGTAATAATTAACAAATATGCTAATATGTATGTGCTAAATATGAAATCATTAATATTAAAATAAAACTAACAGCTGAGCCAAGATGAATGTATAAAACACACATGTAGTGGGTTGGCGGTTTTTTTCTCTATTTCATACTGATTTATTTGCAAAGTTCTAATACATTGTTTTTCACACAACACATGCAGTTATTTAAAACAGCTACAACCTCTCTTGGACTTTTTTCTTTATAGCAAAAAAAGTATATATATAGATGTGTACGCGCACACATACACACATACACACACACACACGTTCATTTTCTTGTTAATTTTTATTCTTTTACACTAGGATGCAAACTCTGTAACTGGAGAGTCTTTTTTACATTCTAGTCTACCACTGTTCTCCTCAAAGCGGAGAATAGTAGCAGACATTTCTCAAAAAGCTCAGTAACATCAAGTTGAACACACTAACATTTGAATCTCTACTAGGCTTCTGAGGCTATAAACTGCATGACAAGAGACTTTCTCTCACGGGCCTCCCTGCCCCCTTACCCATCTTTCCCTCATGTACCTCTCTGGTGGATTCAAACTGCCACAAAGGAGGGCATCTTTGGGTTACCAGTACAAATCCCTACAACTTACACTACCAGTAACTGGTATTCCTACATATATTTGTGTACAAATTTAATACATTAATAAACAAATGATCTAGATAATACAAGCAAAGCAATACTACACAAAACATTCAGTGCACGGATTTTAGAGTCAGACCTTTTTGGGTTCAAACCTAAGTTGTACCCTTCTTAGCTGGGTGACCTTGAAGAAGTGGCTTAACTTCATTTTATCTCAGTTTCCTCACTTATTAAACTGGGTTATAGGGTGATTGTGGTGATTAAGAAAATAATTTAACACTATCTTCGGCACAAAATTATTTTAACTATGAAATAACTATGTCATCTCTCCCATTTAAAAAGTCTTTTACTAGTAGATAAATCATCTTGATGTCTGTGAGCAATTTTAATTCTTTAAGTATTTTTTTCTATGACCAATTTCCTTTGTGTCTAATTTTGAAACATAGACCAGTTTGGAAGAACCTACCAGTTATTTCTGTGGTTTGGTCAGGCTAAAAGTTGTGCCAGGGAAATGCTGTGACCACCAAACTTCCGGTGGAGCCCAGCATCACCACCCATCTGCCTCGACCACTAGTTTAGACAATAAGCAACAGAAGGACAGTGAACAGGACCTGATCCAAACTGAGGGCGTTCTGTATCGTAAACACTATCACATATTCCTTCCTTCATTTCTCACAGCTAGCTTAAGGAGTCAAGTGTGTGTAAGAATAAGAAATCAAACATACTGTAAATTGTTTTCAACTTTGCGCCTGGGCAGTTTCTGGGATGGAGATCACACGCAGGTAATAATGAGCAGTTAGGGAGCTCTGGAGGCATAGTCTGCAGGAAATGGTGCTGTTAACCCAA
The DNA here is from genome assembly GCF_000299155.1 of Elephantulus edwardii. Classification (NCBI taxonomy): domain Eukaryota; kingdom Metazoa; phylum Chordata; class Mammalia; order Macroscelidea; family Macroscelididae; genus Elephantulus; species Elephantulus edwardii. Next base: position 7,768,785 of record NW_006399797.1, on the reverse strand, counting down.
AGGTGGCACCACCACTCCAGCAGTTCAAATCCACCAGCAGCTCTGAGAGGGAAGGATGAGCTACAGTCTCTGACAATCTGGTTTCATTTCTTCTGTACTGAGTGAGTGAGTAAATTATTAGTTATTGAGAGCAGATTTGCACTGCCAGTTGTAATAATGTTGGTTTTTTTTTTTTAAAAAAAGGCAAGAACAACAACAACAAAAGGAAAATCTGCCTTTATAATAGTAAAGCTATTATAGGCCTTGAATGCTAGAAAATCCATGGAACCCTTTCTGAAAACTACTGCCATACCCCCTATATCTCAAAAGGTACAAAGTCCGACCTGCCTTAGGCTCACAGTGCTACTCACAGCAAAATCTAAACCTCTCAGGAAACAGTCTTATGTTTTTCATCCTGGAATACAGCCAAGAAGCCCAGGCTTCCCTCTCTTTGGACCAGCTACCCCCCTTGGAAAGCTGTGGGCTCCGCCAGGAGATCTGTTCCTGCTCTGTACATCCCCCAGAAGTGGCATGCACCCTGGAGTTGCAACAACTTGGAAGAATCCCAGGTTAACAGTAATAATAAGGCATAATAACAATAATCACTGCTAACATTTATACCACACTTACTATATAGCAAGTAGTATCTTGTGCTTTTTAGGTTTGTGTGTATTTAATTTTCATAGTAGGTCTAATGCTTGCAATTTTACTAAATCCTCAGTAAGAATATACAGAAAACTCATGTGAGGATCTTTTCAAAGGATTCTGAATCAGTATATCTGGCATAACGCTAAGGAGAGGGCTGGGGAGCTCTGGTGACCGAGTTCATACGGCCACACTGCTAATCTACAAGTAGTGTCTCTGGCAGTTCAAATCCACAGGCAGCTCCAAGGGAGGAATGTGGACAATCTCCTCCCTTGGGATTTAAAGCCTCTGAAAACCCGCTGGAAGGTCAGCTGTGAATGGTTCTGATTCGATGATAATGAATTTTTGAGAAAGCAAGCAGAGATTTGAACAAGAATGAGTTGGTATTTGGTGGAGTGAGCATCCCTTGCTCTAACGCAAATTGTTACTTCCCCAGAATGAAATCAACTGAAAAACTGCAAAGAGTGGTGGAAGCAGAGTAAGGGGTGCTTAACTTCTGCCACACTCCACATGCCTCTAGTCTAGTGGCCTGAGGACAAGTCCAAGGCTGGTTTAAACCCTATACCTTGGGTCTTCCCAGGCATCTTCTCCCCCTTCTTGGCTGGCACAGCAGACACAACTTCCTCTCGGAAGACTTCCTGACTCAAATGTCTCCCTCCCTGTCATTCGGCCCCTCGATGCTCCTAACACTTCTGCATACCTCTTCAAGTACAAAATTACTGGTTTGGGTGTTATTTTGTCCTTTACTCCTTCAAATCCTTGGCATCTTGAGACCAAGAGTGATACTCATTTTTCCCTGTGTCTGGTGTGGCTCAGGCTGGGCCCCTGCAGGCAAGCGAGGTATGTTTCCTGACTGAATGGGCTAAGGAAACCACTGCTTCTCTGGAGGGCACATAATTTCTCAGCATCCACCTAAACAATTGGCTTGCAGAAGCAGCAGGATGAAAGCATTAGAAAAAGGAGGCGCCCCTGCGTGCTGATTTATAATTAAGGAATTATACGGAAGCCCTTTCTGAGAGCTTTGATTACAGCCCAGAATTTCAACTTGCATCTTTTTCAATGAAAACAATAACTGTTACGATCATCCATAACTAAGGTCTACATTTAATCCTTGGGACTACTCACTTCATTAATATCCGTATTTCTGAATAGCTTTAGAAGTTTAATAAAAGGCTGCTTACAACGTTCTGAGCACAGTTTCTGTTCTGAGAGTTTTTTGGTTTTTTTGGGGGGTGATCTCTTTTCAGGGAGAATGGTATTTCCTTTCTCCTTCTAATAAATGTTGTTTAAAAGTTGGAGGCATTGAAGGTGAAGACAGAAAGATACATCTAGAGTTTGTTAATCAGTATGGAATTTCTCCGGGTGCCTGAGTGACCTCAGCGTTTTTCAGATTGCCACTGGTCTCCTTGGAGATGGTTGCTATGATCACTCAGCATCTCCGGCTAAAAAATCTTCAAAATGTGGACTGCTGCTTTTATTCTCTCAGCTCCTCTTTATGAACTGTTTTCCCCTCACACATAGTTCCTTTCTCTATGAATGCAATCTGCTCATATTTTTTTTAATCACATTATATTCCACACTAACAGAATATCTCCATTCTTTTGGCTCTTCTGGAAATGTATTTATTCGGATTATAACATTTGGCAGTCCATTAAGAATACCATTTATATTTTTATGTCTCCGGTTTCCTGAAAGTAAATTATTCATATGGCAGTCAGCCCTGCCTACCTCTTCTCTTTCAAACACACAAATCCACAAGGGAAGAAATCGAACATTTGGTAATAAGAGCACCCAACCTTGTTGATTTTTTTTCATGTTACTTATACAGAAAGCTTTGCGCTGGGAATATCTCAAGATAAATTTCTAAATGTATGCAACTTTTATGTTACCCTGTGTTGCTTAAGTTGGCACAGCCTGTTGCTTCATTCTACATTTACTGTTCACATTTTAAATACTCTGATCATTTCATGATGACTATTTCTTACAAATATGTAAGAGAAAACAAAACTGAAGAAGCTAGGTAAATAAGCAGAAAAAGTTAAAATACAACGTACAAAAGCAATGTTTGCACATTCCAATCAAAGTTGGTTGCTTTACCAAAATCCAGAATTCAAGCATAAATTACCTAACAGATCCCTTTAGGAGATTTTCAAAGTAAGAGTACAACCATGACTACAGCAAGGGGCTTGAGCATGATGGAGATTGTGATGGTGGCCCAGGATACAGGCCAAAGTTAAGACCTGTTTTCCATAGGGTTGCTATGAGTCCTACCTAGTCTACTTGACCGCAGCTAACAACAACAATTAAGTAAATCTGTTCAATAGGAAAACAATGTGTGTATGTATACACACACACATAGTTGTGTACCATTGAGTCGGAACCAACCCATTGCTGATGCTCTGGTGGGATTTCAGAGGCAGTTATTTGCACAGGAGGAGACTGTCCATCCTTTTTCTGCAGAGCAGCTGGTGACTTGCCACTAGGCCACCAGAACTTGCCTGCATGAATATGCGCTCGCTCGCTCGCTCTCCCTCCCTCCCTTCCTTCCCCCATATATAAATAATATATATTAATCTCTCTTTCTCCTTCCCTCTCCCTCTTTCTCTCTCACTCTGTGTGTGTGTGTGTGTGTGTAAAATTAACTATAGGGAACTTTCCCCCACCCCATAAAAATCTATATAGTTCTTCTTTGTCCTTATTAGCTGCTGTCCAGTCTGGCCTGTGGCAGCACCAGGCTCAGGGGTAGGAACCACGGCTCCATCTCCAAGACTGGCTTCAGATCCAGCCATTATGCATGATCCAAAATTGTCTACAGTGTTTGGGGATCAGAATGTCTGCCCTTTCCTCCATGTCTGTCTTAATCTGGAAAGCCCATAAAGCCAGTTTAGCATCAAAGCAATATAACAACACTAAGAGTTGAGCAGTAGCAACACATGAAGCATACTCGTCAGCAACAGGAGCAGAAAATTCTACCACTGAAACACCATCAGAGCCCTTCTAAAAAAGGGCTACAGCTTTTATCGGTTTTGAAAAGGTGGTGTAACTCAGCGACAAACAGCAAAATTCAAATATGCAAAGAGTGCATGTGAAGTGCAGTAAGAAAAAAAATAACATGAAGTGGTGGCAGCATGATGCCAACGGATCTCTGGTGGCCTAGTGGTAAGAGGTTGCACTGCAATCCTGAAAGCACGCAGTTCGAGGCCAACAGCTGCTCTGTGGGAGAAGGATGGGCAATTTCCTCCCAAGTGAGTAACTCCCTCTGAAAACCCGGAGGGTCAGCTATGGGTCAGTTCTGACTCTAAGGTATGCAACAACAACAAAAATATGCGAGGGCTTTTAATGAGCACCAGCCAGTTAAAATCAGAAGACACATTCTACTTTGTCCACACAGGGGGGAGAAAAGTGGTACTAATTGAATTGATGGCAGCAGTTCTTGCTCTTGCTTTTAATATTTATTTGAGGTCTTTCTCTCCTTGCCATCCAGCTGAACTGGTTCACAGCTGACATTCTATTGGGTTTCTGAGGCTACAAATCACATGGGAGGAGACTATCCTCCTTTGGCCTGAGGAATCACTAGTGGATCTGAATCACCAAGGAGGCTTGGCCTTGCGTTAGCAGCACATCTCCCTACAGACTAGCCCATCAGATTTAAAAAGACTCAACCATTACAAATTACTTACTCGGGATCTGCTTTTAACATGTAAAGTTTAAAACTATCAATACTGTGTGATGCATGAGTTAATGAATCAAGGGAGGGCTCTGAGGGTGTAGGGGGAGGGAGGAATAGAAAAAAAAAACCAGCTAGGATCCATTCATTTATCCATTCAACCAACAACACAGAGTGAACAGTCATTAATTTTGCCTAATGCACGATAAGTATTCATTTGGGATACAGAAGTCACTAAAATTGGTCAAACCACTGTTGTAGAATGGGACTAACCTCGAGGTTGGGGAGAGACTGAGTAAGATGGGTTCAATAATGTATACTGCACTGAAACAGAGGAGGGAGAAAACTGTTTAAAAGAGAT
>NW_006399797.1:7763202-7763718 GCF_000299155.1 Elephantulus edwardii | reverse complement strand
TAGAGAGAATGGTGCAGCAATGAAGGAATGAAAACCCAAAATCCCTGTAAATGTTCATTAAAACTAATAAAATTTAATAATAATTAAAAAAAAGGAAAAAAAATTGGTCAAACCAATCCTTAAGGATTTAATGGGGAAAATAGATCCACAAATAGACCATTTCAGTATGGTATGATAATTGCAAAGATTTAGGCATGAAGGAGAGTATGACTCAGCCTTTAAACAGGAACAAGTAATGGGTGAAAAAATAGTTTCATGAGTTCCAATTTCATTGTTATGGGTGCCATGTTCATTACTGCTGGTACAAAGATACTGTTTGTACAAAGATGAATCTTGTCCTCAAGGTACAGTACACAGGGCTTGGGTGACCTAGTAATGAGTTATGTTGCCAACCAAAAGGCATGTAGTTCAAAACCACCACCTGCTCTGTAGGATAAAGATGGACAATCTTCTCCTGGTGCTATTAACTACCTCTGGAAACCTGCTGGAGGAGCAGCTATGAGTCGAACTTGACAG
>NW_006399797.1:7753759-7761967 GCF_000299155.1 Elephantulus edwardii | reverse complement strand
AGAGACACTGATCCCAACATAAGGAACTACCATCAGCTGATGTGTTTGAAATCACAGAAGCCATGGAAGCTTCATATATAAGTTATTAGATGGAGGGCTGGTGAAAGGGAGATAGATGTGAAGGGAGAGGGTAGAAGTGGATGGGTATCCTGCAGGATGGTGAAGCAGGAAATAAGTGTGTAAAGATGCATGTAAGAAAGGCAGGGACAACACTGGCACTAAAGTTAACTCCGCAATAAGGGATATACCTTTAACTTGCTGGTCTGTCTAATACTTCTCTAAATCTGAACATTCACCTTGAGACAGACTAGGAAGAAGGACTGGCCATCCACTTCTGAAATAGCAGGCCTCTGAAAACCCTATGTATGTATGTACTGTGTACTAGGGATCTGAAATTTCCAAAAGACTGAAAATAGAAATCAGTTAATTTTCTCACTGGGTATTTAAAACTTGTTACTGAAAATAGAACCCTAATGATAGTCACAGTGGAAGTTAATCCTTCTGGGTGTGACTCACAAGATACCAACCTTCCATTTATATGACTTCCTCTTTCTTTAATGTTCAGGTATTGCACCCTCCTCATAGCTCTGTAAGGCTGGACTACTTTAAAACGCCGGGAGAGATCTCCATAAAGACAACACTAGATAGTTTTCCAGAGGTTGATAGGAAGAGCTCCTATTTCTCCTATTTTGGTTAGTTTTACTTTGTATTTATTTGATTTTATGTTCTCTGCTTAGCCAGAGAGTATAGGCTTTGTCTGGTGCTTACTTTTTCTTGTTTCATGTCCTCTGACAGATTACTTAACTTTCCAGTTTGACTTTCTCCCTAAGGAGCCACATTACAAATCCAAAGATGGCACCTCTCCGAAGATGGATTTTCTCAGGAGAAAGATGGGCAATCTCTTCCCATGCAATTTATAGCCTCTGACAACACACTGAAGGTTCAGCTATAAGTCGTTTCAACCTTGATGGTACTGAGTGTTTCTATGACCCTTAAACAAAGATAGTGGCAGTATGTAACTCACAGGCTGTGGCTGGGTCAATGACAACTTATAGAGACTCTATGGGAAAGTGTGCAAATGACCTATCGGGTTTCCTACACTGAAATTTTTACAGAATCAGATGTTACAGCGAGTATGAAATTAGTTTGTAAAAGTAAAACAGTGCCTGGAAAATCATATGTGCTCTGTAGGTATCACTAAGCTAATAATATTATTAAAGATAAAAATATGGTGCATGCACACTATGGAAAATTTTGCAATATTAAAAGATAACAATGAATCTGAAAAACATCTCACAGTGTGGATGAACTTGAAGGACATTATGTTGGGTGAAATAAACTCTAAACTCAAACTCATTGCCCATCTTTCTTCCAAAGAGAAGCAGGTAGATTGAAATCACCAGAGAGGTGTGGCCTTTTTTGGTTAACAACGCTCTACACACTAGACCACCAGAGTTGGGTAAAATAAATGAATCACAAAAGGAAGAATACTGTGAAATGACTGCCGAGCCAGCAATGGCTTAGTGGATTAGGCATGGGTTGCCAATCAAAAGGTTGGCAGTTCAAACCCACCAGTGATGCAGTTCTGGTGGCCAAGTCTGTAAAGAGTTGTACTGCTAACCCAAAGCCCACACAAATACAGTGGTTCGAATCCACCAGTGCTTCCAAGGAAGAATTACAAGCAATCTCTTCCCATTTGATATACAGACTCAGAAACTCAATGGAGTGTCAGTTATGAGTCAGTTCCAACTCCACAGCAATGAGTTTGAGGAAATTTTTTTTTAAGTTTGACTATTTTTAAAAAAGACAAGAAAAGGTTTACACACAAATTATTTGATGGTTACCAAGAATAGGAGGAGGAGAAAAAAAGAGTATCACAGACATATATTAAATTAGATGAAAGAAAAGCAAAACACCATAAAGAGGTCAGCTCAAAATGATCAAGGCAAAGGAAGGCACAGAAGGCATACAAGAGCTAAAGACAATAGTAAATACTATCACACACACACACACACAATCGTTCAATAAAAGTAATGCTAAACAGACATGCAGACAGATAAGAAAGCTGAACAAGTACTGTCTGGCATATAGGCATATCCACAGGAGCACACATAAGTTTGGTAGAAGATGTCTGCATCTACGAGATAGTTCTACATCTTGTTGGTTTTGTTATGTGTCATCAAGTTGCCTGCGACTCACAGTGACCCTATGTACATTTAGCTCTGAACCCTGCCTATCCTGAGCCAATCTCATTGTCTCTAACAGACCTAATCCTATTCCTTCAGTAACTGAATCAATCCATCTCATCTGGATCTTCCTCCCCTGCACTGTTCCTCCACACTTCCAAGCATGATGTTCTTCTCTAAGGACTGATCCTTCTTGCCCCTGTGCCCAAAGTATGTGAGATGGAGCCTCAAAATCCTTGCCTCCAGGGAACAAGCTGGTTTCACCCTCTCCAGGACAGACAGACCTGTTTTCCTAATAGTCCATGGTATATTCAATACTCTTCTATTTATACGCATTGCAAATATATCCTGGTATATTATAGACCATACAAAAGCCAACATTCTGGAAAATTCTTAATCATAATGAGACAGCTTCAGGGGCTAAGACATAAGGCTTAAGGCTATAGCACTAGGGATTGGTCAACTGCACAATATAATCTATAAAGGCAACAGTCCATATTCTACTTCGGTGAGCAACAACTTAGAAGCATGCACTTGACCATCTATGGTACAGCTATTGGTCTTTTCTCACTCCTAGAAGACAAATAAAAAATCAAAAGCTGTTGTTACTGTTGTTATGTGCTGTCTAGTCACTTGCGATTCATAGTGACCCTATGTGCAACAGTTATGAACCCTGCTTTATTCTGAGCCAATCTTACTGTCTCCAGCAAGGAAATAATTAATCCAAAGAACAAATTACCCATATGAGCCAGAGCCTCTACTAGCCTGAGACCAAAATAACTAGATGGTGCCTGGCTGTACCACTATTATTGCTATGTTCAGGGTCGTAAAAGAAGGGCCTGGATAGACTAAGGAGGGAAATGTAAAACAAAATTTTCAGGTCATAAAACAAAACAAAACCAGACTTCCTAGTCTGCTTAGGAAGAGGTAAAATCCTTTAGATACTGGCCCTTAGACATGCTTTAAATCTACAAAGACAACAGTCCATATTCTACTTCGGTGAGCAACAACTTAGAAGCATGCACTTGACCATGGAACTGAAACCACTCCTAGAGTCCACCTTTCAGCCATACAGCAGTCAAGTCCATATAATGAACAGTATTAACAGCTGCGAGAAACAGGATCCTCGGGACTATCAACTGCAGGAGACCAAAAGGCAGTAGTTTATGCTCAAAGACAGACTTAAGAAGACAGAAAGGGTCAGAAAAGAAGGGTGAATGCGAACAGAGAACTCGGAAGAAGTGGGAAGTGTGTAATTACTTTGAAAGAATGACAACTAATGAATAACATGAAACAGACTGTATTTCAACTGCACAACAATTCAACTTAACTCTGTTAAGTCTGACCTGACTCATAGCTGACCCTCCAGTAGGTTTTAAGAGGCTGGAAATCAGATGGGAAAATTATTCATCTTTCTCCTGAAGAGCTGCTGGTGGATCTGAACTGCCAGAGACATGGCTTTTGGGTTAGCAGTCCAATTCCCTACGGAGGAGGCCATCAGCGTATCCTCTGACTGTACGGCTCACTCAGTGTCACCAAGGTAGAACCTACTCCTGGGTTGTAAGAGCCTGTAACTGCATGGGAGTGGACTATCTATCTTTCTTCCACTGGGTGGATTTGAACCACCTGCCTTTGATCAACAGTGCAACTCCTCCCTAAACTGCTGAATGGAAAACTAAAAAGTAGTTATTCCTAAAATGTGCTCTGTTAACTTTCATCCAAATCACAATAAAATTACTCAAATAAGTAAAAAAAAAAAAAAGAAAAAGTGATGCAGTGTATAATGTTGTTGTTGTTGTTGTTATGTGCCGTCGAGTGGCTTGCGACTCATAGTGACCCTATGTACAACAACCCTAAACCCTGCTCTATCCTGTGCCAATCTCACTGCCTCTGACACACCCATCCCGATTACCCCAGTCACTGCATCAATCCACCTCATAGAGAGCCTTCTCCTCCTGCGCTGTCCCTCCACCCTCCAAAGCATGATGTCTCTCTCCAAGGACCTAGCCCTCCTTACAACATGTCCAAAGCATGTCAGACAAAGCCTTAGAAACCTTGCTTCCAAGGAGCAGCCTGCTTTAACCCTCTCCAGGATGCATCTGTTTGTTTTCTTGGCAGTCCAGGGTACACTCAATACTCTTCTCCAGCACCACAGCTCAAAGGTATCAATTCTCCTTCTATCCTCCTTAGTCACCACCCACTATATAATTCCTATGAATGCCCAAAAGTAGCACAAGAAAGGCCCCTCATTTCTACCCCTGTATTGCACCCACTATTTCTTCATTTAAAAACTAAGCCTGTATTACAGGTGGAAAAAATAGAGCTAATTGCAGACCTCGAGAGTAAAATGACTCAAGAAAAACCAATAGAAAAGAGCGTATTTCCGCCTTCATCCTACCTTCCCTATCCCTAAAATTAGAAGCCAGTTGTTTGGGGAAACGAGACATTGAACACTGCTGAGAATATGAATTTTCGTGTCAAATAAAATTAGCTTTAAAAAAAATCAACATTTACCCCTGTTAAAGTGTTGATTTTGATTCATCCCTCTGAGGTGAAATAGCTTGGAGATACTAGAAATGGCTTGAGATACTGAGAGCCTTCTTTTCTTGGAAGAAATCGGGATAGGACAAGATTGTTTAGGCAGGCTGTATTTAAAACAGTTAGCACCTCTTAGACATGTAAGGTAATCAGGGCCCAGGCTTAAATATTTTAAAGTCTGAGATGTCTGTCGGGAGTTCACCGGGAGTTTGACAACTGGGGATGAGAGAATAGACTATGTGGTGTTCCTTCATACTGAAGACTTAGCAAAGGGAGGTAGTAATTTTGGGTTCAGGAATGTAAGAGTTTGTCTTAATTTAGCAGCTATAGAGACAGCAGCAGCCAAATCTAGCGAAGTCTTTTTCAGAGATACCAGTTTAGGGAGGGAACAGCCGTCTAGACAAAACACAACCACCATTACAGGAATAGGAGCCTGGGCTCCCCAGTATCAGCACAAACTGTACAGCAAGAACCAAGGTAGATGGGGACCTTGCCAGGTTGTCAGCAAATGCATTTAGGAGGATTTCTGTATCCTGAATGAAGTTGGCTTGGGTTGGTCTGTTGGGGGGTTTTTTTCTCCCTTCACTACAAATCTTTCATCAAGTATACTGTCTCTAAGATCAATTCTTTTCTCCCTTAATTCTCAAACACTTCCATATCTTTACCCTGTAGTGTCAGGGTAAATGAAAGATCCCTTCAACTACACCAGAAAAACCTCTAAGACCATGCTAGGCTAACCTGTCGACTGCTCCCATCTGTCAAAAGGCTGACATAAATTAGTACACACACAAAAAAAGATAAAGTACTATATTCTCTCTCTCTCTTTCTGTGTGTGTGTGTGTGAGAGAGAGAGAGAGAGAGAGAGAGAGAGAGAAGAGGGGAGAGGGAGCGAGAGAGAGAGATTAATTGGCTTTACTATATTTATTATAAACTGTACAGGGAAAATAATGAGAGAAACTATTACGATCTCCAAAGTTGCTACTAACAACATTTTCACCCCGTTTTTCAAATTTCATTGTTTTAAAATTTTTTGGTTCTGTTTTTCTAGTACATTTGACAGATATCAGTTACATTACTGTAAGGTTTCCTGTATTTTTTTTTTTATTCCTCTGGATCACATTCCATGACTTCAGTGTGTTTGAATCTATCTAGTGTGACTGTACTTGGAGGGAAAGACTTGGAGACAAGAGCAATGTTTCCAAGTTCCAAGTGGGGCAGGAGAGGTTGGGGAAGGATAGTTACTCTAGAATGTTAAATTTATTTAGTCACGCAGAGCTGGAACAAAAGTTAACTAAGGAAAACAGTTCCTATATCAGTGTCTTTGAGGCTGGAATAAATCCAGGACAGAAGGCATAGGCATATTTAGTTAAAATAATTGAGCTGCCAGAGAGATTGGGGGAAACAATTTCCTGCTAATAATATCTGACAATAAAGAACACCTGCTAGGCAGCAATAACCTTGCCAAAATTACAACTCTCGATTCTTCAACTTGGATGTTGGACTTAACCTTGTTCCTGCCATTCAATCATTCAGTCAAGCGTTCATAAAACACCAACCGATTATGTAGCTTATGCAGCACTGCATCTGACTCCCTGGAGTAAATGAAAGAGAAACAGAAGGCAGACATTTTCCTTGAGAAATTTATACTCTTACAAGCAGATCATAAATGTGATGAACAAATAGGTTCAAGGATACCATATAAAGATATGACTAAAGCGTACACTCAGAAAACATGCATATACTGCAATGATGAACTGGCTTGCACAGAAGGTGAATAAGATTATAAAATCTGGAGATCAGGGCTCGAGTCATCTTATGCTTTCAGAGTTTAGTTGAAATTAATGAATTTCATTGACTGTATGGATTATTATAAGCAGTCCTGGGAACACTGCTCACCAAAAAAAAATGGCTCCTTTCTGCAGTCAGAATACACCAATGGCTTTGGGGAGAAAAAGATAATCTCTTTCTGTGTTAACAGCCTTTGAAAACTCTCTGGAAGGTCAGCTATGAGCCAACCCCAACTCAACAGCAATGAGTTCTTTGAGTTTTGGGTGACAAAATAGTTATTCAACTGACTGCCAACACAGCAGTTCTATGTGACAATTACAGCCATTAAAAATTTCAAACTTAGAAAAGCCTATAGTACAGTGTGACCATTCTGTCACATGGGTCACTGTAAGTCAAAGTTCAGCTCAATGGAATAACATGGGTGTGTGTGTGTGAGAGAGAGAGAGAGAGAATGTGTGCGTGTGTGTGTGTATAAAATCTCTTTTAATATACAATGTCCAAAACAAATTCATAGAGCTAGAAAAATAGATTCATGGTTGCATAGTGCTAGAGCAGGGAAGAGATGGAGGAAAAACAAGAATGACTTAAATTATACGGAATTTCTTTTTGGAATGATGAAAGTTGTACAAATTTGGGAATACACTAACAAGCACTGAACTATGTATGCTAAATGATTAATTTTATGGTATGCAAGGAAAAGGTTGTTAAATAATGGGAGAGGAGTTGGATAATCAGGTTAAGTAGAAAAGTCTTTTCAAATACAGAGGATGTTAAAGGTGAGATGATACTGAAACAGAAGCTGCCCACGTGAGGGAATGTGATGTTCCTCAACCTTAATGTGCCTTTGTGGACACACTCCACACACAATCCTTCTGGGATCAGTTTGTAGCTCACGGGAAGCCAATAAACCTCCCTACAATTTTATTTTGGATAATTAAATGACTGAAGGCATTCTGATTTCTTTAACTGACATCATTCAAGAGATACTGTTCTGGTGCTTGCTTCAGCAGCACCGATACTAAAACTGCAACTGGAATGATACAGAGAAAATTAGCACGGTCCCTGCATTGGATGGCACACAAATTCATGAAGCGTTCCATATTTTTAACAAGCAAATGGACTAAGAGACCATGCAACACTCAGAAGTAATGATTTTGAAAAAAACTATTTAACATGGGAGACATTGGAGAGCATTACGTTGAGTAAACTAAGTTTCCAAAAGACAAATACTGTATAGAACCATTACTGTAAAAAATTAGAAGGAAAGCGAATTAGATGTGTATAAAAGTCCAAAGGGCGAAGGAGAGAGAAGAGGGGGGCTGAGGAGGGGGGTAAATCATAAGGCCACAGAGTTTGGAGGCAGAAGGAGGGGGTGAAGGAATTAGGAAAAATCCAGTGGGAACCTGAAAAGGTATAATGGGCATGGATCAATGGTGACTGATTTATACAATACAATGTATGAGAATGATCATATGAAGCATGGCGTGAGTGGAGAAATGTGACTTTTCTTTGGAGTTGCTGGTGAGTTTGAAGCATCAGAGACTTTTGTAATTTCCTACGGATCATGCAACTAAAACTCCCTTATTCCACAACAAAATTGTTTTAAAAATGTATAAATGTGAGGTTTTTAGAAGGTCATCATTAGATCCGTGGAAAAAAATGCTTTTTAAGATTACAGATTAGAAAAAAAATTTTT
>NW_006399797.1:7751823-7752654 GCF_000299155.1 Elephantulus edwardii | reverse complement strand
TCATAGTTGTTTTAATTTGCATCTCTCTTAGGGCTAGGGATTTTGAGCATTTCTTCATGTGTTTGTTAGCCAAGATTAGAAAAATTTTAAGTCATTAAATTAAAATTTTCATAGGATTCAGGAACTCTGAGTATGCCCTCATATATTCCTAGATGTTCATTAAGAAAATTTGCCCCAATACAATGTCTCAAATAAAGATGTATTTAAAGTTGGAAAAAAAAAAAAGAAAATTTGCCCCAAAGGTATAAGATATTCTAGTGAAGTTTGTTTCTGGTATTTTTCACATATTTTAATTTGGTTGCATGCAATAATTCATCTATATTGTTTCACCCATGTATATTTTGTTCTATACAATCTTTCACTTACATTATATTTCACTCACGTATACTGTGTAGTTCCTCTCCTTTACAATCATCTTATTAATACTTAGCTTCATGAAAGTGTGTAAGCCAACTACTTTATGCATCAAGCCTTAATTCACCATATAGATAGCCAATTCCTGAAGAAAATTTGCCCCAAAGGTGTAAGATATTCAGGTGAAGGTTTTTGAGAATTTAATTTTTTACAATTGTCTTCCTGGATGGTACATATGACTCAAAGCTCAAAGTTGGTTGGGCAGGTTGAGTGGAGCAAAGTTTGATACACTGGGGTGATCACCAGTTGGAATTTACTTGACAGTAAATGTTTCCTGGCAAATAATTTTATACCTTTTGCATGACTACAAAAGGACAAACCAGAAACATCCACACATTTTTATTGTAATCCTTCTAGAATGCCTTCTATGAAGTTCTATTCCTTTTGTTTTAAAGTCTCCTCATGAGTATGTACATA
>NW_006399797.1:7742227-7750438 GCF_000299155.1 Elephantulus edwardii | reverse complement strand
GTTTACATTTTTTAAATTTTATTTAGTAGAATATAACAAACTGAAAATTTAGATTATAAAAACTCATGTTTTTTAAAGTAAATTAGAGTTACTTTATTGCTTTTGTGTAAGAGTTAAAGGATTTTTATTGCTTTTGTTAAACACTTGGTCTTTCTTCTTCTTAATTCTAGTGGAAACTTTGGATCCCTAACCAAATGGCATTATTAACCTTTTGCCTATTCAAGATTATTAGATGACACAACTTGTTAATGCTCACCTATTGACATAAATGTTGACGTTTTTCCAAGGCCAACCAGCAATCCTATTGTCAAAAGACCTGGTTTTCTACTTTCATAATGATTATACCCAAGAAAGCTCTATGATGAAGTTTTATTCTGTGTCATACGGGTGTCTCTTCAAGTCAAATTCAGTAATGGGGTTGGATTGAGTTTGGATCCTGTATAAATAGTATGTATCAGAGAGCTGGAAAATGACTAGGAAGGATAGAAGGTGAATTGATGCCTTTGAGCTGTGGTGTTGAAGAAGAGTACTGAATATACCATGGACTGCTAAGAGAATGTACGGGTTCATACTAGAGAGGGTTAAACCAGGCTGCTCCTTGGAGGCAAGGATTCTAAAACTTCAGCTGACATACTTTGGACATGCTGCAAGGAGGAACAAGTCCTTGGAGAAGAACATCATGCTTAGGAAGGTGGAGGGACAGCATAGGAAAGGAAGACCCTCCATGAGGTGGATTGATTCAGTGACTGGGGTAATCTGGGTAGGTGTGTTGGAGACAGTGAGATTGGTACAGGATAGAGCAGGGTTTAGGACTGCTGTACATAGGGTCACTATGAGTCGCAGGCAACTCCATGGCACATAACAACAACAACAAATCATAAAGCTGATTTCCCGATGTTGTTTTCATTCGTGTTTCTTTTTTTTTTCAGAGAGTTTTTGTTGTTGCTATGTGCCACTGAGTTGGAACCACTCAAAGCTGACCCTGTAGCAACTTTTCAGAGACTGAAAATAGAATGGGAGGAGGCAGAAGTTCATTTTGGCACAATCAAATCTACCAGTCCTCTCAATTACTTATCCTACTGTTTCAAAGCTGCAAATTATCATTCCTCCACAGGTCTGATAAATTCTAACCTTTTTAAGTACCAGGCAACGTGCACATGGCCTTGATGACTCAGGTTCATATTCATAAATACTAATTATTTCATTTTTCTGTGTATAACTCCAACACAGCAAAGGAGCTTACTGAGCTATGTGGGTGTGTCTGTCTCTCCACAATATGGCCCCAAGCGGAGTCCTTTCTAATCTGTCATCTCTCATTTCTATGAGCCTGTTGTCAACAAACTTTTTCCTCTTTCCAATGTACTGACTCCATTGTTCTGTTAATTAGGGAGCAGACTTAATAGACTCAATAGAGTTTAGACTTGTGTATAAGCATGACCAGTGTGCAGTTTTGAGTAAAGCTTTGGGACTCTCTGCTGTGTAAATTACGTAAGTTTCGGTGCAAACTCAGCTTTTTTGGAGCAAGCTGGTCATTTGCCGTGGGTCACATAGTTGGGCTGCCTGATCTCACTGTGCTATGACTATTTGCTCATCAGCTGTTAAGGATCTTGAACAGAACAACAGCTTAGTCATTAGGTAGCAGGGGCACAAGTGGCCACTACTCCTGCCTGTGACCAAGCAGGTTTTGATGAATGATCATAGCAGTTTGCTTCTGAACTAAACCTTGCATGCTTCAAGATTCTTTTTGACAGCACTGTTGTACAATGCTAACATTATCAGAATTGTCATGTAAAGTAAATTCAGAATCACTGTCAGACGTAGGAGTCCTCAAACAAGCTTGATGAGAGACTGTGGTTACCTGTATTTTCTATAATCTAACTAATCATATTTAAAGTATATAATGCTACATAAATTAATCTGGAAAGAAATTGATGACAATGGCTGCTTTGGTAGAGGGCAACAGGGATGGAAAAGAAACTTTTTACTCCATACTCTGATTCCTTTTGTATTTTAAACATACAATTGCATTGTTTTGTTGGAAAAAATAATAAGCTTTTAAAACCCCATATTATAATCAACATTTGTCAAAACATATCAGAAGCTAAATATGTTAAGTGTGCTACTGTGGGCAGGAGAAAAGAAAACCTAATTCTTCAATCTTTTTGTTTTCTATCCTCAACACTTTTTCTCATGGTCTGGAAGACGCTGCCTCAGCTCCTGCCATTACGGCCACATTCCAACCAACAGGAAAAGGAGTGAGGGTAAATTACAGCTCTTCCTCTAAAGGGCTGGTTTGTGCCGTCCAGCTGGGATGAACCCACTGCTGACCCTCCAGCATTTTTTCAGAGGCAGTAAATCATAGAGGAGGATACTCTTCCTCCTTCTTCCACAGAGCAGGCTGGTGGGTTCAAACTGCATGCTTTTGGGATTGCAGCACAGCTTCTTGCCACTAGGCCAAAGGTACCGCACAGAAATGACAAAAATAACTTCTACTCTTGTCACCTACACTCAAGCGCATCGCCCTCAAGTCAAGTCCAACACACAGCCATCCTATTCTCTAAGGCTGTGAATCTTAACAGGAGCCTACACATCTTTCTCCTTCAGAGCAGCAAATGAATCCAAACCATAGACCTTTCAGTGAGCAGAACAAACATGGTATACATTATGCCATCAGGGATTCCAAAGCTGTAATCTTCATGGAACCTGACTGCCATTATCTTTCTCCGGGGAATGTCTGGTAGGTTCAAACTTCCAATCTTTCAGTCAGCAGCTGAGCATCTACACACAGGGCCACCAGGGCTCCTTGTTCTCATCCCAGTGGCCAAAAGTCACAGGACCACAGGTGACTGCCAGCACGAGATGCATGTTCTTTCCCTGTGGGCACCACATAGCCAACGGAAACTTGCCAAGTTTTATTACTAAAAGACAAAGGAGCACAGAAGCTAGTGTGCAAATGTGCAAACTCAACCATAAATGACTGACACAAACCCCAGAGCAGCAGTTTATCCCTGGGTCAGACAGAAGGAAGGGAACGCAATACAGCTGCTTTAGACGTGTTTGCAAGGTTTTAGCTCTTAAATTGAGTGCTGACAATCTGTGAGCGTTTTTTAAATTGGCATTCTTTTCAAAGTATGTATGGGCATGTGTGTTTATATAGATTCATATGTCACAATTTAAAAATACAGACACACTTATATATATTAGAGAAGTTACAGTCATTCTGTTCTTTCTATTTGTGAGCACAGTGCTTACAACAATGAGCTTGACCATGGCGGAGATGGTGAGGATGGCCCAGGACTAGGCAGGGTTTCAATCTGCTATTCAGAGGGACTCTATGAGTCACAGTCAACTCAATGGCACCTAACAACAGCTTTGGGGTATGTCTGAAAATTTCCAGAATAAAATGTTTATCTACATAACTATAGATTTTATATATTGTTTATCTAAATGGTTGGAGGCATACATGGTATTTACCAAAATATACCCTGAAAAAAAAAAGTGCTGTACTAAATGTTGTGTCATGTTATACATATGAAAGATAAAGGTCTGTGCTGTTCTTCAAATGTTCATCATTCATCTGGTAGAACAGGACTAAGGCACTACAGGAGCTGACGGGACATCAAATGAGAAGAGCACACTGAATTCAGAGAAAGGAAGAGATGGGCTTGGTTTAAGGAGGATGAGGTTAACACAATTCTGGGAAATACGTAGATGTGACAAAAACTGTAAGAGCTTAAGAAGAACTAGGGATTTTGTGCAGGCTTCTTCACACAGCTGACATCTCATCTCAAAGTTGAGAATCAAGTTACATCCAAACTAAGACAATGTAAAGAAAAACTACTGTTCTACTTCCATGCTTTTATAATCAACTTTTATAAGCATGCCTAACAGATCGTTCTGGAGAAGACTTCTGAACAGGTGTCTTCAGTCCCTCTGGAAGTAAGACCCATAGTTATGGCTGGTCACCTGCTGAAAGCTCACTGTGCTGTGGAGCCCAATTCCACAATTTTGTAGCTTTGGGGCCCAAGCATGATCTGTTTAAACTCCTTTTACCTAAATTTCCTCATTCATAAGTAGAAATTAAAATGTTGTGGTAGTAAGTGCTATCAAATTGGCTTCAACTCATAATGGTCCACAACAAAGCAAAATGCGGCTTGGTTTTGCACTATCCCCAAAAAGCAGCGCCCATCGATACAGCCACTGTGTCAATCAATCCCATCTAGGAACTTGCTCTTTTTCCTTGACCTTATCAAGCACGATGTCCTTCAGGGGCTGGTCCTTCCTGAGAACATGCCCGAAGGAACAAAGATAAAGTGTCCCAGCCTTGCTTCTAAAGAACAAGCTGGCCATACTACTTCTAAGACACGGGTTTATTCTTCCAGGATTCTGATGTCGAGTCAAATACTTCACCAATAGCACAAATGAGATCCATCAAGAGACTACACAGATTACCAAACATCACTAATATTTTAGAAATAACTATAATATCTATTAAAAGGGACATTGTTAGGGTAAATTGTGGTTTTTGAACAGTGCTCAACATATAATAAGCACTCATTGCATGTTTATTCTTCTTGTTGCTGTTACCTGTTTTTGCCACAACTTTTTGGAAATTAGTTAATTTTTACCCTTAGAGTTAACCAGAGTTTGGGGAGCCCAGACACTAGATATCTTAATTTTTATAAAATCTCCTAATTCTTTAAACACTATTAAGGCCAAGCAAAACAGGTTCACAAGCAAAGTCCAGTGACTTCTGGTTTAAATGTTTATCTTGTTTTTAAGTGCCATTGAGTCAACTCACAGCAGCCCTTTGAACAACAGATAGGAATCTCACAAATCCTGCATCGCCTTTACAATCTCTGCCACACTTGTGGCCATTGTTACAGTATTCTGTAATATTCTATAATATTCAAGGTCAAAAGCCAAAGTCAGTCCCATAAGGACAAATACTATATAAAACCATTATTGTAGAATGAGAAGGAGGATTCAAGGGGGGTGGAAGCAGAGGGGTGAGGATCATAGGGTCACACAATTTGATGGGTAGGTGGGTTAAGGAAATGCGAAAGATCTTGTGTAAAAAACAATATATTCGAACTTTGTTAGTAAATCAATATACAATTTTTAAAAAATAAAGCCAAAGTCAATTGCCCCGGAATCAAAACCAACTCCTAGCTGACCCTCCAACGGGTTTCTGAAGCGTTAAAGGGCAAAGCAAAGATTGCTCACTTTTCTCCCTTAGAGCTGCTGGTGGACGCGAACCACAAAGACGCACCACCTGAGAGTCGGCAGTGCAACTCCCTAAGGACTAGGCCAGCAGAGCTCCCTAGAATAGTAAGCAATGTTAAAATAATTTTTGGCAAATTATAGAGTTTAAATCTCATTTAGAATTCAAGCTTGCTCAGCCTTCACAGGGGCTGTACTCCTTGGTGATATTTCAGATCATTTTTAATCTCAGGTTGTTTCTTGCTACCCAGCAGATGCTGGCATCCAGCTTCGTTCTGGAAGTAGCTGATAAGTACATAGAGAATTGGAGCTGTGATCAGTAATAGCTCCCAGACAGTACCTGGACAATCAAATGGGGTGATGTGACTAAAACCACACAGTATCAAGCAAGTAGTCATAAAATGCCAACTACAGAGAGTCTAGAACATAGGCAACCTGGTGTGAGCTAAAACAGCCAAAAAGAAATTATGTTCATCACACGAGGGCAAGGTCAGTATTTCTTGTCTTAGAGAACAAGTACAATTCTGATGGAGAAGCAAAAAGAGCAAATGGTAAAAAGGCTAAGATAGCCCCTGTGTGTACTCTTTCTGGTCAGCACAGAAGAAAATATATTATGGAGAACTGAGGAAAACAGGGTGGCATAGTTAAGCAAACATAAGAATAAACTATGAATGTCTCATTTTCCCTTAAGTACTTAACTGCTATTATCTAGCCCAAATCTCCTTGTCTCTTAGCGGTGTAAGAATGAACCATATTAGGCGTTGTTGCTATTGTTGAGTACTGTAGAATCAGAACCGACCCATACCTGAAGCTCCAATGGGTTTTTAGAGGCATTTAATCACAGGGGAGGAAACTGCCCATCCTTCTCCTGAGGAGCAGCTGGTAGGTTTGAACCATGTCCCTTCAGGATTGCAGCACAGCTTCTTGCCACTAGGCCACCAGAGCTCCCCTATTTTAGGCACAGCAGTTTTAAAGAGCAGTTATAAAACATCTCCATGGAACGACCTTACTCTTACTCATCTTAGAATTCTTAGCATCTGGGAGAGTAAATGATATGTTACTGTTGTGTGCCATCGACTAGGAACCAACCCACAGCTGATCCTCCAGTGGGTTTTCAGAAGCAGCTAGTCACACAATAGGAGACTGCCCAGCCTTCTGCAGAACAGCTGGTGGATCGACACTGAGCATTGGGACTGCAGAGCAGTCCTACCATTAGGTCACCAGAGCTCCTATGTAGTGTTTCCAAAACGTATTCCATTTAACTCCTTGAACAAGAGCCACTTAGTAGGAATCCAAATCAGAAAGTCATAACTGTCACTAGCTTTAAAAAGTACTTAAGACTGATAGGAAGCTCACAATCTATAAACAGATGTGTTTTACCACTTCGGCCACTCATTCCTATTCTCTTTAAGCCTCTTTGTTTAGTAGGTGTGATCTTTCATTTAAACTTGACAATAAAAATCTCTAAATAGTAGTATCTTCTTTGTAATTTATTCTTAATTAGAAAGAAACCAAAGGCATGTGGAGATATTAGTGTTATGTGCCACCAAGTTGCTTGCGACTCACAGTGACATTATGTAAAATAGCTCTGAATCCTGCCCTATCTTAAGCTCTGACACACCTACCCCTCCATTACCCCAGTCAATCCATCTCATCCAGGGTCTTCCTCTCCTACGCTGTCCCTCCACCCTTCCAAGCATTATGTCCTTCTCCAACAATCGGTCCCTCCTGGCACATGCCCAAAGTATGTGAGATGGAGCTTCCAAGGAGGAGCTTGGTTTCTCCAGAATGAACCTGTTTGTTCTCTTAACAGTCCAAGGTATGTTCAATACTCCTCTCCAAACAGGCACTGGTTCTTCTATCATCCTTAGTGACTGTCCAGCTCCCTGACGTATAGCAAATAACTGTGAAGATCATGGCCTGAATCAGGCACCCCTTAGTCTCTGAACTGACATTGTTCTGCTTCAGCACTCTGGAGAGGTTCCTGACAGCAGATTTTCCCAATGCTATTTTCTTTTCTTTTCTGACTGCTGATGCCAAGAGTGTTAGCTGTATAACTAAGCAATCTGAAATTATTAACAACAATCTCAATCTCTTCTCCCTCTAGCATAGTGTGCCAATTGGCCCAAGGGTGAGAATCTTTGTCTTCTTGATGTTGAGCTTCAATTAATAATAAAAACTGCAGTCCTTGACCTTCTGCAGCAAATGCCTCAGGTTCTCCTCAGTTTCAGGAAGCAAGGTTGTGTTATCTGCATAACACAGGATTTTGATGAGTCTTCCTCCAAACCTGATGCCACATTCATCATCATAAGTCCAGCCTCGAAATGATCCGAGACCTTATTAGTTCATAACTAGAGATACAGAATGTTTTCATCCACCTTATTTATTTGCCAAATTCCAGAAAGAGTGTTTAACTACAGCTAATGCAGGGGTCCTCTAGTATATGGGTTTAGCCCATTAACTATTACATATTTTTAGTCCAATCTGCCTCCTACTGCCCTAAATAAAATCAAACTCTTGTCAAGGACTCCAACAAAATTCTATAAAGTCCTTTGGCAATAACACCCTATTATCATTTAGATCAGGCATAATATTTAATTGTGTTTTTTCTAAAATTGAACTTATTCAAATCGAGATTTTTTTTAATGAATTGATGTCTTTTTAAAGTGTTATTACAGCAAAAGGCACTTTATAGATAGTTCTGTACATTTAGGAAAATTAATAAAAGTATTGTGGAAACACTGATTAAAGCAGAAGGATTTCTATCACCATCATGTAGCAAGCCTGACTATTTTTTGAAAAAGTTTCGTACTTGAAGTAATTTTAAAATATAATGTTATATTTTCATATGCTATTAGCATTTCAACTCGAGGTTTGAATTTGTTCTTCAGTTCCTTGAGCTTAAGATATGCTGAGCGAGTTCGGCCCTTTTGAGTTTCTGACTCTAACTCCTTGCATATTTCATTGTAATATTTTGCTTTGTCATCC
>NW_006399797.1:7728306-7739302 GCF_000299155.1 Elephantulus edwardii | reverse complement strand
GAGAGGAAGGCCCTCTATGAGGTGGATCGATTCAGTGACTGGGATAATTGGGATGGGAGTGTCAGAGACAGTGCGATTGGCACAGGACAGAGCGGAATTTAGGGCTGTTGTACATAGGGTCGCTATGAGTCGCAGGCGACTCGACGGCACATAACAACAACAACAACATTAGCATTTCATGTAATTTTAGTATTTACACTGGTTCTTAACACATTGGCTGAAACAATAGTAGAATATAACCAATTACATTTGGTCTACAAAGAAAGAAATGAAATATATATTATATCAGGCCTTTTCTAATAATCACTGGCCCAACTAGAAGCAAGTGTCAAGTAGATGAGGCTGTGCTTACTTATCATTCCTTTTACTTAAAAGATTATCAGTTCAAACTTTCATGCTTTCTTCTGTTTTACTGAAAACAGAGTATCAAATGTGAAGACTCAAAAGACATGAGCTAAAATAAGATCATTTAGTCGCTCACATACATTGCTTTGAGTCTTGATTTATACAATTATCTAAAATTCTTTAAAATTAAATACTACTTTTTAGTGTCAGCTTCAGTTCTACAACCTGTTAGGTAAATTTCTTAAGTCTTAGCAACATACCCACTTACATTATGTTCCACACATTTCTTCACTCATGTTGTGTTTCATCCAGTCACTCCCATACACTATGCTTTATAAAATTAATCACATTGACCCATCCTGTCTTTCAGGTCCCTACTGAATCTTTCCTAATTCCGTCATGTCCTTCCTCAGCCCACCAAACACTGCATCCCTATTATCCCTCACCCGTCATTACCACCTTTAGCTCTCTTTCTCCCTTCCCCTATCCCTTCACCCCTTCCCTTTGGATTTTTATCCACATCTTACTAGTTGTCCTTCTATTTTTACAATAATGGTCTTATGTAGTATTTGTCCTTATGAGACTGAGTTAGTTCACTCAACATGACAACCTCTAGCCTCTCTCATGTTATATAGTATTTTACGAAATTGCTGCTTCTGAGTGCTGCATAGTATTCCCTTATGTGAATAATTTCATTTTAACTTAAGGATATTTCATACATCCAAGCAGAGATTAAAGGGCCCATAAAGTAGTCATTTTAGCTAATAGAAATACACATCTAAAATGAGTAGAACAGAATAACTAAGACATTCAAGAAAGATTCTATGGCCACAGCTATACAGAACCCAGCTACCATTAATAAACATTTTGATCAAAGATTCTACAGAGGATTGTTATAAAGAGGGAGATATACAGAACAGAATTTCACATTCTCATATACTCTACATTGAGTCTATATAGAGATTTTCTGGATTCCTGAAGGGAAAAGGAATCTTTTAAACTGTTTCTCTGAGCTTATTTTTAAACCAAAATTATCCAACATCACGATCCACTAATCTTCTAAAAAAAACAAAACAAAACCAAAACCAAAACCAAACAATAGCATAATTTAACTGACACTCTTAAAAGAAATATTTCTAGGGAATCAAACATTGCTATTGTTATTGTGTACCACTGAGTTAGAACTGATTCATAGTTGACTCTCCAGTGGGTTTTGAGAGGCTGTGAACTGCATGGGAGGAGATGGCTCATCTTTCTACCGGGGGACAGCTGGTAGATGTGGACTGGGAGCTTTTGGGTTGGCAGCGCAGCTCCTTCTCAGTAGGCCACCTGAGGTCTCTATGAGATCAAACAGCCAACAGCAACCTGAAACATTCTATAAGAACCTTGGGGGACACTAGCTTTGTGTTAATGCGGGAAGAATAACTCAAAAAAGGAGAAAATAAACTAGTATAAAAATAACACAAACTAGAATGTATATGAGTGATTATATGAAACACAAGATAAAAGAAAGATTGTATAAAACAATGTATATGAATGAAACATACTATAAAGATATTATATGAAAATCAGTAAAAGGTATTAAAAAAAGGAGAGTAAGTATGGCTGCACAATGGGAAAAGATCATCAATGTCGCTAACTGTATACATGTACTTTGAGTTGAGCATGCTTTACTGTGTTTATTTTAAGCATCAAGAAATCAAAATTTAGGAGGGCAAAGCTCCCACTTAAGACAAAGTGTAGAATGCCTAGAGAATATATAGAATGCAACGTTTTCTTACATCTTAAAAATGGAATGGAGTGAGATGACTGAATGACCATGTAACTGCTAACCCCAAATCTAAACAGTTAGACTGGCGTCCACATTTCTGAATGAATGAAAAGGCTTCCAACAAGCTTCCTTGGCAGCACAGGAAATCCTGTTGGAATCTCCCTGCAAGTATGTGTCTTGCTCACAGGCCTTTTATTTTGCACGACTTTAATAGCTCCATTTCACAGGAAGTACTTCTCCCCACCCCCAACCCCTTCTCAATAGTTTGCAGGAAAAACTGATTGAAAACAAGGTCAGCATAAACAGAGCTCTGCTTTCTTATCACAGTGAAGCAGCTGCACTGAAGGTGGAAGAGAAAACCACTCCATGGGACTCCAAACGTCTCCTTTCTTCAGTGCGTCAAGTATATTCAAGTCCAGGTGAGTGGGTCTGTGGTATCTTCTTGTTCTCTGATTTCTTTATTAATATCTAAAATACTTGTTAAAACCATCCCCTATATAATCTTATTTGACTCCCCTTTCCAACACCACTCCACTACCCACCCTCCCCCCACTCAACTCCAGACATTAGCCAAAATGAAATGCCAGAAAAGATTAGTGTTCATTAGCCAGGTTCCCAAATTGAATTTGAGCCTCAAAATAAAAACCCTTGGAAGTGCAATTAAACAAAATCCTAACGCAGAAGCTTTGCACTGAGTGGAAAAGCAGCACACTTTCAACAGGATTGTGGGAAATCATGCTATTTTAAGACACATCTGAAATAGCAGCCAAGGTAAATTGAGGTTGTTACCTAAAAGAGTTGTTGAGAGCATGTGAAAGACTTAACTGCCTAAAAAGAAGGCTCATGAAATTCCTACTAAAAAGGTAGTTTACATTCTCCCATAGACTCTGTCAATTCATTGAAGAAACTGAAAATAATCCCTTTGTTCCAAATACCCAAACCATTGGAATAATGTAGAGTTAAGAATGCTGAGTGCCCAGCTGGCCCGTGCTCTAATCGCTCTGATTCTCACAGTTAGTTATTGCCTCTAAATACTCTAGCACATTATCCTAATCTCTCCTGCAGATAATCCTTCCAAGATTTATTCCTTTTGAGAAACCACACCAAAAGAAAATAATAATAACTATCATACATACGCTACAGCAATAGGCTATTCCATGATAGGATCTTGTACTGGAAGAAAAGAAAACCCACGGCTGCCAAAATGCACAATTCAAGAAGGATACTGACATTACACGAGGTTTACTAACTCAACGTAATGACTTCGTCCTCACTGGTAATTGAGATTCCATTTCTGCAAGACAGGTCCATCCTATCAGTTGGATTCCCTGTGACTGTGTGGCCCCATGGTAGGATTAGTACAACTCTTTTGCAAAAGAGTTCTCTGATCAAATAACTTTGGGAAATCAAATTCAATGTGAAGCATTTTTCCAAATGTGTTTGGCGGCAGAATTGAGGGTGCCTGGAGTTCTTTCACTCCAGAATCTTTGCCTCGAGGAATTCCAAATTAAGAACTCAAACAGTGTTCTTGCAAGGACACTGGGAAATGGTGCTTTAAAGAAAAGATCATAAACTGGTGGGTAATGAGCCAGCTCTTACTCACAGACATATTCTGTCTGGTTCACATTGGGTTTTAAATGTAAATTGAGCCAATAATAGAAAGTTGAAGCTTTCACAAAAACATCTAGATTTATTAACACTCCACCGTCTCATTACTATAACTGGCTGAACTTCAGGAGAGCATCTGAATCACATAGACAGGGAAGGCACTCTCCAGTTTAACTCACTGCAGTCCTTTCTATACAGTGCAATCTCTCATCCCCAGGCTGTTTAATGTATGTGTACTATCTCCTATTCCTCCTTAAGCATCTATTTCTTTCTGAGATTTATGTGCCAAGAAAAGGGGAAAGTGAAGGAAGAATCTTTTACTTTCTCACTATACCTGTAGCTAACGCATATTGAGAAAGCCCATTTCAACTCCAGCTTGTGATATCTTACCACTCCTTCAACGGCGACACAGTCCCTAGAGAACGGTCCTGCTAATGCAAAGGCTGTGCCTCTGGCAGTTCGGATCAACCCATGGCTATATGGGAGAAAGATGAGTCATCTCTTGCTTTGTGATTTATAGCTTCCAAAAACCCACTGGAGGAATACAGTGATTAGCTAGATCCCAGTGAGTTTTGAGATGGTTCCTTCTGTGTTCTTTCTGGTCTGTTTCTAGACATTGTGCTCTTACCAGACAAATCTACTAGAATGCTCTGCAATGTGTTCTCTATACTAAAATTATCAGTGCATCATCATTCTATTATTAATAGTAACAAGAACCATGTATTGAACACTTCTAGACACTAAGTTAAGTTCTAGCCACTAAGCTAAGTTGTACTGTATAAAGTACTATTTTATTTAATCCTCATAACAACTCCTGGCATAGACACAATTACCATCACATACTGTCTTAGTTATTTAGGGCCTCTATTAAATCACAATTGGGCAGCTTTAACAAATTCATTTTCTCACAGTTTGGGAGACTAGAAGTTCAAACCCAGGATGCTGGCTCTAGGGGAAGGTGCTCTTGTGCTCTCTCACTGGCTGGCTCTCAGTTCTGGAGGAAGGTTCCGGTCTCTTTTGAGCCCCTCCCAGAGGCTGACCTTTATGTGCCCTGTCATCTACCCTCTCAATCTCTACTTGCTAGCTCACTTCCTTTTTCTTCTCAAGAGTCTGACTGCAGATATTCACCACACTAATCCTGGTGGCCAAATGGTAAGTAGCTACACTGCCAACCCCAAAGGGACACAATTCAAGTCTATCAGCTGTTCTGTGGAAGGAAGACAATCTCCTCTCAGGTGATTTACTGCCTCTGAAAACCTGCTGGAGGGTCAGCCATGGGTTGGTTCAACTCAATGATACATAACTACAACAAAAATTTCATCTCATTTGTGGAACAAAAACAATCTATTCCCAAAACGAAGACCAACTGCCAACATAGAGGTTAAAATTTAGAAAATACTTTGGAGAGTCACAGTTCAATCCTTAACATTCTGCCACACACATAAGAAAATAAGGCAGACTTTTCAAGGTCACACAGCAGATACAGGACAGAGCTGACATTCAGATACATGCTATCTACAAAGCCCACAGACTATACAATACACTGAGACTTCTAAGAAAACTAGACCTAGAGCAGATCTGCACAGGAAGTCTGGCTGAAGATAATGTCTTTTGATATTCCAAAAATTAAAACATATAGCCACTTGCTGCTGCTGGGAGTGGAATTCATCCACAGAGTAGATGAATATGAGATGCTGGACTTTGAATTCCCCATGAAGCAAGAGGCAAACAACCTCAAATGAACATGTTTTTCAGTCATAAACTAAGTTGCTGGCAACTCCAACTTCCATTTTGTAAGTATAAACACTTAGAGTAGGATGCAATGTAACGTCATATTATGTAAAAGGAAACCTTACGTCTATCAAGGTCAAAGGACCTGTCTGAGATCTTACCATTTATAGAATTGTAATGGTTCTGAAGTCCCAATTCAGGTCTTTGGGCTCAGATCTAAACTTAGCAGAGGTGAGTGTGGTGTGAGAATGTGTAGTTGGTCACTGCCAGCAGGCCTTTCTATGATAACGGGACTGCTTAGCATTTGTTCCTCCCATAGATAGACAAATGTGATAATGTGGCTGAGGAGGTTAATTGTCAGTCTTCCTTATTTTAAATACATTTTAACTATCAATATGCCTACTTTCCACTTGTGATGCAATAAATTCTTTTAGGTAGCTCTGCAAGTCTTTCCAAGTGACTCCATCAAAGACAGAATTTTCACTCACTGCCGCTGGGCTGGAACTGACTCACAGCTGGTATTCCATCGGGTTTCCAAGCCTGTAACTTGCTAAGAAGTAGACTGTGCATCTTTCTCTGAAGGAACCACTGCTGGTGGACTGGAACCACTAAAGAGGCACTGTACATGGGATTATGCAAATTGTGAGGAGTGTGTGTCCCACCAAAGGGATTGGATGGCTTGTTGATAATGTAAATATGGTATGTGACACCTTCTGGGGTGGGAACATGCTGATGAAATGTGTGATATGTTAGCACAGCAACTGATCAGTATTGCCATTATAAGCTTAAAATGAGTAACCCCAGAGGTGGAAAGAGGGGCTCTATCTATCACCAAGAAAGAAGAGTCAGGAGTAGAGAACTATTAAACTCAAGATTGTGTGGAAACCTCTTCTTTCTAGGAGACAATGACGAGAGAAGGCAGCAGTACATGGAGAGCAGCTCAGGACAGGGCAGTGGGGGCCCGTGGAACAAGAATCTTAAGCGCCATCAGACAGAATGCTTCCAGAGGAGGGCTGCCTTCTGGCATTTATCAGGGAGTTGGGCTCGCTGACCTACAGGGCTGAAGCTGAGCATCTTCGGGCCCAGACCTGCAAGTGGCGTGGGTGCTTTGGGGGCAGTTAAATAGTGGGGTTAGACGAGCTCTGTCAAAACTTGCCCATACAGGACAGACACTAAGATTTTGAGGCCAACAGCCCAAAAGAGAGCTGCCTTTCCACAGCTGAGGAAAGAGGTATTCCTGACTGAAAATATGGACCCTGAACATTTCTAATCCTGAATTGTAATCTGTTACCTTCCCTGATAAACCAAACCCCTAACAGTGAGCACTGACTGTGTGGTCATTGTAACAAATTACCTAACCCAGCAGAGATGTAATGAGTGCCACGGGAGTGGTGGATGATGTCAGCACTGGAAAAAAACTGCAAAGTGAAAGCGTGTGTGACCTCACAAGAATCAGTCTGGGCTGTGGATGGTGACTGCGATTCTCTTTCCCCCTTGTGAAGTTCAAGGAGGCAGACATTACCCCAGTACCATTTTTACGTTACTGTACTAGAAAGTGCAGAACCAGAGTTCATAACTAACTAACTAAATTTTTCATCATAGCATGTATGCCATGAAATGCATTGTCTCCAAAGTCTTAAGAACCTACCACATGAAATAAGCTACTGACTGTTGTGCTGAAAACCCAAAGGCTCATGGATTGAATCCACCAGTTGCTCCATAAAAGAAAGATGGACAATCTCTTCCTGTGTGATTTACTGTGTCTGAAACCCCACCGGAGAGTCAGCTATAAATTGGTTGTGACTCAATGCTCCACAACAAGTGACTAGAAGGCAAGAAGGAAGGACTCACTCTGTTCCTTGTTTGAACTCTCACTCTTAGAAGCCGTGTTTTGAAATGCTGCAGACTGCCCTGAACACAGTAAACACTCTATAAATTTATACTTCAGTAAACAAGTGAGGCTTTTGTTCCCTTATGTGCAGAAGGACTGCAGAGTAACATAAGAGGTAGTTACAGCCACAAAGGACTATAGAGTAACATAAGTATAGTCACAAAGTTTTACTGAATATTAGAATGCACTGAAACGTTCAGAGTCAATAAAAGTAAAATAAAGTCAAGTAGTCATTTAATGAGGGACGTCAGGCAAGTAAGGGGAACTCTGGTGGTCTGTAGAGAGCTGTTTTTGTTGCTAATCCAAAGGCAATGTCACTCTGGAGGTTCGGATCTACCAGCCGCTCCACAGGAAAAAGATGGGCAGCCTCCTCTCATGAGATTAGAGTCTCCAGCAGACTTCCGGAGGCTCAGCTGTGAGTGGGTTTCGGCTCAATGACAATAAGCAGGTCTCTAGCTGTGTCTTCTTTAGTGTGAAGAGACTAAATCACGGATTTTTCTTTTTGTCCAACTCTTAAATTCTAGCTCTAGGCAAGTAATGGCCACTCAGGCAACATTTCGCATCTGGTAACTGTAACGGAGTATACTTTTAAAAAAATGTGTATGTATGTAAAATTAAGCCCAACCTATTTTGTTCTTTTCACTGAAATGCACTGGCCCCTTGCAGAGTTATTAATACAGAAAAGTACACTGCAGCCTCTGCTAAGCCAGAGATGTGCCCCCGCTGCCTACCCCACACTTAATGACCACGCAGCTACATCTGCAAAGCCCGGATTGCTTACGATAATAGGCCCAGCACTGTTCCTCTCAGATCTTCAATTTTCTTATTCATTTGCTTCAGCTTGAAATGGAAGGCTTGTCCATATAAGCCCCAAAATGACACCCTGTTTTTAGCTGACGTATACAGCCTGTATTTTCCAATAAACTAAACAATGTTTGACTGGGAGGTGGGCAGGAAAAACAGCATAATCACAGCCAAAATAACCATCACAGCGAAGGACTGGATTCACTAAGAAATATCTTGGATATCCAGCATGGAGGCCCACAGATCCTAATTTTGAACTTGGGTGTACGCTGCTGCTTTACCAAATGCCTCCATACCTGAGCAGCCCAGCTTAAGCTCTGATGGCATGCAATCAAGGAAAATAATGGGCTACCGCAAACAACTTCAAAGCCTTGGCACCACTTAGGTTAATAATATATAATTGCTACAATTTCTTGTAGCAGCGTACTTTTAATTAAATGCGTTAGAGTTTCTGCCTACCAACTTCTTTCCTGTCGCAGGCAGCCATGTTTCCCTGTGGAAGGAAGTACTGAGATTTTGCCCTTTTTAAGAAGGGGTGTGTTCTCTCAGTAACATCTCATGTAACACAGGCTCCAAAAAGATAAGACACAGCTTCCTTCTAGACCCAGTTTCAGAAATTAGATACAAAACAGAGCTTCTCAGACCAGAGAGAAAGAACACTCTCTCTCAAATACCCAGAGAGCTACATAAAGCTCTTATCATGGTTTAATAAAGCAATTGCTGTTAACTGTATCCCAAGGCGATTGGAATGCGAGGTGGGGGAACCTGAAGAATGACACAAGGAAGCAAACTAAGATCAGAAAAGAAACAAGAGCAAGGGAAAACACCACTTTTATTATAACTATTTAGAGATGTATGTATCTCAAAAACATTCCTTCCGTGACACTAAAAATTAGAGAGAAAAGAGAGGTGAATATTTTGATTGAATAAAAACAAGCTTGGAAGCAGGAGTGGCATCCACTTCTATGATAGCTTGCCACTGGAAGCCCTATGAACCTGGAGAGGATGAAAGTTATACAGGAGGCGTCCAGGACTTTCATTCATAGGGTCGCTATGAGCCTCCTGTGACTCGACAGCACTTAACAACAACAATAACATGATCAAGGCACTTGTCTAGAATATTTTCCTATTAATTTTCATAATGAAACTGGTCACGATGGTTCCACGTGAACACTCCACTGTTACACATTTTTCTGACTCTTTACTCTATGTAGAGGCTATTTTCTACCAGTATGTTAGAGCCTAAACTACAGTATTTTCAATAAAGTGGCAACCAACAGACAAGCTAAAACACAGAGCATTTTAAACAGGACAATCTTAATGTCGTGGAACTGCACATGGAGAAATTCTTGAGTCAGCATATGTTCTGCTGTGCATATGATCAATAACAATAACATGAGATACTTTTTTTAAAAAAGATTGTTCCAATAGTTCAAGACTAGAAGAAAGGAAGGAGGAAATTAATGTTTTATAAGTGCATTTGATCTGTTTTATTTTTAATTGCATATATAATTTAATTACATATTATTTATATAATAATTTTAATTACACATATATACACACACATACTATACACAGAGATATATATCTAGATAATCTATGCACTGAATACTAATGATCAGAAATCAGCAAGTTGTGGGACAACATCAAGGACATCATCTATGAAGAAAGCCATAGATTCTTACAAAGACTGAAAAGGCCAAAATAAATGTCAGAAAACACTATGAAACTTGCACCACAAAGTAAAAAAGTCAAAACAAAGGAAATAAATGCTGAAGTCAGAGAGGTGGACAGAAGATTTCCAAGGACAGCTCAGGAAGACGACAAAGCAAAGTATTATAACAAAATATGAAAAGAATGAAAGTTAGAAATAAAGGAAGAACTCACTTGGCATTTCTCAGGCTGAAAGAACTGAAGGACAAATTTAAGCTGCAATACTGAAGGAGTCTATGGACAAAAAGAATGAATGATACAGGAAGCATCAAAAGAAGAAGGAAGGAGTACAGAGCCAACATGCCAGAAAGAACTGGTCAACACTGAACAGATTTTAGGAACTGACATACAATCAAAACCCAGTAGCAACGAAGGAAGACGATCAAGCTGCACCAAAGATATTGGCAAAACCTAAGGCCCCAAGAATTGATGGAACACTAATTTAAGTGTTTCAACAGATACAGACGTGGATGTTCTCACTAGCCTATGCCAAGAAATTTGGAAGACAGCTGTCTGGCCAACTGACTGACATCCAGACCTGGTCTGATCTCCCTTCCCCTTGTCCTGGATGGAGGTTGGTTGGTTACTTCTCAGGCCTTCCTAAATAAAAACCCCACAACAATTATTACTTCTTTTTACTACTATGGAATAATGACTCAAATTGTTACTAATAGTCTCTAAAGCTAGTGGCATGAGATGCAAACTCAAACTCACTATTGTCAAGTTCGTTCTGACTCATAGTGACACTACATCAGGTTTCCAAGTCTGTAAATCTTAACGGAAGGAGGCTGCCATCTTTCTGTTGAGGAACCACTGGTTGATTTGAACTGCTGGAGATGCATAAAACTCTTTGGCCTATGCCACCAGATACCCTAATAACATGAAAGGGAAAAAATATACACAAGAGAAATATCCATTCACACTTGCCACTCACCTATATGCTGTCTCCTTTTGTCTTTTGTCTTCTTTACTGGCATCTGCTGTTTCTAAAGTAAGATGTGGCCTTAACAAAACAAACAAATCCAACAACAACAATCATGCTACCCTCTTCTTGCAAAAATATATTAGTTTCAGAGGGTTGGGTAGGAAAAAGATCGTCTAACATAGCTGACATCCAAGCAGATATATGCACA
>NW_006399797.1:7721964-7722659 GCF_000299155.1 Elephantulus edwardii | reverse complement strand
TGATAATAATGGGTGACTGGAATGCAAAAGTTGGAAATAGAGAAGATTCAGTAGTTGGAAAACATGGACTCGGTGACAGAAATGGAGCTGGAGAGAGGATGATTGAATTTTGCACAATCAATGACTGATTCATTGCAAATACGTTTTTGGTTTGGTGTTTTTTTCCTTTCATTTTATTACTCTGTGTGTGTGTGTGTGTGTGTGTGATTACCGTCAAATCAGATCTGGTACAGGAGGAGATTGTTCCGTGCACCTCTGGGATTGCAGTACACCTTCTTGCCAGTAGGCCACCAGAGCTTGCCTGTAAATACGTTTATAAAGAGACACAAACACAGGCTATATACATGGATTTCACCTGATGGTATGCATAGGAATCAGATTGATTACATCTATGGAAAGAACTGCTGGAGAAGCTCAATTATCAGCTGTGAAAACTAGGCCAGGAACTGATTGTGGAACAGACCACCAACTACTCATATGCAAGTTCAAGTTGAAGCTGAGGAAAATTAAACCAAATCCAAGGCAACCAAAATATGACTTTGAGTCTAAATTCTGAATTCTGAATTTTAGAACCATCTCAGGGACAGGTTTTAGGCCTTTAACACTAATGAGCGAAGACCAGATGAGTTGTGGGAGGATATCAAGGGTATCATCCAAGAAGAGTGCAAACGGTCATTGCAAAGACAGAAGAGGAA
>NW_006399797.1:7712170-7720354 GCF_000299155.1 Elephantulus edwardii | reverse complement strand
CTCCTTGGAGGCAATGATTCTAAGGCTCCGTCTAACATACTTTGGACATGTTGTAAGGCGGAACAGGTACTTGGAGAGGGACATCATGCTTGGTAGGGTGAAGGGATAGCGCAGAAGCGGAAGGCCCCCTATGAGGTGGACTGATTCAGTGACTGGGGTAATCGGGATGGGTGTATCGGAGACGGTGCAATTGGCACAGGACAGAGCAGAGTTTAGGGATGTTGTACATCAGGTCGCTATGAATCGCAAGTGTCTCGACGGCACATAACAACAACAACAACACTGGCTTTCTGTACCAGCAGAGATCCTATATGAAAATCAATGTATTCTATAAACTTTCACTCATGCTACAGTAAGAAAAGAAAATAAAGAAGGGCAGAGATATGTTAAATTAGAACTTTTTTACATATTTACTTGTCAAAAATAACTTCTATTCTTTTATTTCTTTTCAAAGGTATTCCTCCTGCACTTAATAAATGCATACATATATATGTATGTGGTAACAAGGTAGGTAAATGAATACTGGTTTTTATGTAGTTGGCAATTCTGGGTACTTTCCATGAATTGTGATATTTAATCTTTACACTAATAATCTTAAGGTTGGTAGTTCAAACTTAACCAGTGACACAGTGGAATACAGGTATGGTAATCTCCTTTTCGCAGGTGATTAGACAACACATAACAACAGCAATCTCCTTGCATAAAGGTAAAAATTAAGAAATCCTGACAAGTTCCACTCTGTAACACATGGCGTCTCCATGAGCCAAAATCACCCAGCTGCATCAGGCTTGGTTCTAAGGTTCTATCAGATCAAAACTGTTATTGCCCCATTTTACAGATAAGGAAAGTGAGGCTAAACAGAGGCAGAAGAATCTAAACAAGTTCTTACTGCTGAGAAGAACTCCAGACATAAAAAATAACAGATAAATGCTATAATATAAATAAGTCGTAAAATTACAGATAGAAATAAATGCTGTAAAAGCAGCATTTAGTCAATATTCTCTATTAACATAGTTGGCCCTTACTACAGACTATTTTTATGTGATCTCTTCCTTTGCAAATTACTATGATAAAGCAAATAAAATTCAGCTCTTTCTGCTCTCATCAGGATATATTCTATATCCCAAATCCATTGCAGTGGAGTCAATTTCTACTCAGAGACCCTAAAAGACAAGAGAACTGCCCCCAAATTCTTTCTATAAATCTTTCTAGAAGCATATTGTCGCATCTTTCTCTTCAGAATCACTGGTAGCTTTGAACTGCTGACCTTTCAGTTAGCAGCCTAGTACCTACACAGCTCATTTGATAGTTGAGACACTCACCATAAAATATTACACTGCATCAATGATCCATAACATCCCACAAAAACACCTGACTTATTCCAGCCTGTATGTTCACACTCCATTGTTTCTACTCCAGAAAAAGGATTATCTATAATCTCAAGAGCTCAATGCCATTGAACATCAGCCACAGTAAAGTGTGACGCTGATAGTTTCCAGAAAGTCAGTGTGACAGCTTTGAAGGCAGTAGTGCCCTTGTTGGCTGCTTCTTATACTGTTACACAATCACCTACCAAAAAGGAGGGCTGAGATAAAACAGTGATGGGATATTCAGAGCTTTCCAAATTTCACAGAGTACACACTCTTTTGGGTTCCAGGCATAGAAAAGGTGTTGACAGCCACCTGTTCCGGACTCCCCACCTCTCCCCTGGAGCCCAGATAGACTTTTGAGAGAAACTCCGGTGAAGTGCAGAGCCTGTAGATAAAGTGAGCAGGCTGGTGAGACGCCTGGACAACATCACTCGCTCACTCGTCCACACACAAAAACATTTCCAAGTGCATCCAGTGTGTGCCAGGAGGAAGGGATCAAAAAGGTATTTTAAAAAGTCACTGTTCTTGCAAAGACTGGTGTTCTGTGCAGAAGTTAGGGGAAGCAGCAGTAATCATAAAGAAAAGGGTGATGCTTTAATAGAGTCAAGGGGAAGTAATGTCAGAATACTGGGCCTGCAGAGGCCCTGAGAGTGTAATTATTGGATGAACCAATAATAAGCAGTAATGAGTGAATAACCTGGGAAAAACTTACTCTAACTTTAAAAGGAGTTTCCAACATATCCTCAATTATCTGCACTAGGAGGTAGCAAAAAAACATGGCCTATATGTCAAATCCAACTCACCTTAGTATTACTGTCATACAATTGTGTCTGTTATGTATTGCTTATGGCTGGTTTGGCTGCAGTAGTAAAGCCGGGTAGACTATAAGGCCCACAAAGTCTACAACACTGACTCTTCGGGTCTTTACAAAAGGTGGGGGGAAGTTTTAAGACCCCTGTTCTACTTAATAAAGAAGGCAAGAACACAAACTTGGATATTTGTGCTTATGTCATTAAATAACTAACCCTCAAATTTCATTTCCGGTATTAGAACCAAGTGATTGACATAGTAATACTTCTCTAACATTGTTATTATAAACAAACTGCCATTCTATATTTTTTTAGTTTTGGGTGAACATTTACACTACATGGTAAGTTTCCATTTGAAAGTTTTCACAAAAATTATTTGGTGTCATTAATTACATTTATCACAAGTTGTCAACATTGTGGGTTCAATTTGTTCCCTTTCCAGTACTTTAGTTTCCCTGACTTCTGTTCTTCTAATCTTTCATTTTGCATAATCGTTGACCTGATACTGATTTTTTTTTAAAGGCGAGAAGTGGTCTTAACATAGGGCATGTTGCCAGGAGGAACCAGTCTTTGGAGAAGGACATCATGCTTGAAAGGGTCACTGCAGAGAAGGAAGACCTTGGATGAAATGGATTGACACAGTAACTGTTCATAGGGTCACTGTGAGTCACAGTCAGCTTAATGACACAGAACAACAACAGTGATCGTGCAGGTAGTATCCGGTATTTTGTGTACCACTCTGCTATCACGCTAAAAGGTGATCTCAGGGATAAGTTCAGTTCTGAGTTAAAGAGTCTCAGGGAGTCCTCTGTTCTGTAGATTTGTTTCTTGTCTGAAATTTTTGCTAACTTCTTACTGCTTTGCTCCTGGGGTATAGAATCCCAGAGTTATCTTGTATTCTTACATGGCTGCTCACCAGCTTTGCTTTTTTTGTTTTTTTAAATGTGATTTTCATGAAAGCTTACAGAAAAGTGGGATGTTTTATTCATTCTTTGTATATTTTCTTCACTACCCACCCCAGTTTGCTTTTAAAAAAGAATCACTGTTGCATCATTTCTCCCCTCCCTCAAGTCGACTTACCCCTCCCACCTCTCTGCCAGCCCACTCTGCAAAGCACCTCTTTTCTGGATTGTTATCATGGCTAAACATATATTCCTTTTAAACAGTTCTTTCCTTCATCTGTTTCCATACAGTGTTATTTATCCTCTCTTTTCTTAGTTGTCCCAACCCCCATGTCAGTATTGTTTCATAAAAGTGGTATTATGCAGTATTTGTCCTTTTGTGACTGAGCTATTTCACTCACCATAATGTCCCCCAGAGTCACCCATGTTGTGTAATATGAGTTCCTTGTTGTTCAGTGCTGTCTGATATTTCACTGTGTGAATATACCACAGTTTTTCCATCCATTCATTTGTTGATGGGCACTTGGTTTGCTTCCATCTTTTTTATTATTGTAAATAATGCAACAAACATGGGTGTGCATATATTTGCTTGGGTGGCAGCTCTGGTTTCTTTAGGATATATTCCTCATACTGGAACTGCTGGATCAAATGGTATTTCTATTTCCAACTTTTTGAGAAAGCACTATACTGCCTTCCATAGTGGTTGCATTTTACACTGTCACCAACAGTAAATAAGGGTTTCAATCTCTTCACAGCCTCACCAGCAGTTGTTGTTAGCTGTTCTGTTGAATTTTGCTATTGTTACTGGTTTGAGGTGGTATCTCATAGTTGTTTTGATTTGCATCTCTCTGAGAGCTAGAGATTTTGAACACTTCTCTTTTAAGACTCAGATGTTACTCACCTAACTTGCTTGTTGCTGTATAACCATCAAGTCAGGTCTGACTCATAGCTGTCTCTCCAGCAAGTTTTCAGAGGCAGTTTAATTTGACCTGAGGAGACTGCCCATCTCTCTCCCACAGACAGACCAGCTGGTGGATGTGAACTCTGTGCCTTTGCGATTACAGTGCAGCTTCTTACCATTAGATCACTGGAGGATGTAGGTTATGATTTTGTGAACCAAGGACCCAAACCTTAAGACCCAGAAAACCAATGTTGCAAAGTGTTTAGTAATGTCTCAAGAATATATGCATTTGTGTCTTCAATGAATATGCATGTATCACCCATATATTTGTAGCTGTATGTGGCAAGAACGTGCCCTGCAATCCCGAAGGCATGCAGTTCAGGCCACCAGCTGTTCAACTGGAGAAGGATAGGCAATCTCCTCCAGTGTGATTAACTGCCTCTGAAAACCTACCAGAGGGTTGGTTTGGACTCTATGGTACACAACAACATCATCATCAGCTTACTATTTGGAAGGTCTATAGTCTGGATCCACCAGCTAGCTGTTCCTTGTGAGAAGGATGGGCAGTCTCCTCCTATAAATATTTAGGGCTTTTGAAATCCAAGGACGATCACTATGTGGTGGAATTAACTCAATAGGAGGGATTTCGTTGCTTTTAAAGATGGTGAGCATCTCTCATATTTATCATATCTTTACTGGCTGTCATCATTAGTGAAGTTTTTGTTCTTATTCCTTGTCCACTTGTTATTAGTATATTTGTCTTTTTGTTGCTGAGTTGTACCAGTTTCCACCTGTCTTAGAGATTATATTTTTATCAACTACGTCATTTCCCAACATTTGTATTCATAATTGGTAAGCTGTCTATTCTCTGTTTTACTAAAGTCTTTTGACAACCACAGGTTTTCATTTTTATGATGTCCCATTTATCTATTTTGTCATCTTCTATTTCTGCAGTTTCTATAATATTTGCTACTTTTTTTTTTTTTAAAAAAAAGGCTATATCTTAAACTTTCTCTCCTAAATTGTCTTCCAGTGACTGTATAGTTCTGTTTTGGGGTGTTTTATTTTTATTGTATACTTTTTACATTAACATTTAGGTATCTGATTCATGTTTAGTTCATTTTTGTGGAAGGCACGAAACACGAGCCCTGCTTCATTTTTCTGCAGGTAGATATCCAGCTTTTCCATCACTATATATTAAATAGGTTGTTTCTGTCCCACTGAATGTACTTGTTCCTTTTTTCCAAAATCAGTTGTCCAGATAGTTGGGGCAAATTCTGCATTTTCGACTGTATTCCACTGATCTGTGTGTCCACTGCTGAACCCAACCAGGCTGTTTAGATTACAGTGACTGTGAAACCCATTTTGATCTGATTTACATTCTGGATATATACTTCCTTTGTCTACTTTCTAAAGGAAAGTGTGATGAATTAATTATTATAAATGTGGATGGTGGAGAGGCAGAAGATTGCAAAGCAAAAAGAATCTATCATTATGTAACCAATTCATCTCACTGCTATGAGTAGGAATCAACTCACAGCTGCCTGTCCATTGGGTTCCCAACTTTATAAATCACACAAAACAAGACTGTTCCTTTTTCTCCCTCACATTCTAAAGTGGATTTGAACCACTAGAAAGGTGTAGTGTTTGGGTTAACAGCACAACTCCCTACAAGGTCACCCAAACTCCCTAACCTATGGAATAGTAGTCCAAAGAACTATTATTGACTCCACTGATACTCAGCACTTTATTCATATTTGTGAGGATTTTAAAGGTGAGGTCACTGAGGCCGGTGAGAATCGGGGCCTTGCTAACCACGACTAAGCTCCATGAGTTGCTGGATCTAGGATTTGATCAACACTACCTGACTCCAGAGCTCAGCCCTCTAACTGCTTCTCTCCAACCAGGCCAAAAGACAAAGCATTTCAAAGTAACTTCAGAGCAAAAAGTAATGACACACACATTTGATAAAAGAATGTGA
This sequence comes from Elephantulus edwardii, assembly GCF_000299155.1. Lineage (NCBI taxonomy): Eukaryota > Metazoa > Chordata > Mammalia > Macroscelidea > Macroscelididae > Elephantulus > Elephantulus edwardii. The sequence goes on along the minus strand of NW_006399797.1, from coordinate 7,714,391 downwards.
CAAAATTTTTTATATCACAATGAACTAACAAGATAGTTGCAACATTTCTGTAACCTTTGAAAACAAATGTTTGGCCAACCCAACAATTTTGTTTGCTTGAATGATTCTATGTTTCCATTTTAACAAAACAGAGAGAAATGCAACGGAGACACATCTTAATTACAGGCTTTGTCACTGTTGTTCTAATATGAACTGTATTTTCCTATTAGATTATACTTTCCAGAAGAACAATGCAAATTAAATCTTTGTGAAGGGGAAATATCTTTTTGTGGATTTATACTTGCAAAGAAGAAAATACTGGATGAGAATCAAGTTTCCTCAACACACATACACACACACACACACACACACACACACACACACACACACGTGTGCGCGTGCATGCATATATTAAATAGAGATTACAGAAGAATTTCTAGCCACTAATTTCATTTCCAGTATTACTGCTATTTCCAAACATGGCTCACATGGAAAAAAGTATCATCAAAAATGCCCAAGCAGATAAAATGTTGTCAGCCAAAATTGTATCAATTATATTAAGAATTACTATGTAATGGGTCTATTGTTCAAAGTGGCTTTCCTAGGCCATTGCCCTTGACTTTGCCACATGGCTGGGTGAGAACATGCAAATAGGTTTTGTTAGTTTATCCTGCAGGAGGTCAGCTAGTTTTGGCACTCCACAAGGTTTAAATTTAACAAATTCAGTGGCAAAAATGTGAGAATCTCACTATCAGCAAGCAAGAAAGAAGAAGCAGAGTATGCAACACATGTCCTTTGGAGGCAAAGATTCCTATGTCACTCAGATGTGGGCCTGCAAGAGAGTAGCAGCAGCCACAACAGAGAGCTTGAGAACTGATGTGAGAGAGGTCTGCCCTAGAACTGCTGCCTCACAAAGCCAGTGCCCAGAACCTTCACCCAAGCTTACTGGCAGACTAGGGGAGAAGCAGCTGGGGGGTGGGGGGAGATGCCACAACTGGTCGGAATAAGAGCTTTGCAACACTGGCTTAAAGCTACAGGCCAAAAGATGATAGGCCTGTGAGCACACTTCAGAAGATGTCCTGACTGAGAAATTGTATCCTGGTATCCTGTTGCCAACTTCCCTCATAAACCCCATAATCTTGAGTATGATTCTGTGAGGTCTGTATAGCTATTACAACATATACTAAACCCAGTAGAGCATTGGGACTTGGAATTAGTAGAAAGAGGTGCTCAAAGCATAGGGGAAATGTCTACCTCACGGGAACTGGTTTTGTTTGGTGGCTGCTATTGATGGGGCTGGTTCTCCCTTGTGGAAAGTGTAAAGGTTGGCTTCAGATACCCCCACATCATCCTTGCTCTTTTTACAGATTATAATTACAGTAAATTGTACTTAAAGGATCCCTACTGGCAGAGTGGGTTACATGTTGGTCTGCTAACTGAAAGATCAGTGGTTCTTGGCTATCAGCTATTCCAGAAGGAAAGATGAGGCAATTTCCTCCTGTAAAGATTTATAGTCTCAGAAATCTGGTGGAAGAGTCTCATGAGTCAGAATCCACTTGAGAGCAGTGGGTAAATGGGAAAGTTATACTGGACTTGAGCATGGAGGAGGCTGTGAGGATGGTGTAGGATCAGGCAAGGATCCTATCTGCTATTCACAGGGCCGCTGTGAGTCATAACTGACTCGACAATGACATTTTTAAAACAGTAAAAAGGGTTTTTAAAAACAAACAAACCATGCTGGAATTCCACTTTTGGATAAACAAAAAATCTTTCAGAATCAAACACTTGTTTGCAAAGTCAATTTTGGTCTGTGCTTCATTTTGCTTGTCACAATATTTTAGTCAGACATGATGTCTGTTCCATAAAATAGACCATCGCTGAATGGTAGAAAACATCTTGAATTCTGCAGAATTTAAACCAAAGCCTTTCTAATCAAAGAGTTTTACATCTTTCAGAGTTTAGGTTTCATAAACACTATAATTTCATGGTTAAACATATTTATAGGGTCATACATATTCAAATTATGTAATTAAGATAGTACAAGCAACTGATAAAAAAATGTGATTAACATTTATAATAACTTAGCAGACTTTGACAATGTATTTCCCATAACAGGCTATGGTATTCTAATTGCATTAAACTTCGTGATTATTCTTTCCTATTCTATCTCACCATCTATCATGATGCTGCCAATTGGCCCAGTGGTGAGAATCTTTCTTTTCTTTTCTTTTTTTTTTAAAAA
>NW_006399797.1:7708112-7712070 GCF_000299155.1 Elephantulus edwardii | reverse complement strand
AAATCTCTGTAAATGTTTATGAAAATTGATAAAATATAATTATAGAAAAAAAAAAAAGAAAAAGATCGTCTAAGATTTTTACTGCTGGATGCCAGAGTTTTGGGGGATGTTTTAGAGTTGATTTTTTTACTCATGTTGCTGCCATTGTTGTTATGCTCCCTCAAGTCAGAAATGACTCAAAGCTGACCCTCTGGAGGTTTTCAGAGGATGTAAATAATATAATGGGAAATCAATTGCCCATTTTTCTTCTGAGGAGCAGCTGATGGATTTGAACTATCTGCCTTTGGGTTAGCAGCACAATCCCTTACCCTCTAGTTTTACATCAGTTAACCGGGGGGACACTATAGGGCAGAATTACCTGCCGGTGTGGGGCCAAGTTTGGTCCCTCCTGGTTACTGATGAAGATGGTAATGTGCGTTAAGGGTTCTGGTGTCACATTCCCTTAGCTTTAGACAGAATAAATATTCTTAATATTTCTTAAGTAAGAAATGTTTAAAAGTACTGTTAGGGTTGCCCACATAAACATATACTCTGGTATTCTCACTCTCTCATTCACTGCCTTCACGTTGGTTCTGACTCACAGCAACGCTCCACTGAGTTTCCAAGGCTGTTAACTGTAACAAGAGGAGACTGTTCATCTCGCTCCTGTGAAACCACAGGTAGATTTGAACCACTGGAGACATGTGGCCTTGAGGTCAGCTGTGAAACTTGCTATGGAATATACCACCAAAGCACCCTTCTTGTTCAACAATTTATATGGGGCAGGGGGATGTGATTTACTTTTAATTAAAAATGTTAATTTTAAAAATCTATTTTAAGGTAGCTCTGGTAGCCTAATGGCAAGAAGTTGCACTGTGACCCCAAAGGAGCACAGTTAGAATCCACCAGATGCTTTGCTGGAAAAGGAGGGGCAATCTCCTCCTGTGCCAGTCAGATTCGATTTGCTGGTACACAACAAGAAAGAAAAAATTAATTTAGGAAGAACTTTGGCCACAAGGACAAGAATATTTGCTATGAGCTATGCTGGGTGTCACATCCTACTAGTAATATAGAATATTTCAAACAAACAAAAACCAGGTTCTTTCTTCTACTTTCGCTTAGAAGCCTTACTTCGTTATCTCTGTGAACTCTGGTGACCTAGAAAGTTAGTTACACTGTTAACTCAAAGATGGTTTGAATCTACTAACAGCTCTGCAGGAGAAAGATGGGCAATCTCCTCCTGTGCTATTTATAGTCTCTGAAAACTCACTGGCGGGTCAGCTATGAGCCAGTTGCAACTCAACAGGAAAGAGTTTGGAGTTCTGGATTGTGTTTTTGTATGTGTGTGTGTGAGAGAGAGAGAGAAAAATCTGTATTTACAATTAGCCAGCTGGACTCAGTTTAGATGATCCCCAATTTTGCTGGCAACATCCAAAGCATCATAGTCAGGAGTAAGTCAAACGTAGGCCTTCTTCTCTCCATCAGGTCTAATTAAAGTGTTGACCTTAGCCACATCAGTGTCATAGAGCTTCTTTACAGCTTGTTTAATTTGGTGCTTGTTGGCCTTGACATCCACAATGAACACAAGTGTGTTGTTATCTTCTGTTTTCTTCATAGCTGACTCAGTGGTCAGGGGAAATTTGATGATGGCATAGTGGTCAAGCTCGTTATTTCAGGGGGGCGCTCTTCCGGGAGTATTTGGGCTGCCTTCGGAGTCTCAGTGTCTAAGGCCGCTGGAAGGTGTGTGACATGCAGATCTTTTCTTTTGTAGCTGTGGATGCCCTTCAGGACTGTCTTCTTGGCCTTTGATGCCTCTGGCTTCAGTTTTGGGAGGGGCAGGGGCTTCCTTCTTCGCTTTCAGCGCCAGCTTGGTAGAAAGGCGGACTGTGTTATTTTTAATTATCAAATGTCAACTTATCAATAGAAATTTGGGAATGAGCCTGTGACAAACACAAAACACAGCTCAGCAATTTAATAAATGGAACTGGGTTCAATCACACTCCACTGTTTGGCCTGCTGAGTTTTCACTCAAAGTTTTATAAAAATGAAAACATTCGGGGTCAAATGAGCAAGGTCCCTGTAGGCCTGACCCTAAATAGGAATGAACGACAGGGCTGGCGGCAGGCCTGTGTGCCTGGGGCAGCAGACGATGGCTTGGCAGGTTATCCCCGCTGACTGGGAAGGACAGCTCTGTGGTCACATGATGGGTCAGATCTGCAGTTCCCCTGCCTGTAACCAGATCTTTCCACAAATGATTCAAGAACCTGCTGTGGTCTCTGGGGATCCCCTTGGCTAGTCACAAAAGAAGTTTTGTTCTCCTGGCTTCTCACTGGTTTTGTGATGCCACAGACTGGTTGTTTCAAGAGAACTGTTCTTGTCTGTAGCTAACTGCTTATACCACAGAATAGGACAGGGTTCAGATACCCTGTTTGTAGGGTCGTTTACCTTGGGAAGGCCGCTAACAACCACATAAACCAAAACACTGTGTGCTCTTAGCCACTGAAGAAACTGTCAGTTTACAAAGCAGTAATTACTTCTTTTTTAGCTAATATTTTATCAGTGTATCTGCAGCTGAACTAAAAGACATACTTTGATTAACATTTCTTAAAATGTCTATCATTTTCTTCTTTTAAAATTTGAACTATAAAATCCTTAACAACATAATATAAGGTTTGAAAAGAGGAGGGGGGAAAACTTGTCCTTGATCCCAATGCTAGAATTATTATTTCACTCATTACTGTTAATAATACTTACAGTTAATAATGTGCTTATTATTGCTAATGCTACTTACGTATTATTGTTAAAACGGCCTTGGAGAGAGTACTGAATGTTCTATGGACTGTCAGAAGAACAAAGTGACATCTTAGAGAAGGTGTAGCCAGATGCTCCTTACGGGCAAGAGTGAATAATGCTTCACCTCACATATTTTGGAGATGCTGTTAGGCAAGGCTATTCCTTGGAGAGGAACATCATACTTGGCAAAGCGGAGGGTTGACAAAAGAGAGGAAGTCTCTCATCAAGATGGACAGACACAGCAATGTCAAAGTGACTACAGCAATGGGCTCAAGTATGTCAGAGATGGTGAGATGACATGGGACAGGGCAGGGTTCAAATCTGTTGTTCACAAGATACCAATGGGTTGTACTTGACTCAAAGACACCTAACAAGAGCAAGAAGTAGCAGCCTATTAAGCATACAAACATGTTATGAGAAAATTTTAAATATCATAAGAATTAACAAAATGTCAGGGGAGCTCTGGTGGCCTAGGAGCAAAGAAGCCGCTCTACAATCCTGAAGGTGTGCAGTTCAAATCCACAGATGCTCTGCTGGAAAAGGAGGGGCAATCTCCTCCTGTGCCAGTCGGATCCAATTTGACGGCACACAACAAGAAAATAAAAATAAATTTTAAAAAGTTTAAAAAAAAAGAATTAACAAAATGTCATACAAAGACACAGAGTGAGCGTGTGCTGCTGGGAAAAGCAGCGCTGATGGACTTGTTCAATGCTTGAGTGCCACAAACCTTTAATTTATTAAAACCACACCATCTGTAAAAGTGCAATAAAGTAAAGCATTCTAAAACAAGGCATATCTGTATTTATTTAACTATAGTCATTACATATATACACTACATTTTATTCTAACTTTCTAATTTTAATAATGCATTCCATTGAATTAGCGTAATTCTGTTTAACACGAACTGCTTACTACATGTTAGGACTTATATCTTTTAACAAACCATAAATTGTTTCTTAGTGCTAGGTGTTTAAAACTTAAAAATAACTTCTATTTGAAGAATTGTTTGAAGAAGAAATTTATACATATGCACGTTTACATGTAACTGCATATAAATTAGTCAGTTCCAACTCATAGACCCTCTCCTTTCAGGTATGGAAATACAAAGGAAGAGGAACAGTTGTAAGCAGACACTGGTGATTGGGACATGGAATGTGAGAACCATGAATGCAGGAAAATTAGATAT
>NW_006399797.1:7703526-7706239 GCF_000299155.1 Elephantulus edwardii | reverse complement strand
ATTATTTTTGTGTGAGTGTACCGTCAAATCAGATCTGACTGGTACAGGAGGAGATTGTCCCTCCTTCCCCAGCAGAGCATCTGGTGGATTCGAACCGTGCGCCTCTGGGATTGTAGTTGCAGCTCCTTGCCACTAGGCCACCAAAGCTCCCCGAATCTTTCTTTTCTTGGTGTTGAGCTTCAATCCATATTGAAAGCTGCAGTCCTTGACCTTTTGCAGCTAGCGCTTCAGGTCTTCCTCAATTTCAGCAAGCAGGGTTGTGTTGACTGTGTCACACAGATAGTTGATGAGTCTCCCTCCAGTCCTAATGCTACACTTTTCCTCACAGAGCCCAGCCTTCTGGATAATCTGTTCTGCATATAGATTGACAAGATATGGAGATAGGAAACATCCTTGATGCACACCCTTCCCAATTTTGAACCATGTGGTGTTTCCTTGCTCTGTTCTGATGAATGCCTCCTGGTCCAAGGATAGGTTTCACATAAGCACAATCAAGTGTTGTGGGATTCCCATTCTTCTCAGAGTCATCTTCAGTTTGCTTGGCTCTACAATCAACACTCTTTGTACCAACAGCCAGGAAATTAAAAGATGAATTGCACTGGGAAAGTCTGCTGTCAGAAACTTCTCTAAAGTACTGAAGAGCAACGATGTCAATCTGGAGACTAAGTTGCGCCTGATACAAGCCATGGTCTTTGCAATTACTTGCTATGCATCAGAGAGCTGGACAGTGACTAGGGATGACAGAAGGAGAATTGATGCCTTTGAGCTGTAGTGCTGGAGATGAGTACTGGATATACCATGGACTTCTAGGAGAACAAACAAGTTCTTCCTGGAGAGGATGAAGTCAAGATGTTCCTTGGAGGTAAGGATTCTGAAGCTTCGTATGACATACTTTGGACATGTTGCAAGGCGGGATCAGTCCTTGGAGAGAGACGTCATGCTTGGAAGGGTGGAGGGACAGCGCAGGAGAGGAATACTCTCAATGAGATGCATTGATTCAGTCACTGGGGTAATCATGATAGACATGTCAGAGACAATAAGATTGGCACAGGATAGAGCAGGGTTTAGGGCTGCTGTACGTAGGGTCTCTATGAGTTGCAGGTGACTTGACAGCACATAACAACAACAACATTTTATCTCAAATTGATTTCTATAATTCCTACAATCAGCAAGTGGATTTTAAGGTCTTTTGTAGTGCATAAAGGACTATAGTTCATGATATGAAAAATTTACTCAAATGTTTGTGTTTCTGAGTTTGTACTTCTGAATCTCTCACACTTCCAAAGGCAACATTTTTTTTTACTCTCCAGTTTTGCAATCTTTTCCATTTGCCTCCATAAACTTCAGCTAAAGAGTTCTACAAATGTTCAATGTTAGTTTTGTGTAGCTAACCCAGGTGGGACAGCAAGATCAAGTGCTCCATATCTTACTTAAGTGAGTAGCGACTGAGATCATACACAGAGCCCTCTAGGATGCAGCCTTTGGTCTCCCCCTGCCTGGACTAGGGAAAAGGGAAGACAAATCAAAGATGCTTAGAAACACTGAGTCTCAAGCACAAATGGATCACCTGAACCTCAGCTTCCACTACTCTGAGAACATAGGAAGTAGATGATGTCTAGCTATAATTGCTGAAAGAGCTGAATGGAATCACAGCAGAAGACCTGAACAGAATGGGAGAAAAGTGTGATGCAAAATTAAAAAACATGAAAATGGTCAGGTCTGCTGGTCTTATAGAGACTGGTGGAACCCTGAATCTCTGACTCTTAGTTGCTCTTCAAGTTTGGAACCAAAGGAAACATTACAACACTCAGAGCTGCCCCTCCCTTTGATTTCCAAGGCTGTAGGTGGCACAAATAGTCTATCTTTCCTCCTGCAGAGCCACTAATGGATTCAAACTGCCAAAGAGGCATCATCCTTGGGCTAGCGGCACAAACCTCCATAGACTAGGCTAAAAAAACTCCAAGAACAAAATACTTCCCTCAATTTCCTCTAGTACATTTAAGATAAAGCCTGCAAAGCTGTTTTAAAGAGATTCAGTAAATATTATTATGTTTTAAACAATAAACAATGTGAAACAACTATGTCTTGGCGAGGATGCAGCCAGAGTCCTCTTTGGAGGCAAGAATGATGAAGCTTCACCTCACATATTTTGGACATGCTCCTAGGAGGTGTTATTCCTTGGAGAAGAACATGACACTGGCAAGGGTGGAGGGTTGGCAAAGGAGAAGAAGGCTCTCAACCAGGTGGACTGACACAGTGACTGCTGCAATGGGCTCTTGTATGTCAGGAAGTGTGAGGATAGCAAAGGAGAGAACAGGGTTCAGATCTTTTGTTCATAGGGTTGCTATGAGTCTTACTTGATTTGACTGGCACCCAACAACAAACCAGCATATTAAGAGAAGTTAATTTTTAATACAACAACTTCCTACCCAAAAAAAAGCCCTGGACCAGATGGCTTTACAAGTGAATTTTATCAAACATTCAAAGAATTGTCACCAATTCTACATAAACTATTTCAGGAAATAAGAGAAAGATGGAATTCTTCCAGATTCATTCTATGAAGCAAACATATCCTTGATACCAGAGCCAGGAAAGATACCACCAAAACAGAAAACTATAGGCCAATATCTCCTATGAACATAGATACAAAAATACTGAATAAAATACTGGCCCACAAAAATCAATGATGTTGTTGTTGTTGTTGTTATGTGCC
>NW_006399797.1:7679649-7701145 GCF_000299155.1 Elephantulus edwardii | reverse complement strand
CAAAAGGACAAATACTGCATGGTGCCACTGCTGTAAAATCAGACTGATCTCAGGGTTGGGGTAAGACTGAGAAAAACTGAATAAATTGTGTATACTGCATTGAAACAGATGAGGAAGAGAATAATTTAGAAGCGATGCATGATAGGGTATTATGGTTATCACAAGAGTCCACAATTAAGGTTGCATAGTGGAGTGTACTTGGGGCAGTGGGAGGAGTGTGGGGGGATTGAAATCAAAGAAAGACTTTTACTTTTCAAAGAGAGAAGCTAACTGGGGCGGGGGGGCAGGGGGGAGGACTGGTCAGGGAGAAAAGTGCAACAATGAATGAATGGAAATCCAAAATCTCTGTAAATGTTCATTAAAATTATTAAAATAAAATCTAAAAAAAGAAAAGTTAATTTCATCCTTTGTTTTTCTAAATAGCACAGCAACACCTGGTAAATACTGCAGAGTTTCATTAATTCCTCACAGGAATCAGGAAGTCTTGGGAAGAGATATGTAAAATTAAGAAACTTTCTATACTGTATTGATCTCTAAACTTGTAATCAACTACAGGCTTAAAGTATGTCTTTTATGTAGATTTATGAATCCTTATATAACCAAATACATTCCTGTTGTCCCACAGAAATACCTTCCAGGCAGTTAAAAATGTGTCTTCTTGCTTAAACTTGCACTAAACTTAAGAGTAGCCAAAAAGGCTGTTTGAGGTAATTTTGTCATGATCTTGCTTGAGTTCTCTGTGTTCTAAACTTTGACAATTCTATCTGCCAGGAAAAATAAATCTCATGTCATTTAGTACATTAAATACGCCAATAAACATAGCTCTGCTGCAACGGCACACCATTTCGCACACTGCAGTTTTATTTAGATATATTTCAACATTAATAAGGGCATAAAAATTCTTCACTGGAAACAGTTACACTTTAACCACATTTTATAACACTGGTTATTTTCCTGTTAGGAAACTAAATTATGAGACAATATTAAAATCTTGATCTTTGAAGTTCCAAACAATAAATTTTTTATTCCTTTTTTATTGTAATTTTAATGAAAGTTTACAGAAAAATTAGATTTCCATTCATTCATTGCTGCAGTTTTCCCATCCCTCCTTCTCCCTCCCTAGTTCAATTTCTATTTTTTAAAAACTATTCACTCATCAAGCACTCAGACTCACATCCCTGCACAAGTGTGAATACCTCTGTGTGAAAATGGCATGTCTGTGTGTGTGCACGTGTGTATGGGGGTGTGGTGAATGTGTCCACCTCAGGAGGTCCCAGGGTGGGAGTGCTGAGCGGAGGCTGCACGGGCCTGGGCCTGGCTCCACACAGCATCCTTTACATACAGCATCGGGGCTGGAGGGTAGGAGTAGGACATGAGTATCAATTAAAGACTGCATCCTGAGGCGCACACCAAATAAATAAATAAATTCACCCATTCTTGCACAATTTTCTCCTTCAGCCAGTCCACTTTGCAATGCACCTCTTATTTTGGACTGTTGCCTAATCATATATTCCTGAAAACAGTTCTTTCCTTCATCTATTCCAATGCAGTGTTCACTATTTATCCCCTCTTTTCCAAGTTCCCCCATCCCCCCATATCAGTCCTCTTTTATAACAGTGGTGTTATCCAGTATTTGACCTTTTGTGACTGAGATATTTCACCCAGCATAATGTCCTCCATGGCCATCCATGTTGTGTAATGTTTTAGGAGTTCCTTGTTCTTCAGTGCTGCCTAGTATTCCATTGCACTAATATACCATCATTTTTCTATCCATTCATTTGTTGATGGGTACTTGGGCTGCTTCCATCTCTTTGCTATTGTGAATAATGCAATAAACATGGGCATACAAATAGCTGTTTAGGTGGCGGCTCTGGTCAAACAATAATTTAGTAAGCACTTTCTAACGGTGGGCTTTTTCTAAGGGTGTCAGAGATGATGAAGATGGACAGGGTCCAGATCCACTGTTCATAGTGTTACCATGAGTCATAGTCAACTTGAAGGCACTTAAGAATAGCATACACCAGACAGGAGCCTGGGTAGTAGTGTAGTTGGTTACTCTGCTAACCAAAAAATGAGCTATTCAAAGCTACAAATTGCTCTACAGAGAGGGATGAAGCAGTTGCTTCCGTAAAGATTTGCAGCCTCATGGAGGGTCTGATAGCAATGAGTTTGGGATTTGGGTTGCATATGCTAGGTATAACACTAGGCGTTTGAGTGATTACATACATGACATATATGGCCATAAAGACCACGGTCTATGGAGTATAGTAATCAAGAGATTATACAAATAGCTAATATTGAATGATGTTGTTTACCATCGAGTCAGAATTGACCCATAGCAAACCCTCCGGCAGGTTTTCAGAGGTCGTTAATCGCATAGGAGGAGACTGCCCATCTTTCTCCTGTAGAGCAGCTAATGGATTTGAATCACATATCTAGTGGCAAGAAGCTATGTTGCAATCCTGAGAACACACAGTTTAAGGCTACCAGCTGCTCTGGGAGAAGACTGGGCAATCTCCTCCCGTGCAATTAACTGCCTCTGAAAACCCACTGGACGGTCAGCTATGGGTAGATTCTGACTCAACAGTACTCAACAACAATTATGAATAGAGTGAGTTTAAAAAAATCTTTTTTAACAATAAAAGTAGTAACATCATTTTTAAAAAAATCCAAAACGCAAAATCATTGCCATTGAGTCAGAACCGAATCACAGCTGACTCTCTAGCAGGTTTTCAGAGGCTGTAAATCACACAACAGACTGCTTAGCTTTCTTCCAAAGATCAGCTGGCTGATTTCAAGTGCCTGCCTTTGTGTCGGCAGTGCAACTCCTTACCCACTAGGCCACCAGAGTTCTCATCAGAGTAACAGCAAAACTTCCTATTTTAGCTCCAGTGGCCTAATGGTATGGGGTTGTGCTGCCACCTCAATGGCATTCGTTTCAAATCCATCAGCAGTTTCTCAGGAAAACTAGTGATAACCTCCAGCCACCTTGTAGGCTCACCTATTATTTCCCACTCAACAGCACACAACAATGAGGGACCATGCATCATTCTAGAGCTTTTCATGTATTAACTCATGTAATCATCAATGTAACAGATACCTGAGATAGAAAACTTGGAAAGCACAAGAATATATAAAGATCTTTTCAAAGTCATCACAATAAGAGTTTACTCTTCAGTTGGAAAAGTTTTCTTTTCAAGGGCAATTCTTGACGCTATACAAGGTGTAGTACGATAAAAATAATCTTCACCAGGTAGCCGTGGGTATATAAACTGATAAAAAATGAATCTAGGATGTATTTCAACTCTATAATCTGACACTCAGAAGTTCATCCAAAGTTGATGTATAAGAATGCACTTCATGGGGGGAGAGGGAGGGAGAATGTACTTCATAGAGTTTTTTTTTAAAATGAAAATTACAAATCACAAAAGGTATACAAAAGTCAAGACCGATCTAATCAATTCAGGTATATACCATGTTGGAATATCACTGTTGCTGTTGTTCAATGCCATCAAGTTCATTCTGATCCCCCGTAAGCTTATACACAGAACAAAACATTGTTTCATCTTGTGCCATCATCACAATTATTGCTTGTCTGAACCGGCTGTCACAGCCATTGTGTCAATACATCTTATTAGAAGGTCTTCTTTTTCACTGACTCTCTACAAAGCATGGGGAACTCTGGTGGCCTAACGGTAAGAATTTTTTTTTTCCTTATTCTTTTTTTTTTTAAATAATTTTAATGAACATTTGATTTTTTTTTAATTTTTTAATTTTTAATGAACATTTTAATGAGAATTTGGATTTCCATTCATTCATTGCTGCACTTCTCTACCCGCCCAGCCCTTTCCCCCTGCCCCCCGTTCGCTCCTCTCTTTCAAAAGTAAAAGAAAGACTCCCTCCCTGGTACACAATCCCCCCGCACCCCTCCCACCGCCCCAAGTACATTCCACTATGCAACTTTAATTGTGGATTCTTGTGATAACCATAATACCCTATCATACATTGCTTCTAAATTATTCAGTCCCTCATCTGTTTCAGTGCAGTATAGTATTTCACTATGTAAATATCCAAGAAAACTGGATAATGGTGGATATGGTAAGAATTTTGCACTACAACACACCCGTTTATTGCTGCATTGTTCACAAGAGCAAAGAGATGAAAGCAACCCAAGTGCCCATCAACAAATGTATGGATAGAGAAGCTGTGGTATATTTACAAAGTGAAATACTATACAGCACTGAAAAACAAAGAACTCACAAAATATACAAAATAGGTGACCCTGGAGGACATTATGCTTAGTGAAAGATCTCAGTCACAAAAGGACAAATACTATATAATGCCACTGTTATAAAACAGGACTGGGGGAAACTAAGAAAAGAGGGAGTAAATAATGAACACTGCATTAGAGCAGATGAAGGAAAGAACTGTTTAAATATATGATTGGGCATTATTTGCATGACAACAGTCCAGAATAAAAGGTGCATAGCAAAGTGGACTGGGGTGGGGCAGAAGAAGGGAATTAGGCAACTATGAATGAATTTTTAAAGAGAAAAGCTAACTTAGGGGTGGAGTGGTTTAAGGAGAAAAATGTGCCAATAATGAATGAATGGAAATCCAAGTTTTCTGTAAACCTTCATTAAAATCACAATAAAAATTTATAAAAAAGAAGAATTTGCACTAGCAGCGCAAGGATAGGCAGTTCAAATCTACCAGCTGGTCTTTCAGAGCAAAGTGGGCCTTCTCCTCTTAAGGGATTTACAGTCTCTGAATATCACTGAGGCATCAGCTATGAATCAGGTACAACTCCACAGCAACAACTACCAAGTTTAAGGTTCCTCTCCAAAGATTATTCCTTCCTGATAGCATGTCCAAAGTGGGCAAGATGAAGTCTCTTCATCTTGGTGGCACATGATATGCATTGCACTCTATCATGAATAAAGTGAGTTTAACCACATATATTTTTCTGATAAAACCTGTTGCCATCGTTGTTAGGTGCTGTTGAGTCAACTATAGTCACGTCAACTACAACCTATGAACAATAGATCTGAGTTTTGCCTTATCCCTTATCATGCACTATCATGACAATTTCTATCACGAACAAGCTCACTGTTGTAGTCACTATTGTCAAGCCACTCAACTTTTTCATTAAAAAACACGCAGCTGCTAACCAAAAAACTGAAATCTACCAGCTACCACAAAAAAAATAACCAAACACACCCAACAACAAAAATCTACCACCTGCCCCACAAGAAAAAAATGTGGCGATCTGCTCTCATAAAAATTATAACCTTGGGAACTCTCCTTGGCAATTCTCCTCTGTCCTATTGAGTTGTTGAGTCAGAGTCAACTCAACAGCCATGGACTACTACAGGTATTAGAACTAAACCTTTAGAGAGTATTTAAGACAAGGAATCCTATTCAACAAATACCACTATATGTTGGGGGGGTGGGCTATGGGAATCTGTGGTGTAAAAAAAAAACAAAACAAGACACACAGCAGAATATCAGTAGTTACTTCTGGGTAAACAGGCTTGTTACTGTTGCTGTTGTTGCTGTGTTCCATCTTGTGGGAACTGATTCGTAGAAGTGTTCACCCTCCAGCAATTATTCAGAGGCAGTTAATTGCATGAGAGGAGATTCCCTATCTTTCTCCTGTGGAACAGCTGATGGATTCGAACTGCACACTTTTGTCAGTGCCTGCAAATACAAGTGACTGTTCACGCAGATGTGTTTGGTAAACTGTAAAACAACATGTATGCTCTTACTGGTTCACTAACTCTTTAAAAGTAAAGAATGAGGTCAAGGGAAAGGAGCTTCACATGAGGAAGTAAGCTCATCTCATAAAAGAGAACTTCCTACCAATTACACTCATCGATACTTCCCTGTGAGGGATTAAACTGCCTACTTCTCATAATGTTCTAGGAGATGTCTGGTGATTATTCATGAAGGTTCTGGATAAGTGAGAAGGCTGAGTATATGATCCTAATGCCCATTCAAGGGAGCTCAGGTGCCATAGTCCACAAGGATTCCTGCTGTGAACCCAAAGGTGGTACTGCTGGCAGTTCGAACCCACCACTGGCTCCTCAGGAGAAAGACTATCTCCTCCCATGCAATGTCCTGAAAACTCACCAGATCAGTTGCGTCAGCTGAGGGCGATGAGTAAGGGACTCAACGTAAGTACAGTACACTTACACTTTTAGGCACACAGTGCCAGCCTGGTATCTGTTACCTATTGTTAGCAATGTCTTTCTATTCATATCTTTTATTACTTTACATAAAACACTAAACTAAATGATTCCTTAAAAGGAAATACTTTAGAATTATTCCAAGATCCTTGCTTCTAGCTAGAATGCCCTTCCTGGAAAACTCCTCCTCATCCATCAGGTCTAACACAAATATCTCTCCTGTGAATCCGTATCTACTCCCCCAGGCAGAATGAATTTCTTCCTCCACATTGTTCTCATTAATTTAAAACACTTCTAACACATTACTTCAGAAGATGTGGAGGCACAGTCATAGGGACCTTTATAACTAAATCAAAGGTCATAGTCTTTTGGCGATCCAAATCCACCAGTGGCTATGCAAGAGAAAAGCAATGTCCCCTGCTCAATTTATAGTCTCCAAAAACCGGCTGGAGGGGCAGTTATGAATCAATTCCAATTCAACAGCCATTAGTTTTGAGTCTGAACACATTACATACGAAATAACTGTTTTGTTTCCATCTCTAAAGCTAAATCAGGAACCAAAAAAAAGGTACACTGTGTTTTCACTTACTCATTTTACAAAAATATTGCCTTGTTGTTGTACTCACCTGAGTCAGAACTGACCCATAGCTGAACCTCCCACCCCCAGCAGGTTTCCTGAGGCAGTGAATGGCATGGGAGGGGACTGCCTATCCTTGGGGAGCAGCTGGTGGAGGCTAGCTGCGTGTAGCTGGTGGAGTCCGGCTGCGTGGATGGAGCTGGTGGAGTCCAGCTGCGTGGATGGAGCTGGTGGAGTCCGGCTGCGTGGATGGAGCTGGTGGAGTCCGGCTGTGTGGATGGAGCTGGTGGAGTCCGGCTGCGTGGCTTTGGGATTGCAGCACAGTTTGGTCCCATTGGGCTGCCTTAGCCACTACCAAAACACAAATTTTCTCTCTCTCTCTCATTGCCATTGAAGTCAAAGTAGGCTCAGGATAAAGAAATAAGATAAAATAAAAGCTCTCATGAAACACAATAAAATATCCTGTCATCAGCTGGTCCACGGGAGAACAGTAAGTAGGCAATCTCCTCCAGTGTGATGTACAGCCTCTGAAAACCTACTGAAGGGTTAGTTAGGAATTGGTTCTGATTCGATGGCACCACCAGCAGCTTTTAAAAGATTCAGTTCTTACACTAACTTGAATTAACTACAGCCTACAAAACAATCGCCACTTAAGTTGTTTCAGGGACAGGTGTCAGGTCAGATGACTGTCCTCAGAGTCAACGTTAAGAAGGTGAAATGTGCCAGTGGAGATCCTACAAGGTGAACGTTGCCCCCTGTGATTTCTTTCACTTTCAAAAGCAGATGCAGATTTGCAGGGAAATTGAATTCCTCAAGCACTCATCATGTTCCACCTTTAGTTTTCCGTTGACCCAGGTGTGATGTATAAGGATTCCTTACAATTTGAGAAAGCAACAAAATGTAAAATGGGATGGAGAGAAGGGGGCAAGGCAAGAATCCAGGAGAGGGCTCCATGGATTTGTCTATAATCTTAAATCTAAATTTTCATTATCTGAAGTCCAGCTAAGAGAATTGGGAGCAATTTTAAGAAAGGTAAAAGATCTCAGGGAGACTGAGAGGGAAAAGAGCCTCTAAATTGGCTAAGTTAAGGAAGCTGCACTATTGCCTTGATTTATAAAGCACTTAGTCCCTAATTCACAGGATAAGCACCACCTGACAGCCTGTTGTTGTTATGTGCCATTGCATCGTTTTCAACTCATAGTGACCCTATGTACAACAGCATTAAACCCTACTCTACCTTGTTGTCTCTGATACACCTACCCCCATTACCCCAGTCACTGAATCAATCCATTTCATCGAGGGTCTTCCTCTCTTGCACTGTCCCTCCACCCTTAAGCATGATGTCCCTCTCCAAGGACTGGTCCTTCCTTGCAACATGTCCAAAGTATGTTAGATGAAGCTTCAGAACCCTTGCCTCCAAGGAGCAGCCTGATTTCACCCTCTCTAGGATGAACTTCCTGGCAGTCCATGGTATATTTAATACTCATCTTCAGCACCACAGCTCAAAAGCATCAATTATCTTTCTGTCATCCCTAGTCATTGTTCAGCTTTCTGATGCATAGCCAAGTAATTGAAAAGACTATAGCTTGGATCAGGTGCACCACAGTATCCAGAATGACATCGTTGCTCTATAGTATTCTGGAGAGGTCCCTGACAGCAGACTTTCCCAATGCAATTTGTCTTTTGATTTCTTGGCTGCAGTTACCAAGAGTGTTGACTGTGGAGCCAAGCAAACTAAAACTGTTCAAAATCTCAATCGGTTAGAAATGCAAATTCTCAGGTTTGGGGTGGGGGCCAGAAAAGTACTGCAATAACTGTCCAGATGATGGCAATGTCTACTAAGTACTTCTGCCTGAAGCCCTAACAATATTCAAAGTGAAACACACCACCACCTCGATCTCCACCTCCTCCACCACCAAAAAGAATGAGGTCTTAAATGAAACCAATAGAATAAAGACACAAAATTTCTTTCCCATGAGAAACCAAGATATTTCCTTCACTTAGGAAATAGCAAGACTTCTTTTATCTTAATAAGGAGCAGAGGCAGCAATTCTCATTTCCAGGACCGGGCCCTAAATGTGTCAAGAGAATTCTTGCTTATATGCACTGGTGGCATAGTAGGCTGGGCTGTTAACAGGAAGGTTGGCAATTCAAATCCACTAGGCCCTCCTCAGAAGAAAGATGAGGCTAGTCAGCTGCTGTTCAGCCCTAGGGGCCCAAGAGAAGGTCATCATGAATTGGAACCCACTGAATAGCAGTGAGTTTGAGTGATTAGGTATTCTAACTTTGTTGCTGTTGTTATATACACTAGTCAACTACAACTCATAGCACCCCTATGAACAAGAGATTAAAAACTCTGCCCTAACCTATGCCATCCTCATCAAATCTGATGTACTTGAGCCCACTGCTGCAGTCACTGTGTCAACCCGTCTCACTGAGGGTCTTCCTTTCATCTGCTGACCCTCCATCTTTTCAAGCATTAAGTCTCTTTCCAAGGAATGTTGTTGTTAGGTGCTGTCAAGTCAAGTATGACTCACTGTAGCAACCCTATGAACAATAGATCTAAACCCTGTGCTATCTTGTGGCATCCTCATAATCTCTAGCACATTCAAGCCAACTGTTGCAATCACTGTGTCAATCCACCTGGTTGAGAGACTTACTCTCCTTCACCGTCCCTCCCCCTTTCCAAGCATGATGTCCCTCTCCAAGAAATAGCCTCTCCCACCAATATACTCAAAGTATGTGAGAAGAAGGGAGCTCTGGTGGCCTAGTGGCAAGAACCTGGACTGCAATCCCAGAGGTACACAGTTCAAATCCACCAGACGCTCTGCTAGAGTAGTGGGCAATCTCCTCCTGTACCAGTCAGATCCAATTTGACCGTACAAACACAAAAACAACAAAGTAAAAAAAAATTTAAACAAAGTATGAGAAGAAGCTTTGTCATCTTTGCCTGCACGGAGCACACTGGCTGCACCTTCTCCAAGACATATGTGTTCTTTTGGCAGTCCATGTGATATCCAATATTATTCCCCAACACCACAGCTCAAAAGCATCAATTATTCTTCTGTCATCCTTATTGACTGTCCAGCTCTCAGATGCATTGCAAGTGACTGAAAAGACCGTAGCCTGACAGGCACACATTACTCTTCAAACCGACATTATTACTCCTCAATAATCTAGAGAAGTCCTTGACTGCAGACTTGCCCACTGCAATATATTTCCTGACTGCTGGGACCAAGAGTGTTGATTAAGTTGATTGTGGATCCATGTAAGATGAAGTCGTTGACAGTTTAAATCTTTTCTCCAGCTATTATAATGCTGCCTGTTGGTCCAGTGGCAAAAATTTTTATTTCCTGATATTGATATATAATATTTATTGATGGCTTTGGTCCTTGATCTTCTCAGCAAGTGCTTCAGGTCCTCACTTTCATCAAGCAAAGTTGTGTCATCACATAACGAGGGTTATTGATGAGTCTACCTCCAATCCTGATGCCACATCCTTCTCCAAAGAGTCCAGATTCTTGAATAATTTGCTCAGCATACAGATTAAAGAGGTATGGAGAAAGATACAACTCTCCCAAACACCTTTTCTATTAAAAAAAAAATCCTTTCTACCATGAGTTTCTCATCAATTGAGAAAATAAAGCAGCAATTTCATGGTAATATACTCATTCTCAAACAGAAATCCTCAAACAAGACCAAACCTATTGCTTTGCAGCTGATCCCAACTCACAGCAGCCCTGCAGGACACAGCAGAACTGCCCCAAGGGTTTTCCAGGACTCGTAAACCTTCACGGGGAGTAGACTACTTCTTAGTAACAGCTGAGAGCTTAGCTATTGCCCTACCAGGCCTTCTACATAAACAACGAAAACTAGAGAATTTTTATCTCAGCTAACAGAAATTACTTCTTAAAACAAATATAGCAATTATTCTCCCTAGTTTTCTGGGAGTATGAAGAGAGTAAAGGAAAAAAAAATCTGAGCTACTTGGAGTTTAATAAAGAGGTATCCTCATGAAGCCCAGAAGACATGTTGATCGCTTAGGTCTAGGCTGGTGGCTCCTCTATTTGTGGTCTTGGGCAAACTATTTCAAGTTCCTGAGTGCTATGTTTTCTTTTTCCCATCAAAGACGGCACCCCCTCAAAAGGAACACACTGTCCATGTTAGCTACTGGTACTGTGAGCAATGTCGGTTTTGTGTGCCGTCAACTCAGAGCTGACGCACCAGTGGGTCTTCAGAGGCCATAAATCACACAGGAGGAGACTGCCCAATCTTATCCTGGTGGAATTGAACCAAATGCCTTTGGGACTGCACAGCAGCTTTACTAAGCCTCCTGATGACTGATATTCTCACACGTATGGATGCATAAATCACAGCAGAGATTTCATACTAGAATGAGTCAAGTCAAGTCAGAAATGCATTGATAGCTGATCTTCCAGTAGGTTTTGAGAGGCTGTAACTCACACGGGAAGAGAAAGTCCATCTTTTTTCTGTCTCTGGTAGATTCAAACTGCCTGAGAGCTGTCGCCTTTGGGCTAGCAGTGCAACATTCTTCAGACTACAATTTTGTTATTGTTTTGTTCTATAAAGTTGGAATCATAGCTGACACTCCAGCAAGTTTTCAGAGGGAGGAGACTGCCCATCTTTCTCTTATGAAGCAGCTGGTGGATTTGAATTGCATACCACAAACCAACTTTTTAACACAAACAACAAAGGCAGGTTAACAGTATTGCTATCTGTTATCTATAGGGATCTCCAGTGACCTTGTGGTAAGATGTTGCATCTGTCAACTTTAAGGCAGTGAACAGAATCCACCAGCTGCTTCACAAGGGAGAAAAATAGGCAATCTCCTATGCAATTTAAAGCCTCAGAGGAGCCTGGAGGGGTCAGTTATGAGTAAGTTCCAACTTGAGGACACACAATAATGAAAACATCTATTGCTACAAGCATGCACACACACACACACACACACACACACACACACACACCCCAGATTTCATTAAAGTCCAAGGTCCTGAAATGATGATGTAAACAAATGTAACAAAGTGACTCTTGAAGCCTACCAGTAAATACAATTTTAGCCTCAATACAGTCACTGCTCATAGGCAAAAATGCCTCCGACTGCTTGTCTAAACAAAGCATTTAAAGATCTACAGTTTTAGAGTTTGCTTTGTAAAACTGAAGTTATCTCATTCTTTTTTGAGGTAAATAATTTTCAAATTATCAGAAAATACTAATTGCTAGTTAGTGTATTTCTGATAGTAGCAAATTATGTTAACGACATCTCACCTCTATTGAGACCTGACTACATTCCAAGAACGGTGCTTACCTCTTTACAGGTGCAATCTCATTTAATCCTAGCAACAATCTTGTAAAACAGATGTAATCATCATAACCACTTTCACATTAGGAAACAGAAGCTGCAGAGGAGCCACGATTCAAGTTCAATTTACCCCTGAGCTCCATTCACGCGCAGTGCTCCAGAGGCCCAGTCACCGAAATGAGGGTCAAAGTACAGTGGGGGCAGTGGTGAAAGTTACTACCACTTCCATTTTAAGAAAATCTTTTCACTAAAAACCAAACATGTAATGAACTTCTACTCAGCCATGAAAGTGGTAAATCACATCCCTCTTATACTTCTGTTTTTCAGGCTGATGTGGAGTCTGGTTCATTGCAGGAGTACCTGACAGAGAACTGCTCCATGGGATCCCTACGCTATGATCCTTAGGAGAGATCACCAATTCTTTTCTCTTATGGAGCTGTTAGGGGGATCCAACATATGGAAGGGTGCACTCCACAGTTTTTAGCGCAACTATTTCTAGAAAGGGGTAAGGTGTCATGTCCTGCCTTGCCAAATTTAGCCTTCAAGGTTTTCTTACAAGCATAAAAGTCATATGTACAACCAGGAGAAGATAAAATAGATGAATGGGACCTTCTAAGAATCAAATCCCTATGCACATCCAAAAACTTTCCCAACAGGGTAAAAAGGGAAGCCACAGACTGGGAAAAAGCATTTGGTAAATGACACGTCAGATAAGGGACTTAATATCTAGAATTTATAAAATACTGAGCACCACAACAAGATAAAGGTAAATAATCCAATTGAAAAATGGGCACAGGATATGAACAGACACTTCACCAAAGAAGATACTCGGATGGCCAACAAGTACATGAAGAAATGTTCAAAATCCCTAGCTCTAAGAGAGATGCAAATCAAAACAACTATGAGACATCATCTCACCCCAGTCAGAATAGCAAAATTTAACAGAGCAGCAAGCAACAAATGCTGGCAAGGCTGTTGAGAAATTGGAACCCTTATTCACTGTTGGTGGGAGTGTAAAATGGTACAACCACTGTGGAAGGCGGTATGGCACTTTCTCAAAAAGTTGCAAATAGAGATACCATTTGACCCAGCAATTCCACTACTGGGAATATATCCCAAAGAGACCATAACTGGCATCAAAGCAGATATATGCACACCCATGTTTATCATGGCTCTGTTCACAATAATAGCAAGGAGCTGGAAACAACCCAGGTGCCCATCAAAAAACGAATGGATAGAAAAGTTGTGGTATATTCACACAACGGAATACTACGCTGCATTGAAAAACAAAGAACTCATGCAATATTATTCAAAATGGGTGAGCCTGGAGGACATTATGCTGAGTGAAATATCTCAGTCACAAAAGGACAAAAACTGCATGGTGCCACTGCTGTAAAATCGGACTGATCTCAGGGTTGGGGTAAGACTGAGAAAAACTGGATAAATTGTGTATACTGCACTGAAACAGATGTTGTTGCTGTTGTTATGTGCCATCGAGTTGCTTGCGACTCATAGCGACCCTATGTACAACAGCCCTAAACTCCGCTCTGTCCTGTGCCAATCGCACTGTCTCTGACACTCCCATCCCAATTATCCCAGTCACTGAATCAATCCACCTCATAGAGGGCCTTCCTCTCCTGCGCTGTCCCTCCACCCTCCCAAGCATGAGGTCCCTCTCCAAGGACCGGTCTCTCCTCACAACATGTCCAAAGTATGTTAGACGGAGCCTCAGAATCCTTGCCTCCAAGGAGCCACCCGGTTTAACCCTTTCCAGGACAAATCTGTTTGTTTTCCTAGCAGTCCTTGGTATTCTTAATACTCTTCTCCAGCACCACAGCTCAAAGGCATCATCAATTCTCCTTCTATCCTCCTTGGTCATTGTCCAACTCTCTGATGCATAACAAGTGATTGTGAAGACCATGGCCTGTATCAGACGCACCTTAGTCTCCAGAGAGACTGAAACAGATAGGGGAGAGAATAATTTAAAAGCGATGTATGATAGGATATTATGGTTATTACAAGAGTCCATAATTAAGGTTGCATAGTGGAAAGTATTTGGGGTGGTGGGAGGGGTGCGGGGGGATTGTGTACCTGGGAGGGTGTTTTACTTTTCAAAGAGAGGAGAGAGCTGGGGTGGGGGGGAGGCTGGGCGGGGACAGAAGTGCAGCAATGAATGAATGGAAATCCAAGGTCTCTGTAAATGTTCATTAAAATTATTAAAATTTTTAAAAAAATTTTAAAAAGTTATACGAGGGAATTAAAAAATAAGTTTTATTTCCTCATTCAGTTTTTACCTTGTACCCTTTTCTAGTCCAGGATCTCAGCCAAATTACTCGATTGCATTTAGTCATCATGCCTCCTTAGGCATCTCTTAGTTGCCAAGTGTTTTGTAACCCATTTATTATTATTGCTTCTCGATCTAGAGTTCACAAAAATGATACTATATTCCTGTTTCTACAAATACTTACCCAGTGTTTAGACCTGTTGCTCATTGGGTTGCTATTCTTGACTAATACCTAACGACAACCACTTGTCTCAACAACACTCTGAGGCAGGCACTACTACTACTACCATCGTACAGGTAAGGAGACTGAGGCAGAAAAAACCAAGCGCTCTGCCTGCTGTGTTGCACAGCTAGACAGCGGCTGTGACAGGACTCTGATCTCCGCAGCCTGCTTCCTGAAGGCAGGCTCTAATCCACTCCACAACACATCTGTACGACTGTGCTTATTTCTGAGTGGTGTGTGGTAGTGGGAAATGAGATACAGCATTATGAGAATGGCAGGTACATTCAAAAGATGAATGGCCACAAAGATGACAAAAAAAAGACATTTTTATTGGATTTTACAGAGCACAAAGTTTCCTGTATACAGCCAAGCCCCAGTATCTGTGAAGGATCAATCAGCCAGGACACCTCCAGCTCTAATACCAAAATCCAAAAATGTTCAACTCCCTTTTACAAAATGATAAAATATCTGTATATATCCTAACATATCCTCTCATAATCTTTACATCATCTCCAGATTACGTACAATACCGAATACAATGTAAACACTCTGCAAATAGCACTTAATGCTCCCTGTTGGCCTTTAAGGCACTGCTATGACAATGACTAGGGAAGACAGAAGGAGAATTGATGCCTTTGAGCTGTAGTGTTGGAGAAGAGTATTGAATATATCACGGACTGCTAAGAGAACAAGCAGGTTCTTCCTGGGGAGGATGAAATCAGGCTGCTCCTTGCAGGCAAGGATTCTGAAGCTTCGTCTGACATACTCTGGACATGTTGCAAGGAGGGACGTCATGCCTGGGAGGGTGGAGGGACAGAGCAGGAGAGGAAGACCCCAGATTAGATGAAATGATTCAGTGACATGGGGTTATGGGAATTGGTGTGTCAGAGACAGTGAGATTGGCACAGGATAAAGCAGGGTCTAGGGCTACTGTACATAGGGTTGCTATGAGTTGCAGGCATATAACATCTACAACAACATGACCATTTAACTGTTTGCCCTCATCATTCAAAGGAGGCTGAAACCTCAGGCTTGGAACCTGAGGATTTGGAGGGTTGACTCTTATTTCATAATGTAATTTCAACATTTCTGGAGAAAATGAGATGTCTAAAGAAATAAGCCTAGAATTCAAAACCTACTGTTAGGGTGCAGAGTTCCCATTTCAAAGAAGAGATATTTATCTGTACATGAGAAGATTGGAGTGTATAGAAATAATTTGTGTACTCAGAATCTGAACTCAAAAGAAATACAGCCTGGAAATTTCTCACATTAAACTCTTTGGTAACACATTTGAGAACTCCCACACACATAGTCAATAAAGTTGCAATAGAAGTTCAATGAGAGTGAGTGACTATATAAGAAAGGGCACTCATTAACCTTTTCAGACTTCGTTTTGTAATACTATACTCGGAAAATTTTCTCTTCCAACAGTCAGCAAATTCAATAAATTAACTTTTTCAAAGCCTCAAAACCTAGCAGCTTTATGTGCCACACATTATTAACCAAAAATGTGGCCATCATCTGTCATGCTGAAAAGAAAAATAAAAACAACACAGTCAAAGAAATGAGAGCAAATTACACAAGCACTGGATATTCAACATATGCCCTTAAAATGGGGTTTGGGGTTCACTCTCCAATGAGCACTGGTGGTACAGTCCACAGAGAACTGCAATGCTAATGAAAAGGCCAGTTCTCTGGCGGTTCGAATCCATCAGCAACTCTATGAGAGAAAGAAGGACCATCTCCTTCCCGTGCAATTTACAGTCCCCAAAATCTGCTGAGGGGTCAGCTATGAGTTAGTTCTGACTCAACAGCAATGACTTTGACCTCTTCAGTGAAGGCAGTGGTAGGTTACTGGTAAAATTAGCACCTTCACGTGTGAGATCTGGGTTCAATTCCTGACCAAAATACCTCAAAGTGGAGCTGTCGCTGTGGGTCTGTCAGTGGAAGCTTATGCGTCGCTATAATGTTGAACAAGTTTTCCATGGTGCTTTCAGACTAAGACAGACCAGGAGAAAACACCTGGTCCTCGACTTCTGAAAACCTCAGGCAATGAAAGCCCTAGGGATCCAACCAACTAACGGATTCACTGCTCCTGAGTCAATTGCCACTTACTGGAGATACTCTGTAGAGTTTCTGAGGCTGTAAAATTTAATGTGAGCAGACTGCCTCATCTTTCTGATGCACAACAGCTGGTGAATCAAAAGGCCAATCTTTTGTTAGCAACCCAAATGCAATCCACTATCCTAGTGGGGGTTCTTATGGACACGGATCTAATTCTATTCTGTGTGGATCACTACGAATTGGGGGGTGGAAGACCCTTCTATGGAAGCTAACAGCAATGAACACTTCTCTAAAACAGAGAAAAGGCAGAACTCAGGCAGGCTTGCTGCAATGGATGACCCACTTTTCAGCTCTCCAAATTCTTGTTGTTTTTATGGTTCTTTGGAATAATAAATTAACAGAATTGTACTTAATAGTCAGGAATCAGTAAATGCATGAGGAGAAAGCCAACAAGGATCCTCACAAAAGAACTCTCTTGAACTGGCAAAACATCAAAGACAATGTCATTATATAATTATATAATGTCATTATATATGTAAAACAGGCTGACCAGGTGGATTTCTTGCTATTTGCTCTCCTTGGTAAATAATGTTTAAAGACCTGATTCCATCTGTAAGCATGTTAATTGTCATACAGTCCAAGTAAAATTTAGATGTCCTCAGAGGTGAAAATGGACTGACTTAAGATAAGCAGACATCCATTGTTCTAACTTAATTAGCTATCGGAGGTGAGAGGGAGGGAGGGAACTGTTTTGGTAAGCCACACCTTCAGAATAATAAAAGTGAGGGGCGAAAGGTCAGAGGTCCTGCACAGATCAAGTGAGCAGGGCGTTGGAAATGACAGCCCAGCAACTGAGAAACAGGGCAAGTGGAGAACTGCTGGAACATTTGTAAACGCTCTCTGCTAGGCCATCTTGCTGTGTCAACTAGATGCTTAGAGGTCCTGTCAACCCCTGGGGCCTGGCATTATTACAGTAAGCCTAAGAGTAGAGGAGAAACCCAAGGGATAGAGTGGCAGAAGCAGCTCCACAAGAAAGGGGAAGTTTCCCCTAGCAAATGGCAATAAAAAATAAAGACTAAATTGATCCAGCTAACAACAACAAATTCCAGATATTTTACATCACAGAAAGTCCAGAAAGAATGAATGTCTTCATGTTTGTCCCATATCTGAGCTTCTGAATAATTCTTTTTTTTTTAATAATTCTTAATATACATCTTCCATGTATCCTAGATTTTACCATCAGACATAATCTCTATATGAACAACCTGGAAGTGTTATGTTACTGTCAAGTTGGAACCAACTCACAACTGACCCTTCAGCAGGTTTCAAGAAGCTGTAAATCACATGGAGCTTGTCCTGCCCATCTTTCTCCCCTTGGAGCAGCTGGTGGACCCAAACCCCCTAACTTTGGGTTAACAGAACAACTTCTTAACCACTAGACCATCAGAGTACCCAGGGAAGTGTCAATATAACACAATTTTTTTTCCTTTCTTGTATATGTACCATCCCCCATGTATGCTTCTTGAATTATAAACAACACTGCAGCTGGCAAGGACCAGAACCACATGATGTTGTTTAGAAAACAAACACAGATGTATTCTCCGAATAACCTGTCCTATGTGCACTATATATACTGTAGGGGTCTCTTGCTAGAATAAAACCAAACACTGGATGAATTACACTAATTATAATACATTCTTGGGCTCCATTCACTCACTGTTGTGAATCAGAAGCCTCTACATGACCTTCTTGATTGAAACTAAAACACTGCATTTGCTTTCTACGTTTCTAAAAACTATTTTAATCATATGGCAGAGCTTTCACGAGAAGAAAGAAATCTGAAAACCCTTAAAATAAGATAAAGTCCAGATAAAACATAGTAAGTGCTAAAAGGAAACTTCAAGCTGGGGGAGGCGTGGGCCACAGATAAGAGAGGAGAGACTTGTACCAGAAAGGCCTTGTCCAGAAAAACTGCCAAAACCCAGGATCTCTCTCATTACTGTCAAGTCAGTACCGACTTAGAACTGACCCTCCACTGGTTTTCAGAGGCTGTAAATCTCACAAGAAGAGACTGCCCCTTTTTCTCCTGTAGAGTTGCTGGTGGATTCAAACAACAGAGCTCCCTTAAGATAAGGGCAGTCACACCACATTCTCTATGATGACAATGTGAATCGTTAGAAATAACAGCTAACTGCAGCGGGGAGCTTTAAAAGACACTTTTAAACAGATGATGAGTCTCAGAGTAAATCACTGCTGGCCTTAGAAAACTCAGGCCTTCCCAGGTGACAAATGCCTGGCTTACATCAAACGTGTAGTTTTGAACCAACCTTTGTAAAGCCTTTCATATTAAAAATGTGAGGCATATACAGTGACTATTATTTACAATCAGGCACTGCTCTGAGAAGTGCAAAAAACTCGTTATCACCACTGCTGTTGTTATGTGCCAATGAGTTGTGACCCTACACACAAGAGCTCTAAATCCTGTTCTATCCTAAGCCAATCTCATTGTCCCTGACACTTCTGCCCCAATTACCCCAGTTACTGTGTCAATCTATCTCATCTGGGCTCTTCCTCTACAGAGCTGTCCCTCCATACTTCCAAACATGATTTCCTCCAAGGACTTCCTGGCCACATGCTGAAAGTATGTGAGACAGAGTCTCAAAATCTTTGCCTCCAAGGAGCAGCTTGGTCTCCCCCTCTCCAGGACGGACCTGTTTGTTTTCTTGGTGGTCCATGGTATGTTTAAGACTCTTTTCCAGCACCACAACTTGAAGGCATCAATTATTCATCTAGCATCCTTTTCATTGTTCAGCTCTTAGCAAGTAACTTCAAAGACGAAGACCTGGATCAGGGCACCTTAGTCATCATTATGTATGTTAAACATATTTTCTCCTAATTTTTTTCTGCATGAAAAGGACAGACATCTAACTGGTTTAGACACAAACTATCCACTACCTAGATTTATGGGTTCCTAGAATTGAGTGCCACACACAGGCCATCTGTCCTTACTTATCCTCTTAAACCTTGAAGGAATTAGTTCCCTGAAGTCACCATCAGGTAAAATAGCACCTTAGTAAGCAGCTTAATAGAGATATTTTAATCTTAAGCATTGGGATCTTTGGGAAAATTATGCATCATCTAAAATTAGCTTTGATTAACTAGAAATCCTGAGTCTGATTTGAAGCTGTTTCAAGCTGTATGGTATATCCTTTGTGATGGATTCTGTAACTCTTACTGTGTTTTAACGATATCTTTTAGGAATTTAAAACAAGGGCCCACTTTCAGTGTCTCTTCTTCAGAGACCCTTTTCCAACATGTTCAAATGCTGAATTGCACCTACTCACAATACATATATTCTCCTAAACTAATGTTTAATGTTTCTCTAAGCAATTTAGGTTTGTGACAAAAGTCAAACATCAGTTCTCCAAAAAGGCTCATAAACACATACCTGGCATGCTCACTCCAGGGGAGACGGGGAAGGCACACGTGCACACATACAGGCGCACACATTCACTCACCGGTTACTGACAGAGCTGAGCAGGCTGCAGATACTAAAAGTATAAACTCAGCTCTTGCCATCAAGATCAGTTCTATAAATATTTCTATATCCAGCAAATCCAAAAATTTGGGGAAAAACTGAGTTGGTTTTTTTCTCAAAGAAAAAACCAGATCCAAAAGATTATACAGATAACTCTACTAAACGTATAAAGTCCTCCACAAAACCATTTAAAAATAACTCAATCTCTAATTCAAAGAGGTTAATATGTTCCTAATGTTGGGGGATATAGCAGTCAACTGACATCACAGGGCCGACAAACACAATGTTCTGCATCCTACTCTATGGAGTAGTGACAGAGGTCGTAAAAATTTATGAGTGGCCATTTAAAGATGCCACCCTTGATCTCTCTCTGACAAGAGCAAAGAAGAACAAAGGAAATAAAAAAGGCATAAAGAAAATTAATTCAAAGGACTAATAGACCACAGGGAGCTCTGGCGGCCTAACAGCAAGAAGCTGCGCTGCAATCCCAAAGACATGTGGGTTCAAGGCCACCAGCTGCTCCATTGAGAAGGACGGGCAATTTCCTCCTGGGCAATTAACTGCCTCTGAAACTCTACCAGAGGGTCAGCTATGGGTCGGTTCTGTCTGTATGGTACACAACAACAACAACAAATGATCACAGGAACCTCAAGTTCCAGGATACCTGAGCTAGATCATGCCCAGTGGAAGGCACACTGAAAGGGACCAGAGTAGAAGGTTCCTGATAGTGGAAGGAAAATGTAGAATAAAACTCAAAAATGAAAAGAATTCTAAAAAGATAAAGTCTACTGATCTGATAGAGATTAGTGGGAACCCTGGGATTATAGCCCTTAGTTACTCTTTTAACCCATCCCCATGGCTCACTTAAAGCCAAACAACAGACAGGCCTACAAGGTAGGGAGCAACACCAGGGAGGGAGCAGCCATTACAACAATCAACCATAGGAGATCAAAGGGCACAATCGGCCCAGGGACAAGGCCTTTCCTCAACTAGATGGACTAGCACAGTGACCACCAGTGACCACGGGAATGGGCTCAAATGTGCTGGCGATAATAAGGAAGACACAGGATAGGGCAGCATTCAGATCTGTTGTTCACAGTGTTACTGAGTTGTACTTGACCCAACAGCACCTAACAACAACAGTCCAAAAACAAGACTCATATTTTAAACCCTGGTACTGACAGAATACAATTTAATTCCATTAAAAAGTAAAAGAGAAATTAGATATCTATACACAAATGACACATCCCTTCTTGCTGAAACTGAGGAGGACCTGAAGCGCATGCTGCTGAGGGTCAG
>NW_006399797.1:7642673-7678550 GCF_000299155.1 Elephantulus edwardii | reverse complement strand
CTCCAAGGACTGGTCTCTCCTGGCCACATGCCCAAATTATTTGAGACAGAACTTCAAAATCCTAGCCTCCAAGGACTGGTCTCTCCTGGCCACATGCCCAAATTATTTGAGACAGAACTTCAAAATCCTAGCCTCCAAGGAGAAACTGGGTTTCACACATTCCAAAACAGACCTATTTGTTTCCTCTTGGTCCATGGTATGTTCAAGACTCTTCTTAGAAAATTAAATTTACTGTTTCAAATCCTCATATTAAGAACAAAAGGTACTTATGTTAAAAATACTATATTTAAAAGATGCTTATAAAAGATGCTACATGTGTGTATTTGAAATAACATTTATATTAGAAATATATTATTTTAAAAACTTAGAAATTAAAAACAAATATTCAACTTAAGGAAATAAAAACTGAAAAAATTCTGAGACAGCAAAATTAAGATCAGCAAAAAGAGAAAACAAAAAATCAGCAATCCTTTGTTAAGATTTAGCAAAATAAGATTGGAAACAATAAGTCTGTAAACTTTCCTTAAAACTAATTTTTAAAAAAGGATTTAGCAAAATAAATAAATGGTGCTACTAAAGAGTCTTAAATTTACTATAGATCAATCTATATTTCTAAAGTAAGAGAATACCACCATTGATAGTACACCAATCTATTTGAAAACATACAAAGTGGAAAAATTCCTAGTAAAATTTTACTTGTCAAAAGTGACTACAGAAAACCTGAGAAAGTTTAAATACTCTTATAACTTTTTAAACATTCTTAACTGCTCACTAGCAGTTATAATTTAAATCTGTCCTACAAAAAAAATCTGAGGCCCACACAAGAGTTCTATTTAAACTCTTAAGGAATGGAATATGCTCAAATTTACAAACTTTCTATAAAACATCATGCTTGGAAGGGTGGAGGGACAGAGAAAGAGAGGGAGACCATCAATGAGATGAACTAATTCAGTGACTGGGGTAATAGAGGTAGATGTATCAAGACAGTAAAGTTGGCACAGGACAGAGCAGGTTCCAGGGCTGTTGTACATATAGGGACACTATGGGTTGCAAGCAACTTGATGGCACATAACAACAACTACAACATAGTAATATTATTTCTAACATAAGTACCTTTTCTTCTGAATATGATGGTCTGACATTTAATTTTCTAAGAAGAGTCTTGAACATACCATGGACCAAAAGGAAACAATTAGGTCTGTCTTGGAGTGTGTGAAACCAAGTTTCTCCTTGGAGGCTAATATTTTGAAGCTCCATCTCACATACTTTGGGCAAAGGATAGAGGTTAATAAAGCTTAGTTATGAACCCTGACAAGAGCAATATCAGAAAGACAAAAAAAAAACCAGTAACAGAAAAATGAAAAATATTCTAGGCCTCTCTTATTTCAAGAAAAAAATATTATCTAAATTATTACCAACCTAAATTCAGATATAGATACAGATGAGATACAGATATAGATACACTGTTTTCAGCAAGCAGGTTTGTGTCATCTATATACTGCAGGATGCTTAAGAGTCCTCCTCTAATCCTGTTCCCTCTTCCTGAAGCACCTCATGGGCAACCTTATTTCATCTGTATTCTTACCTACTTCCTTCATTCTCCAAAATTATTTGGAAGCAAATCTTGAATCACCACGACTTTATCCATATATACTTCAATATGCATTTTAAAAGGAGGTTTAATTCCTGCCAAAAAGTCATTATTGCAATTTTTTTCCATTAATTTGTTACTATCATTTAAAAGTCCAGTAAGTGTTCATATAACTCTGTTCTTGACTTATAAATATCATATCACTTACCAAAACTATAGAAAAAACTACAAAACTATTATAAAGCTAGTTTTCCTAAAAAACCATGAGAGTAGTTAACACTAAATTAAAAGTTACTGTTAGTGGTTTGAATCCACCAGATGCTCTGCTGGAGAAAGAGGGGCAATCTCTCCTGTGCCAGTAGGATCCAATTTAGGGGTACACAACAAGAAAAATGTTACTGTGAGGGAGTAGGGCAAAAAAGGAGATTTGGTAACAAAGGGGTACACGAAGTTTCTAAAATATTGAGAATGTTATCATTCTTAAGCTATGTAGTTGGTATCCCGATGTTTATTTTATCATATTCTTCAAATTGTAAATAATTTTCTGTATCCGGTTTGATGCCTATTTCAAGAGGCATCTCCAACACACACACACACACACACACACACAGCGCGCACGCGCGCACAACCCTACTAACTAAATTCAGAGCAAAGAAGACACACACACACACACACACACACACACACACACACACACACACACCCACTTGCTATGTACGCTTGGTAGTGGTGTGAGCCCTCAAGTCCGAACCGATCTATAGCTGACCCTCTGATGCTCTGGCAGGTTTTCAGAGGTGATTAATTACTCAGGAGGAGACTGCCCATCCTTCTCCCACAGTGCAGCTGGTGGCCTCAAACTATGAGCTTTCCGGATTGCAGTGCAGCTTCTTGCCACTAGGCCACCAGAGCTCCCACGCTAAATATACTACTAAATTGTAATCAAGTAGAAGTGTGGAACTGTCCTGATTATTAAATGCATAGCTTTGCTCCAACTTACATCATCCCATGCCCCTCAAAGAGTATAGAGCTAAAAGCAAGATTTCTACTTTAAGTAAAAAAAAAACAAAACAAAAAAACAAAAAACACCAAACAAACAACAAAACAAAACCAAAACCCACTTCTGTCCCCAGCACAGTGAATGGCTGTTGTTAGGCGCTATCAAGTTGACTCTGACCCAAGGCGACCCTATGTGCAACAGATGGGAGGGAACCTTGTGTGGTCCTGTGCCAGCCTCACATCTCCACTGTGCTCAAGTTCATTGTTATAATCACTGTGCTGTTTCATCTCCTTGACAGTCTTTATTTGTAGTAAAAAAACCACAACAGGAGGTGTAATCTATATCAATCAGGAAAAACAAAATTGGAATTCTCCCTCCATTAATTATTCTATCCTTAGCAAAGCCAAGACCGCAACAGGTTACAATAGTAATTGCTACCCAGTGAACAGGCTATTGGTAGCTGTTAACTATTATTTTAAATTTGCTATTTAGAATGTTTTGTTTTTTAAAAAAATGTTCTTTTTCATAGTCTCTTTTTTTCATTGTATTTCTCCATAAATGTTCATTAAAAACCCCTTGTTAGTGACTATTTAATATTGTAAAAATTATATGAATTTTCAACATTCCACATTCCACATAGTTAAACATTTAGCTTGTTTCTGGCTTGGTGACTTTTGAAAAAAGTTGTATACTATTTGAAGTCAATTTAATTTTACTTAATTGGACACTAACTGTAAATAATAATGTTAATTTATACTACCAAAGAGTACGAATCCAAACTACTATTCTAATGTATTTAATACATGGTTTAATGGAACCCTAGTCAAGGACATATGAGACATCACCATACTTGATGAGCAAAATTGAAGTAAATAAGAGTTTTAAGTAAATTTCCCATTTCTAGTCCATAAGGAGGTGCACTGTTAACCTAAAGGCCAAGTCTCCCTGATGTTCACATCCACCTGCAACTCTGCAGGGAAAAGAGAAGCAGATTCCTCTTGGGCAATTTGTTGTTGCTGTTGTTGTTGCCAGGTGCTGCTGAGTCAAGTATGACTCATAACAACCTTACAAACAGATCCGAACTCTATGCTATCCTATGTCATCCTCATCATTTCTAACAAACTTGGGGCCACTGCGGCAATCACTGTGTCAATCTATCTGGTTGAGAGTCTTCCTCTGTCACTGACCCTCCACGTTCCCAAGCTTGATGTCCCTCTCCAAGGAATAGCCTCTCCTAACAACATGTCTGAAGTATGTAAGACAATGCTTTATCATCCTTGCCTTCAAAGAACACTGTGGCCACACCTTCTCCAAGATATTTGTTTGTTCTTTCGGCAGTGCATGAGATAGCACTCTTCTCCAATACCACAAATCAAAGACATCAATTCTTCTGTCATCCTTATTCACTGATCTCTCAGATACATAGCAAGTCTCTGAAAAGACTAAATCAGGTGCACCATGGTCCTCAAGCTCAGGCAAATGTACAGCCTCAGAAAAACCACTGGAGGGTCAGCTGTGAGTCAGTTCGGACTTGATGGCATTGAGTATTGATTAAAAAATAAAACACAGAAACCAAACTTTTTTTTTTTTTTCTCAAAAGTATGAACCCAAACTCAGTAACTTTACCTGGTGTCACATAATACATTTTTTCCCTTTCAGGTAAATTAAATTGACTGAATAAACTAGAGTTTGGTTTGTTGTTGTTTTTTTTTTTTTCTTTCCACTGCTTAAGGTTGTTTTTTTTTTTTTAATTAATTTAGTTTCTTTTTCATTTCAATGAACATCTACAGAGATTTTGAAATTCCATTCATTCATTGTTGCACCCTTCTCCCCGCACAAAGTTTGGTTTTTAATAGACTTTCTTTTTTTAAAATGGTTTTACATTTACTAACAAAATTCCACAGAAAGTACTAAGAGTTCCCATCTACCTCCTTACCCTAGGAACACAATTTCCTCTCTTATTAATATCTTGCATTCCTATGGTACATCAGTTACAACCAAAAAGCCAGTGTTGTTACATTGTTAGTAGCTAAAGTCCATAGATCACATTAGTATCCATTTTTTGTGTTACAAAGTGTTTGGGTTTGGCAAATGTATATTGTTATGTGCCCACCAGTACAGGATCATAAAGTAGGTCTCCTGCACTAAAAATGCCCTGTGCTCTACCTATACTTCCTTTCCCCTGCTCTCCCTGAACTCATGCCAACCAACCATTTATCTGTTTACTCTCTATATATAGTTCTACAACTTTGTCCAAACAATAGGAATCACACTCCACTTTTTTCATAGAGAATTCTTTCAACTGGCAGTGTAAGTATTTAAAGTTCTTCTCTCTCTTTTCATAAACTCAACAGCTCCTTTTTGCCTGTACTAGTTTTCCACTCTATTTTCATTTTTCACACTAGCATCAATGAACAGAGGCAGAGAAAAGGTAATACAAGAGTTGTAAGCAAATGTCTGCCAGGCCAGCCAAGGAAATATACATTAGGCTAGGTAATTTGTATGTGCATAAAAAAAAAAATAATGTCACAATACAAAACATAGGTTACAAAGAGCTGGGAACCTGCCTGGTTTGCTTATTATGTTTCCCTTTTGGGTTCCATCATGAAATGCACATCATTCTAAAAATACATGGTATTTTCTTAGGATGATTCAAGATCGCCCACATTGGAATCTACTCAGGTAGCAAGATTGGTGATTATGGATTTGGATTTCAAAAAAGATCTAAGTTGGAACATAACAAGCAGCAGCTGAGATATAGAGACCCAAAATGAACAGGGGATAAAAGTGACAAATGTTTCTTGATAATTTACTATGTTGTGTTGTTGCTGATTGCCTTCGAGTCAAGCACAACTCACAGTGACCCTACAAACAAAAGGCCTGAAGCCCCTCTACAACTACCAACATTTATCAAAGTTCATAGTTTCCAGAGGCATGTTGTTTAGGAAGTGGATGCCACTCCTGCTTCCAAACCTGTCATAGTATGTTATTGTTGTTATGTGTCATTGAGTTGCCTGCGATGCATAGAGACCCTACACGTGCTATAAAATAAAATTAAAACTAGAAGGGGGAACAAAGCACAGCAAACAAAACGAAACAAATGAACCACTGAGTCAGTCTGGACTCACCTTTCATCAGGTTTCCAAGATCGTAAATCTTTACAAGAGGAAATTGCCTCATCCTTCTCCCTCAAAGCAGTTGTTAGACTTGAACTGCCAGACTCCCCATTAGCAGGCCAACACAGACAGAACACGTCACGCCACCAGAGTTCCTTTTCCTATGCGTCAAGCCTGTGATAAATGCTTTCAATTACTGACCTCACTTAACTCTTACAATGACACCGAGATCGTTTTATTATTATCTTCATTTTATAGATTAAGGGAGCTCTAATAGCCTACCAGGTTAGGTGGTGCACCGCCAACTCAAAGGCAAGCAGTTCAAACCCACCAGCTGTTCTATGGGAGAAAGATGGGCAATCTCTTGCCATGGCTGTTACAGCCTCTGCAAACCTCCCGGGGCATCAGCTATGAGTCATTTCCAACTCCGTGACAATTAACTGAGTTTACAGATGAAGAACTTGACTTTTACAAAAGTGTCTCCTCTAGTGAGTAACCAGTGTGGATAACTAACAAAGTCCCTGCTCTTGAACACAATGTTCTAGTTCTTCTCATTCTGATATACAAATATCTCTGTAGCCTTGGAAGCCCGATAGAGGGTTACCATGCATCAGAATCAACTCCACAACAGTGGCTTGTGTTTGAATTTTCAGGTAACAAACAGCTGTGCCCACTCAAAGACTGCAGCCTACTGTGGCACTCTGAGTACCTCGTGCTCTCCGGAGTCCCATCAATAATCCAATCTCCCCTATCAGCGTCCTGAAGCCTTCAGGAAGAAAGAATGTGGCAGGACATGCGAAGGGCAGCAATAACACTGGCAGAATTCTGGAGAAAAATACACCCAAATCGGCACTGTCAGCGGTCACACTTGAGCAACAGCTGTTTAGTTCCTAAAAAAACCCAAACTCTTTGCCATCTAGTCCATTCTGACTCACAATGACTCTCCCGAGGTTTCTGAGATGATAAATCTTAAGTGCAGACAGCCTTATTGTTCTCTTAAGTGGTGGCTGATGGGAACCACTGACCTTTTACATTAGCAGCCCAACATGTAATGCACTACACAATCAGGTTCTTTCCCACATATCTTCTTCTTGTTATTGTTGTTGCTGTTGTGTGCCTTTGAGTTGCCTGTGACTCATAACAATCTTGTGTACAAGAATCCTAAACCCTGCTCTATCCTGTGCCAACTTCGCCGTCTCCGACACACTTACTCCCACCACCCCAATCACAGAATTGATCCATCTCAATGAGGGTCTTTCTTTCCTGCACTGTCTCCCCACTCTCCCAAACATGATGTCCCTCTCCAAGGACCAGTCCCTCCTTGCAACACACCCAAAGTGTGGCAGACAAAGCTTCAGAATCCTTGCCTCCAAAGAGCAGCCTGGCTTCACCCTCTCCAGGACAAACCTGTTTTTTCTCTTAGCAGTTCATGGTATATTCAATACTCTTCTCCAGTACCAGAGCTCAAAGGCATCAATTCTAGTTCTATCATCCCTAGTCACTGTCCAGCTCTCCAATGCATAGCACGCAACTGCAAAGACTACAGTCCGGATCAGGCGCACCTCAGTCTCCAGCCTGATGTCGTTGCTATTCAGTACTATGGAGAAGTCCCCGACAGCTGACTTTCCCAGTGCAATTCGTTTCTTGATTTCCTGGCTGCTGATACCAAGAGCTGACTATGGAGCTAAGTAAACTAAAACGGTTATCTTCAATCTCCTCACCATCCATACTGATGATGTTAATTGGTCCAGCAGTGAGAATCTTTGTTTTCTTGATGTTGAGCTTCAATCCGTATAGTTCACAATATGTTGCAAAATATAAAAATTAGATGCCTGAGATACAGTTAATGTTAGAACCTTCTGTTAGCCATTTGTTTCAATCCCTTCCGTGACTAAAGTAGGGTGTGTTTTGTTGGGGGTTTTTTTACCAGAGATGTTAACAAGTAGCACAATCATCCAATCAACTGAACTGGCTGAATTTCATACCAGTTCAGTCTTATTTTTTAATGGTTTACATAAGCAAAAGCTCTATTTCTCTTGATTCCAAATCTTTGGCAAATTGACCAACATCATGAAATAACCTTTATTCTCTTAATTAGCATTCTCCTTTTATATTGTTGCTGAGGTCTCTTTTTTAAATTTGAAAGTACTGATTATTTAACTACATATTTGTATAATTCCCAGTCCTGCCCTTACTTATAATTCTAGACTATACTTCTCTGTGAACAAGGTTTGATTATTATTTCTCTGTATTTCTTATCACATTACAAGCTAATTTCCTGAGGACTCAATTGATGCACAGCCAACAAAACCCACTGCTGTTGTGTCTGTTCCAATACACATGGACTAGGTTTCTGAGTCAGTAAATCCTTATGGGAGAAGTCTACACATATTTCTCCCTCAGCGTAGCTAGTGGATTTGAACTGGCAACCTTTCTATTAGCAGCCCTATATATTATACACTGTTCCACCAGGGATCATTAATTGATGCATAGTGTTCTTTTTAATTCATAATAAAATAACCTGAAAGCAAAGATAGCTCCTCCTACAGTACAGTGAATTTCTTAATGTGGCCTTTTTAGTCATTAATGGTTTTGGAATAACTGGGTGGGACTTTCCAAATAAGTAAGTAGTACTTTGGAGAGGTCCTTGAGAACAGATGTTCCCAGTGCAACACATCTTTTAATTCTTGACTGCAACCAAGGTTCCCCTTAGAGGAAAGGACGGTAAGACTACATCTCACATACTTTGGGCATGTTGTCAAGAGAGGCTATTGTTGTTGTTACGTGCTGTCAAATCAACTATGACTCATAACTAATCCTCGGAAAAAGATCACATGTTGGAAAAGGTGAAGGGTCAAGAGAAAGAGAGAAAATCATCATCAAGATAGATTGACACAGTGACTGTAACAATGAGCTCAAGCAAGCTGGAGATCATGATGATGGTCCAGCACCAGCATAGGGCAAGGTTCAAATCTGTTGTTTATAAGGTGGTTATGACTCATAGTCAACTTAATAGCACCTAACAACAACAAAACCACCACCCAAATAAGGTTCCTGTGTTCCAAGAAAGGGGATCAGGCAACCTGCTAATAATACATGTAAGATGTATAAAATCTTAACAGGTGGATTGTTCAGTTTTGCCATCTCCCTAAACTTAGATAAAAAGAGAGTCAATCCCAGATCAAATGACAGGTCCTCATTATCACCAAGGGGAGGGCGGGAAGGCCTGGAATAGAGCATCTCTTCTGGACCCAGTGTCCCTGTGCTGAGAACCTCTTAGCCCTCTAAGAGATAAAAAGAGTGGGGTATGACATTGACAGAGGCATAAAGCAAGAAGCAGTGGCAAAGAAAGGAGAACAGTAGAACCAGGAGATCAGCACAGGTTGGTGTGGCGGGCCACAGGGCAAAGCCGATCCATGATTCCTGATATAAAAGTGCTGAGCACCTTTGGGCAGAAGCTTTGTTGATGTACTAGGGTCCTTCTGGGCACCTCCAGCATTAAAGAAAGAGTTTTCAAACACTTGCCTAAGAAGGGTAGTGAACGGGCTGGAGTAGGGCCAAGAGCCGTGAGGGGAGCACTAAGTCGTGAGTGTGCCAAAAGGAGTCTGACTTCAGGGGCTGAGGGAGGTCTCAAAGGGAGATTTGCCTATACACTTTCTGATCCTAATTTATAACCTGTTACTTCTCTAATAAAAGCCCATAACGCCCCACTAAAGAACAAGTGTAAAAAAAAAACCCAAGTGTAGTTTAAGTGCTTAATATTAATTGACATGACATATTTTCATTAGATCTAAAGATCCTTGGGGTTGAGAGAATCTAAGCTTCTCTGTTCACAGATAAGGAATTCAAAACCCAGGGAGAGTCTGAGCCATCTACCCAACAAAATATACCTAACTAGATGCACATATAGTTTTACACATAAAATTAGACATTTCCAACTGGGATGGTTCCTTTCAGAATTGAAAAGAGCACCACAAAAAGGGCTATTCCCAAAGCCTGTCCAGCTATCCACAGTAGAAAAATCTCACATCGGAGTCATACCTTTACATCAAAATATCATCTCGGAAATTTTGTGGTTTTTTTGTTTTGTTTTTTTAATTTTATTATTTTTGTGTGAGTGTACCATCAAATCAGATCTGACTGGTACAGGAGGAGGTTGTCCCTCCTTCCCCAGCAGAGCATCTGGTGGATTCGAACCGTGCACCTCTGGGATTGTAGTTGCAGCTCCTTACCACCAGGTCACCAGAGCTCCCCCGGAAATTTTGTGTTTAAACACAACTGTTGGCAGGGAAATAGGTGAAGGCAGGAAAAGATAATGCTGGAGAACATTGATTTCTAAATCGGAAGGTAAAAAAGGTGACATAGTTACACAGCTCTTTAAATTACCTACCCAATTAAGCCAGTAATACAGTCTAATGCACAAACCTTATGGTTAACTTTTACATTGGAAACATTCCCCTGAGTTCTGTAAAATGATAACACAACTGACTGTGAAATTAAAGGCTGGATGTTCAAGTCTATCCACAGGCACTTGAAAAGAAAGGCTTGACATCTACTTCTGAAAATTTAACCACTGACACATCTATGTACCAAATTTCTTCTACTCTGACAGATATGAGCTGGGTTCTATTCCAAGGCAACTGTTGTGATTTTGACTCATTGGGAAGAGATCCCTGTCTCTCTTAATGAGGCAGTTTTCCTTTAACAATAGAACTGGCCATCCTTCTTTTGTTTATCACCAAATGAAGTAACTGTATAGAATTTAAAAGGTAAGTTCTTCAAAAAAACACCTGTATTTAAATACTTGGCTATTACAATGTAAAATGCTGACCGTTGCAAAGGCCCTTGGGTAATGAAACTGAATTAGAAAGTCAAAATACTATCTCCTATGTCATCCTCAAGAAGGGACCTCTTCTCACTGCATAGAACTCCCAGCCTCGTGTACTATTTACTTGACATTTCTCTTCTACTCTCCATTTTGTCTGTATGAACAAATAGATGATTGTTGTTAGGTGCTGCTGGGTCAAGTATGACTCATAGTGAACAACAGATCTGAGCCCTGGCCTATCCAGGGCCATCCTCATCATTTCTGACATACTTGAGCCCACTGCTGTATCACTGTGTCAATCCATCTCTTTGAGGGTCGTCCTCTCTTTTGCTGACCCTCCACCTTTCCAAGCATGATGGCCCTCTCCAATGAATAGGCTCACCTAACATGTCCAAAATATGTGAGGCCAAGCTTTGTCATCCTTACCACTAAGGAGCACTCTGGCTGCATCTTCTCCAAGACACACCTATTTGTTCCTTTGGAAGTCCAAGGGATATACAGTATCCCATATCCGACCACAACTCAAAGATAGAAATTATTCTGCCATTCCAATTCACTGTCCAGCTCTCAGATACATAGCAAGTAACTGAAAAGACCCAGCCTGAAGCACACCTTGGTCTTTAAACTGGCATAATTTTTATGTAATCAATATTATATTGATTACAAAAAATATGTGCCATTAAATGTATCTGAGATACCAATACACTATAGTACCCTATTTCCATATTTGATATGGCTGCAATAATCTGGGCCAGACACACAACAGGAAGTTTCACTAGGGGAAGTACATCGAGTTGGGGTATAAACCTTGAAGAGACGGGCAGGGCAGGTAGCCTGAGGGCTCCTAAGTAAGTGTCAGGGGGATGAGGGTAAAGCAATAGAGAAGAGACCACTTTCTGTGAGGCAGAATTTCTATATATTTGTATATAAACACCCATGCATAAACACTGTAAACATAAGTATATAAAACATGCAGTCACACAAGACACTGACTTTTGAGAGCACTGTACAGTTTGAAAATATGTACAGGTATGTGTATACACACACACACATATCTAAAACTGCAGGTTATTTATGTAAAATTTCAATAATTGTCAAAATATTTTTCACCTTATTTACATTGTTTCCTTGGACTGGACTTGACAGACATACTTTAACCATTGCAACATATCCTATTTTACTGAATTTGCATCAATGTGGAAGGCTTAGCCTATCTCAAGCCACCCGGTTACCAAATTCACCCTTGGGTTGAAATCCATTATGAAAATACTTTTCCATGACTTCATCATGGACAAATGACTTCTGAGCAGAGATACCTAAACTAGCACTTACAAGTGCATCCTGCTCCGGGCAGCAGGAAAACAGACCATCATCACTTTAAGACAAGCCACAAAGGAGCATGTGGGGGAAACTGCTCCGAGGAACGGTCAGTGTGAACAAGAGAAATATCTGAGGATGAAATCATAAAACAAAGATTATAGCTATCACAAAGTTTTCCTGCCTCCAAGGAAATAACTCCTGCCTTGCTAATATAGCTTCCACATTAGTATAACTAGCTTTATAAGTGTAAATTATCTTATTACCAGGCAGATGCAAATCTGTTTCCTGAACAACGTTTTGGTTAACTCCATTGTCAGAATCACCCTGAAGAAAGCGTTAAGTCCCCCAGCTCACACACTGTGGTTGCTAGTGGCCATCATGAGTGGTCTACACCCACACCTGGCTAGACATTGTCCCCCAGAGGTCCTCTTCCAGGACTGCAGGCATATGCACAACTTGACCACACTAAAGAACACCCAGGTAGCACCTGCTTTCCCCTGGCCAACACATAAGACTGTCTATACACAAACACAGGTGCCTGCATGGCAATCTTTGTGAACTTTGCATTGAACGCTGCTAAGAACAGCGCCATCTCCACACTCCATTCATTGTTTCAATCCAGAAAGGTATCCCTGAGAGACCATAAAAAGAGGGGGAGGGGGTAGCAAACAAACATATTTATTAAGCACTTCAGGAGCTGCACAAAATTCTTCTATTGGACCAAAAACATATTTCTTAAAGTACCAGACATAGGAAATGAAAATGCTTAATCAACCTCAACCAGGTTTCTTTTATGAGCTGACAATGTAAATGGATTAATACAAATAAAATAGTCAAGCCTTCATTTGACATGTAAGTGGGTTCCAGCAAATGATAAAGCAGAATTCCCATGTGTGAAAGGTGGCACTGAATTCCGGCCCAATTTAAAAGAGGAGTCGGATTCCACTAGTCAAAGCTTGGAGTAACCACTCGCCTTTCAACGAGCTTGCTCTCCTGTGTTTGGAAGGGAGGGGGGCTCGCCCCAAACAAATTAACAATGTACAGTGTAAACGTTTCAAATAGCTGGGACTCAGTGGATCTCCAGATCACCTGGCGTCCAGACTTGAGAGACACAGCTCCTTGGAAAGATAACGCTGTGATTTAAAAGAATAAGATGATAATGATGATCTTAACTGGGCAGACACCACGCCAAGCCGCTGCCTGTCTCCACATGTAAGTTACCCAGCTGAAGGTGGTTAAGTTAAAGGCAGTTTGCTCCCCGCCTCAAGTGCTGACCGGCCGTCTGGAAAAGCCAGCCAATTTCCAAGCTCCCTAAGGGATCCACTGGACCGGCTCGTACAAAGCCCAGGGATGGCTCGGCCAGGCGCTAGAGCTGGCCTCTGCCACCCTCCTCCGGCACAGCCACCAATTCAGAAATGCAACTCCACCAGCACAATGACAAGGAGCGACACAAAAGGTGCCAGGCAGCCGCTCCCACCCTTACCTTTGACTTGACTTTCATACTCGGCGATGATCTCTTTGTCCTTTTTGAATCTGGTCGGAGTGGACATCATCCAGCTGTTTTGGGCTTGCTTTCAATGGGCAAGTTCGGTTCAGTGGCCACAAGCCGGGCTCCTTTGAAGAGCCAAAGAGTTGTACTCCCACACGCCGGGAAGCCGGCAGCAGCAACAACAGCAGGAGGGATAGGGCGACGATGAGGAAGAGGAGGAGGAGGAGGGGGGAAAGGAGCGAGCCGACGTTTAGATTAATCCGGGCGCCGGCACCATCTCCCCGGAATCGAGCCGCCGTCGGTGAGCCGCGAGGCCGGGCGCAAACTCCAGCGAGCGAGCGAGTGGCGGGGGGCGTCTCCCTGCTCACCCCACCCGGAGCCCGGCCACTTCCTCTACGAGCGCTGGGCGGACGCTGGGCTCGCGCTGGCGCCCCGCACCATTGTTAGAGACCCGCACGGGCGCACGGGCGGAGCGGGCTGCGGGGGGCGGACGCCGGGGGAGCGCCCACCTCGGGCGCTCAGACCTTCCGTTCTCGCTGGCTCCGGCGCTCACGGGTCCCGCCCGGGCTGGGGATGCTGCTACCTCGGCCGCCGCTCCTCCGCCGGTCAACAGTGCCGCTGCGGGCAGCAAGAGGAGTGGCAGATTCCGTGGCGATCCGCGCTGCTGGCCTGGAAGGAGGCGGCTCCGACGTGCGAACGCGCCCTGGGCGCAGCCCCGGCGGACTTCAGGTCTCCAAAGCCGGCGCCGCGCGGGGTTCGTACCTCCCTCGCCACCGTGCGCCCGGGCTGCCTCTTTCTCCTGCTCTCCCTTTCCGCTGCTGCCCCCAGGAGGCCACCGGTAACATGCACACTCGCACTCGCTCCAAGGGGAGCCGCGCCCCCGGCAGCGACAAAGTTGTAGGCGCGCGCACCAGACCCGCGACTCTCGGACGCCCAGCGAGTGAGCGGAGGGCCTCTGCGGCCACACGGTACTCACGCGCACCAGCCGGGGCTGGGAGGTGGAGACCGGCTCCCGCCACGGCCCTTCTCCGCCCTCGCCTCCGCCCCTGCTGGGCGAGGAAACGCCAGGCTCCGGGAAGATGGATGCCTCTTGTGGCCAACCGCAGCCCGGCCCAGCGCTCCA
This sequence comes from Elephantulus edwardii, assembly GCF_000299155.1. NCBI lineage: Eukaryota > Metazoa > Chordata > Mammalia > Macroscelidea > Macroscelididae > Elephantulus > Elephantulus edwardii. Next base: position 7,664,086 of record NW_006399797.1, on the reverse strand, counting down.
AAGCCCGAGACTGTGGGCGGCGTCCCTGCGGCCCCCGGGACTCGTCTCCAGGCACCGACCGGGATCGGATCACCGCTAGGGCAGCAGCTGGAAAGCCTGCTCCTGACCCCGGGGAGGCCCTTGTCTGGAGGGCGGGTTCTCTGGGTGGGGTTCTTTTCAGAATCTAGGGGCTAGTCGTGGCTGGAGATCTCCATGACATAAAGGCATGTGACTCCAGGATGTTGGACTCTAGTAGTAAAACTGCGGACTGAATGGTGAGTGGCCTGGCTATTGAAAATCAAAAGAGACAAGCGAAATTCTTTAATCGAACTCGAGAAAGAGGCCCACTCTTTACGGTCTATTGGTCTATTTCCGCACCTAGAAGTAGCTCTGGTGGCTTAGTGCTGCCAACATGCAATTTGAATCCACCAGCTGCTTCGCTGGAGAAAGATGGGCCATATCCTCCAGGGCGATTTATGGCCTCTGAAAACTTGCTAGAGGATCAGCTGTGAGTCAGTTCCAACTCAGCCACACGTAACAATACAAGCAGCGCGGAGAGTTAGGGTAATGGGAGAGGCGTAGTATGAAAACAATTTGCCCTTAGAATATATGATGTTCACTTGTATACTTGGGGCCTTTCCTGGATCCCTTCAAAATCTTCTCAATTACGATGGACCTGATTTACCAATGTGATGGGTCCAAAGACTGTCCAGAACCAAAATGCTTTCCTTGAGAGAATCTGAGAGTAAAGACTGTCAGATCACTTACGATGTATACAGAGATAGCCTTAAGTCCTTACTGTGTACCAGACATAGGTTAGGGCCAGGCTCAAAGATTAGGATCCTATCCTAAAAGATTTCATGGTCTACAAATAAATCCTTACCGATTCTTAGTGACAGTATAGAGCAGAATGGAACTGCCCCTTAGGGCTTCCAAGACCATAATGTTTACAAAGGCTGACTGCCATAGCTTTCTGTCTTGGATGAGCTGGTGGGCTGGAGCTTTTCATTAGCTATTGAGTCAGGATTAGTGGAAGATCTATCAACAATCTGCGTTATGTAGATGACACAACCCTGCTTGCTGTAACAGGAGGACCAGAAACACTTTGCTGCAGAAGGTCAAGTTCTGCAGCCTTCAATATGGATTGAGGCTTAATATCAAGAAGACAAAGTTCTTACCACTGGGCCAATTGACAGCATCAGGATGGATGGTGGAGAGATTGAGATTGTTCACAGCTTTAGTTTGATTGGCTCCACAGTCAACACTCTTGGCACCATACTGCGATGGGAAAGTCTGTTGTTAGGGACCTCTCCAAAGTTCTGAAGAGCAATGGCGTCTCTCTGGAGACTAAGGTGCGTTTGATAGAGGTCATGGTCTTTGCAATCACTTGTTATATATCAGAGAGTTGGACAATGACTAGGGAGGATAGAAGGAGAATTGATGTCTTTGAGCTGTGGTGCTGGAGAAGAGTATTGAGGGTACAATGGACTTCTAGGAAAACACAGATTCATCCTGGCGAGGGTTAAACCAGGTGGCTCCTTGGAGGCAAGGATTCTGAGGCTTCGTCTAACATACTTTGGACTTGTTGTAAGGAGGGGACCGGTCCTTGGAGAGGGACATCATGCTTGGTAGGGTGGAGGGACAGCGCAGGAGAGGAAGGCCCTCTATGAGGTGAATTGATTCAGTGACTGGGGTAATCAGGGTGGGTGTATCAGAGACAGTGTGATTGGCACAGGGCAGAGCAGAGTTTAGGGCTGTTGTACATAGGGTCGCTATGAGTCGCAAGCGACTTGACGGCGCATAACAACAACAACATTGAGTGCTTAACCACTGCACCACTGGGGCTCTTTTTCACAGTCTACTGTTACATTAGGGAACTCTGGTGACCTAGTGGGTAAAGAGTTGCACTGCCAGCCCAAAAACAGGCAATTCAAATTCACCAGCTAACTCATGGATTAAAGATGGAACATCTCCTTCTGTGCAATTTGCAACCTCTAAAAAACCCACTAGGGGGTCAGCGCTGAGTCTCTTTGACTCCACAGCAATGAGATTCGAAGTGGGAGTTTTCTTTTTTCTTTCTGTTATTTTGTGGTATGATATTTTGTTTTGGTATTTGGGGTTTGTCTTTATTGTCATAGTGACCCTGTGAACAAAATGCTTGAAGCCAGGGCCCTTTAGAGTAGTGAGAGAAGATCTTCACCCTGAAACCTACAGCATCCCTTTCAGCAGGAAGTACCTAAGAGAATACGCCGTCCCCTTTTCCTTATGAATCAGGGTGAAGTCTCTCTCAGGGAGGAGTGACAGGGAATGAATGGCAAAGGACACACTGACAAAGGAGATTAATCAGAACTGGCTTTGACAAGCACTGTGGCAAATGGACAATTAAAACAGACTTTCGGGGGGGGGAAGAAGAACAAACTGGGGAGGAGGGTAGAGAAAATAGTGCAACAATGAATGAATGAAAACCCAAAATCTCTGTAAATGCTCATTAAAATTAATAAAATTTAACAATTAAAAAAAAAGGTTTGAAGCCTTTCCATAGCTATCAATATTTGGGTTGTTGTTTTGTTTGTTTTTTCTTTTTATTGTCATATAAATAAATAATTCTAGACAGTACAGTTAAGCTGAAAAATGACAAGTCCTGGCATTGGGAGCCCTAAGAAGGGAAAAATGACCACACAAAAGATTTAGGGAGTAAGGCTTTGCAGAGAAGTGTCATTTGAACAAGATTTAAAGGTTAGATAGGAGTTTAACCTTTGAGTTTAAGTAGTTTGTCACTTTGAGGAGTGAACAGATTTTATTCAGGATGTCAAACAGTCACCCATTAAATAGATTGCACTGCTGGTTACTGCACGTGTGTAGAATAGAATAGTGCTCCTTTAGATTTTTGAGGGGCTGGTTTTTCTGAAATATATTGCCAGATCTTTCTTTCAAGATACCTGTAGTTATCCTTGAGCCTTATCTTCTGAATAGCAAAATATCTTAACCTTTTGCGTCACCCACGGACTCTCATTCCATGACAAAAGAAGAGTAGAAATAATCCTTGTAAGATTTGCCAAAAATATCACAAGATGTCCCCAGTAAAATTTACCCTTCTGATAACTAAGACCCCACTGCCATCTATTTGTAATAACCGTGTATGATGAAGCCGAAGTGTCCAATTCCCAGTGAGAGGCCAATCACTTAACTACTGTGACACCAAGGAACTTCCAAAACTGTAAATCTTTATAAAATTTTTTAATTTTATATTTATTTGCTTGCAAAGTTCATATACATTGTGTCTCACACTATTCTTCATTTACATTGTGCTTCATACAATCATTCCCATTCATTATATTTTATGAAATAGTGGTCATTGAGCTATGCTCACCAATACCCAGACTTTCCCATTTCCTTTACCCAGCCCAAAGCGGTAGATCTTTCAGAAGCAGACCACCACGTCTTTCTCCCATGGAGTTACTGATGAGATTGGGACCACCACCAACCAAGTACTTTAGCCACTATGTGACCAAGACTTCTTAGACCTCTGATAAACCTGCTGACATCAAACTGATTCTGACTCACAGTGATCCTATAGGACAGAGTAGAACTGCCCCACAGAGTTTTCCAAGGCTTTACGTTTTTACAGGAACAGGCTGCCTTATCCTTCTACTATAACGTGGCTGGTGGATGGGAAAACAGTGAAAAATATTTAAGCTTTGAAAATGAAAATAAATGTGTGCTCTGAGATGTATATATTGATTTTTTCATCATACAACTAACTAACTCTGTCGCTCTCGCTTGCTCACTCACTCTTTTTCTTTAGGTCAGACCCACCCTCCAGTGGTTTTCAAGGCTGTAAATCACACAAGAGACTGCCCATCTTTCTGTTTGAACTACTGATGGATTTGAACCACCAAAGGCAAAACCTTTGAGTCAGCAACACAATTCTATGGACTAGATCAGCAGCTCTCCCTTTCCTTAAAATTTAATTTTTTAAAAAATCTTTTAACTTTATATTGAGAAAATAGAAGGGGGGAGTTAAAAAACTTTCTCTCCTTTCCCCCCTTTTTTCTTTCTCCATTTTATTACACAGGAAGCTGTAATATGGGACTACTATCTGCCCGTATTTTGCATGGAGCTGTCTTATGTAAGAGTGGAAGGTAAAGAACCAAAAAGAAAGGTCAGAGCCACCTGGAAGAGGCCTTTTGGGCTTCACGAAGATGCATGGATTTTGTTTTGCAGACAGTGAGAAGCCTTTTAAGCAGAGAAGTGTCATGATCAGAGTTATGTTTAATGAAGAGAACTGTTGGCAGGCTGGAAGATGAGCATGAGTGCGGGCTGAGAGAGATCAGAAGCTGGCCGACCATTCCACTGGGGATCATAGTCAAATAGAAATGTATTTGTATCATCTATGCTATTGGGATTTATTTCATATTTGTATCTTGGAGGTATACCCTGAAAACAGAGAATTGTTGCGGTCCAAGAAATGAATTGCCGACCAAGTTTAGACAGAGTTCCTTTGGTGGGTAGGAGCCCTCAGACAGAGCATACTGGAATAATCCTTCACTTGTACCACACCAATTCTTGAGTGATGTGGCAAAAGTTCATCTACTTCTGTAGGTCTTAGGTATTAAATACCATTAATATCAAGATATAGAGGCTGCTGTAAAGAAGCAAGGAAGTAATCCATTGAAACTGCTTAAGACAATAGCAGTTCATTGTACCACTGCATGGTGGTTCATTAACAATACTAACGTCTCAGCCTTCATCTGCTTTGATAGAAGGGGATTGAAAACCAGATGGTTTTTTATTTCATATTTGTATCAAGTAAATAGGGTGCTCTGGTAGACTAGTGGTAAGAAGCTGTGCTGCAATCACAAAGGCACACAGTTCAAATACACCAGCTGCTCCACAGGTGAAAGATGGGTAATCTCTTCCTGTGCAATTTGTTGTTGTTATGTACCGTTGAGTCGCTTGCGACTCATAGCGACCCTATGTACAACAAGCCCTAAACTCTGTCTTGTGCCAATCACACCGTCTCTGACACAACCATCCCAATTACCCCAATCACTGATTCAATCCACCTCATAGGGGGCCTTCCCCTTCTGCGCTGTCCCTCCATCCGACCAAGCATGATGTCCCTCTCCAAGGACCTGTCCCCTCCTTTCAACATGTCCAAAGTATGTTAGACGGAGCCTCAGAATCCTTGCCTCCAAGAAGCAGCCTGGTTTGACCCTTTCTAGGATGAATCTGTTTGTTTTCCTAGCAGTCCATGGTACCCTCAATACTCTTCTCCAGCACCACAGCTCAAAGACATCAATTCTCCTTCTATCCTCCTTAGTCATTGTCCAACTCTCTGATGCATAACAAGTGATAGCAAAGACCATGGCCTGTATCAGGGGCACCTTGGTCTCCAAAGAAACACCATTGCTTTTCAGTACTTTGGAGAGGTCCCTAACAGCAGACTTTCCCATGGCAATACGTCTTCTAATTTCCTGGCTGCTGGTGCTGAGGGTGTTGACTGTGGAGCCAAGCAAACTGAAGCTGTGTACAATCTCAATTTCTTCACCATCCATCCTGATGCTGCTAATTGGCTGAGTGGTGAGAATCTTTGTCTTCTTGACATGGAGCCTCAATCCATATTGGAGGCTGCAGTCCTTGACCCTCTGCAGCAAGCACTTCAGGTCCTCCTCACTTTCAGCAAGCAGGGCTGTATCATCTGCATATCATAGATTGTTGATAGATCTTCCACCAATCTTGACCCCACATTTCACCTCATAGAGCCCAGCCTCCCGGATAATCTGTTCCGCATACAGGTTGAAAAGTTATGGAGACAGGACACATCCCTGGCATACGCCCTTCCCAATTTTGAACTATGCAGTATTTCCTTGCTGTGTCTGATGACTCCCTCTTGGTCCAAGTATAGGTTTCTCATTAGCATGATCAAGTGTTCTGGGATTCCCATTCTTCTCAGAGTCAGCCACAGTTTGTTATGATCCACTCAGTCAAACGCCTTTGCATAGTCAATGAAACACAGTTATACATTCCTCTGGTTTCCCCTGCTTTCAGCTAAGATCCATCTAACATTAGCTACAATATCTCTAGTACCACGACCCCTTCTAAAACCAGCCTGGACTTCTGGCAGTTCTCTGCTGATGTGCTGTTCCAGCCATTTTTGGATAATCTTCAGCAGAATCTTGCTTGCATGTGAAATTAATGACATTGTTCTATAGTTTCCACACTCTGTTGGGTCACCCTTCTTTGGGATGGGAACAAATATAGATCTCTTCCAGTCAATTGGCCAAGTGGTTGTTCTTCAGACTTCTTGGCACAACTTGGTGAGCACATCCAGGGCAGCATCTGTTAGCTGAAATACGTCAATTGGTATACCGTCTATTCCTGGGTCCTTATTTTTTACTATTTCCTTCAAAGCAGCTTGAACTTCTTCCTCATCACCGTAGGCTCTTGCTCATATGTTGTTTCATGAAATTCTTCCGTGTCTGCCAATTCTTTTTGATACGGTGACTCAGTATATTCTTTCCATCTTCTTTTAATACTTCCTGGATAATTTAATATTCTGCCTAAAGCATCCTTGATTATAGCAACTCTAGGTTTGAATTTGTTCTTCAGTTCCTTGAGCTCAAGAAATGCTGAGCGAGTTCGGCCCTTTTGATTTTCTGACTCCAACTCCTTGCATATTTCATTAAAACCCACTGGAGGGTCAGCTATGGGTCGATTCTGACTCAAGGGTACATGACAACAACATCAGGTAAATAGTCAATGAATATCATTTAATGATAATGTGTTACTAATACTAGAATGATGACATTTTATTATTAACCAGGTAATTGTTGTTTACCATGCAGTCCAAACTGACCCATAGCTGACACTCCAGTGGGTTTTCAGTAGCAGTTAATCGCAAGGGAGTAGATTAGCCATCCTTCTCCAGCAAAGCAGCTGGTGGCCTTGAACCGTATGCCTTTGAGTTTGTAGCACAGATTCTAAGAGAATATTACCAATACTCTCATAAGAACTCTGCAAAGTGGCAATTATTGCCTCTACTTTACAGATAAAATTGTAAAGTCTCAGAAAGTTTAAATTATTCTGGTGGCTTAGTGGCAAGAATCTGTGCTGCAATCCCTAATGCACATGGTTCAAGGCCACCAGCTGTTGCACGGGAGAAAGATGGGCAATCTCCTCCCATGCAATTAACTGCCTCTGAAAACCTGCTGGAGGGCCAGCTGTGGATCGGTTCCAACTTGATGATACACAACAGCAAAGCTCTGATTCCAGCCCATATCTGCCTATCTCTAAAGTGAGTGTACAGGAACTCTGGTGGCCTAGTGGTAAGAGCTGTCCTACAGTCCCAAAGGTATGTAGTTTGAATCCACCAGCTGCTCTGTGGGAGAAAGATGGGCAATCTTTCCCCATGTGAATCACTGCCTCTGAAAACCCACTGCAGAGTCAGCTGTGAATCAGTTCCATCTCTACAGCACAGAACAATAACAACAACAACAGAGTCTGTGTTCTTGGAACAAAGAAAGGGAAGAAAAGCAAAGCTGTACTTAAACAATTAGTCTAAAGGACAAATGGGCCAAACCAGCTCAACTTCCATGTCCCTGGCACCTAGAGAACTAGGTGGTTCTAGTTACCACCACTGACCACGATCAAAGAGATCAAAGTAAACGATCCTGGAGAGTGTGTGAGAAATGAGGAATAAAACTCAAAACCAAAAAGGTCAGGTTGCACCCATCGACAAGTGAATGGATACTCCATTCACACAATGGAATGCTATGCAGCATTGAAAAATAAGGAAATCATGAAATACTGTGCAAAATAGGTGACCCTGGAGGACATTATGCTGAGTGAAATATCTCTGTCACAAAAGGACAAATATTGTATAGGGCCACTGTTGTATAATGAGACTGACATCAGGGTTGAGGGAAGACTGAGAAAGAGGGGATAAATAATGTATACTGCATTGAAACAAATGAGGGAGAGAGCTGTTTAAAAGAGATGTATGATTAGATATTATTGTCATGACTAGAGTCCAGAATGAAGACTGCATATTGGAGTCGAGTTGGGGGGAGGGATTGCATAACAATGAAAAAGTTTTTCTTTTTCTTTACAAGGAGAAAAGTGAATTGGGGTGGAGGCAGTGGGCAGGGAGAAAAGTGCAACAATGAATGACTGGAAACCCTAAGTCTCTGTAAACGTTCATTTAAATTAATTTTTAAAAATGTAAAAAAAAAATCCTGAGATTGTGAAAGAAACAAAAAAAGATCAGGTTGCTGAGACTAGTGGAAGCCCTGGCTATGGCTGACCTTTAGTCATCTTTCAAACTTGGAACAGAACTCACCCTCACAACTTGACTTTCAGCCAAATGATAAGGAACTCTAAAAAAGTGACTAAAACCACCAGGAAGGCCTTTACTCCTTAGAGAAACCAGTCAGTCATATGAGGTCAGAAGAGCAGATTTTACTTGGGGATAAAGCCCTGAGGGCAGGGTGGGATGGAACAGATGATAAATGTAAAGGAGAAATAGTGGGCAGAAGTGAGAAAGTCAGATGACACTGTAGCTGTTGCTGTTGTTAGGTGTCTTCCAGTCAACCCTATAAACAACAGATCTGAACCTTGTTGTATCCTAGGACATCTTCATCATCACCGACACGCTTGAACCTATTGCCATAGTCACTGTACCAATCCATCTCTTTTTCACTGATTCTCCATTTTTCCAAGCCTGATGTCCCTTTCCAAGGCAGAGCCTCTCCTAAGCAACCTGCCCAGAGTTAGTACTTTGGAGGGAGCTTTGTCATCCTTGCCTCCAAGGAACATTCTGTCTGCTGTTTCTCCAAGACATACCTGTTTGGTTTTTTGGCAGTTAAAGGGATATTTAGTATTCTTCTCCAACACCCCAACTCAAAGACATCAATTCTTCTGTCATCTTTATTCATTGTCTAGTTCTCAAATACGTAGCAAGTGATTGAAAAGAACATGGACTGAATCAGGTGCATCTTAGTCTTCAACTAACATCATTGCTTCTCAGTGCTTTAGGGAAATCCCTGACCAATGCACTATATCTTTCTCCTGGTCTCCTGACTGCTGGTGCCAAGGTTGTTGATTGTGAATAAAGTAAGATGAGATTGGTGACAATTTCCTTGCTTTTCAGGAACAAACAAGGATTTCCAAAGACCACCACTCAAACACATCTATGTTTATTGCAGCTTTGTTCATAATAGCAAAGAGCTGGAAACAACCCCAAGTGCTCATCAACAAACAAATGGATAGAGAAGCTCTGGTATATTCACACAATGGAATATTATGCAGCTTTGAGAAACAAGGAACTCATGAAATATTATACAAAATGGGTGACCCTGGAGGACATTATGCTGAGTGAAATATATCAGTCACAAAAGGACAAATATTGCATAGGACCACTGTTGTAAAGTGGGATTGACATCAGGATTGAGGGAAGACAGGGAAGGAGGGGATGAATGATGTATACTGTATTGAAATAGATGAGGGAGAGAACAGTTTAGGAAAAATATATGATTAGGTATTATTGTCATGACAAGAGTCCAGAATGAAGGCTGCACAGTGGAGTGGACTTAGGGGGAGGGATTGCATAACAATGAAAGAGTTCTTCTTTTAGTTTTCTAGGAGACGAGTGAATTGGGGGGAGGTGTGGGCAGGGAGAAGAGTGCAACAAAGAATGAATGGAAATCCTAAGTCTCTGTAATCTTTCATTAAAATTCCTAAAAACAACAATAACAAAAAACAAACAATATGTCCAAAGTATATGAGATGAAATTTCATCATCCTTGCCTCTAAGGAGTATTCAGATTGCACTTTCTCCAAGACTGTGTTGTTTTTGGTCTGTGTTATGCAGATGACACAACCCTGCTTGCTCAAACTGAGGAGGACCTGAAACACTTGCTGCAAAAGGTCACAGACTGCAGCCTTCAATAGGGATTGAAGCTCAACATCAGAGAAACAAAGATTCTTAACCACTGGGCCAATTGGCAGCATCATGATAGACAATGAAGAGACTGAGATTGGTAACCACTTTAGTTTGCTTATACTCTTAGTACCAGTAGCCAGGAAATTAAAAGACAAATTGTATTGGGAAAGTCTGCAGTCAGAGACCTCTCCAAAGTACTGAAGAGCAATGATGTCAGTCTGGAGACTAAGGTGTGCTGCATCCATTCATTCAATGATGGGGTATGGGGGTGGGTGTGTCTCGACACACCTAACCCCATTATCTCAGTTACTGTGTTATTCCAGCTCATCCAGGGTCTTTCCCTCTTGTGCTGTCCCTCCACCTATACAGGTATGTTGTACTTCTTAAAGGACTAGACCCTCTTGCAACATGTCCAAAGTATGTGAGACAGAGCTTCAAAATTTTTGCCTCCAGAGGCTTCAGCCTCTCCAGGACAAACCTGTTGGCTGTCTTCGTAGTCCATAAAATGTTCAACACTCTTCTCCAGCACCACAACTCAAAGGCTATTTGTTGTTATTATTGTGCACCATAGAGTTGGAATCAACCCATACCTGACCCTCCAGCAGGTTTTCAAAGGCAGTTAATCACACAGTAGGAGATTGCCCATCCTCCCACGGAGAGGCTGGTGGCCTCGAACTGCGTGTCTTCAGTATTGCAGTGCAGCTTTTTGCCACTGGCCACCAGTGCTGCATTTATTGTAATTAATATTATAAAACAATGTGTAGGGAAAATTGAATGGAAAAAAAATCTATTTGCTTTGTAAGATTTCAATAAAATAATAATAATAGTAATAATAATAATGTTGTTGTGTACCCCTGAGTCAAATGGGACTCATAGCTGACCCTCCAGTGGGTTTTCAGAAACGAAATCACATGGGAGGAGATTGTCCATCCTTCTCCTGTGGGGCAGCTGGTAGATTCAATCTGTATGTCTTTGGGATTGCAGTGCAGTTTCTTACCTCTAAGCCAATAGAAAATTAAATAATATGAGTGTGATTTCAAGTTCTCCACTTACTTTTTATGAATTTAAGTTTCCTTAACTTGGGGATCAGGTTCACATACAGTAAAATGTCACCATGACTGATACATCATTTTCTGTTTGTAAATCTCCACTTTGCATTTCTTTCCCCAACAATTCTGTGTAATTAACAACTCAATTATTATTTTCATAATTTTTTTCAGTTGTCCTTATCTTTTTCATCATTAAGAAGTCACTTTGTCTCACAAAGGTGGATGTGGAGAATGTACCTGACTGACATGTAGAAAGACAGGGACACCCAGTTTAGGAGATGAATTTATTTGTGAATTTGCACCACCTTGTGGTAGCTGTATTGGTGGCTAGGAAATCCGAGAGCTGGACAATGAGTAAGGATGACAGAGATTAATTGATGTTTTCAAGTTGTGATGCTGGAGAAGAGAGAGGATGAAACCAGGCTGCTCCTTGGACTCAAGGATTCTGAAGCTTTATCTGACATACTTTGGGCATGTTGCAAGGAGGGACCGGTCCTTGGAGAGGGATGTTATGCTGGAAGGGTGGGAAGGACAGCACAAAATGGGGAGACACTGGATGAGACTGAGCCCATAACTGGAGCAAGACTGTGTGTGTGTGTGTGTGTGTGTGTGTAGTTGTGTCAGAGACTGTAAGATTGACTCAAGGTAGAGCGGAATTCAGAGTTGTTTTACTCTGAAGGAGGATCATATGGTCGCTATGAGTTGGAGTAGACCCGATGGCACATAACAACAACCACCTCCTCCTGTCTCTCACTTCTCAGGGTTGCGCAGTATGAAATTTGGACAGTGGGACTTTTATTGCATATTAATTTACCTGGTCAGCTAATGTGTGTTGTTTTTTTTTTCTTCTCTTCTAGGACCACCCTAGAGACTTACTGACATGGCAACTGCAACACTGGGTTTGAACATAGCAGAGACTGTGATGGCTGCATAGGATCAGGGGAAGTTCCTATCTGTCGTTCATAAGGTCACTATGACTGGGTGAGTCCTCTGCCTATGAGCATCCCAACAGTCAATCATTCATCGCCTTTGAGTCAGAACTGACTCATAGCTGGTTTCTGAGCCTGGTAATGGAAAGGGCTATTGCCCATTTTTCTCCCTCAGAGCTACTAGTGAATTTGAACAGCCAGACAAATGGCTTTTGGGTTGGCAGCCTAACTACTTATGGACTCGGTCACAGGTCCAAAACCCAATATGATTAACAATATGATTAAGCCTTTCAGTATCCATAAATGGAATTTTATCACAGGAGTCTGTTGATTGTATTACTTACACACTATCTCAAATTTATCGAGTGGCATAAGATTCAGTTCCAATCAATAAAAATTTATAAACTCTCTGTTATGCTGCACATATGATAATGCAGATATTTGACTTTTTAAAATCTTTTAAAAATGTCTATACAATATAGTACAACTTAATGTGTCCAGCACACTGGAGTTGGAGTAAACAAAATTAATCAAGCCCACCTCCAAATACCTAAATGAAGGCTGAGTCGAATTTTAAATCCAGGATTACGTTGCCCACTCACAGGATGAAACCAAGCCAATGTGGTTTGCCAGGTAGTCACTCAAGAAATATTAATCGTTATTTAAAAAGAAATTTGGCTCATAATTTAACAGTTTGTCGAAATGGACTGTATAAAAATCTATTTCCCTTCTGCTGGCGGGAGCAGAAAGACAAGCTGTCAGAAGATCTTGCCAATTTCATCCTGACGCACTTTCCCTGGTGGGACTGAGGGTAGAATGAAACAATGAAGGTGAGGTTACAAGAGGCCCTGGAAGGGTCAGTGCAAGAAATGCTAATGAATGACCAAGGAGAAAGGACAAAAAAGGCAGAAAAGAAAGCCCCACCCACCACCACAAGAGAACAATAAAGGAACACTTACTCTAAAGAATTCCTTTGTGTACTTTGGCTTTCCTCCCCACTATACCCCACCCCCTCCCCAAAAGCCTCTTGTCTTTGATTTCTAAAAAAGCTGTTTAAAGCCCAAGTTACCAAGACTTTAAAATTTGCATTTTCTTTGAGCCAAACTACTTTGTAATTTGTTTAGCCATCTGCTCAAAATCACCTGTTTCCATTCTGCACAAATTATTATTAAAACAGAATTTGCTTTGTTTGGTTTATTAGATTCAGAACTCCCAAGTACCCACACACAACAGCCTTCTTATCGGTTACTATTTCCTGATTTTGAAACCCTGTGACAGTATCCCGTGTGGCTGTGGTGCAACATACATAGATGAAAGTATTAAACACCATCACTTTTTTTTTTAAAAAGTATTATTACTTAGAGGCAAACAGTCAAAGTTTGGCAAAAATGGCAGCCTCAGTTGTCAGCATCAAAAACAGATTGTCACACATGCAGACTCTAACAAAAATATATGAAAAAAAACCCCATGCATATTTGCTTATGTTTGAGAAAGGAGATTCTCCCATCTTGCCGTAGAACTCTGGCAGTAAACATCTTGAGGCTGATTAATTTTTTCCCTCTTGGGTGGTACATAATAATGGGACAGGGTTCATAGGGTCGCTATGAGTGGTACTCATTTTGATGGCACACAAAAAGAACAACACAATCTATAGAAAAATTAAGGAGCTCAATATGTATATATGGTACAGCTTGATTAAAAGGGTTTGTTGCTGATAACAGTACAGCCTCGGAAAACTTGATATAGGATTGCCAGGAGTTGGAATCAGCACAATGGCAGGGAGTTTGATTTTTTTTTAAGTATGTAGAATAATTCGACATTCTACAGAATAGATAGATACGCTTCGTGTAAATGTAAAATAAGAAGTTGAAGGTAGATAAACAGGTCAATGAGGACGAGGGAGACCCTACCAGAGCTAGGGCAACCCAGTGATTGTGACGGTAAGTTGAAGCACAGCAATGGTTGTGAGGAGGGCTCCAGACCACGTAGTGTTTAGTTCTGTTGTATTTGCCATTATGTTGCTAGGTGACTTTGAGTCAGGGCTGCCTCACATGACACAGTGAACCACAAATCGGAACCCTGCCATTTTTTTAAACCCTCCCTTCTTACACTCTCTGCTGTACTACCATTTTTGCATCCACTAGGTGGACTAGACAGTGCCTAACAAAAACAACAACATGCAAATTATGAACAAATTATGGGAAACACTGAGAAGAATGGGATTCCCATTTAATTGTGTTCATGCAAAACCTACACATAAAGAAGCAGTAGTGGCAAGGAGCTGTGCTGCAATCCCGAAGGCACACGGTTCGAGGCCACCAGCTGCTCCACAGGAGGATGGGCAATCCCCTCCTGTGTGATTAACTGCCACTGAAAACCCGCTGGAGGGTCAGCTATGGGTTGGTTCTGACTCTATGGTACACAACAACAACAACAGTCCAAACAGATTAAAGGAACATAGCATTATTTAAAATCAGGAAAGGTTATATTTAAAATCAGGGTTATACCATTGCTCTATGCCTAGTAAATCTATATGAGAAAATAATTCAAGAAGTTGGACTATATGAAAAATGTAGCACCGGGATTGGAGGAAATAATATCAACAACTTGTATAACACAGATGATACAACTTTGCTTGATTAAAACGAGGAAGACTTGAAATTCTTGTTGCAGAAGCACTATACAGATTACATCTCAACATCAAGAAAACAAAAGCCCCCACCAATGGACCAATGGTAGATGGAGAAAATATTGAAGTTGTCAACCATTTTATCTTTTTGTTGTAATGTTCCGTTAAATCAACTATGACCCATAGTGACCATATGAACAATGGCTCTGAACCATGACCCCGATGCCATTGTCACTTTGTCAATCCATCTTATCTAGGGTCTTCCTCTTCATTGCTGTCCCTCTATACTTCCAAGCATGATGTCCTTTTCCAAGGACTGGTCTCTCTTCTCAACATGCCCAAAGTATGTGAAGCAGAGCTTCAAAATCTTTACCTCCAAGGACCAAACTAGTTTTGTCCTCTCCAGGACAGGCTTATTTGTTCTCTTGGTGGTCCATGGTGTTTTTGATACATTTTTCCAGCATCACAACTCAAAGGCATTGATTTTTTTCTTCTGTCATTTTTATTCATTGTCCAGTTCTCAGCTGCATAGCAAGCAATTGAGAAGACTGTGGCTTAGATCAGGTGCACATTAGTCTCTGGACTGACATCGTTGCTCTTCAGCATTCTGGAGAGGTCCCTGACAACAGATTTTCCCAATGCAACTTGTCTCTTGATTTTGTAACTGCTGCCACCAAGAGTGTTGATTTTCAGTCCAAGGAAAATGAAATAATTTCTTCAATCCTTTTCCCATCTATCATGATACTGCCTATTGGTCTGGTGGTGAGGCTTTTTGTTTTCTTGATGTCAAGATGCAATCCATATTTAAGACTGTAGTCTTTGATTTTCTGCAGCAAAATCTTCAAGTCCTCAGTTTAGGCAAGCAAAGTTGTGTCATCTGCATAATGCAAGTTGTTGATGAATCTTCCTCCAATCCTGATGCCACATTCTTCTTCACAAAGTCCAGCCTCCTAAATGATCTATTCCACATATAGATGAAAAAGATTTAATGAAGAAAGGATGCATTCCTGATGTAATCTGTTCTTGATTCTGAACATACAGTATTTCCTTGCTCTGTTCAGACAACATCTTCTTAGTCTAGGTCTAGGTTTCACATGGGCACAATCTGGAATTCCCATTCTTCTCAATGTTAGCCACAATTAGTGGCACATTTTCTCTTACTTGGATCCAAAATCAACCTCCATTGTAAAAGCAGTCAAGAAATCAAAAGATGAGCTGCATTGGGAAAATCTGCTAGTAAGGAATTTCCAAAGTGCTAAAGAGCAATGACATAATTTTAAAGCCAACTATGAACCATAGTGACCTAATCTAAGCCATGGTCTTTTCAAATACTTGCTATGCATATAAAAGCTGTACAATGAATAATGGTGACAAGAGAAGAATTAATGTGTTTGAGCTGTTGTGTTGGAGAAGAGTATTGAATATCCCATGGACTGCCAAAAGAACAAATAAATTTGTCTTAGAGCACTGGGTGCTCTTGGAGGCATGGATAGTTAAAGTTCATCTCATATACATTGGACATGCTATGAGGAGGGGCCAGTTTGTGGAAGAAGACACCATGCTGGGAAAGGTGAAGGGTCAAAGAGAAGAAGAACCCTAACAAGGTGGATTGACAAAGTGACTGACATTGGGCTAATGTAAGAATGTGCTATCTGTTTTGGAGGAAGACTAATCAACAACCTGCATTATGCAGATGATACAACTTTGCTTGCCTAAACTGAGGACTTGAACCTCAGAGGTAGTGAGGATGGAGAAGAGAGAGGATCAAGTCCAGATCTGTTGTTTGTAAGGTGGCTGTGAGTCATAGACTACTTGGTAGCACACAACAACACAGCTGCAAAAAAATAATCTCAGATGATGTGAGCCAATATTAAATATATTCAAGTGCCTGGACAGAATTCCTGATGTCACAGTGGTTAAAGTATCAGGTTATTAACCAAAAAGTCTACATTTTCAGTTGT
Source organism: Elephantulus edwardii (assembly GCF_000299155.1). NCBI lineage: Eukaryota > Metazoa > Chordata > Mammalia > Macroscelidea > Macroscelididae > Elephantulus > Elephantulus edwardii. The sequence continues at coordinate 7,647,596 of NW_006399797.1, read as the reverse complement.
GTGGAGGGAGGAAGAAGACATAGTCTGCTTCAGTAAAGATCCAGACAATGGAAACTTTGTGGAGCAGTTATGCTCTGACTTGTAGGGTAGCTGTGAGTGGGAACTGATTCAAAAGCAATGGGTTTGGATTGGGAATGTCTGGTGGGACCACTCATTATGTCAGGCTGCCATGGACATTTTGTGGAAATCCAGGATTGGTCCTACTTCCTAAATCCTAACCATCATAAATCATAAATGATGTATTTGCAGGAGGTGCCTGGATAGGGCAAGTTTCACAACTTGTTCATAGAGTCACTATGAGTCATGTAGTTGACTCGATGGTTTAGCATCAACTAAGCAACAACTAAATCCCAATCTCTCCCTTCCTCAAATACACTATAATTCCCAGTACTCCTCCTCACATTTCACAAAACACTCCCTCCAAAGCAGTTTAAAGCTATATTGTAAACCATTTTCTTAAGAGTTAAATGTAATTCTAAGGCTGGTGCCACTGTCTCTTTGGTGCTCTGTGTGTGTGTGTGTGCCATGAATCTTTTGTTTATAAGTGCTATTTTTTGGTTTATAAATTCAATGTTTATAAGAGTCTATTTATAAGGTTTTTTAACAATCAATACTAAAAAGGAAACTAAAAAGTGAATAGTTAATAAAATCATTTATGTATCATAAAAATATTAAAGACAAAATCATCACCAGATTGCAATTGGTGACATATGCATCACTGTTGCAGACAGGATTTCAGAAGCTGGTAAAAGACAATATAGGGATAGTACACAATTACAGATTAAAATGTTCATAGGATTGATTCTGGGATTCCCAAAGCCTGGCTAGACACATATCCAAGCAAGTTTCCTGTTTTTCTGTGGAAGTCCCAGGGGCAAACAATGGATTCTCAAGCTCATCTGATGATAGTGATCTGATTTCAGATGTACTATCCCTGGGAGCAATTCCACATGATCAGTTGACTGGTCAGTACATAACTCAAATTGTATCTGAGCCTGTCAAGAATTGAAATGTAGTGAGGGCTACACTACAGATCTTAGCCGTTCAAAATCGAAGTGCTGTGGAAGATGTTAAGCTCTAGTACAGATCTTCACAGACTTAAAATTTTATTTTCTCACTATTGAAGGTCAAGGAATGCAGCCTTCTATATGGATTGAGGCTCAATATCAAGAAAACAAAGTATCTCACTGCTGTGCCGATTGGCAGCGTCATGAGAGATGGTGAAGAGATTGAGATTGTTAACAGCTTTAGTTTGCTTGGCTCCACAATCAACACTCTTGGCACCAGCAGCCAGGAAATAAAAAGATGTATTGTGATGGGAAAGTCTGCTTTTAAAGACCTCTCCAAAGTACTGAAGAGCAATGATGTCACTCTGGAAGCTAAGGTATACCTGATACAGGCCATGGTCTTTGCAATCACTTGCTATCTGTCAGAGAGCTGGACAATGACTAAGGATGATAGAAGGAGAATTGATGCCTTTGAGCTGAGGTGCTGGAGAAGAGTATTGAGGGTACCATGGACTGCTAGGAAAACAAACAGATTCATCCTGGAGAGTTAGAACAGGCTGCTCCTTGGAGGCAAGGATTCTGAAGCTTAATCTGACTTACTTTGGACATGTTGCAAGGAGGGACCAGTCAGTCCTTGGAGAAGGACATCATCCTTGGGAGGGTAGAGGGACAGCACAGGAGAGGAAGACCCTCTATGAAGTGGATTGATTCAGTGACTGGGTAAGTCAGAGTAGGTGTATCAGAGACAGTGAGATTGGCACAGGATAGAGCAGGGTTTAGGGCTTTTGTCCATAGGGCCACTATGAGTCGTAGGTGACTCGATAGCACATAGTAACAACAACTATTGAAAATCATGTAATGTTAAGAAGAATGTTAATCCTAGAACATTTAATTGTGCTTTATGGAAAACCTATACATAGACTAAAAAGCAATTGTCCAAACAGAACAAATGATTAATTAATTTCATTTAAAGTCAGGAAAAGTGTATGTCAGAGTTGTATTATTTCTCCATACCAATTCAATCTGTATATTGAGCAGCTCTTTCATGAAACTGGGCTGTAAAAAGAATATGGAATCATGAGTGGAGGAAAACAGCCCATGTGAAGCACGCGGTGCAATCTTGTTTGCAGACAGTGAAGAACACTTGAAGCTCTTACTGCAGAAGATCAAAGACTATCGCCTTCAATACAGATTAATCTCAACATCAAGAAAATAAAATTTGAAAAAACCCTCATGACTGGACCAATAGACAACATCATGATAGATGGAGGAAAGATTGAAATTGTCAAAGATTTCATTTTACTTGGATCCATAATCAAGATCCATGGTGGCAGCAACTAAGACATAGAGAGATGTGTTGCACTGAGACAATTTCCTTTCAAAGACCTTTCCAATATGTTAAAGAACAATGATATAAATTTTAAAACTAAAGTGTACTTCTATGCATCTGAAATTTGAACATTGAATGAGGATAACCAAAGGAGATGTCTTTGAATGACAGTGTCATATCCCAAGGACCATCAAAAGAACGAATAAGTCTGTCTTGAAGGAAGTAAAACAAGATTTCTCCTTGGAGGTAAAGATGGTGAAACTTTGTCTCACGAACTTTTGGCCCTGTGACAGGAGAGGTCAGCCCTTGGAAAAAAGATATTATGTTAGGAAAGGTGGGGGCCACTGTATTAAAACCTCGGGCATATATAGAGGAATAACTTAAACACTTTCTCAATGTTCATGGCATTTACAACCTAACATAGGAGATAGACAATAAATTAGCAAAGACATAAATCTATGTAATATTTGACTCTACTAAGGTTGAGAACTGTTTCCTTATGATGAATTTGATATGGGGGCGGGAATCTTAGATAAGAGGGTAAAGGAAGGCTTTTGTGAAGAAGTGGCATTTGGGTTGACACCAGAAATGTGGAGTAGTAAGAGGCTGGAAGTTTGATAATGAGTATATACATACTAGGCAAAGGGTATGTATACAAACATAAAAGCTCAGAGTTTTTAAAACAGCTGATGAATAGTTGTTGTTGTTATATGCCATGTAGTTGTCTGAGACTCATAATGACCCTATGTACAACAGCTCTAAACCCTGCCTTGTCCTGAGCCAGTCTCACTGACTTCGACACACCTATCCCCATTGACCCAGTTACTGTATCAATCCATCTTATCAAGGTTCTTCCTCTCCTGTGCTGTCCCTCCACCCTTCTGAGCACGATGTCCTTCTTCAAGGACTGGTCCATTTTAGCCATAAGCTAAAATGTGAGAGATTCAAAATCCTAGCCTTCAAGGAGAAACTTGGGTTTCATCCTCTCCAAGACAGACTTATTTGTTTTCTTGACAGTTCATGGTATGTTCAAGACTGTTCTCTATCACCACAACTCGAACCCATCACTTCTTCTGTCATCCTTAGTCATTGTTCAGTTCTCTGATGCATATCATGTATTGCAAAGACCATGGCCTGCATTAGACACATCTTAGTCTGTAAGCTGACTTTGTTGCTATTCAGTACTCTGGAACGGTTCCTGACAGCAGATTTTCACAGTACAACTCATCTTTTGATTTTCCTGACTGGTGGTGCCAAGACTATTGATTGTGGAGCCAAAAAAGCTGTACTTGTTAACACCTTCAATCTCTTCTCCATCAATCATGGTGCTTCCAATTGGCCCAGTGATGAGAATATTTTTTTAAATTATACTAGTTTATTTACAAAATTTGAATACATTGTTTTCCAGACTAGATTCTTCCAATTTCTCTCACCCCCCCAATCAAATTGTACAACCCCATGATCAATACCCCTCCCCCGCACATCCTCCTCCCTCTGCTTCCACTCTCCTCCAGCTCCTTGGATCTTTATATTCATTCTACAAAAATAGTTTTATACAATATTTATCCTTGTAGAACTGAGTTATTGTGGTGAGAATCCTTGTCTTCTTGATGTTGAGTTTCAATCCATGTTGAAGACTGCAGTCCTTAATCTTCTGCAGCAAGTGCTTCAGGTCTGCCTCAGTTTCAGCAAGCAAAGTCGTGTCACCTGCATAACGTAGGTTGTGGTGACTCTTCCTCCAATCCTGATGCCACATTCCTCCTCCTAATACATTAGTCTTTAAATATAAATAAGGAAAGTGAGAGAAAGGGAAAAGGGTGTCCAATTAAAAACCTTAGCAAGACCACTTAATCAGCTATGAAGAAATAGGCTACTGTATCAATTACTTCTCCAAGGACCAAGAAGCACATCCTACAATTGAGAGCACCACTGGCCCATTGGCACACATGCATCTCACTATTAGTATCACCTTTTGCTTTCTTTATGGATGATGCCCTTGAAGTCAACCTGTAACTCATCTGGTCTTTGGTCACTAGTGTTCAGTGAATCAAATATCTTCTTGAGACAGTTTTTAAATTCAGATGGGATAAACTCAAGATTGTATTTTGGTTCTTACAGACTTGTTTTCATTTCCTTTATCTTCAGTTTGAATTTGTACATGAGTAATTGACAGTCTGTTTCATAGTCGGTCCCTGATTTTGTTTTGGCTAATGATATTGAGCTTTTTCTATCAACTCTTTCCACAGACGTAATCATTCTGATTTTTCTGTAGTCCATCAGATGTTCTTTTACTGCTTCATAGATTCCAGCTTCTTGAATAATTTGCTCAGCATACAGATTGAATAGGTATGGAAAGAGTGTGGCCAGAGTGCTTGTTGGAGGCAATGATGGTGAAGCTTCATCTCACCTACTTTGGGCATGTTGTCAGAAGGGACTGTTCCTTGGACAGGGACATCATTCAATAATTAGATATTGTTAAGGAAGAAATGGAACGCGTAAATATTGACATACTAGGCATTGGTGAGATGAGATGGACTGGCATGGGGCATTTTGAGTCGGATGACCATATGATATATTACTCTGGAG
>NW_006399797.1:7636853-7639808 GCF_000299155.1 Elephantulus edwardii | reverse complement strand
TTTTTTTTAAGGTATTTGCAATGAATAAATCATTCATTGTACAATTTTTATCTTTTGATCTCCATCCCTATTTGTGTTATCAGGGCCGTATTTCCCAGCTACTAGTCTTTCTTCTCTGTTTCCAGCTTTAGTGTTACAGTCACCAAATATTATGAGTGCATCTTGGTTGCATGTATATCATTTGCAGACTGCAAAAGCTGGTGATGGTTGTTGTTAGGTGCCGCTGAGTACGACTCATGGCAACCCTAAGAAACAAAGATCTGAACCCTGTTCTATCCTGTGTCATCCTCATACTTACTGACATAGAAGAGCGCAATGCTACAGTCACTGTGTCAATCTACCTGGTTGAGGGTCTTCCTCTCCTTCACTGACCCTCCACCTTTCCCAGCATCATGTCCCTCTCTAGGGAATAAGCCTCTCCTAGCAACATACCCAAAGTATCTGAGGCAAAGCCTCACTATTCTTGTCTCCATAGAGCACTCCAGCTGCACCCTCTCCAAGACATATCTGTTTGCTCTCTTGGCTCTCTATGGGATGTTCAGTTCTATTCTCCAGCACCACAGCTTAAAGGCATCAATTCTTCTGTTAACCTTTTTCATTGTTCAGCATAGCAAGTAATTGGAAAGACTATGGCCTGAATCAGATGCACCTTAGTCCTCAAACTGATGTCACTACTTCTCAATAATTTGGAGAAATCTCTAACCACAGATTTTCCCATTGCAATGTGTCTCTTTATTTCCTGACTGCTGGTACCAAATGTGTTCTTTGTGGATCCAAGCAAATGAAGCTTTTGACAATTTCAATCTCCTCTACATTTATCATGTTTCCTATCAGTCCAGTGACAAGAATCTTTGTTTTCTTGACATTGAGATGCATTCCCTACTGAAGGCTGCATTCCTTGATCTTCTGCAACAAGTGCTTCAAGCCCTCCTTACTTTTATCAAGCAAAGTTGTGCCATCTGCATAAAGCAGAATATTGATGGGCCTCCCTCCAATCCTGATGCCAAAGTCTGCTTCATAGATTCCAGCTTCTTGAATAATTTGCTCAGCATACAGATTGAATAGGTATGGAAAGAGTGTGGCCAGAGTGCTTATTGGAGGCAACGATGGTGAAGCTTCATCTCACCTACTTTGGGCATGTTGTCAGAAGGGACTGTTCCTTGGAAAGGGACATCATGCTTGGAGAGTTGGAGGGTCAGAAAACAGGATGACCCTCAATTAGGTGGATTGACACAGTGACTGGAGGAATAGGCTCAAATACATCAGAGGTGATTGAGGATGGCACAAAATAGGATTGGGTTCAGATCTGTTGTATATAGAGTCACTATGAGTTCTACTCAACTCGATGGCACCTAACAATAACTACTACGACAACTAGAGGGAGCTCCTGCCAGAGCTAAAAATAGGTGGCTGGTTGTTGTTGTGGTGTACCATAGAGTCAGAGCCAACCCATAGCTGACCCTCCAGCGTGTTTTCTGAGGCAGTTAGTTACACGGAAGGAGATTGTCCATCCTTCTCCCACAAAGCAGCTGGTGTCTTGAACTCAGTGCCTTCAAGACTGCAGCACAGCTTCTTGCCACTAGGCCATGAGGTGGCTTAGTGGTAAGGAATTGCTCTTTCAATCCAAAGGTATGTGGTTAGAATCTACAAGCCATTCTGTAGGAGAAAGGTGGGCAATCTCCTCCCAGAGGATTTACTGACTTTGAAAACCTGCTGCAGAGTCAACTATGGTTTGGTTCAAAATCCACAGCACACAATAATAGCCTCCTATTTGTCAGAGATGTTCAGGATGTCACAGGATAAGGCAGGCTCAGATCCGTTGCTAATAGGGTCACTATGAGTCATAGTTGACTCCATTGGTACTTAATAGCAGCAACAACAAACTATAAGAAGGGACATCTGGTGGCCTAGAGGTAAGAAGTTGTGCTGTCAACTCAAAGGCACTCGGTTCAAATCCATCAGCTACTCTACAGGAGAAAGATGGTCAATCTCCTCCTGTGGGATTTATTGCTTCCGAAAACCTACTGGAGGTCTATGAATCAGTTCCAATTCCATAAAAACAACTTAAGAGAATAAATTTCCATTTGAAAAAATCCACCCAATTTTTCCTTTGTGTCATAGCAACAGTAGATAACTAAGACACTATCTGTGGTGTTAAGGGTTTATTGTTCAAAATGGCTTTCCTAGTCATTGACTTTGACTTTGTCATATGTATGGGTGGGAAAATGTGAATAAGGTGTGCTAGTCTATTTACAAAGTGATTGGCTAATCTCACCACTAAATTGAGCAGAGTCAGCAGCAGATTTGGAGAATATCACCACTGGAAAAGAAGCAGCAGAAGTGGGATGCACACTTTTTGGGAGCAGTGGCAGCTGTAGAGAACCAGAGACTAGACATGAGATGGAGTTGACCTCAGGACTGCTACCTCATGGAACCAGAGCTAAGAACCTTTGCCCAAGTTTTTTGGAAGACTGAGGATAGGGATGAGAGCCATTATTGGCTGGTTTAAAAGTTTTGTAACACTAGCCTAAAATTGCAAGGCTGTAGACTGTGTTGCCTTCAAGCACATTTCAGAAGCCGTCCTAACTGATTGTATCTTTCTGTCAACCTGATCTTTGGCCTTTTGACTTCCCTAATATGGTTCTGAGTGGTCTGTGAGCTATTGCAATGGACTTTGGACCCAATAGAGCAGTAAGTTTGTTGGTGGAATTAGTAGAAAAAGGTGTGGGAATGTGGGAGACATGTCTGACATCACAGGAATTGGTGTTGTGTTGTGAATGTTGTTGATGGGGACAGTTCCCCTTTGTGGAGTTGATAAAGGTCAGATATGGCCACCCTCAGGCACCTTTGCTCCTCCTACACTATCTGTTAAGCAAATTCCTGTATAGGGATTATAAAAAATGAAGGAGACAAAGACCCTGGAAGTTTATAGTTCAGGGAAAAGGAAGAGAAAGG
>NW_006399797.1:7629310-7636753 GCF_000299155.1 Elephantulus edwardii | reverse complement strand
CTTCAGTTGGAATCAGTGGCTTGTACATTTACATTTTGAAGGCACTAATGCTATCAGACCTCTACCTGGAGATCCAGCATAAGGAAAACATTCACAGACACAAGTTTAGAACCAGAAAATATAGTCATACTGAAACTGGCACTGTGATTTCCATCTCTAAACCAATCAGAACCTGCAAATTTTAGAAAGAAAAGAAAAGCCTGTTGGTGTTGATGTGACTTGACTGATGGTGACCATGGATGTCAGAGGATGTTCCACAAGGCTGTCCATGGCTGAGCTTTCTATAGTTGATCAGTACAAGTCTTTCTTTAGCTGTGCCTCTGCGTGGATGGGAACCTCCAAGCCTCGGTTGCTGCCCAAGCCTGTTAACTATTTGCATCATTCAGGAACTCCAATCTGTACCTGAACCCATCCAAGTTGCTGCACTTTTATTATGTGAGTCAGCAAACTCTCCTTAGTTCTTCTTTAAGTAGGTTTCAGATGGACTTAACAAGTGCTAAAGGACACAGGCCTGGAGAAAAAAAAAAGCATTGCAACCTTGGTACTAAAAACCAGGACTTTGAACCATTTCATGTCATCAGAAGACATAGACATAAATCCCTCAAGTGACAACTAGTGAAGCAAATTGCCTCCAACTAGAATTATGGGACACAGTTTTTGAGACCCAGCTCTGCTATATCCAATTCAGCTTTTTGAATAAATAACTTCTGTGAAGCTCAGCTTTCTCATCTGTAAAATGAAAATGGGGAAGTATTTCAATTAACAAACCCAGGTTCTTAGCTCTAAGAGAATTTTTGTTTGTTTTGCTTTTGCTTTAAAGGTATATTCTAATTAAGCCAAAGGATTAGACTACTCATTCTAGAAAAGAAATGTGAAATGTTCAACTAATAATTATTTTTAAAATAATAGAAATATTTTAATAAAAAACTTAAGAGTTCTAAGAATTACTAAACGGAGCTCTGGTAGCCTAGTGGAAAGAACCTGTGCTACAATCCCAAAGGCAAGAGGTTTCAATTCACCATCTATGGGAGAGCGATGGATATGTGCAATTTACTGCCTCTGAAAACCCACTGGAGGGTCAGCTTTGAGTCATTTATAACTAGACAGCACACACAACAACAATCGTGGGATATTTTACAGTCCTTTTCCAGACTCAGTCTTCCATTCCTCATGTGTATTTTACATTTAATAGCATGTATGGGACAAATAACATTTCATGTGCTCAGTAGTTAACAGTCTTGGACAGCACAGCTATAAGGGACTGCTCCATCTCCCGCTTTCTCTTTCAATCTCCCTCTCTTTATAGAGCAGGGTCTTAGAATGAGTGTTCAAAATTTATAAAGTTGACCATAAAATAATTGAATTCTAATGGTGAGGTTGGCACCGGACAGAGCAGGGTTTAGGGCTCTTGTACATAGGATCGCTATGAGTCACGAGCAACTCGACGGCATATAATAACACAACAACAACAACAACAACAACAACAACAACAACAATAAAGTATGTATCCTGATCCAGGTCATGGTCTTCTCAATTACTTGTTATGCTTCACAGAGTTGAACAATGACTAAGGACAACTGAGGAAGAATGGATGCCTTTAATTTGTGGTGGTAGAGAAGAGTCTTGAACATACCATAGACTGCCAGGAAAACAAATTGGTTTGTCTTGGAGAGAGTGAAATCAGGTCTCTCCTAGGAGGCTAGGATTTTGAAGCTCTGCCTCACTTATTTTGGGCATGTGGCCAGGAGAGACTGGTCCTTGGAGAAGGACATCATGCTCGGAAGGGTGGATGGACAGCACAGGAGAGGGAGACCCCGGATGAGATGGATTGAGACAGTAACTGGGACAATGGGCATTGGTGTGTCAGAATCAGTGATACTGGCTCAGGACAGGGCAGGGTTCAGAGCTGCTGTGCATAGGGGCCACTATACATCGCAGGTGACTCAATGACACATACAAAAACATACTATGATAGGTTTGGTATCCACTTCCTAAATAACTTGCCTCCGGAAACTCTATGAACTTTGATATATGTTGATAGTTGTAAATGGCTTCAGGTCTTTTGTTCATAGGGTCTCTCTATGAGTCATGCTTGACTCAAAGGCAATCAACAACAACAACAAAGTGTGCATAGAAATTTTTGAGCCTACTCCAACTTGTTCATTTTGTTCATTTCTGTAAGAAGATCCTCAAGCATTGCTATGCCTCGGTCTTTAGCAAACAACAGAACACCTGAAGAGCTTGCTAATACAAAGAGTCTTAATACTTCAAGAGTTTTTGATTCAGTTTGTCTGAGGAAGGGTTGTCATTTGCATTTTGAGCAGGTTCCCAGGTGGTGCTAATACTGACAACTTGCTCTTTGAAAACCACTCACAGTGTTTGCAAGGAGGATTAGTTGCTAATGCTGGGAGGGTACTTGAGGGCATATTCTGCTTCCCTGTTAAAGGAGTAGCATACTTTCTGTTCATTTTCAAATTCCACTCCATTTAGCTTATCTTTGGCAGAGAATTTAGTTTTAAGACACACATACATTTTTAAAAATCAGCAATGGAAATTTCCCCCAGACAGAAGCAGATGAATAGAAGACCTTTTTTGTATACATTCAATACTGCATAAATTTGTGGATCAGATGGATGTATTTCCAAATGAATGAAAATGAAAACTAGCAAATCTTGACACACCTACGCCTGCCTCCAAATTTCAAACTAACCTATAAACATAAAACCCTGTGATGCTTGATGACCATTTACAGGGGGTTCCAAGGCCGTAAATCTTTATGGGAAGAGACTTATCACTTTTCTCTCTTGGAGTTTGGTGACTCAGTGCCCTATCTTTAGGTGAGCAGATCACCACTAACAAATAGAACTCTTGTGGCCTAGTATTGAGGACTTTTGTTTCCTTGGTGTTGAGATGTAAGCCACATTGAAGACTGTAGTCCTTGATCTTATGCAGCAAGCACTTCAAGTCCTCCTCACTTTGAGTGTACAAGGTAATTTGAATGGGAACTCAGGTGGCCTAATGAAGAAGGAGTTGCACTGCCAATCCAAAGGCAGCTGGCTCGAATTTACCAGCTGCTCCATAGGAGAAAGATGGTCATTTCCCTCTTGTGCAATTTACTACCTCTGAAAACTTATAAAATAAGTGTTAAATTTCATGATCTTGATGTTCTTTTTAGCTGCAATTTGTTCTGTGTTTTCCTGATAGCTTTCTAATTATACTTTAGTGATAAAATTTCTAAGGGGGAAAACCCATCAGCAAACAGAAATGTCATCATTAAAGATACAAAATAAACAGAAATTGAGGAAATGTCATCAAGTAAAAAAATAAATGAACTATGTTAAAGAGCAGGATCACAGTCTGCCTCAGCAAAAGCAAATGGAGTTTATTGAGTGATAGAGACAGGATGGACCAGGGAAATGTTCATGGCCACAGTGCAGTCAGCTGCCAAACCACACAATGGGATAAAGTCACATATTGTTGGATTAAGAACAAACAAAAAGTTTACAAAAATATAATTGGCTGAAAAAACATCAGGCCAGTTAAAAGTTATTAGAAGAATAGTTAAAATAGAATAAATATAATAAAATAAAATAAAATAAACGAAACTAAACTAAAATAAATATACTAGAATAGAATAGAATTAATATAATATAATTAATAGCATATAATAGTTCTCTAGAAACTACAATTTGGCAACTATATTATCTATAGCACTAACTGGTTACTTACATGCCATTCAGTTTATCCCAGAGTGGTGCCATGAAGGGGAAGCTCTGGAGGCCTTGTTACCAGGGAGTGAAACTGTTAATGTAAACAGCTTTTTTTATCCAAAGAAAGAGAGACTTTATTGAGGGACCAGAGCCATGGAGCTCAGAAGGAGGCCACTTGCAAGAGGCAAAAGAGCCAGGTTCTTATTTGACCTTCTTCTTGGGGTGCTGGTTGTTGATGGCCCATGCTGCTTCTTGCAGCAGCTGCCAGCATGGGGGCACAGGTGACACCTTTCTGGAGGTTTGAATCTACCAGCAGCTGCATGCGAGAAAGATGGGCAATCTCCTCGCCATCAACTTCTCAAAAACTGGCTGGAAGATCAGCTTTGAGTTGGTTCTGACTTGATGCGAATGAGTTTGAGTTTGCGGCCAGGTTGGTGGACAAGACTGGTTTTTCTGGTAAGCTAGTCTTTCTCTATCACGTCTGTTGTAAAGATTATAATCTCAAGACCCTTCAGGCACAAGCTACAGGTTAGCTATCCTGACAGACCAGATCTCAGAGGAGAGTAATGCTGTCCTTGAGGGATGTAGCTTAAGTCAGCCTCTAGGTTAAAGGTCCTGCCTTTAGAAAAGGCAGGTTTTAAAATGTCGACACATTTCAGACTGCATTATTTACATATAAACCAAGTGCCTCTAATAATAAGTCTCTCAGACACTTGGTAATAACAACTTGAAATATTTATTGAGAGGATTTCAATGTCACAAAAACTTAAGAGGAGAGAAAAAAAAATAAAAAAAGGAAAACAAGCCCCTTGGTTTTATGCTGTTTGTTGCCATAGAGTTGGAACCTTTTCATAACTGACCATCCAGTAAGTTTTCAGAAGCAGTAAAATTCCAGAGGAAATTGCCCACCTGGTGGATTTGAACTGCTTGGTTTTGGGTTTGCAGCACAACCAATCACGTCACTAGTTGTAAGGTGCTGTTGAGTTAAGCACAATGCAGAGAGACCCTACTAACAACAGATCTGGAACCTCTCCTACCCTGTGCCATCCTCGTTACCTCTGACACACTTGAGCCCATTCCTGCAGACACTGCGTCAATCCACCTGCTTGAGGGTTGTCTTCTCTTTCACTGCCCCTCCACCTTTCCAAGCATGCTGTCCTTTTCCAAGGAATAGTCTCTCCTCGCTACATGTCCAAAGTTTGTGAATGAAGCTTTGTCATCTTTGCCTCCGAGAAGCACTCTACTGCACTGTCTTCAAGACATCTGTGTGCTCTTTTCAGTCCATGGGATGTTCATTGCCATTCTCCAACACCTCAGCTCAAAGGTATCAATTCATCTTTTGTAATCCTTATTCATTTTCCAGCTCTCAGATGCATAGCAAGTGATTGAAAAGATGATAACCTGAATCAGGCAAACCTTAGCCTTCAAACTGACACCACTGCTCTTCAGTAATTTGGAAAGATCCCTGACAATAGACTTTCCCAAACATTACATCTCCTAATCTCCTAACTGCTGGTACAAAGAATGTTGATTCTGGATCTAAGTAAGATGAAATTGTTGATAATTTCAATCTTTTCTCCATCTATCATGATGTTGCCTGTTTGGTCCACTGGTGAATATTTTCGTTTTCTTGCTGTTGAAATGTAATTCATATTGAAGCTTCTATTCTTTGATCTTCTGCAGCAAGGGCTTCAATTTCTCCTTACTTTCTTGAGCTTATCCCACCTGAATTTAAAAACCAGCTCAGGAACAAGTTTGAGGCCTTGAGCACTAATGAACAAAGACCAGATGAGCTGTGGGAAGACATAGAGAATATAATTTATGAGGAATGCAACATGTCATTACAAAGATGGAGGAAGAAGAAAAGGCCAAAATGAATGCCAGAAGGAACTCTGAATATTGCGCTAGACTGCTGAGAAGTCTAAGTAAAGGGAAGAAACTAAGAAGCTGAATAGAAGATTTCAAAGGGTAGCTCGGGAAGACAAAGCAAAGTATTATAATGAAATGTGCAAGGAGCTGGAGTTGGAAAATCAAAAGGTCCAAACTTGCTCAGCCTTTCTTAAGCTGAAAGAACTAAAGAAAAAACTCAAGCCATGAATTGCAATGCTTAAGGATGCTGTGGGCAGAATATTTAATGATTCAGGAAGTATTAAAACGATGGAATTGTACTAAAAATAATTGGCTGGCAGAAGAATTTTAAGAAACAACATATAATCATGAGATGGTGATGAAGGAGGAAGTGCAGGTTGCTTGAAGGATTTGGTAAACAAAATAATGCCCCAAGGAATTGATGGAATACCAACTGACATATTTCAACGAACAAATGTTTCCCTGGACATGCTGACAAAGTAGTGCCAAGAAATCTAGAGGCAACCACCTGGCCAACTGACTGGAAGAGATCTGAAGCATACTTTTCTTAATTTTAAACTACGTGGTGTTCCTTTGCTGTGTTCAAGCAACAGCTTCTTGATCTAGGCATAAGTTTTGCATGAGCTTAATTAAGTGTTCTGGAATTCCATTCTTCTCCCTATTAGCCATAATTTGTTATGAGCCACATAGTAAAGTATCTTTGCATAGCCAATAAAGCACAAACAGACATTTCCCTAATATTCTCTGCTTTCAGCTAGGATCTATATGACATCAACAATGATATATCCCTGGTACCACAACCTCTTCTAAACACAACTTGAACTTCCAGAAATTCTCTGCTAATCTATTGTTCTAGCCATTTTTTATAGTCTTCAATATATTGCTTGTATGTGATAAAGGATACTGTTTGATAATTTCTTTTTTTTCCCTATATTTTATTAATTTTCATAAACATTTACAGAGATTTTGGGTTTCCATTCATTCATTGTTGCACTATTCTCTCTACCCTCCTCCCAGTTTGTTCTTGTCCAAATGCCACAGTGCTTGTCAAAGCCAGTTCTGATTAATCTTCTTTGTCAGTGTATCCTTTGTCATTCCCTATCACTCCTCCCTGAGAGAGACTTCACCCTGAGTCATAAGGAAAAGGGGATGGCGTATTCTCTTAGCTACTTCCTGCTGAAAAGGGACGCTGTGGGTTTCAGGGTGAAGATCTTCTCTCACTACTCTAAAGGTGTTTGATAATTTCTACATTCCTTTGGATCACTTTTCTTGGGAATGGGAGCAAATATGGATCTCTTCCAGTTAGCTGGCCAGGCAACTGTTCTACAAATTTCCTGACAGACAGGTGAGCATGTCCAGTGCTGTACCTATTAGCTGAAATATGCCAATTTTCTGTCCTTGATTCTTGGGGCTTGCTTGCTTGCTTGACTTTATGTATGTATGTATGTATTTTCCCAATTCCTTCAATGTAGCTTGAGTTTCTTCCTTTGTTACTATTGGCTCTTGATCATATTATACTTCCGGAAATACTTTAGTTTCGAGGAATTCTTTTGGATATAGTGGCTCTGTGTATTCCTTTCATGTTCTTTTGATGCTTCCTAGTTCATTCAAGGTTTTGCCTATAAGCAGCAGTATTGCAATTTGAGGCTTGAATTTGTTTTTCAGTTCTTTCAGCTTGAGAAATACTGAGTTCTTCTCTTTTTCTTTTCCAACTCCAGCTCTCTGTACATTCTATTATAATCCGTTTTTCTAGTACTGTCCTTTGTAATCTTCTGTTCAGCTCTTTTTTTTTCAAACAAAGACTAGATATTTTAATATAATTTACATAAAGGATAGTTTTGCTATTCAAGGTTACTGTTTAAAT
>NW_006399797.1:7624142-7629096 GCF_000299155.1 Elephantulus edwardii | reverse complement strand
CCCCCCCCCCATTTGCTGTTCAGCTCTTCTAAGCATTTTTCTACCCTTTGTTTTGGCTGTGTTGTGGACTGGTCACTAGAGGTCACTAGAGCTCCCTATAAAGTTGTGAGTACCTGCAAACTCTCCGGGGAAAGGGACCTAAATAATCTTCAAATTACACAATGGAAAAACAAGAACTTCATTAATTAACTTAAAATTTGTTTCAGGGGTCCTTGCTGTTGTGAAACATTCTTGTTGGTTTTGCCATCAAATCAAAACCAACTTTGAGCTGATCCTCCAGTGCGTTTTTAGAAGCAGGAGATTACCTGCAGATTTGAAACCCCCACCTTTGTGTTGGAAACACAACTTCTTAGCTATTAGGCTATCGGCGCTCCCTCATATATGTAGATATAAAATGCCATTTGCTAAATTTTCGCTACAAAGTGGAAATACAGAAACAGAACGTGGGTGATTTCTACGCTGCACTTACAGCTTTTGTCCACAGGACAGAGCTGTGAAACTACAAATAGCAATTACAGTCGTCCTCAGCCTTGGGTTTGGGTTTTGCTGCACAGATCTTGAGAGTAAGATTGTCTCTCACTTGGCAGGATTAGAATCTTGCATGGGAACACCTAGTGCCCTCACTCACAGGTGATTTCCTGCCTTTCCGTTATAGAGAGAATACTTTTATACATTCAGTCATTATCAAGACAGTACGAGAAGGTTTTCATTCTCCCTAACTGAACTGGATAAGGGGTCCTGGTTCTGCTTTGGGCTGTGCTGCCAGCTGTAAAGTTGAATCCACCCGAACTCTGAGGGATAAAGGTGAGCAGTCTCCTCCCGTGAAGACTGCAGCCTTAGAGACCTGATGGATGGCCACTATGCTTTTATAACAACATGCTGTTGTTGTTAGGTGCCGTCCTGTGCTATGACCCACAGCGACCCCGGGAACAAGAGTTGAGAACCCTGCCTTATCCTGAACCATCCTCACAATTGCTAATATGCTCCAGCCCATGAGTTCCAATAAACTCCGAGGCAGTGGGTGTGGTTTTAGGTTCTTGAATAAGCCGATTAGAAACCCAACTGTTCATTGTTTAATAAAAAATGATTTCCTGTATTAATATTTGATTGCAAAATCAGAAACCTAAAATGTTTATTGAAAGAGACATGGTCAAGTTTCTCTGAACTTTAGTGATTTTTAATTCGTCTCGCTCAGCATATCTTAAGCTCAAGGAACTGAAGAACAAATTCAAACCTCGAGTTGCTATAATCAAGGATGCTTTCGGCAGAATGTTAAATGATCCAGGAAGTATTAAAAGAAGATGGAAGGAATATACTGAGTCACTGTATCGAAAAGAATTGGAAGACACAGAAGAATTTCATGAAACAACATATGAGCAAGAGCCTATGGTGATGAAAGAAGAAGTTCAGGCTGCTTTGAAGGACATGGCCAAAAATAAGGCTCCAGGAATAGATGGTATACCAATTGACATATTTCAGTTAACAGATGCTGCCCTGGACGTGCTCACCAAGTTGTGCCAAGAAATCTGGAGAACGACCACTTGGCCAACTGACTGGAAGAGATCGATATTTGTTCCTATTCCAAAGAAAGGCGACCCAACCGAATGTGGAAACTACAGAACAATTTCACTGATTTCACATGCAAGCAAGATTTTACTGAAGATTATCCAAAAACGACTGGAACAGCACATCGACAGAGAACTACCAGAAGTCCAGGCTGGTTTCAGAAGGGGTCGTGGTACTAGAGATATTGTAGCTGATGTTAGATGGATCTTGGCTGAAAGCAGGGAATATCAGAGGAATGTCTATCTGTGTTTCATTGACGATGCAAAGGCATTTGACTGTGTGGATCATAGCAAACTGTGGCTGACTCTGAGAAGAATGGGAATCCCAGAACACTTGATCGTTCTAATGCGAAACTTATACTTGGACCAGGAGGCAGTTGTC
The DNA here is from genome assembly GCF_000299155.1 of Elephantulus edwardii. Classification (NCBI taxonomy): domain Eukaryota; kingdom Metazoa; phylum Chordata; class Mammalia; order Macroscelidea; family Macroscelididae; genus Elephantulus; species Elephantulus edwardii. The sequence goes on along the minus strand of NW_006399797.1, from coordinate 7,627,149 downwards.
AGAACAGAGCAAGGGAAACACTGCATGGTTCAAAATTGGGAAGGGCGTACACCAGGGATGCATCCTATCTCCATACCTTTTCAACCTATATGCAGAACAGATTATCCGGGAGGCTGGGCTCTATGAGGAGAAATGTGGGGTCAGGATTGGTGGACGATTTATCAACAATCTGCGTTATGTGGATGACACAACCCTGCTTGCTGAAACTGAGGAGGACCTGAAGTGCCTGCTGCAGAGTGTCAAGGACTGCAGCCTACAATATGGATTGAGGCTCAATGTCAAGAAGACAAAGATTCTCACCACTGGACCAATTGGCAGCATCAGGATGGATGGGGAAGGGATTGAGATTGTACACAGCTTTAGTTTGCTTGGCTCCATAGTCAACAGTCTTGGCACCAGCAGCCAGGAAATTAAAAGGCGCATTGCCATGGGAAAGTCTGCTGTTAGGGACCTCTCCAAAGTGCTGAAGAGCAGTGGTGTCTCTCTGGAGACTAAGGTGCGTCTGATACAGGCCATGGTCTTCACAATCACCTGTTATGCATCAGAGAGTTGGACAATGACCAAGGAGGATAGAAGGAGAATTGATGCCTTTGAGCTGTGGTGCTGGAGAAGAGTATTGAGAATAGCATGGACTGCTAGGAAAACAAACAGATTTGTCCTGGAGAGGGTTAAACCGGGTGGCTCCTTGGAGACAAGGATTCTGAGGTTCTGTCTAACTTACTTTGGACATGTTGTGAGGAGAGACCGGTCCTTAGAGAGGGACATCATGCTTGGGAGGGTGGAGGGACGACACAGGAGAGGAAGGCCCTCTATGAGGTGGATTGATTCAGTGACTGGGATAATTGGGATGGGAGTGTCAGAGACAGTGCGATTGGCACAGGACAGAGCGGAGTTTAGGGCTGTTGTACATAGGGTCGCTATGAGTCGCAGGCGACTCGACGGCACATAACAACAACATTAAATTAAAAATGAAAAAGTAAAAAAACCCCTAATTCTTCTTAAAGTGATAGTGCTCTCCAGTGGCCTAATGGTAAGATGTTGTGCTATCAATGCAAAGCCACAGGGTTTGACTCCAACAGCTGCTCCACAGGAGAAGAATGGGCAATACCTGCCCATGTGATTAACCATCCCTGGAAGCCACTGGAGGGTCAGATATGAGTCAGTTCTGACTCGACAGCACATAACAGCATTTTACTATATCCACATGCTCAGTTCACTTAGAAAATGTACTTTTGTTGCTTCAGACTAAAAGGCTTCAAGCTCATCACTGTTGAGGCGGAACTGACTCAAAGCTGACCCTCCAGCAGCCTTTCAAAGGTTGTAAAAGACATGGGAGGAGACTGCCATCTTTCTCCTGGTAGTTTTGAGACACGTGCCTTTGGGTTGGCAGGACAACTCCTTACCACTAGGCCACCAGAGCCCCCTTCTAATAATCAGGAAAATACAGAGGAAAGTGAAAATAAGATATCCTTTTATACTCATATTGGCAAAAACTTTAAAAAGAAAAATTTGAGTTTGTAAGGAAAGAGGCAACTTTACACATTGCAGGAGGGATTTGAATTAGTAGACCCACACTGGAGAATGATTTGGCACATACAATAAAATGAATGATTCAAATAATTTTTCAATCCAAAAACCCAATCCCTTTAAGTTCCCTTTAAGTTGAAAACATGGCTGCTTATTAGACTCTATCTCAAAGTCTATCAATCAACTTTGTGAGTAACTCCTGCACATGGACATTTTGTTATAATTGTTAGAGGTCAGTGGTTAGCATCACTGTTTATAATAGCAAAAATGTGTTGGAAACTCTATAGATGTCCCTCCACAGCAATAAAGAAATGAAATTTGGTGTGGTAATTCAAGAGAAAACGAATGAAACTAGAAGTAACAGCTATGTGTAGTATTTCACAGGGAGTTGTGCTGTTAATGCAAAGGCTGTGCCTCTCTGATGGCTTGGATCACCTGCAGTTACTTGGAATGATGATAGGCAACTCCCCTGGTGTAGTTTATAGTGTCAGGAGCCCTCCACGAGGCCAGCTTGAGTCAGTTTGGCAATGAGTTTCAAGGCAATGGGTCTGGAGAGTGATTAACAACACTGAAGCTCCCAGTTAGGATTGAAATAAGAGGCAAAGAACATAAACAGTGTAATTCTACATAGCATTTAAAATGAATGAACTTGACCTACAGAAAAATATTATATTCCTTTTCTAAATTGCTTAAAAATTGTAGCTTAAGCAACTATCAATTTATTAACTTATAGTCTGGGACTTAGAAGTTCAAAATTAGACTCATTGGAATGAATAGTTGCATTCCTTTCTGAAGATTCTAAGGGAGAATTTCTCCCCCCTTATCATTTGAAGCTTTACTAATTTTCCCACCTTCCTTTATTTAGAACCCTATTTCTCCATCTTCAAAGCCAACAAAGAAAGGCTAAGTCTTTCTTGTCCAGCTTTGTAATTCTCTTCCTTCTGCCTGCCTTGCACCAGGACTTTTTGGACTGCATTGGGGCCAGCTAGATAATCCAGAATAATTTTCTCACTTTGAGGTCAGCTGGTTAGCAATCTTATTTCCTCTTTGCCAAATAATGTAATATATTCACAGATTTCAGGGGTGAGATGTGGATATTTTTGAGGAGACATCCTGCCTGCTACATATCTCAAAAACAAAACATTGCATTAAGAAGCCCCAGCAAATATAAGAGTGGCATATATTGATACCATTCAGATAAATTTATAAAATAAAACCAACATATGTTGCTCACTTACAAATAATACTATATATTGCTTATGAGGATATAGGGGGCTGTGGTAGACTAGATAAGGAATTATGCTGTCAACCCAAAGGCCAATGGTTTAAATTTTACCAGCTGCTCTTTGAGAGAGAGATGGGCAAACATCTGAGTGATTTACAGCCTCAGAAAACCTGCTAGAAGGTCAGCTTTGAGTTGGTTCTGACTCAATGGGAGTTAGTTGAGGTGTATAGGTATATATATATATATATATATATA
>NW_006399797.1:7558613-7624042 GCF_000299155.1 Elephantulus edwardii | reverse complement strand
TGAAAACATGCATGTGAATAATTAACACAAAATTAGCATGTAAGTCGTCTCAAGAAAAATCTAGAATGCAGGAAAGAAATACAGGTGCCATAATTGTATGTCACTGTTTTATATATTTCAAAAATTCAGTGTGGACATAGACAAAGTAAATATAGAAAGATAAGATTTGGTAAAGACTGGAGACACAAACATGAACATTTATCTTATTTTTTATTTATTGCTCTAGTGGGAAGAAGTTCTGCTGCAATCTCAAAAGCACACGGTTCAATTCCACCAGTTGCTCTGCAGAAGAAGAATGGGCGATCTTCTGTACCACTTACTGCCTCTGAAAATCCACTGGAGGGTCAGCTCTGAGTCGGTTCTGACTTGACAGCATATAGCAACAGCAACATCAACAACAATAGCAACACCACCACCACCACTTTCTGTATGTTAGAAATAGTTGCTTAACATCTGATCTTAACACGCCAGGTTTTTTAGAAAAAAAATGGCAACAACTTTTTTATTTCCACAAGAAAAAAAAAAAGAAATAGTTGCTAATTTAAAATGAAATGATGGCATACAATCTTAGTACACTGTCTCAGTTGGATGTCCTTTGTGCTGATCAGTCCTAGGGAAACGTCCTGTCAGGAAACTTGGCTCTTTATTCCCTGGGTGTGATAGCAAACACACTGGACTTAGAATCCAGAGATTTGAGTTCAAGTCATAAAGATTCTTGCTTGCTGTTTTGTCATAGTTAAAGGCCTAACCCACTTTTTATGTCACAAAGTACTTTCTGGTTTTTTTAATCTTTCTTTTTAATTGGTTTGCCTACAAAGTTTATATACATTGTGTTTCTATTCTATTGGATTCTATTTATTACAAAACTCACAGACTTTTTTCATAGTTATGGAGTTTATTAGAGAAATAAGTTAGAGAGTGGGAGAGGCAAAGATTATCATCAATACAAGACTAGATTACAAATTCCAGGTTTCAGTTAGCCAAAGCCCAGGTTTCAGTTCAGCAGCACAAATGCAAGAAGCCTCTGGTTTTCTCCAATCGTCCTGCAAACTTTATCTCAGAGCAGTTATAAGCCAGCTTTTTCTTCAATCATCCAGCAAGAAAAACCTTTAATTGTGGCTCCAACTCTAACTTTCCTCTGGTTTGTCTGAAAGCAGTGCCACAGTCTCCACCACCATTGTTACTGTTGTTCAGTTATTATTATTATTTTTTAAATAGAGGACATATTTGTCCCATTAACTTTTTTATTGGTTTTCTTATAAAGTTCATATGCTTTGTGTTTCACACTATTCTTCCTTCACCTTGTGTTTCTATCATTCTAATACGTTATATTTTATAAAATTAATCACCATTGGACCTTGCCCATCATTACCCTGTCTTTTCACCTGAATCCTTTCCATTTCCTTATCCTCCTCCCTCCACCCACCAAACTGTGCAAGCCTGTGGTTTCATCCCTACCCATCCTCAGCCCACCCTTGAGTTCCCATATATGTTTTACTAGTTATCCTATTTTTACAATAATGGTCTTATGCAGTATTTGTCCTTATGAGACTACATTAGTTCACTCAGCGTAATGCTCACCAGCCTCTCCCAAGTTATGCAGTCTTTTTCAAAATCGTTCTCCTGATTGCTGCATAATGTTCCATTTTGTGAATGTACCACAATTTCTCCATGCATTGTGTTGTGGTTGGACATTTGGGCTGTTTCTGTGTTCTTGCTATGGTAAATAACTCCACTATGAACATTGCTGTACAAACCTCCATTTGTGTCTCAGTACTAATTTCCTTGGAGTATATTCCTAGTAGTGGAATAGCTGGATCATACAGAGTTTCTATATTCAACTTCTTGAGGAAATATCAAACTGACTTTCAGAATGGTTGTACAATTTTATCATTGCACCAAGAGTTCCGATCTCTTCACCTACCCTCCAACATTTATTATTTGCTGTCCTGTTAAACTTTGCAGCTGTTACTGGAGTGAGATGGTATCTCATTGTGATTTTGATTTGCATCTCTCTTATTGCCAGTGATTTGGAACATTTTTTCATGTATCTGTTGGCCATTTGAATGTCTTCCTTTGTGAAAAAGTCTTTCCATGTATTTTGCCCATTTTGTAATTGGGTTATCAGTCTTTTTTTTTTTCTTCTAGAGATCCAGAAGTGTTATGAGACTCTTGTTTGGGATGCTCTTGCCAAATGTTTGTTCTCAGTTTGTAGGCTTTCTTTTCACCCTGTTGGGAAAAGTTTCTGATGAGCACAGAGATTAAATCTTTAGGAAGTCCCATTCATCAATTTTATGCTCTGCAAATTGTGCATTTTTAGCTGTATTTGGTACTCTCTTTACACCATAGGCTAAGTTTTCTAAGCTTGGTCCTCTTTTGTCTCATTAACTTTGTGGTTTTGGGCTTTAATCTCAGGTCTCTGATCCACCTTGAGTGGATTTTTGTGTGTGGTGTGAGATGTGGATACGGTTTCAGCTTTCTGCAGTTAGCAGTCCAGTTTTGCCAGCACCATTTGTTGAAGAGGTTGTCATTTCCCCATTTGATAGGTTTTATTTCTTTGTTGAATATCAATTGACCATAGAGAGATGGGCTAATATCTGGGTTCTCAATTCTGTTCCATTGGTTTATGTGCTCGTTACTGAACCAGTATGACACTGGTTTGGTTACTACCGCTGTACAGTAGGTTTTGAGGTCAGAAAGTGCTATGCCTCCCATTTAATTTTTGTTTTTCAGAAGTGCTTTGCTTATTTGGGGTCTCTTCCCTCTCCAAATAAACTTGACAATTTTCCTTTTGATCTCCTTGAAAAATGAATATGGTATCTGTACTGGGATTGTGTTGAACATGTAGATTGTTTTGGTAGTTTTAAGCATAAAAAAAGACAGTATATGTGAATGTCTAGCTGCCATGTTAGAAGGTAATCTAATAAACATACATCCTGCAGTTGTCAGCAAGGCTTCAGATTGGTTCATTGCAGTTTAGCTCCCTGTTGGGGACTACTACTCACACCCCAAATAGACAGAATCAGAATCTGCATTTTAACCAGATCCCTAGATGATTCTTACAGATCTTAGTTGATTCTTATGCATACATAAGGTGCAACCTAATCACTGCCATTGAGTTATTTCTGACTCATAGCCATCCTCCATCAGGTTTTGGAAGCCGTGAATCTTTATGGAAGAAGATTTTCTATATAAGCTCCTGAGAAACTCCTGGATTTGAACTTCTGACCTGGTTAGCAGCCCAACAGTTATCCAGTATGCCATCAAGGTTCCTCTTAAGATGCACAAAATGCTAAAGTTTAAATTCAGATTCAGGATACCTGGGATGCAACTGTAAATTCTCAGCAAGTGGTAGAACCTGTTTGAAGCCTGGCTTCCAAAGCCTTTAAGCATCTTAAATGTAAGCTAATAGACGTTCCTAGATGTGAGGTGAGTGAGTGAGTGAAATTACTATAGACCATTCTGCCACTTTAAGTGAGTTTAAGAATTTATCACAGATGGATAGAGCTGCCTTAGCAACAGACTTAAAAGTATTGTAAATTAATCACTGAACTATTATGTAAATATAAAACCAAGGTTATGCAGTATGCAGAGAAGTTGGAGTTAATGGTCTTAATGTGTAACTACAATATCCAGCATTTGGCACTATTATGAATCCACTTTATGACTGTATGGTTTTTCTAAGAGACTCCTGCATAATTATTTGCTGGTGTCAGTGTTAATTGATTCTCTTCATGAAAGGGTCACTGACAGTTGTCTTGTTTTCTGTTAACCAAAGAACAAAATAGGACTTGTTTCTATAGTTAAAATAAAAATTGAAACTAATTATAATGTACTTAATTTATTATTTGCAACTAGATTTAAAGTTGTTATTAGGTGCCTTTGAGTTGTTTTTGACTCATAGTGACCTTACATCTAACAGAAAGAACAAAAACACTGCCAGGTCCTGTGTCATCCTCGTGACTGTTTGAGGTATGGATTGTAATCCACACCAAAAGCTACAGTCTTTAAGATTCATCTACAAGTGCATCAAGTCTTTCTCTGATATCAGAGTGTTGTCATCTACATATCACAGACTGTTGATGAATCTTCCTCTGATCCTGATTGCACGTGCTCATCTAGTTCAGGTTTTTTGGTTGTACAGCTTTGGAAGTAGGAGTGGCATCCACTTCCTAAACAACATGCCTCCAGAAACTCTATGAACTTCGATGAATGTCAGTGGATGTAGAGGGGCTTCAGGCCTTTTGTTCATAGGGTCACTATGAGTTGTGCTCAAGTTGAAGGCAATCAACAACAACAATGACAACAAGCTCAGCAATACATATTTAGTGAATATGATGAAAGCACACAAAGCTGAAATATACTTTTCCTGATTTTAAACCATGTAGTATCCCCTAGTCCTGTTCAAATAACTTACTCTGGGTCTATGTGCAAGTTCTGCCCAAGTAAAATGTTATCCATAACTTTATTATGCTCTGCATAGTGAATTATTGCTAATGTTAGATAGATCCTGGCTGAAAGTAAAGAATACTAGAAGCATGTCTATTTCTGCTGTATTGATTATGCAATATTATTTGACTCTGTGGATAACAAGCTATGGCTAACATTGAGAAGAATGAGAATCCCAGAACACTTAATTGTGTCGTTGGGAAACCTTTATCTAGATCAAGAGGTTTTTGTGCAAACAAAGCTAAAGAACACTACATGGTTTAAAATTAGGAAAAGTATGCATCAGGGTTATATCCTCCATACCTGTTTAATCTGTATGCTGAGCAAATTACTTGAGAAGCTGAACTCTATGAAGAAGATGTGAAATCAGGATCAGAGGAAGACTAATCAATGACCTGCATAGAAAGAAGCAAATGCAATGTGGGGGTGGCTGAGTCTGGCTTCTACCCACTTCATGAAGGGGAACTGTCTCCATCAATAATATCCATAATGCCAAAATAGCTACATAGTCAGACGTGTATTCCCACATGCTCCTACACCCATTTCTACCAATCATTGGGTTCTGTTCATTGCAAAACTCACAGGCTTTCCTTGTAGTTGTGGGGTTTATTAGAGAAATAAGTTGGGGAGTAGGGGAGGCAAATAATATCACCAATCCAAGTCCAGATTTAGTCCAACAATACCAACTAGTTTAACAGCAAGATACAAGTCCAGGTTTCAGTTTAGCAGCGTAAATACAAGAAGCCTCTGGTTTTCTCAATAATTCGACCTCTCAGAGCACTTTTCTCAGCTTTCCTTTCAGTTATCCAGCAAAGCAGTGTCACAGTCTCTTCACACCCCCCATCATTATAATTTTCACAGGTTTGATGATTTGCAAGACCATGTGTCTACAGTTAAAGTACCTGGAGATCATGCCCCCAATGGGGACTGACACAATGGCTAGAAAAGCCAATTTTCTTTTCTTTTCTTTTTTTTTTTAGAAAAGCCAATTTTCAAGGGTTCTGACACCCTACTTATGTAACAGAGATGACAAAACCTTACAAGTAATTGCTTTAGAAGATCAAAGAATACAGCCTTCAATATGGACTACATTTCAACATCAAGAAGACAAAAATTCTCACCACTGGACCAATAGACAACCTCATGATAAACGGAGAAAAGATTGAATCGGTCAATTATTTCATCCTACTTGGATCCACAATCATACTTTGTACTAGCAGTCAGGAGAACAGGAGACTTCTTGCACTGGGGAAGTCTGCAGTCAGGTATTCATATTATTGAGGAACAATAATGTCAGTTTGAGGACTAAGGTGCACCTGATTCAAACCTCAGTCCTTCTGCTAATCTTCTATGCATATGAAAGCTGGACAATGAGTAAAGATGAGAGAAAAAGAATTAATGCTTTTGAATTGTGGTGTTGGATAAGAGAACTGTATATCCCATGGAGTGCCAAAAGAACAAACAAATATGTCTTGGAAAAGGTGCAGTTAGAGTGCTCTCTGGAGGTTTGAATTGACTTGGTGGCTCCTAACAACAACCATAACACAGCAGAAAGCTGTTGGATAGTCAATACAACACAGGTAAACATCTCTCTGGACATCTCAGCTTTCACTTATTATCTATGTAATCAGCAAAGTACTTCTGTAATAATTTTTCAATTGTTTTTAGCGAAGTTTTATTTGTGCAACAGTAATGATGCTGTTTGACAATGTCTACATTTTGTTAGATCACCTTTCGTTAGAATGGGCAGTTGGCTGAACAAGTATCTTCCAAATTACTTTGCACATTTGATTCTGCACTTCTAGTATTTCATTTGTTTGTTGAAACATCTCAATTGTTGTTCCATCAAGTCCTTGAGCCATGTTTTTTTGGTCGATGCATTTGGTACATTTTTTACTTCTCTCTGTACCATTCTTACTTAAATACACATTACATCCTGAAATGGTTGACTAAATTACTTTTGGTACAATGACTATATATTTCCATTTTTAAATGCTACCTATGTTTTGAATGTTTGTCAACAGAGATCTTTAATATTGCAACTTCAGGTTTGACTTTTTTTCTTCAGTTCTTTCAGCTTCAGAAATTCTAATTAGGTATATGGTTGTAGTTTGAGAAAGGATTTGTCTTGGAGTTTTAATTACCTGTTCCATTGTAGTTGTGGTGGTCAGGGTCAACTCATGATCATTTGCCCTGTGTCATAGACACAGGGTGTTTATAAAACAGTACTAGGAGTCTAACCTTTAACTTAAATCTTATTACAGTTATATGATTGACTATTTTTGTAAATCACTAAGGAGATGGCCAGGTAAATTCCCCAGCTCTTTGTATAAACACTTTTTAGCATACTGGTTAGTCTATTTCAACCTTACTTCTCCACTGTCCTTTTCTAAGCGTAGGCACACAGTTTAAAGGTCAGCAAGTGTTAGGGGAGTTAAATACGTCTTAACTTATGTCAAGACTCAAAATGTAGTTAGGATTTCAGCTGCAGCTCATAGCCTTCTACGAATGAAGTACTTTAGGGTTTGAACTCTCATATGGTTTTCTTTCCTTCTTGCAGCAAAACATAAGTGAAAACAAACAAAATAAGAGGAATGAACTATGCTATAAAAAAAAAGAAACAAAATTTAAAAGGTAGAAGAGTTTGCAGTTGGTCATGTTTCAAAACCGAGACTACATGCTCTGAAGAGGGAAATAAGGGTCTGGCCAACGGCCAATGATTTTTAATTCTCATGGGATTCTGAGTTGGTAACAGCAGTCAAAAAATCAAAAACATGTTACATTTGCTGTCAAGAACTGCTTCAGAATTCCAAGGGGATTAATCAAGGAGTTGTACAATTTGATGGGTGGGTGGGTGTGGTAGGGAAATTCGAAGGATCTGTTCTGGAAAACAGTGTATTTGAATTTTGTAAATAGTATAATTAAAAAAATTCCAAGGTGCAATGACTTTAGTTTAAAGGCTACCATGTTCTTGATTCAGGTCACAGTCTTCTCAATCACTAGCTATGCATCAGAAAGCTAGATAATGAATAAGAACAAACTGTTATCATTGATATCATTGTTATTTGAGAATAGTACTGAGCACCCCAGGGGCTGCAAAAAGAATGAACAGATTTATCCTGGAAATAGTGCAGACAGAATTCTCCTTGGAAGTAGGGGATGACAAAACTTTATCTCACATACTCTGGACGTGTTGTTGTTGTTGTTAGGTTCAGTCAAACAGGGCACAACTCATAGCAACCCTATGAACAAAAGATCTGAACCCTGTTTTATCTTGTCTATCCTTTCACTTCCTGACACACAAGAACCCATTGTAGCAGTCACCGTGTCAGTCCACCTACTTGAGGGTCTTCCTCTCCTTCATCAATGCTCCACCCTTCCCAGCATCATGTCCCTCTCCAAGGAATAGCCCCTCCTAGCAATATGCCCAAAATATGTGAGGTGAAGTCTTATCATTCTTGCCTCCAAAGAGCACTCTGGCTGTACTGTCTCAAAGACCTATCTGTTAATTCTCTTGGCTATCCATGGGATGTTCAATGCTCTTCTCCAGCACCACAGTTCAAAGGCATCATTTTCCCCCTGTCATTCTTATTTATTGTCCAGTTCTCACATGTATAGCAAGTAATTGGAAACACCATGGCCTGAATCAGACGTACCTTAGTCCTCAAACTGACATCATGACTCCTATATAATTTGGAGAGGGCCCTAACTGCAGATTTTCCCATTGTACTGCATCTCCTTATTTCCTGACTGCTCATACTAAGGGTGTTAATTGTGGATCCAAGCAAGATGAAGCTGTTGACAGTTTCAATCTCTTCTCCATCCATCAAGACACTGCCTGTTGGTGCAGTGGCAAGAATCTTTGTTTTCTTGACATTGAGATGCAGTCCATACTGATGGCTGCATTCCTTGATCTTCTGCAACAAGAGCTTCAAGTCCTCCTCACTTTCAGCAAGCAAGGTTGTGTCCTCTGAATAACGCAGGTAGGCATGTTGTTAGGCAGGGCTCTTCCTTGGAAAGCAGCATTTTTTTTTTTTAAATATGGAGGGTCACTGAAGGAGAAGACCCTCAATAAGACAGATTGACACAGTAACTGCAGCTATGGGTCAAGTATGTCAGGCATGATGTAGATGGCACAGAAATGGATATGGCACAGAATAGGACAAGTTTCAGATCTATTTTTCACAGTTTATCTATTAATTGTGCTTGACTAGATGGCAGCTAAAGACAACAACAGTGTTGAAGTGATTGTCTTAGGCTGGATTCTCTAGAAAAGCAAAATCAGCTCAGCATATAAATAGAAATGTAGACATAGATATTAATATAAACGTTCAAGAGTTCTGGGAGGGTAGTTTGTAGGGAGTTACCTCTCTGGTAGTTTGAATCTATCATTGGCTTCTTGGGAGAAAGATGGGCAATTTCCTCACGTGCGATTTATAGCTTCAGAAACACACAGAGGGTCAGCTACGAGTCAGCAGTGAGGGTGTGAGTGAGTGATATTTCTTTATATCCCTATCTCAAATCTACTTTAGCCAATATAGGTATGCAGAAGGCAAGCTTGAATCTAAGTCAAAATATCAGGTTGATACAGCTGTCCGGATGATTTTACTAATTGAGAAACTATAGCTTGTCTGACTAGCTAACTTTTCTCAGTAAACTCTTCAAGAATCAATATAATATGTTTTTGCAGTAGAAAAATCTATTCTAATCAAAGTGGTAAGTGTATATCTATCAAACAAAGAAAAGAAGAAAGGAGGCAGCATCTAAGACTCTTTGCAAGTACTTAACTTCTGGAGTTTTTATTTTTGTTTTTAACATTACAGATAACACAATAAAACATAAAGGCTAATTCACAGAGATTAAATCATAGAAACTGTGGCTGATGTTTAGAACACAGCCTGACTAGAGTAGGTGTCCAGCAGATATTTAATGGCTAATTCACTAAATGTGGATATTTACCATACTTAACTCCTATGGACTCTTACTGGACTGTTAAACATTCACTAAGTTCACCTGCATATTTCCTTTTTTATTGGGGGAAATTATTTTAACAATGACTGAGACTGTGTATGAATCATTGCAATAACGTTTTTGAAGCTAAGACACATTCTGCCAGTTGAGCAGTGAGATAATAATTTCTCCTGTTGTTTCTATGGGTGAAGCAGCTTCCCTGGTTGCATAAGGTGTCTGTCTGGGGAGTGAGATTGCAAGTAAAAAAGAAAGAGTAGTTTTCTTTAATTGCCAACTTAAAATACAGTTATCTTTGTTATAGAAAAGAACCCAACTAGACTGTATATAATGCAAAGATTTTTTTGCCCAATGTGTTTATTTAAATAACATAACCGAATAAAACGAAATAATAATATCCCTGATTAAGGAGCTGGTGGGGTGTGTGTGTGTGTGTGTGTGTGTGTGTGTGTTTGTGTGTATCACTCATTAGTGAAATATCGGTGGTTTGAAACTATTAAAATGAAAACCTGACCATCTGCTTCTAAAAGAGCATTGACTTGAAAAGCAGTTCCATGCCCTGCTTTTCATTTTTTCATTTTCCATTAGGAAAATGACTTCCTAACAACTAAGGGCAACATCTTTAACAAATATTTTAATTACATTTTCTTAGTTGTTCATATTATCTTCCGTTAAGTCAGAATTGACTCATAGCTATTCCTCCAATGGGTTTTCAGAGGTTATAAATTGCCCAGAAGGAGTCAGTTTTGATAAGTTTGGATTTTACTTAAGATAGAAATGAACAAAAATTTATTCTCTTAAAGCATTTATGCCAAGATGTGAGGCAAAATAAGCAGAACTATATTAAGTAACTGGACTAAAGAAATATTATTTTGCTACTAAAGTAAATAGTTAAGCTAATAAAGTATTGTTTACTTTTGTGAAGGTATAAATAGTCCATTTCTATTGCTGCTGAAGAAGCTGGAAAATTGAGAGCATCGCAAAAGAGGGAAAGAAGGAGCTAGGGAGGGAGGGAGGGTGGCTAAGAGAAAACATGCTTACTGTACAGATCCAGAGAGCTCATTGAAAGGTGTATTAGGGAATGAAGTTGGAGAAAGACACAGATTGAGAAGGATCATAATTTTATTTTTATAAGGATTTTAATTTCATTCTGGAGTGAATATTGATACTGTCAATTAGGATTTATGATGTAGGAGTGTGTATATGTTTGTGTGCGCATGGACAGGTGTGTTGTTACACTGCTGTTTTCTGACAGTGATTTTCCTTAGAATATTATTGGGAAACTCTGGTGATACAGTCTGTAGAGAGCTGAACTGATAACTCAAAGGCCACATATTTTTGGCAGTTTGAATCTGTTGGTGGTTCCTGTGAAGAAAGATGGATAATTGCTTCCCTTTTGAAACCCAAGGGAGGGTCAGCTGTGACTATAAGATTTTCCAGATTATTGGGGAGCTCTGGTGGCCTAGTGGCAAGAAGCTGCACTGCAATCCCAGAGGAACACGGTTCGAAATCCACCAGATGCTCTGCCGGAGAAGGAGGCGCAATATCCTCCTGTACCAGTCAGATCTGATTTGACGGTACACGCACACAAAATAAAAAAAATTAAAAAAAAAAGATTTTTCAGATTTTGAATGTGGAAGTAGGCTGCCAAATTGTACTCCCATGGATTGGGATTGGATGGGTGTTTGTGATGGGGTAGGGTTTTTGCCCCATTGGCAAAATAATCTATAACGTAGGCATTACTTGTACAGAAATAAGATATATTCATAAATGCCCCCTGCAAATGAGAAAGACAACTTATGACTTAAGAGTTGGTTTCTTACCCTGGAGAAATGGAAGAATATACTATGCTCATGCATAGGAAGACTCAGTATTGTGGAAATAACAATTCTACCAAAGGCAATCTACAAGTTCAGTGCAATCCCAATATAAATACTAATTCTATTCTTCAATGAGATGGGAGAGGCAATTTCCAATTTCATCTGGAATGGAAAGAGACCCTGAATAAGTAAAGCACTCCTGAAAGAGAAATAATGTAGGAGGCATCTCACTCCCTGATCTCAAATCGTACTACACAGCCATGGTGGTCAAGGCAACTTGGTACTGGTACAGTGACAGACACATAGACCAATAGAATAGAATTGAGAACCCAGAAATCAGCTCATCTACCTATGGTCAACAGATTTTTTACTAGGAGACAAAATCATTTAAGTGGAGAAATGAAAGCCTCTTTAACAAATGGTGTTGGAAAAATTGGATAACTATTTGTAGAAAACTTAAGCAAGACCTACAAATCACACTATACACAAAAACCAACTCAAAGTGGATCAAAGATCTAGGAGTATACCAAGGTTTAGCAATTTCATCAGAGAAAAGCTTGGAAGAACTCTAGAAGCCCTAATACAAGATATGCACAGTCTTCCAAGCATCTTAAAAAACCAGGAGAGAATAAAACAGATGGATGGGACCTTCTAAGAATCTAATCTCCAGATGCGCTCCTCAGGGACCTTACCATTGCACTGTTGCAAGGCGCCAAGGTCTATGTGGCATGGCCAGCCTGGGAGTATCTTCCAGTCACTGCTTCCTTGGCGTGTCTGCTCAAGGCTGCAGCTCAGCGCTGGCACACTCCCAACCTGGCTCGTGATAGAACCAATACCTGCAGGGTGGAGGGGCCATAGCTTCAGTGTGGTCCTCATCACAGTATCACCCAGAGCACTAGAGTGCTACCTCCGCTGCTTGGAGACCGTACTGTCCTGCTGCCTGCAGACTACCCAGCTGCTGCCTCCACTGTCCAGCACCAGGACCACCAATATCACAAGTATGTTGGGTGAAACACTGCTGTCTAGAAAAACCACATTGGATCCCTTAAGCTCAAGTGGAAAGGACCAGGCCAGGCTGTCCGAGCTGTGGTTTCTGGAGGGTAACATTCATCTTGCTTTGGTATTCTCCAAGAAGGAAGCAAAAGATACAGGTCCTTCACAAAACATTGCCATACTCTGGGTCACTATATAGATATAACAACCTAACATCTACTAAGAGAAGACTCTTATAATGTCAAGAAAGCAGCAGCTGGCTTCAGTCATCATGAAAAAGAAAATAACCCTTCTAAAAAAGCAGACCGAATTAATACCCTAGATAGAATCAGAAGAAATATATTGATGTGGAGTTATTTGAACAGCTACAAAGGAAGATGCGAAAGGTGGAAACAAGAATGGAAGCCATTAAGAGAGCAAATACCGGGTAAAATGTGCAACAATGAATGAATAAAAATCTAGCTTCTCTGTAAATATTCGTTAAAATTGCAATTAAAAGAAAATTTTATAATTAAAAAAAGAGAGCAAATACCACCAGAGATAATAATCCAGAAATATATTGATGAGGAACAACTTGTACATCTATGGAAGAAAATGTAAAAGATGGAAGAAAGAATTGATAGTATACATAAAGAGGTACAAGAACTTAAAAAAAATCATCATAAGACAGAGCGGGTACAGCCTACATAGTACTGGAAAACACAGAAAAGGCATGAAAATGCAATCCAGAGCATTAAGACCAAATTGGCAGAAGTGTGCATCATTCTGACAGGACAAAAAAGTAGAATTGAAAAGATGGAACAGAGAGTTGCTGATGAGCAGGAAGAGCTTCACTGGAAACATACTAGAAGAAAAATAAGAAATAAGACGTAAAGAAAATGAAGAAAACATTAGAATCATGTGGCATAACATCAAAAGGAACAACATATGATTGGAATTCCAGAACATGGGAGTTATCAGGAAATCACTGAGAAAACTGTGGAAGAAGTGTTAGAAGAAAACTTCCAGGCACTTTGAAGAATGGGGAAATCTACATCCAAGAAGCACTGCAAACACCAAATAGACTAGACCCCAAAAGAAAAACAGGTACCACCTTAAGTAAGAGATGATGCAGTATTGTGGGTAAAATACACTCCAGAAACTTCTTCAACCCAGTCAAAGAAATGTTCCACAGCATTGGACTTCGTTTATTTCCTTGTCTAAGATCAAGGTCAAATAAGGTACTGGAAGATGATGCTTATAGTCCTTGTTTTTTAGTTTCTCTTCTTTAGAAGTCAGTTCATATAATCAGGAGAGGGATGAAGGTTAATGAAATGAAATGACTGTGAGGATAAACCTGGGAAAGGTAAAAAGGAACCTCAAACTCAGGAAGGCTGGAGCTAGAAGGCCATTAAGATCCATCAAGGAAACTCTGGGGACAGACAGGTTTGTCATTCACATCGAGTCCTTTTTGATTCATAGCCAAAATGCTAGCTTACTCCATTACACTCTTTCAGTATCTGGTCCTGTAGCTGACTTCTCATGTTCTCGGTATTTCCTTTAGTTAAAACATTGCCTCAGTTGTTGCGATCATTACTGTTGTTTTGTAATAATGTCTTGATTCATGAGACAGTCAGTCAACAGGGTGGCCCACAGCTTTATGATCATTCCCACTGAACAACATATGTAGAAATTACTGAATGGAAACCTAAACTGCTGTGTAAATTTTCACCAAAACCACAATATTATTTTTTAAAAGCTATGAATTGAAGTAAGGTTAAAGGGAGAGTCAATTGTATAAAATGCTTATGTAACTGCAGTGTACCAGGGGCTATAGATGGGCAGTTTTCCCATACAATTGGATAGGGTTCTGGCAGGTATATTGTTTCTCTGACATGATGGCAAAAGCATTAATTCAAGCTGCTATTCTGCTGATGTGGAAACCTTTACAGGAGCTCCAGATCTGAGAACGGATCTGAGAAACTCACACTTGATGTGTATCTATGGCAAAGCAGAAATAAGAGAGACAACATTTCTGGATGCACTGATATTAATGCCCCAGGTTTATAGGCATTAAGATGCAAGATCCCTGGGAAAAGGAAAACAGGCCAAGCAACTGATTGAGACTGGAGACTCAAATGCTAGTTCAAGACCTCAAGAACCTGAAAAGAAAATGACCACTTACTCAGGCTTTGATCAAAACACTTCTCTCCAAGAACAGATAGCCTTTGCTAGAAGCATGGTTAGGTAGAATTGACTCACTGTACTCTGTACTTTAATGATATTATCCAATAATTTTGACATTTAACATGTTAACTAGCAAAAAAAGGATTACTGGTTAAGATGTTGACCTGACTTGAGTTTTGAGATGAATTACTCATGAGAGATTTAAGTTAACCCCTGTGGTTCTGAGTGTTGCAAACCTTGTTTCAAGTGGATTATGATCAGATACTGCTTCCAGTTAATATCTCAATCTGACCCAATATAACCCTGAGTAATTGAAATATTTAACTCTGTAAAAAATCTGTTCACATATATCCACACTATACCTTATGATTGTTTCCAAATTTTGTTAACTATTGGCTAAATAATCTAAATTTAGTCTTATAATAACTGAAAAGAGAAAAATGGATTAGAAATTACTATTTTTTAGTTTTCTGCCTATAGGCACTTTAGATTTTATTTCACATTTACCATTAACCTTGTATGATACCACTGCCTCCATTTTCCATTAAAAGGGACTAAGACTGAGGACATTTAGGTGGATTGCTCAAGTTCAGACACAAATTAGGTGCAAAGAAAAGGTTTTAAATCAGGTCTTTCTATAATACAGCTTCTCCAGAGTATGTATATATATTGATGAGAAGAGTACGTAATTGTTGAATCTTCCCACATTTTGCGAATGAACGGAAGTAGAATTTTAACTGCATTTTCAGCTCCTACAAAGGAATGGCCCAATATGGGAACTGACATGGTTAAAGTCATGTGTTAATTGGTCATGATATTCAGTATAACTTTGTGTTGTAAATTTTAACTTCTAAAGGCACTTTATTGGTGTAGTATGTAGGAAGTTAAGCGGTTATTCAAAAGGCCAGCCCTCTCTGCTGGTTAGAATCCACTAGCAGCTCAGAGGGAAAAAGACGGGAATCAGAGTCTCTGGAAAAACCATGGAGGGTCAGATATGAGTTGGATCTTATTCAAGACAATTAGTTTGAGATGACATTAATAACGGAGAACTACAAGTAGATCTATTAAGATACGATTAGTCTGATTTGATGGCTTTTTTGCCAGACCCATGTCTGGCTATCTAGCTTGTGGTCTCTAGACTGTGCTTGCTGACTTTGGACTTGTCAGTATTTAAAGTCAGATGTCTGGGACCATCTTTTGCAACAAAGGCCTTTCAATAACATGTCAGCCTCTGACGTTAGTATTCTCCAAAGCCAGCAGCCTGAGATTCTGCCTGTCTACTCACCTACACTCTGGTTCTTCAAACACCTCAACTGTGAAGTCTGACCCACACACGTGAGCCACTTCCTTGAAATGTCTGTAAGTCTTCATATAAGCTTCATTGGTTTTGCTTCTTGAGAGAACCCAGACTAAGACAGGAGCATTTAGTCAAAATTACGTACTTCACTAAATAAAGTACTTTGAAAACAATTTATAAACACCCTCTCCCAATATTAAAAATGGTTTTTAAAAAAATCACATCTTAGTTCAAAAGATAATTAAGTTAATCTTTATTATTCATTAAAAATGTACTTTCTATAATATTAGTAAACTTCATTTTTAGTTCTATTTTAAAGTGTTGATACCACTGAAGTAACACTTTTCTTCTTTGAATCTTTTCTTGTAAATGGACAGTCTTTTCTTTTTCTAAAATAGCAGGAAGTTCCTTCCAGTTCTTAATAAAGATAAAAGGAGCACCCATGGACTTGAGCAATTGCAGAGGGGCAGAAGGGTAAATAGATGTGTTCCCACAACTGCCGGGTGTCATCACATCCTCTACAACAGGAACAGAGCCATAGGAGCAAGCTTCATATATTCTGTAACATTCTGTGTTTACTCCTACTGGGCACAATGTGAGATCACTCTGAAGCAAAGCATCTTGGTAATTCTTAAGGCTTTCATTTGTTTCCTGAGGCTGCCACCTAGAAAAGCAAAAACATAACTTTACTTTTTGGTTTACCAAATATATCTTGTGAAAGAAAAGATTTTTCTCTTTCAATGTCCATTGCAGGAAATGATACACACATTATAGAAATGACAGGCAGAAGAATGAACTAAAATCTTACTCAAATAGACATCTTGAACATATTTAAGAATTCTAAATTTGAAAAACTCACACTTCATGTTTTTAAAAAAATTGACAGTAACCATAAAATCTTTCAATGAATAATATTAAGTCAACTTGAATTTTCTAAGTATCTTCTCTATCCTGCCTGCCCCCTACCTCCAAATTTCCACCCTCATGGAATTTAGACTCAAGTTCAAGTGGTGGAGAGAGGCAATAATCAAGTCAAATCAATAAACTGTTTATAAAGTATTAGTGATAAGAGGAAAAATTAAGCAGAGAAGTAAGTAGTGAGAGTGTTTCTGAAGGGCTAGGGTTGCAGTTTTAGGCAGGGGATCTGGAATGTCTCCTGGTAGGGGCATGTGCCCACTGAGTTGGAGATGTGGGAGCAAACCAACAGACATTTGGAGGAAGAACAGTGTGGAGAGAAACTCTGGGCTAGGAGACAGTTAAAGGCTCCTGTTCCTTGGCATCATAAAGGAACAGCAGTCAGGGTGGTTTGCAAGGAGACTGAAGGAGAAAGATGAAGAAGATGAGAATCACCTCTATGAAAGCAAGGGGAGCTCTGGTGGCCTTGTGGCAAGGAGCTGCAACTACAATCCCAGAGGCGCACGGTTCGAATCCACCAGATGCTCTGCCGGGGAAGGAGGGTCAGTCTCCTCCTGTACCAGTCAGATCTGATTTGACGGTACACGCACACAAAACCTCTATGAAAGCAAGTGGCTAACAATTACATTAAAGCAAAGATGACAATGGAAAGGAGCAGAAAAATGAAGCTGACGGAAATAGAACAATCAGAGTAGAAATAATGAAAATGTTTATGCACTGTAAGAATGTAACCAATGTCACTGAACAATTTGTCTAACAATTGAATGTGAACTGAAACTGCTATATGTAGTGAAATTTTGAAATAAAAAAAATTCCAAAAAACTAAATCTAGTCTTAACTCTAACCTCAAACTTAACTGTATCTGTCAAAAAAAAAAAAAAGTAAAAACAAAACAAAAACAAAAAACTTAACTATATCTGGAAATAGAACTCTCTTGTAATTTTAATATTAATCCTATCTCAAACCCTAAAGTTAACCATTAGCCTACCCCAAACCAAATACAACCTTATTCTAACATCAACCATAATCTTAAACTCAGTCTTATTACTAAGGCTATATAATTAGTTAGTTTAAGCCAAACCAAACTCCTGCTAAAATTTCATCCTGCAAACGCAAGTCCTATCCTAAAATCTACCTCTAAACATAACACTAACACTGCAAATCTTAAACCTAATTTAATCTTAACTCTTTAAAAAAATATGGACGATGAGTTAGAGACCATAAAGAATCCTATCATGTAGGATTTTGCATAAAAGTTTGCTATGACCTAATCAGGGAGTTACGGTGGTGTAGTCCACAGGGAGTTTCACTGAAAACCCAAAGGAGGTGCCTCTCTGGTGGTTTAAATCCACCAGCAGCTCTGAAGGAGAAAAATGAACAATTGCCTCTCTGGTGGTTTACAGCCTCTGAAAATACAATGGAGGTGGTGGTGTCGGTCAACTATGCGTTGGTTCTGACTAACAGCAATGAGATGAGCTGCTGAAGTTGGGAGAGGAGGCTTTAGGGTGTGAAGAGAGAGAAGCAGGTTCACAATTGCAGAAGCAATAAAAAGCAAGATGGATACCTATCCCACCTCCAGGCTCAACATCTCTAGACTCAAGTAAGAGGCAGGACTAGAACAATTCTATACCTATATTACACTTCTCTTAATTTAGTATTTTTTTAATTCATCCTACAGGGCATCTTTGCCCTTTGCTGTTCCTGCCTTAGAGGCTTTGAATTTGTTATTACAAATTCAAACACCTTTCTCCCAAATATTTCCTGGCTCCTCTCCACTCCTTCTTCAGATCTTTGCTTAAAAGTAACCTTCTCACTAAAGTCTTCTTTGACCTTTCTAAACAATAGTGGCCCAAAGTACAATCTTCTCTGCTTCCCCGGCCCCACCCCCACACTAATCACCCCGACAATAAAAATGTTTTGTTTGTCTTCCCTAACAAACATTTCAAGGTCAGGAAGGCATGAACTTTTGACAGCTTTTCTCATTGTGCAATCCTTACTGGCTAATACAGTTTTTAGCAAATGGTAGTTGCTTGATAAATATTTGCTGACTGAATATAATATGATTACCTAACAAATAGGTTTGTCCTGGAGAGGTTGAGACCAGGCTGCTCCTTGGAGGCAAGGATTCTGAAGTTTAGTCTGACATACTCTGGGCATGTTGCAAGGAGGCACCAGTCCCTGGAGACGGACATCATGCTTGGGAGGATTGGGAGGATTATGGAATACTATGCTGCACTGAAGAACAAGGAACTCATGCAATATTATTCAAAATGGTTGACTCTGGAGAACGTTATGCTGAGTGAAATATCCCAGTCACAAAAGGACAAATATTGCATGGTGCCACTGTTGTTAGATATGACAAGGAGGGACCAGTCCTTAGAGAGGGATACCATACTTGGAAGGGTGGAGGGACAGAGAAAAAGAGGGAAACTATCAAAGAGATTGGTTGATTCAGTGACTCGGGTAATGAGGGTAGGAGTGTCTGAGACAGTAAAGTTGGCACAGGATAGAGCAGGTTTCAGGGCTGTTGTACACAGGGTCACTATGAGTTGTAACAACAACATATTAGATGTAGGGATTATATATATATATGTCCCTGTTTCCAGGATGGTGTCAGGTTACTGAAGATGTGAAGAGTGTTACATATAAATCATAGTTTACTGAACTTGTCTACTAAATATTGCAGGGATGAACCTATGATGTTAGTGGTGTTCATAATGTCCCATATATAAAATTTGATAAACAAATATCAAAGGAATTTAAGCAATTTTCATTTGAGTATCACAGTACTAGTATTCTTAAATTATATAGATTAGAAGAGATTTTCCCTGTTTTACATGTATCCGATCCAGTTTCTATTGTATTTCTTTAATAGCTTTTGTTATTAGTGCAACTTCTTGGGAAATACTGGTATTCATGTGATTAACAATGCTTCTGTGAAGACTTCATGTTGCCACACAAAACAATTCTAAAGTAAGGGAACAAATCGATGAATCAAGTAAACACAGAACTTACTGTTCTCTTGCTGAAACCCAGCAAAGTTTATCATTCCCATCTTGTTTCAATATATTCATTAATGCTTGTCTGGATGAATTTTCATATACAGTTCCTAAGAAACTACATAAGTATGGTCTCTCATCATGCAACATTGACCAACTTGCTTCCACTACAGGAAAATTCCTATATCTATAAAACACAAGTACACGAAACAAACAAACAAACAAACAAAAACCAAGAACATGAGTTAACAATTTAGATTGGCAAAAATTTTCAAAATTCAGTGTTTTAAGTAGTACTATGATATAGCATTGTAAAATATTTTTTTAATTTTTTTTTGTAAAAAATTATTTCTTAAATCCAAATTTGTAATATTCCATGCTAACTCTGAAAACTCCCCAAATTTACTGATTAATAAAAAAGGAATTTCATATTGACACTTTACAAAACTATCATGAAATTATATGCCTAAAGATCTGTTTTTTCCATTCATCAATTTCCATTAATATATGTTGTAATGCAGTTTGAAGACTTTCAAATTAAAAACGAAAGCAAAAAAAACCTACATTCATCATGATCATGACTGAACCAGTGTTTTAACTAGGAGATGGAAGATTATTGAAAACGTACTGCTATAGCAAAAAGTTCTGCAGAATGAACTCTATAAAGACTTTTTCATTAGATTTAAGGAAAAAAAGTATGCCATACCAGAGATGTCTGTAGAAATCAGCCCATGCTCATGAGCATTTGGAAATAACAGAGGCCAAATTGTACATCTGAAATGTAACTTTCATATTACTTCACACACTTATCTGTAACAATGCTTCTCATCCTTCTCTATCACTGGCATTTTGTGACAATAAAAAATGTCTCTCTAAATTGCCAAATGTCTCCTTTGGGGCAAAATTGATTCAAGCTGAGAAATGATCTATTGACCTGGCCTAACAACACCAATATTTACAAAAACTCTCTGTCCTAATCCTTATAAGGTATGCAGAAAGTAATATTTTATATAAAAACATTTTACAAATATACCTATTTCTCACTTAATTAGGTCCTCCTCCTTCTCAGTTTCAGCAAAAAGATAAAACAAGGTGTAATCTGCAAAATGCAGGGTGTTGAGTCTTCTTCCAATTCTGATGCCACATTCTATAATACTTTGCTTTGTCCACTCAAGTTGCCCTTTGAAATCTTCTGTTTAGCTCTTTACTTCCAGCATGTTTTCCCTTTGTTTTTGCTTCTCAATGTTCTAGTGCAATTTTCAGTCTCTTCAGACATTCATTTTGGTTTTTTCTTTCTCCTCTGTCTTTATAATGACCTTTTAAAAAGGAATTTCTTTTTCCCCTTTTCTTTGTTTTGTTCCTATTTGTCATGCTCACTCTTTTCAGTTATGTGGATCTCTATTTCTGGTAATTTTCAAATGAGAAAAATGATAGATTTTGAGAAGTCTCTTATGGGTTGCCCAGTAGAAGGAGATGAAGAAATAAAATTCTGCAGGTGAGGGCAGTAGTTCAAGTAATGTCCTCAATCTTCAGGCCAAGCAGCAGGCGAAGCTCTATCTCAAAGACTGGAAGTCTGAGGATGTCTTTGTAACGAACTTTTGTTCTCTTCATGGATAAAATTCCTGGTGTCATCTCACAACTCATCTGGTCTTCTTTGATCATTGGTGTTTAATGCTTCAACTCTATTCTTTTTTTTTTTTTCAACTCTATTCTTAATATGATAGACTCAAATCCCATTTTTGTTCTCATGGACTTTTTTTGGGGGGGGTCAGAAAAGTTATCATTTCTCTGAGATAAAATGACAAATAGTGTTGATATTGATTGAGTTAGTCTGACCCATTTGTGTCAAGAGTGCCCCATGAATTATCTTTTTTTAAAAACAATTATTATTAATTTCAATGAAAACTTAGAGACTTTGGATTTCCATTCATTCATTGTTGCACTTTTCTCCCCTCCCAGCCCTTCCCCCTAGTACACTACCCTCTTGGAAAAGTAAAAGAAAAATTCTTTCATTGTTTTACAAATGTCCCCCAGGTCCACTCCACCATACAACCTTTGCTCTGGACTCCTGTCATGACTAAAATACCTAATCACATATCCCTTTTAAACACTTTTCTCCCTCATCTGTTTCAATGCAGTATACATTATTGAACCCATCTTTCTCAGACTCTCCCCAACCCCAAGGTCAGTCCTCTTTTACACCAGAACAGTGGTGCCATGCAGTATTTGTCCTTTTGTGAAGGAGATACCTCACTCAGGATAATGTCCTCCAGGGTCACCCATTTTGAATATTGCATGAGTTCCTTGTTCTTCAATGCAGCATAGTATTCAATTGTGTGAATACACCACAGCTTCTCTATCCATTCATTTGTTGATGGACACTTAGGTTGTTTCCAACTCCTTGCTATTGTGAACAAAGCCGCGATAAACATGGGTATGTATATATCTGCTTGGATGTCAGTTATGGTCTCTTTGGGGTATGCTCCCAGTAGTGGAGTTGCTGGGTCAAATGGTATCTCTATTTACAACTTTTTGAGAAAGCGCCATACCGCCTTCCACAGTGGTTGCACCATTTTACACTCCCACCATCAGTGAATAAGGGTTCCAGTTTCTCCACAACCTCGCCAGCATTTGTTGCTTGCTGTTCTGTTAAATTTTGCTATTCTGACTGGGGTGAGATGATATCTCATAGTTGTTGTTTTAATTTTCTTTGGCTTCAATTAGAACTTGAACATGATTAATTGATAGTCTGTTCCTTAGTCTACCCCGGCCTAGTTTTGACTACTGATATTGAACTTTTCCAATGATTTCTTTCAGAGATGTAGTCAATCTGATTTCTACGCAGTCCAGCAGGTTCAGTCCATCCATGTGTAAAGTCACCATTTGTGTGTGTGTTTTTTTAAAAAAAGATGTTTCTAACAAATAAATCACTGACCATACAAAATTTGACCATTCTCTTTTCTGTGACCAAGTCTATATTTACCAACTACCATTCCTTCTTCATTGTTTCCAACTGTGCATTCCAGTCACCAGTTATCACTAATGCATCTTGAATTCATGTTTGGTCAATTTCAGACTGCAAGATTTGATAAAAATGTTCAATTTCCTCCTCTTTGGCATTAGCTGTTGTTGTTGTTGTTGTTATGTGCCGTTGAGTCGCTTGCGACTCATAGCAACCCTATGTACAACAGCCCTAAACTCTGCTCTGTCATGTGCTAATCGCACTGTCTCTGACACTCCCACCCCGATAACCCCAGTCACTGAATCAATCCATCTCATAGAGGGCCTTCCCCTCCTGTGCTTTCCCTCTACCCTCCCCAGCATGATGTTCTTCTCCAAGGACAGGTCTCTTCTTACAATATGTCCAAAGTATGTTAGACGGAGTCCCAGAATCCTTGCCTCCAAAGAGCCACCCGGTTTAACCCTTTCCAGGATGAATCTGTTTGTTTTCCTAGCAGTCCATGGTACCCTCAATACTCTTCTCCAGCACCACAGCTCAAAGGCATCAATTCTCCTTCTGTTCTCCTTGGTCATTGTCCAACTTTCTGATGCTTAACAAGTGATTGCAAAGACCATGGCCTGAGTTTCAGATGCACCTTGGTCTCCAGAGAGATAACACTGCTCTTCAGTACTTTGGAGAAGTTGAGGATGCATTAGCTGTAGGAGTGTTATTAACATATCTTCCTTGAATGTGTGTGGACAGTATCTTATCACTCACAACATTGTACTTCAAAGATAAAACTTGAAATTTTCTTTTTGATTATGAATGTAATACCCTTTTCGTGTTTTTCATTTCCAGCATAGTATAGCTGATTCAAAGGGGCTAAAGCTAGTTCATCTCATCTCACTACTGCCTAGAATGTTGACATTCACACCTTCTATTTCATTCTTAACAACTTCAAGTTTTGTACATTCCGTTTCAATTGTTAAAGGATGTCTGCCACTATTTTTCTTTAGTTTAACTGACTTCGAATCTGGGCTCTACCTCTAATACTATAACTATCCGTTTTCCTTTACTGTTCATTGGGTTTTCAGAACCCTGCTATTTAAGAAGTGGATGGCTAGTCTTGCTTTTTAGTTTTTCTTAATCTGTAAGCTCTACTAAAGCCTGTTCACCATGGGTGAACTTTGGGGCATTTGAGATACCTGTGTCATAGTTTTCAGCATCACAGCAACCCACATATTACCTCAGTACAGCAAACTTATAAACAAGTGTTGTACTAATTAGAGCAATATATTCCCCAAATACAACAAACTGACAATTTAGTGTTGTACCTCTAAGAGCAAATCAAGCATACAAATATAATACTATCTTACTATTTTATGATGAACATCTGACTGGTAAAGATGTTGTCTGGCAATAACAAAAGCCAAAATGTGAGAGGAACAATTTTTTTTTAATTTACATTCATTTATTGTTGCACTTTTCACCCTGCCCACACCTCCCCCCTAGTTTACTCTTCTCTTTGAAAAGTAAAAGAAAAATTCTTTCATAGGAATAATGGTTTTAATGGTTAAGAATATTGGTCAACTTGCACAGGCCATGATTCTCAGTGGTTTGAGTGTTAGGCAGTAATATAGTCCAGCATTTATTATGTAATGATATAATCAGTCCATTTTTAAATTTGTGTTGTGTTTTAGGAATTCACTACTTTTTCAGAATGTTGATTTTCACATTAAGAATTTGGTTTTTAAAACCCGACCACACTAGTAAGTGAGGAATGGGTATACACGCTCTACTCAAGAGATGGGTTTTCCAGAGATTGTACTTAACAAAATTCTTTTTGTGTGTCCCTATCTCAGGCATAATGAACAGGTGTTAATGATGTACTTCCAGGGGACTATCTCTGTAGTCAAGTAGATACTAGTTTAAGGCCACATTCAGTAGTTCCAGGTGGTGTGCTGAATGGCCATGTGTACAGAAAACATGTCAGTGAGACTTTTTTTTTTGAGACTTTTAAAAAAATTCTCCCATTCAACAAACACTAATTTAGATTATCTCTATATCTGGTACTTTTTTAGGCTCTGGGGATAGAGTAGTGAAAAAGAGACAAAAATTTCTGCCTTCAAGAAGTCTGTATACCTATAAAATAAAAATTTTTATTTAAATTAAAAAAATGCAAGTTTATATACCAGGGGCAATTTCCTCTAAAAGTTAATTAACTGTGCAATAAACCCTTCCCTAAAAAGAAAGACAAAAAACACCATTTTCAATTTATATAAACCAATTATGCTGAGAAACCTTGTTGTATTATAGTTCAGTGCCATGATTTGATAACTACCCATAGAGACCTTATCAACAGATATGAACCTTGCCTGATCCTGCAAGATCCTCACAACTTCCACCATGATCAAGCCCACTGTTACAGTCGTTGTGTCAATCCATGTGTGGAGGGTCTTCTTTTCTTTCATTGACCCTCTACCTTTCAAAGCACGATGTCTGCTTTACCAAGAACTGGTCCCTCTTGACAACATGGCCAAAGTATGGGAGATGACTTCTCATTTTACATACTAGAGTTGTGCAATTTCAACCAGTCTTAGTGGCAGATCTGAGCATATTACAATATACCCAAACCTAAAGGTTCAATGTGCTTTACTTTTAGTATTACTACTTTTAAGGTAAATTTTAAAGGTAGTATTGTCCTCTCTCCCCAACTACAAATGACACAGATTCTGTAAGTGTTTTAAGAAAGCTTATCTGGCTCCACAATCAATACTCTTGGTATCAGCAGCCAGGAAAACAGAAGACAAATTGAATTGGGAAAGTCTGCTCTAAGGGACCTCTCCGGAGTACCGAGGAGCAACAATGTCAGTCTGGAGACTAAGGTGCACCCAATCTAGGCCATACTGTTCACAATTACTTGTTATGCATCGGAGAGCTGGACAATGAGTAGGGATGATAGGAGAAGAATTGATGCCTTTGAGCTATGGTGCTGGGGAAGAGTATTGAATATACCATGGACTACTAGGAGAACAAACAGGTTTGGCCTGTAGATGGTGAAACCAGGTTTCTCCTTGGAGGCAAGTTTCTGAAACTCCATCTGACATATTTTGGACATGTTCTTAAGAGGGATCAGTCCTTGGAGAGGGACATCATGTTTGGAAGGGTGGAGGAACAGTGCAAGAGAGGAAGACACTCGAGGAGATGGATTGATTCAGTGACTGGGGTAATGGGATTAGATGTGTCACAGATAATAAGGTTGGCTCAGCATAGAGTAGGATTTAGAGCTGTTGTACACAGGGTAGCACAGGGTTGTACACAAGGAACTCGATGGCACATAACCACCACAACAATCATCTGCCTTTTTGCTAAGCATTTCTTTAATACACTTGTGATACACCTGAGAATTTAACTGATATTTTCAGGTTTTAAAACAGAAACAAGTATTTTGCTTATCTGTTGCCTTTGTAGAAAGATAAAACACTCTAAAAGCATCATTAATAACACTGAAGCAGGAGACCAAACCGCATTTTTGCCTCAAGGAAAGATTATACTTGTCCTTAATGAAACCAAAAGAATGAAATTGTAAGCAAGTTTAATACATAATCTTCCTGACTTGAAATTCAGGCCTCAGAATCCAGAAAAGTGTGTAATATTTCATACTTACGTTGCTACTCCTAGAGGCCACTGGAAAATATCCACTTCATTAACCCAGGGGCTGTCATATACTATGAAAAGGAGCTCAACAGAACCTCCATTTCTTTTGAGGAACTGGCTTATCCATTCATTATTACAATGTTCATTTCCAAGCAAAACAACTGCAAGATGCTGTAGTTTTTTAGTTTGCACGAGCTTTTCAGCATAGAGTAACCACTGAGTGGCATAAAAGACTTTTGTTTTCTCTCTTCCATTTAAAACGAGTATCACATTGTTCACATCAAAGGAGAAGTACCCTGGGGCTACAGCTGGACCAGTGATGAAGCTATTTAAAAAAGAAAAACACAACAAAGTAAAACAGTCAATTAACATAGCTATTTGGTATCAGAAGTTGCTAGTAATTTAAAATAAAATCTATAGTGAGACTTAATCCATGTTATTTCCAGAAATGTAATTTGCATAAACTTTTCAGAACAAGTCTGGAAGATGGGATGTAACTATAGAATGGGAAGTTTTGGTTATAGACAGATCAATTTGCACGTGGCAATTAAAACTGTGTTAGCTTTTTAAAGGTTTTAAGCACATTCAAAATTAGAAATGGGTAGACAAACATTAGAATATGAAAATAAGGGTACAGTTCAAACCAGAAAGATGTTTACAATTAGTGTCAGTAATCTTCAACATGCTATTACACTCTTCAACTAAATGAAGTGTCTGAATCAAGTGGCATTATAAACATTCTACGAAGTGTTATGTCTCAAAAATTTTATGTTAAATAAAAAAGCAAGCAACACTCAACAAAATATGATAATTACATGTGTATGGAAAAGTATATGGAGATATGCTAGATATACCTGCTAAAGCAGGTATAAATATAAATGTAAAAATTTGTAAGGAAGGATACATAACAAATTGATAGTCACTGTGTCTATGAAGGAAGGAGGAGATAAATAGTACAAGTTTTCAGTTTTATTAGAGATATTTTAATTTGTTTTAAAAGAAAGTTAAACATCTAAAGCAAAGGTGACAGAGAGCAAAAATTTGTTCTGGCTGGTAGGTAAGTGGCAAGCTGTTGAATTAATCTTTGTGTTTTACACTATTTCCAAGTTATCATGATAGAATTAAGGCAGGTTTTATAACACACTTTCACATTATGTGTTGCTTAGAACAAAGAATGGAAATATTTTAAAGCTTTACATATCAAATGTAAAAAATCCTACATAATCTATTTTAAATTTAGTCATACTAGTCCTAGATTCTTTACAATGTGCTAGAGCCTTATCATTTTTAGCACAAATTGGCTGACAGAGAAGAATTTCAAGAAACAACATATGATCGAGATGCAATGGTGATAAAGGAGGAAGTACAGGCTGCTCTGAAGGACTTGGCAAAAAAAATAAGGCCCCAGGCATTGATAGAATACCAATTGACATATTTCAACAAACAGATGCTGCCCTGGACATGCTCACTAGGTTATGCCAAGAAATCTGGAAGACAACTACCTGGCCAACTGACTGGAAGAGATTCATATTTATTTCCATTCCAGAAAAAGTGACCTGACAGACTGTGGAAATTATCTAACCTTATCACTAATACCACAAGCAAGCAAACTCCTGATGAAGATTATCCAAAAATGACTCGAACAGTACATCCACAGAGAACCACTAGCAATACAAGCTGGGTTTAGAAAAGGTCGTGGCTCTAGAGACATTATCGCCAATGTCAGATGGATCTTGGCAGAAGGCAAAGAGGACCAGGAGAATATCCATGTTTCATTGACTATGTAAAGGCATTTGGCTATGTGGAACACAACAAACTGTGGTTAACCCTGAAAAGAAAGGGAATCCCAGAACACCTGATTGTACTCATGTGAAACCTGTACATGGACCAGGAAGTAGTCTTCAGAATAGAGCAAGGAAACACTGCATACTTAGAAAATCAGAAAAGGAGGATGCATCCTGTCTCCATCTATGTACAGAACAGATCATTCAGGAGGCTGGGCTTTATGAGGAAAAATGTGGCATCAGGATTGGAGGAAGACTTATCAACAACCTACATTATGCAGATGACAGAACCTTACTTGCTGAAACTGAGGAAAACCTTAAGTGGTTGCTGCAAAAGGTCAAGGATTGTAGTCTTCAATATGGACTGATGTTCAACATCAAGAAGACAAAGATTTTCACCACTGGGCCAACTGGCAGCACCATGATAGATGGAGAAGAGATTGAGGTTGTTAACAATTACATCTTGCTTGGCTCCACAATCAACACTCTTAATACTCTTGGCACCAGCAGTCAGGAAATCAAAAGATGAACTGTACTGGGAAAATCTGCTGTAGGGATATAACCTTTCTCCATTTTTTTCCCAATCTATATGCTGAACATATAATTTGAGAAGCTGAATTCTACAAAGAAGAATGTGGCATCAGGATCAGAGGAAGCCTTATCAACAGTGTGCATTATTACAATGATACAACTTTACTTGCAGAAAGTTAGGTGGACTTAAAACTCTTGTGTCCAAAAAATGCAACAATGAATGTATGGAAATCCAAAATCTCTGTAAATGTTCATTAAAATTAATTAAGAAAAAACAACAAAACAAGCCAAAACACTTGCATCTAGCCTTAAATAAGGATTACATCTTAACATCATGAAAATAAAAATCTTCACCACTGGGCTGATAAGCACTATCATGATAGATGGAGAAAAGATTGAAATTGTCAATAACGTTTCATCAGTCTGAGTTCCACAATCAACACCCCTGGTGCTAGCTCTCAGTAGATCAGGAGATGTATTGCACTGGGAAATTGTGCAGTCAGGGACCACTCCAAATTTTTAAGAAGCAATTATGTTAATTTAAGGACTAAGTGCGCCTGATTGAAGACACAGTCTTTTTAATCACTTGCTATGCCTCTAATAGCTGGACAATGGATAAGGATGCCAGAAGAATAATCAATGCCTTTGAGTTGTGGTGCTAGAGTAGTGAATACTGAATATTCCATGGACTGAAAAAAAAAAAAGTATCTTTGAGAAAGTGAAGCCAGAGTGCTCCTTGGAGGCAAGGATGGAGAAGCTTTGTCTCACATTCTCTGGGCATGTGATTAATAAGGGCTTCTCTTCAGAAAGGGACATAATTCTTGGAAAGGTGGAGGGGTCAGTAAATGACATGGACCATCAATGAGATGGACTGACACAGTGATGGCAGTAATGGGCTTAAATATGTTGGAGATGATGAGAATGGTACAAGATTGGAAAAAATTTATTTCTGTTGTTCATAGGGTTGCTGTGAGTCATATTCAACTTGACACGTAACAACAATTCAGTAATAATTTAATAAATTTAGATGATGGACAGAACATGAAGCTCTTAAATACTAAAATATTATAATTTTAGTGATGATGATAACAGCTTTGGTATGTGTTCAAATATTATTGATGTTGTTGTTATGTGCCGTTGTTATTGCCCTTCTTTATAAAGTTAGTTTAATATAAACAAAAGAACTGGAGATGTCTCATCCTCTAAGGTTTATGTACATCTGTACTTCTAACAGAGATGAGATATTAATATGCTATCAATAATATTAAGTAAAAAAAGCAAAAAAAACCAGCAGGGAAAATGAGAATGAATCTGACATTAACTACAGCTTTTCTTGATTTCTGTGTAAAAAACTGAAATTTTTTGTCCATAGTTTTTCTTCAATTATATGCATAGTTATATTAAGTATGCACTCATCATTTTATTTCCATGAAGAAAGCAAAATCTTATTGGAAATAATATTTTGCAGGGGGTGTTGACAATTGTCTCAATCTATCCATTTTAAAATCTTCACAAGATATACAGTCATATGTAAAAGATTTTTAAAAAGTAAAAGCTAAAAAAGTTCAGCAATCCATTCTTTAATCACATTTAAAAATAGATTTTTGAGTGTTGTAGAAAATACATGATTTAAGCCATTAAATCATGTTTTTGTTCCCATAATAAGGCATAAATCATATACTGTTGTTTCTATAATATGCCATAAATCACATGATGCCATAACGTATGACTCATAGTGACCCTAAGAACAACAGATCTGAACGCTGCCCTGGCCTGTGCTGCCCTATAGTAGAGCTTAAATAAAATGTCTTAATGAATAAGATCTTCAATAATACAGCAAAATCTTTACTACTTCAATATTATAAGAAGTGAATTTGTCTATTGTACTAGAAAGAACATGAAAATACTTTCAAGTTTATTACATATTATTCCTTTAAAGTATGACAAGTTAAAATGCTCATTAATAATATTAAAAATATGGAACTTTATCATATAAAGATGAGATGGTTATGATTACAAATAAGTATTTTGTAATGTCCATATTTCATAGGAAAATGTTCAAGATAGTTTTAACCACGAATATATATTCATGAGATGTATCTCTGCTTTGTTCATAAGCTGAAATAAAAATACTTCTTATAAATATCTTACTCTTATTTTTCTCTCAGTATTTACATGAAAGATTGTACCTCAGCTTAGCAAAGGTCAATGCTGCATAACTAATACCTGAAGTGGGTTCTTCCTAAAATTGAATTTCCTTCTCTCCACTGAGCAGTCCTGTCAGCGGGATCAAGTAAGCTTTCAAAAATATGCTCCCACAGGTACAAACCTGGTAATGAAAAGCAAAACAAACATTTATTTCTGATACTCAGGTGTGAGATGTGTTTATCTTCTGTCCTTTAAGTCACTTGACGAAAAAAGAATTCTCCCCTGCCCCCATTATCCAGCAATAGCTCAAAATCATCAACATGGCCACTAATATAAATATGGCAAAGTGTACATTTTATTAAAGACAATAACTTTGTTTACTCCAAGAAATTTCTATCACTGGACATAAACTGCCTGCTTTATTCTTAACTGAGATGTATTATAGAATCAGAACTGTTTCTATATTACAGCAAAGTGGGGGACTTCATCATCCAGTGTCAAATATTACCAACAAAGCAAGACCCACTGTTTTTCAGTCAATTCTGAGTCCCGATGAGTAGGTGTTATAGAGCATAAATGGCTTCATTGTTATCTTCGTGACTGTAATCTTTATGGAAGTAGATCACCAGGCTTTTCTTCCATGGTAGGTTCAAAGCATTGATCTTGAAGTTAGTAGTTGAGTATGTAAGAATCATTCATGCCACCCAAACACACCACAATTTTGCTAGTAGGATACCACTTCATCTTCACTTGAACACACATCTTTTGTAGCATAACACCCTTTCCCAACAAATGCCATGATATTTTTCTCTGACAGGAGAGGTCTGAAATTTTAATAATCATATAACCGTAATAAAACTATGAGCGGATAGGAAAAGAATGGCACATAGTGAGATAATCTGGAGATCACAAAACATTTCTGGGATCCTTGTTTTTGTCACAATGAAAGATATGTTCTAATTACATGACTAAGAAATGAATGGACAACATTAAAACAGAATTTTTAAGGTGAAAAAAAAAAGGAAAGATGTGTTCTATGCCATTTCATTATACCACTGTATTAAAGGCACCTAAACGATCATGTTTAAAGTTATGGCACATTGAGTAAAGCAGTTTTCCAAATGTGGTAGGCTGAAGAATAAGTCCTCCAAAGAGTTCTCATCCTACTTCCCAAAATCTATGAGTCTGATACTTTAGAAGGTAGAAGGAACTTTACAGAAGTAATTAAGTTAAGGGTCCTAAGGTGGGAATGTTATCCAGAGGGGGAGGCTAATGCAATCACAAGAAAATGTGACAAGAGAAACTGAGGTCAGAGACATGCAAGGCCATGAGCAAAGGAATGTAGACAGTATTTAAAAAGTAGAAAAGGCAAGAAAACAAATTATCCCTTAGTCTCCTAAAGAATCATATACTAGCCAGCCCATTTTTCACTTCTGACCTTCAGAACTTTAATAACTTCATGTCATTCATTGGGGGTAATTTGTTATAGAAACAAGAAGATTCTGGTACCTGAAAGAGGGTGTTATTGTTGGAATTGGGAAAACTTGTATCATTTAAGAGAATACCTAAATCACCACACCCAGACTATTGTTAGAAATAGGGGATTAGCTTTTCATCTCTCCTTTTCCGCTGACAGCATGCTGTAAGGTCTGGTTTCACCCCTATCTTTCCAGTGTCCTCTCCCAGTCATCCCTTTTCTTTCTTTTTCACTTTCACTCCTTTGCATGGCCGGCCCATTTTTCACTACCCATGCCTTTATCTTATTGCCTTAATAAACGTTTTCATTTGTTAAAAAAAATAAAACCAAAAACAAAAACAGGGAGTTAAATGGAGGCTGGTGAGAATCAAATGAACACCAGGAAGCTGGAAACTGGAGGAAAGCAGACCATTGTTACAAAGTGGCATAACGTATAGCTGAATTGTGTTTCATAGTTTGGCTATGTGAAAAGTCTGCAAATGATAAACTGGATATTTATGTGAAGAGATTTTCATAGTGTTAAAACTACAGTCCAGTTTCTTCTGTGGCTTATAGAAAAATATGACAAGAGATTGTAAAGTAAAATCTAAATAGGCTAAGTACTTCCTAAGTCAAGGACGGGATCTGTTTTACTCAACAGTTCTTACGGAGAGCATGGAGCTGTTCGCTGAAAGGAACAAGCGAACACGGAACATGGTTTAAAATTAGGAAAAGTTGGTGCAACCACCGTGGAAGGCGGTATGGTGCTTTCTCAAAAGGTTGCAAATAGAAATATCATTGGACCCTGCAATTCCACTACTGGGAATATACCCCAAAGAGGCTATAACTGCCACTCAAGCAGATATATGCACACCCATGTTTTTGCGGCTTTGTTCACAATAGCAAGGAGTTGGAAACAACCTAAGCGCCCATCAACAAACAAATGGATGGAGAAGTGGTGGTATATTCACACAATGGAATACTATGCTGCATTGAAAAACAAGGAACTCAAGCAATATTATTCAAAATGAGTGACCCTGGAGGGCATTATGCTGAGTGAAGTATCTCAGTCACAATACTGCATGGCACCACTGTTGTAAAACAGGACTGACATTGGGGTTGGGGGGAGACTGAGAAAGATGGGTTAAATAAAGTATACTGCATTGAATCAGATGAGGGAGAAAACTGTTTAAAAGGGAATGTGATTAGGTATTTTTGTCATGACGGGGGTCCAGAGCGAAGGCTGCATAGTGGAGTGGACCTGGAGTGAGGGTTTGTAAAACAATGAAAAAATTTTTCTTCTACTTTTCCAAGAAAGGGGTTGGGAGGGGAGAAAAATGCAACAATGAATGAATGGAAATAAAAAAAATAGGAAAAGTGTGCGCCATGGATGTATCCTTTCTCCATACCAAGAAAGCCTCAAAAAAGTCAGGATATTTAGTCATAAATTATATTTAATCAAGAAATTAGTTACGTGATATATATAGGTATCATCAATCATATAAGAGAAGTCAGGAAAAGAGGAAGTCTTAACCAGGAAAGATCTGTAGAGCATTTTTCTATCTAATGGAATGAATCTTGTTAACAAACATGGGAAACCAGAATATTCTTGAGAATGATTTAAAAGGAGAAATACTGTTACCTTGGGTGGAAAAGGAGAGAGAGAGAGAGAGGAAAAAAAGAAGGCTGCAAAATTACAAAAGCAACAAGTATGCTGATAAACCTACTCCTTTTTCCATGAAAAAGGAAGAATAGCTTCAAGCACACAGAAGTAAGAGTCCAAAGAGCAGAATCGTTAGTCATTGGGTATTACTTCCAGGCTTTGAAACCAATTTTGAAATGATTTAAGATTGATAGCTCCTTTTCACTTTCATTTTCTCTTTTTGCATGGGAAATAGAAAACTGGTGTTGCAAGTTTTTCCTCATCATTGCATTCTGGGAGCACCTAAGCTGTTTTCTAGTTTCAAAAAACCACAGGAGAGGAATTTTGCCCTGGGGTGGATCATACCTAGATTATCACCTCTTTCTAACTGAGATGACAACATTTGGGATTCTGGGGACACATGAGACGTGAATAAGGAACTCTAGTGGTTTAGCATGTTTGTGCTGATAACAGAAAGGCTGGTGATTCAATTTGATCAGCCACTCTGAAGGAGAAAGATGCGCAGTTTCCTGCTGTTAAGATTTAGACTCAGAAACTTCATGAATTAGTCCTATGAATTGGTCTCAACTCAAAGGCAGTGGACTGTTCCTACTCAAGAACTCTTTTCGTCTTTCTTCAAGGCCACCTGTTAATATACACTCTATCTATAAATTCCCTCCCCCTTTTTCCAACTTGTCAATATGAATTTTTAATTTTGAAAAAAAGTCAGTATATTTGTTATAATCAAGAAAACTAATTCCCGCTCAATTAATATAATTTTACAAAAGGAAAGGGTCTGCCGTTTATTAAACATCTACTTTATGGAAGATGAGGAGCTCTGATGTTGTAGTTCTAGTAAAGTCAAGCTGCAAACCCAGTGGCTATGTGTTTCTGGAAGTTTGAATCCGTCAGCAGTCCCACGGGAGAAAGATGGAGAGGGCAGAATGAGCTGCAAGCAACTTGATGGCAATGAGTCTGAGTTTTATGGAAGATGCTGTTAGGGCTGTACATAAACTATTGTATTTTGTTGGTGGAAAGCATTGTAGCAAATGCTACATTGAAACAATGCAAGGAACAACTGGATAATACAGATCATATATAAATTCAGAGGTTGTGGTGCTAAGGGTTTATGGTTAAAAAAATTTTCCCCCCTCTTTTCCAAAGTCTTATAATTTGTGCACATTCAATTGAAAAAGATAACTTTTTTTCAGGTTCTTTGGTGTCCATATTCAGCATTGAAAAATGTAAAAGATTATCCACAAATAAAATATTAGCATAAACTGGGGAAAAACAATAATGACAACAATCAAACAATTGAAGGTAGTGTACTCTGACAGCTCTGCTTCTGAAGACGTAAGAATTACTGAAAAAAAAAAAAAAATAGAATGGCCTTTTGTAAAAGCCACAATGTTATATCTTGTTATATTACAGCAAGGCCTAAAATAAAGTCCAAAGGGACTGGAGCTTATGCTGTACTCATGAATGAATAAAAGAGTTTATTTCCTCAGTTACTGAAGGTCCAATTTTCCTTTGTTTAGAGTCCAATGTGGAGCAGGTTTTAAAAGGTGTACAGTTAGAGATTCTAACCAACTATTTGATGAATTGTAAAATTTATTTTCTGCTTTCAGAAAATAAATCTGTCCAAAGCAGTAGCAATAGGTTCACATTGGGCCCTGTTACCGTGATACTTTATGTTGAAAAAAACTATTATGTAGCTCTTAGGGATTTTATCTGATATCACACTACAGGATGAAGTTTAGGCTCATAATCAGCATGATAAGGTCTATCGTTCTTTGTGAATTCTGGCAAATGAATTTCAAAAGGCATGCTGCACACTGCCAACATGTTAACAATTTTAAAATCTATAAATATCACCCCAAAACCTAGTTTCTGCAGACTGTGAGCTGAATATCTGGTACCAAATTTAGCTGCTTCTTCCCTTGGTGCTCTAGTGCAAATAATTTTTCATGAGGACCATATTTGTAGCTATAATTCTAGGTTTTCTAAGTCATAGTACCTTACCAACATTACACTTATAAATTACACTTGCTCCATCCAAAGCAATGTTCCTTAAGTTAAAATGGCATTTTGTTTTAAAAACACAGACTGCATTTGTAATTAAAATGTCTCAATGCAACATTACTGTCTGTACCCTTTGAGGTAGCTAAAAAACTTAGCTTCCTACTATGAAGATCGCATCTGTAGAAAGAGGCGGCAGTGTCAGAGGACTCGGTGGCAGCACTGCTGACACAGATGTGAAGGATAAGCTGCTGGGGGATGCCCCCCAGGCTTGGGCTCTGTCTATTGTGCTTTGTTGTTCTGGGTCCGGGCCAAAATGACTTTCTTTGGCACTGAATTTGACTTTGCCATGTGGATAGATGGAAATATGTACTAGGGTGTGTTAGCCTATCCACAAGGGGACTGGCTAGTCTCGCCATTAAATTGAATGGCTCCAGCAGCAGAATTGGAAGAATGCCATCACCAGCAAAGGAGAAGCAGGCATGCAGTGGGTATCCTTCAAGACCAGAGATTCTTGCACCAACTAGACTTACTGTAGCTGCATCAGCTAGATTTAAAGCCAAGGACAAGAGACCTGATTTGAGACAGAGCTGACCTCAAGACTGCTACTTACCATGGAATCATAGCTAAGAGCCTTTGCCCAAGTTTGTTGGAAGGCTGGGAGGAGGGAAGAGCCATAATTGGCAGGAATGAGAGTTTTGTAACACTGGCCTAAAGTTGCAAGGTTCAAGGCTGAGGTGCCAGTGAAAACATTTTGGACTGTATTCTATTAATCTGGATTATTAACCCTTTGACTTCCCCAAAATTGTTCTTTGTGATCTGTGAGCTATTAAGATTGGCTCTGGGATGAGAAAAAAAGAGGCGCAAGAAGCATGGGAGATATGTCTGACAATATGGGAATTAGTTTTGTGTTGTTGATGGGGACAGTTCCCCTTTGTGAAGTTTGTTAGAGATCATGTAAGGCTGATCCCATGTGGCCCTTGTTCTTTTTACAGAGATTTTTACAGAAGAGACCTCTGAGCTGAGGGTATTATATACAATAAAGGAAGATTTTAAGTTGGGCCCTTAAAAAGTGATGTTATTGTTGTTGAGTACTGTCAAGTTGCAACCTATTCATTGCTGATTCTCCGGCAGATTTTCAGAGGCAGTAAACCTCATGGGAGAAGATGGCTCATCTTTCTATCATGGAACAACTGCTCAATTCAAACCATGCATCTTTGGGATGGCAGTATAATTCCTTACAACTAAGCCACCAGAGCTCTAAAAAGTGATAGGATTGATGGGGGGGGAGGGGTTTGTGCAGGGAGAAGGGTGCAACAATGAATGAATGGAATCCCAAAATCTCTGTAGATGTTCATTGAAATGAAAAATAAACAACCTAAATTTAAAAAAAAAAAAATTAAAAAAAAAGTGATAGGATTCACATATGAGAAGAGGAAAAAGTTAATGAAGAGGGAAACACCGACTAAAGACAAAATTACCAAATGTACACAGGTGAAGCTATGATGGGTTGTATAGTAAAAGAGCTGGCAATTTAGCTGACAAATACACAATGCAGTTTGACCGTTGGAGCCACCTATGCAGGGCTGAAAAGAATTAATTTGATCTTGTGCCTGGAGAACAAGGTGACAGAAGTATTTTTCATAAAATTAATCTGACTGTTTTGTCCTCACTGCATTGAGAAGTCTAAAAGCAGAAAACCAATAAGAAAACTAGAAAGGAAGAATAGGGATTTAAAGAAATCAATATTGGAGCCTTTATAATGGAAAAAAAAAAGATAGAACTTGATGGTTGGAAGCCTCATCTGGGCACCTGAAGAGCTTATATTTATATCCAAAGTGAATGCTTCTACCAAACCACATATCAAGCCTGATGCTTTGTTTATTTTTCCTCTCAAGTGTTACTTTGTACTTATCCTTTATTGTATATTGAATGCAGCTCATATAGAGGAATAATTCACTAGACAAATTTCAGTGGGGCTTCCAGACTAAGGCAAAGTAGGAAGAAGGGTATATTTTTTTAAAATCTGGCCATTGAAAACGTTCTAAATAACAGTTGAGTATGGTTGGATATAACTGGAAGATGAGGCCCTGTGGTTGGAAGACTCGTAATACCACTGGAGAAAAATTGCCTCCTCAAAGGAGAATTAAAGTTAAAGTGGCAAATTGTTTGCTGATGTGGCAAAACTCAGAAGCAGAAGAAATAGCTGTGAACACCTGTTAATAAATGGCAAAGTTCAATAGGGCAGCAAACAATAAATGCTGGTGAGATTGTGGAGAGATGGGAACTATTACTCACTGCTGGTGGGAATGTAAAATGGTACAGTCACTATGGAAAGCAGTCTAGTCCTTTCTCAAAAAAGTTGGAAATGGAAATACTACTGACCCAGCACTTCCACTACGAGAACACACCCTAAGAAACTAGAGCTGTGACTCAAATAGATATATGCACACCCATGTTTATTGCTGCATTATTCACAACAGCAAAGACATGCAAGCAACCCAAGTGTGCATCAATAAATGAATAGAGAAACTATGCTACATTCACAATGGAATATTATGCAGCAGTGAAAAACAATGAACTCATAAAACATTACACAATATGGGTGCCTGGAGGATATCATGCTGGGTGAACTAGCTTAGTCACAAAAGGACAAATACTGTATAACACTGCTGTTATAAAATAAGACTGACATGGAGTGTTTGGGGGAAAAAGGAAAAGACTGGACAGATAATGAACACTGTATTCAAACAGATGAGAGGAAGAACTGTCCAAAAGAAATACACGACTAGGCATTATATGTATGACAACAATCTGGAAAGGTGCATTTCAAAGTGGGCTGAAGAAGGTGGAAGGGAGGGGGGAGGGAAGAAAATGTGCAATATTGAGTGAAAAAAAATAATGGAATGTCAAATGTATAGTGTGAATCTAGAAAAAGTAGACGTCATCAAAATTAAAATGGAATGTATAAAAATGAATATTCAAGACACAATGTGCTGAAATGGGTTTTGGTTATAATCAATTGGAAAATTATATGGTCTGCTATACTGGGAATGACAAAGTGAAAAAGTAGCATATTTATCATCAAAAAGAACATTTCAAGAGTTACTCTGAATTACAATGCTGTTAGTGAAAAGACATTAACCATATGCCTATAGGAAAGGACAATTAATAATACCCTTATTAATAACATTTCATGCACACACTACTAATGCCAAAGAGGAAGAAATTAAGGACTTTTATCAACTTTTACAGTCTGAAACTGACTAAATATGCAATCACGATCCATTGATAATTTCTGTTGTTGGAATGTAAAGTTTGAAAATGAAAAACAGTAATAATTGAAAAATACAGCTTTGGTGAGAGACATGATACTGGAGATCACATGATAAAATTCTGTAACTTATTAATTGCAAATGCCTTTTTAAAACAACATAATCAGTAACTATACACACATTTGCCCTTGTTGTTAGCTGCAGTAGAGCCAAATACCTTTGAGTCAATGACTATACACATAGATCTTTCCAAATTGATTATACACGAATTAAACTGACTATATCTGTGGAAAGAAATGACAGAGAATCCTGGTATCACTGGTCAGTTTAAATCTTGGGCTAACTATGTAATAAACTTTGTATCACTCATCTGCAAATTAAAGCTGAAAGAATGAAAACAAATCCAGGAGAGCTAAAGTTGGCCTAATAGAGTGTGGAAATTTCAAGCAAAATCCTGCTGAAGATTATCCAAAAATGACTGGAACAGGACATTGACAGAGAATTACCAGAAGTACAAGCTGGGTTTAGAAGTTGTGGCACTAGAGACATTATCAACAATGTTAGATGGATTTTGAGTGAAAGCAAAGAGTTCCCTAGGAATGTCTATCTTTGTTTCATTGATTATGTAAAGGCATTTGACAGTGTGGATCACAACAAATTGTGGCTAACCTTGACAAAAATGGGGATCTCAGAACACTTGATTGTGCTCATGTGGGACCAGGAAACAGTAGTCAGAACAGAGCAGGGAAACACTGCAGGAAAGAAGTGTGTCAGGGATATGTCCTATTTCCGTATCTTTTCAATCTGTATGTGGAACAGATCATTCAGGAGATTGGACTTTTTGAGGAAGACTGTGGCATCAGGACTGGAGGAAGACTCATTAACAACCTGCGTTATGCAGATGACACAACTTTGCTTGCTGAAACTGAGGAGGGCCTGAAGCATTTGATGCAGAAAGTCAATGACTGGCGTCTTCAATATGGATTGAAACTCAATATGAAGAAGACAAATATTCTCCTCACTGGGCCCACTGGTAGCACCATGATAGATGGTGAAGAGATTGAGTTGTTAAGTTTCACCTTGCTCGGCTCCAGAATCAACATTTTTAGCACTAGCATTGGGGAAGTCTGCTGTCTGGGATCTCTCCAAAGTGTTAAAGAACAATGATGTCAGTCTAGAGATTAAAGTGTGCCTGATCAAGGCCATGGTCTTTCTTTGCAATTATTTGCTATGGTTCAGAAAGCTGGACAATGACTAAGAATGACAGAAGAAGAACTGATGTCTTTGAGTTGTGGTGCTGAAGAACAGTATTGAACATTTTATGAATCACCAGGAGAACAAATAAGTCGGTTTGGAGAGGGTGAAAACAAGTTTCTCTTTGGTGGCTAGGATTTTGAAACTCTGTCTCACATACTTTTGGTACATGGCCAGGAGGGACTGGTCCTTGGAGAAGGACATAATACTTGGAAGAGTGGAGGGACAGTGCAGGAGAGGAAGATCCCAGATGAGATGGATTGACACGGTAACTGGGGTAATGGAACTAGGTGTATCAGTCAGTGAGACTGGTTGAGGATAGGGCAGGGTTCAGAGCTATTGTATACAGGGTCGCTATGAGTTGCAGGAGAATAAATGGCACAAAAAAAAAAATCAATAACAAGGTTTGACCTTGAGTATATTCTGAGTTTATCGACCATTTTAGGAACAATTTTGACATGCTGAATACTGAAGACCAGATGAGTAGTGGGATGACAAGGACACGAAGAAGGCAAACTGTCATTAATAAGA
Organism: Elephantulus edwardii; assembly: GCF_000299155.1. Lineage (NCBI taxonomy): Eukaryota > Metazoa > Chordata > Mammalia > Macroscelidea > Macroscelididae > Elephantulus > Elephantulus edwardii. The sequence goes on along the minus strand of NW_006399797.1, from coordinate 7,583,197 downwards.
CAGGAAAGAGAGTAATAAACCAAAATGAACATCAGAAGAGATTCTGAAACTTGTTCCAGACTGTAGAGTAGCTAAAAAGGAACTGAAGAAATGATGATGTCAAAATAGCTGAATTATAAATGTTGAGTCAAAAAGGAAAATTATACTAGAAAATGTATAAAGATCTGGAATTAAAAAAAAAAAAACTCATAAGAGAAGAATATCAAGCTGAAAGAACAGAAGAAAAAAAGTCAGGACTTGATTTGTAACACTGAAGGATTTTGTGTTGGTTTGACTATACAAAGACATTTAGTCAAATGTGTGGATCACAACAAATTGTTGATAACCTGGAGATGTATGGGAACCTAGAACACTTGATAGTGCTCATGCGAAGCCTGTACTTGGACCAGGAGGCAGTCATCAGAACAGAGGAAGGAAATAATGCATGGTTCAAAATCAGAAAAAGCGTACACCAGGGGAGCATCCTCTCTCTGTATTTTTTCAATCTATATGTGTAACTGATAATGTGGGAGGCAGGACTCTATGAGGAGGAATGTGGCATCAGGATTGGAAGAAGGCTCAGCAACCTACATTATGCAGATGACACAACGCTGTTTGCTGAAACTGGGGAGGGCATGCGGTGTTTGCTGCAGAAAGTCAAGGAATGCAGTATTCTCTATGAATTGAAGCTCAACACTAAGAAAACATTGGGCCAACTGGCAACATGCTGATAGAGAAAAGACTGTGATTGTTAACAATTTCAGCTTGCTTGGGACTACAATCAACACTCTCAGCACCAATAGTCAGGAAATCAAAAGAATTGCACTGGGAAAATCCACTGTCAGGGACTTCTCCAGAGTACTGAAGAAAATGATGTCAGACTAGAGACTAAGATGCACATGATACAAGCCATGGTCCTGGCAATTACTTGCTATATATCAGATAGCTGGACAATGACTAAGGATGATGTTGTTGTTGTTGTTAAGTGCCGTCGAGTCGCAGGCGGCTCATAGCGACCCTGTGAAGGAGAGTCCTCGATGCCTGGGTGCCTTTCATCCTCTCTCCAGGTTCATAGGGTTTCCAGAGGCAGGCTATTATGGAAGTGGATGCCACTCCTCCTTCCAAAGGATGATAGAAGAATTTATTTCTTTGAGTTGTGGTGCTGGAGAAGAATATTGAACATACCATGGACTGCTAAGAGAACAGGAATGTTCAGGAGAGGGTGAAATTAAGCAGCTGTTTGGAGGCAAAGATTTTAAGCTCCATCTGACATACTTTGGGTATGTTGCCAAGGGGACTGGTCCTAGGAGAAGGATATTACGCTTGGAAGGCTGGAGGGACAGTGCAAGGGAGGAAGACCCTGCATGAGATATAATGATTCAGTAACTGAGGTAACGGGGTAGGTGTGTCAGAGACAGCAATATTGGCTCAGGGTAGGGTAGAGTTCAGAGCTATTGTGTGTACTGTCTCTATGAGTTACAGGCACAAAGCAACAACAACAGCAAAAATGTGCTGGACAAACGTGTTCCAGAAAACATGTGTAAATTATTAAAAGGCAAAGATGTCATCTTGAACATTAAGGTGTGCATGACTAAAGTCATAGTGTTTTTAGGTTACAATTCCCTGAAAACACCACCACCAGAGCTCCCTTAGCCATGGCAGTTTTAATTGTCCCAGAGTCACAAGAAAGCTGGACCATAAATAAGGAAGATCAAAGAAGAACTGCTGCCTTTGAATTACAGTGTAAATGGAGAATACTAAATAGAAAATGGGCTGCCTGAAAAATAAGCACACCTGTTTCGGAAGAGTGCACTCAGAGTGTTTCTTAGAAGGAAGGATAGAAGACTGTCTTATATGCTTTGGGCTTGTTATCAGGAGCTAGTGCCTGGAGAAGCACATCATGGTGGAAAAGCAGAGGGTCAGTGAAAAAGAGAAAGGCTCTCAAGGAGATGGATTGCTATGGTGACTGCAGCAGTGGGCCTTGCACAGCGGAGACTAAGGATGGCAGGCAGGATCACATGGTATTTTAAAATGGCACAATCCACAGTGCTATATTTCAAAGTTCACTGTGAAAACGCCACAGTAAAAACCTGTTTTTACCTTTTTTTAATTTTAGTGGTCTGAAACGTGTTTGGTCCTGAAGAGCAGACACTCATACTTGGTCTCAAGTGGCCATAAATACATAATTTCATAAAAAGTCTGTTGACACAGACATTTTAATATCATGAAATAAAGACTCGCTCTGCTGAAAGCCAACAATGCATGTGCACAGGATAAAGGAAACAGTACCAAACAGAAAAGGAACCACAGTATCTCAATTTATGCTCAACTGAACTCAATTAATAAAAAGGAATTTGATTTCTTGTTAATCCGATGTGTATATGTATTTTATGGTAATAAAAATTCTACCCATCAACTTACCAATGGCAGCTTTGCCCCAGATCTGCACATGAAGGTGTGTTTTTCCTTTTGTTGACTTATTTAGTATTTGAAGGCTATTTTTAATCCTGTGCTGTTGCTCGTTTTTCTCATCTATTTCCCATGGATTCCATTCTTCACTTTCCAAAGTAGACTGGTCTGCATTTAAAAAGGAGTAAAAGGTTTATCAGTAAGGAAAAACAAAATCAGCAGAAAAACATGAGCAAACCTATCACTTTGAGTTAATTCTGAATCATGACAATCCCATGTGTTGAAGGTTGCTAGGTTTTCTTCCAAGGTGCTTCTGGGCAGATTGAAATTGCCAAAGTGTAAGGTGGTAGTTAAGCATTTGAGTATTTTCATTACTCAGGGGATCAGTAAGGTTTGACCTAATAAAGTCACTTCAACTAGAAGCTAACCAAATCCCAAAATGAAATCCACTGCTGTCTAGCAGACGCTGACTCTTAACAGTTTTGGTGGCTATACACCTTACGTAGTAGACCCTCATCATCTTTAGCTGGTGGATGCCAAGAGCTGAGATTTCTGTTAGCGTCACACTTTTACCACCAGGGCATAAAAAACACACAAATACATTGCTGCAAAGTCAATTCTGACTCATACTGACTCTCCATCAGGTTTTCCAGGCTCCAGATCTTTATGAGAAGTGACTCCCATCTTTCTCTTGCAAAGCAGCAGATGGATTTGAACTGCTGGTCAACAAGGAATATCATCACTAACATCAGATAGTGGTAAAACTTGAAATGCCTATACCACCAGAGCTCTACCATGAGGTTACTGTTGTTTGAGATTGAGTTAGAACTGACCCACAGCAGACCCTCCAGTGCTTTTTCAAACGCAGTTAAGTTGCTTAGGAGGAGACTGCCCACTTAGGAAGTTCTAATTTGCTTATATAACTTCATTCCGCGTCCCCCCCCCCCCACCAGAATGATAAAGCAATGGCATTTGGATTGGTTTAAATATATCTAATTTTTTAAAATCAGCAACTTAATTTTTAATGACCTTTTACTCTGAGAGAATTTAGGAGTAAGTTAATAAAGACAGGAAAATTATACCCTCCAGAACAAAGCATTTAAAAATAACTGGACTATATGTATCAAGTTTTATGTTAACTTTTGTTAATTTCTTACATTAATTAGTACATACATTAAAAGAACACTCTGTCACCATCAAATTGACTGTGATTTTGATGCCCTCTTGTATGTCAGAGTAGAACTGTGTTCCAAAGGGTTTTCGATGGTTTTATTTTCAGGTAGATTGCCAGGCCCTTTTTCCAAGGTGGCTCTGAGTGCACTTGATTCCTGAACTTCCAAACTTTCATTTGGCAGCTAAGCTTCTTAATATGTTACATTACCCAGGGAACTCACTGTTTACACAGAACCTATATATGATTAGGCATTATTGCCATGACAGGAGTCCAGAACAAAGGCTGCATAAGGAGCAGACTTGGGGGGAGGGATTGTGTAACAATGCAAGAATTTTACTTTTCAAAAGGAAGGCTGCATAGTGGAGTGGACTTGGGGGAGGGATTGTATAACAATGAAAGAATCTTTCTTTTACTTTTCAAAGAGAAGTGCAAACTTGGGGGAGTTTGGGAAAGAGGAAGAAAAGTACAATGAATGAATGGACATCCAAAGTCTCTGTAAACTTTCATTAAAATACTACTACTACTACTACTACTACTACTGCTACTACTACTACTACTACTACTACTACTAGTACTACTACTGCTACTACTACTACTACTACTTAGGGGAGCTCTGGTAGCTTGGTGCTAAGGAACTGCGCTGCCACCCAGTGGTATGCGGTTCAAACCCATGAGCGGCTCTGCAGGAGAAAGATGGTCAATCTTCTCCCATTCGATTTACCGCCCCTGAAAACCTGCTGGACGGTCAACTGATTTGATTCCGACTCTGCAGTAGTCAACAACAACATGCATAAAGGCTTAACCTCCGAATGTAAAGTGTTCACTAGTTTTAGATATTGTTGGACAAAATGCTTAAAAAAAAAAAAAAGGATAAAAGCTTACTTTGATTCCAACACAGATGGAAATGCAAAGGGCCAGAACTCGGAAATAAAAAGCCCTGGTTTATGCAAACTTATAGAAGGATCTTTGTTTCAATGTACTTCTATTTCTTAAACTCAGGTGCGATTTGTAGTATGCTGCATTCCTATTAATCTCTGTAACATTTGGGACAACATCTTGGACCCTTTACACTTGTTTTAAAGGTGTGCGTGGCCATCAGCCTGGGTGGTGAGCGGGGACACCGTGTGAGACTCTTAAAGAGGATCTCCTTTCAACCCAAGCTCAAGGATGGCCTGGAAGAGCCTGGGGGAAGCTCACCCCACGGTCCCGGACAATCTGGAGGCCAGAGTTGGGCCCGCCCCGCCCCACGCAGCTCGGCTCGGCTCGGCTCCGCCCCGGCCCCCAGCCCTGAAGCTTTCAAGCACTCGCCACCATTCAAGAGGGCCACTGTGGTCCTACCTCGGCCACGCCTGTCCCGTGCAGGGGCCGCCCCCTTCCGGAGGCCCCGGGGTGACGCGGCGGGCACCCGACTGCGGCTCCCGAAAAAGACGTGGTAAGCGGCGTAGAGGGAGAAGAGGCAGTACAGGGCGATCAGAAGAGAGCAGAGCCGCTTCCGAGTCAGCCGCATATCAGCTGGGCCCCGAGTCTGCCCCTCGCCTCCATAGAGCGTGGCCGAAGCGAAGCCGCTGCTGAGACTCGAGGTGCTGGTGGCGATCAGAGCAGGCCCAGGCCAGGGCCAGTGGAGACAGGCTCGAGACCTGGCCAGGGACGGCCCCTGTGCTGTTCCTCCGCCCCGTTCTGGATTCTCGCCACGCCTCCGGCTCCTCCCATACCTCAGTTCCGGCTCCTCCCACAGCTCGTTTCCGGTCCCGCCCACTCGCGCAGGCCCATCCCACTCCCCGACTCGCCTCCGCCCACTCCGCCAAGACTCCTCCCACTCCCCTGTCCCAGCTTCGCCCATTTCCTAACAAGGGATCCCCTCACCTCAACTGCAGGCTTCTTGAAAGGCGGGAGATTTGTGTAAGGGATTGGAAGATCGGCTCATTTCCAGGACAAAGCATACTTTTCTGGATTTCCAGTGTACTCTAGTCACCTTTCAAACCTGCTACCATCCGTCTCTCTTGCCGAAATGGTTCGTGGAGATGCTAACATGCAATTTCTGTAAAACACAGACTCCTCAATCTGCCGGGACTTCTGCATTTAAATGCCTCTTTAAAATATTACGTTTTCCTGCTGTAGAAGGAGGGGCAATCTCCTCCTATACCATTCAGATCCAACTTGAAGGCCCCCACACAAAATATAATAAAATAAATTAAAAAAAGGATTACGTTTTCTCGCTATCATGTGACTTGACTGCACAGTCTATTGTCAAATAAAACCCAAACTCATTTCCTTCAAGTAGATACAGACTCATGAGCAAGGTCAGATTAAGTCGTGCATATGTGTATATATGTCATGATGTAATTTCTTTAAAAAATTGACTAGCTTTGTTTGTCTCACATACTTTGGGCAGTTGCTAGGAGAGGCTTTTTCTTGGAAAGGGACATCCTGCTTAGTGGGTGGGTGAAAGAAAAAGGAATACAACAGGATGGATTGATGCAGTGACTGCAGCAATGGGCTCCATTATTACAGACATTTTGAGGATGACACTGGATAGGACAGGGTTCAGATCTCTTGTTCATAGGGTCATTATGAGTCATTCTTGACTCCATGGCACCTAACAACAACAAACCATAACTATCTGGCGGAGAGGCACCCACCAGACACAGCTCCCCATGAACGCAATAAAATATTCTATGGAAAATAGAATCTATATGAATGATAAAACCTGTATTTTTATTCAAGGGCCTTCTGGTTGTTTTTTTTTTTTTTAAGTTCATTTAGGGAGTTTGGTCAAAGACTTGAACTGGAGGAATATCAACAAGCTGGACTGAAAATGATCTTGAATAAGACTCCTTTTTAAAATATTAATTTTAATGAAAGTTTACAGAGACTTAGGGTTTCCATTCAATCATTGTTGTACTTTTCTCCCTGCCTACCCCCTCACCCACAATTCGCTCTTCTCTTCGAAAAGTCAAAGAAAATTTTTTTCATTGTTACACAATCCCTCCCCCCAAGTCAACTCCGCTATGCAGTCTTCATTCTGGACTCTAGTCATGACAATAATACCTAATCATATATTCCTTTTAAACAGTTTTCTCCCTCATTTGTTTCAGTGCAGTATACATTATTTATCCCCTCTTTCTCAGTCTTCCCTCAACCCTGATATCAGTCTCATTTTACAACAGTGGCCCTATGCAATATTTGTCCTTTTGTGACTGAGATATCTCACTCAGCATAATGTTTTCCAGACTAAGCCATTTTGTATAATATCAGTTCCTTGTTTTTCAGTGCAGCATAGTATTCCATTGTGTGAATATACCAGAGCTTCTCTATTCATTTGTTGATGGGTGAATAAGACTCTTAATCTCTTCATGATACAATTATAGGGACAAAGGCAAACTAGAAAGATTTTATTTGAAACAAATTACTGCTCAGTAATAATGAAAAGATGCAGTCTTTACTATCTTTTGTTGAACAACAAGAAAATCCAAAAGTTGATAACAAATATCAAGTTGAAAGAATCACAAGAAAATATCTCAAGTTAGCTGATGATATTCTCAACAATCTCCACGCTAATGTTTATTAAAACAAGTTTTTTGGACAGCTGGAAAAAATTTGCACAAAATTAGGTTGAACCACAACAATATCAATGTAATTTGACTTTTAGTAGTGCATTTAATACAAAACCCCAAAACTCAAATAATATGTCCTCTTAAATTTTGGTGATCAATTAATAGAATTTTCTATTTATAATTTAGCCTGCTTTAAAAAACTTTATTTTCAATAAATTTTTACTAATTTAGATTTCATGACAAAACATTTCAATATACTTAATTTTATATTCATTTCAATATAGTTAATTTACTGTTATAAACTATTTAAAAATATTCAGGTTTTTGCTTGTTTTAAATGTATTAACTGTACATCTCTGAAAACAATAGAGTTTCTTGTTCTGATGCCAATCAATTCCAGACTGAATCACTCTTTGTTGAATTTCAGTCAATAGTATAGGTCTTGGCAAATATCTTTAGAGTGTTTGTTCTTGGAAATACTAGATCTTGGAGGCTAAAGCTGTGTAAACCAACAAAAATACCTTACTTGTCAAGAACTTACTTCTAGATCTTACCACAACTTAGCATCACTATTGACACTTGTTAATGCTGTAAACTCTGGTCAATCTCAACCAACCAGTTCTCAGGCTTTCTTACAGTCTCTTCTCCTAGGTCCTAAAACCTACAATCTATTTCTCTTGAATTTCCTGCTTTAGATACTGTGTGAGTTCTAGTGGCATAGCCCCTAGAAAGTTGTGGTGATAACCCAAAGACCACACCTCTGTGAGGTTCTGATGGAGAAAGATCTCCCCAGCAAATTGCAGCCTCTGAAAACTCCCTGGAAGTTGAGCAATGAGTCAGTTTCTACTCACTTGAGTTGCTGAAGATACTTTTCAGGCCCAGCCATATATGTATCTTCTCTTACCGTGTCAAAGTTAAGAAACTTAACTCTTCTTGATCAAAGGGTACTTTTAGGGGGTATTTTTGGAAACTGAAAACATTGGCAACAAAATACTGTTATCAGTACCATTGTTAGTACTAGCTTCATTAGAATGTTTGCAATTTTTTTCTTGTGAGTTCATTATTACCAAAGATTGTTTTAATATATAGTCCTTGGGTGGCACTAACAGTCAAGTGCTTGATGACTAACCAACTAGGCAATTTATAACAATATGCTTTAATGTTCTTAGCTTTTGTTTCTTGTTTTAAGCAGGTCTTACACATAACAACTTCCACATGTGTGGTGTATCTAGCTTGGTATTTTAATTTCACCTGGGCAAGTTTGTTTGTTTTTCTCCCCCTCTACATGCTTCATCTTTAAGATTTCTGAGTAGCCAACAAGTTAGTTCACAGCGCTCTGGTAAATCCGTCTATAGAAAGAGTAGCCTTTGAAGTTCTGGACTTTACCACACCAGAATTCATGGGCCAAGTTGACAGTTTAAGCGAGAAGTATTAGAACTTTAGACACGATCATGTGATTAAAAATAGGAGACCTCTGGTGGTTTAGTGCATAGTGAGTATTGCAGTTGTTTGAATTTACCAATTTCTCAGGAGGAGTAAGATAGGCAGTCTCTCCCTGTTGTGATTTACAGCTTTGCAAACTTGATGGAGAGTCGAGCGATGAGTCTGAACTAATTCTGTGACAGTGAGTTTGAGTGTCTTTTGTTTGCATGTTTCTTAGTTTTGTAAAATTAGTATCATAACCGCTCAAATTAGAAATAGAAACTAATAGTAGAAAGGCATACATTAAAAAATCCCTGTAATACAAGACTTCTGTGAAGATAAATTATTCTAAAAAAAGCAGACGGGCGGGGGTGGGGGTGGGGATTGTGTACCAGTAAAGGAGTTTTTCTTTTGCTTTTCAAGGAGAGGAGAGAACTGGAGGTGGGGTGCGTGGGGAGAAAAGTGCAACAGTGAATGAATGGAAGTCCAAAATCTCTGTAGATGATCACTGAAATTAATTAAAAAAAAAAAAGCAGACATGAAACGGTGCTTACAGAAAATGAACAGAGGAGGGAGCTGCAGATAGAATTTTAAACTATGAGCACAACTATTTCTGTTGAGACTTCTGATTCAGGCTAATATGAACACAGTGATATTTAAACAATGATATTATCTATAACTATATTTCTTTATCTGTGACTTGATGGTGCTTGCTTGGGGAATAAATGTCACAGAATTAATTCTAGGTATGTCATTAAAGTTATTTATGCTCAATAACGTCATACTTCTATAGTTTTCCAAGGCAACCTTCCTTAATTCTCAGTTTACTTCAATCTGCAGGGCTAGAATGGGGTAGTGGAAAGTATAGTAATAATAACAATGAAAAAAAACATTTCTCTGGCTTTGACGACGATACTTATTCTATACAAAGGGAACTCAGGTTTTTTTGTAAGAAGTTGCACTGCCAACCCAGAGGAAGCCAGTTCAATTTCATCAGCCACTGCATGGGAGAAAGGCATCCTCCTCCTGTGCTATTTACAGACTCTGAAAACCCACTGGAGAGTCACTTATGAGCCAATCTCAACTCGACAGCAATGAATTTGAGTGAGTTTATTTTGCACAAACACCAGCTATTCCTTTGAAATTCCTGCTAAAAGTGTAATATAAAATGGCACTTGGAAAAATATGTATGAAGCAAAAACAATGTATAGCATAGCGTGATCTGAGTGACATCAGCCTAAATGTTCATGGGATGAATGGATAACTATGGTTCATATATGCAGTGAAAAATATTGCTCAAATAGAAAGAGAAATGAAGGCCTGATACATACTACAGCATGAACAGATATTGAAAATATGCTGAGAGAAAACAATCAGCAAAGGGAAAATATTGTAATAACACCATTAATGTATTGTGAGCTCTGATGGTCTAGTAGTAAGAAGTTGCACTGTAAAGCCTAAGGCATGTAGTTTGAATCCACCAGCTGCTCTGCAGGGGAAAGGTGATCTCCTCTCATGGTTTAAAGCCTCTGAAAACCACGGGAGGAGATTGGCCATCTACTGAAGAGCAGCTGGTATAGTCAAATCACCTGTCTTTGAGTTGGCAGCACAAATTCTTTTTACTAGACCATGCTGAAAAATTTAGGAAAGTGAAGGATGATGGTTTAACAGTCTGAAAATCACAATGCCACTGAATCATTCATGCAAAGAATATTTTGTTATTTATACATTAACAACACAAATAGCTATAATGAAACAGCATAAGTATTCCATATGAAATAAATTATAGGTACTGAACTTCTTTTGGGATCTATGAAATTATAAATGCTTAGAATATCTATTAGGCTAGATGCTTAGAATAGCTCAGAATAACAATGCTTGAAACAACAAAAATTAAAGAGCTAGAGTGATGCAGTGTTTAAGCACTTGGCAGCTAACTGAAAAAGTAGCTATTTGTGCTCCCCAGTCGATATAGGAGAAAAATGTGGCAGTTAAAGTTCTTTTAAAGAGATATAAAAGGAAAGTATATTACAAAAAATGAAGCTTTCAAGGCAACCAGCATGTGTTCATAATAATCGGTGATTGCAATGCAGATGTTGGGAATGGAGAAGAAAGATCAGTCGTTGGAAAACATGAGCTTGGAAACAGAAATGGGGCTGGAGATAAAAGGATAGAATTTTGTGCAGTCAATGATTTATTCATTGCAAACACCTTTTATAAGAAACATAAACAGAGACTATGTACATGGACCTTGACTACATCTGTGGAAGAATTGTTGGGGAAGCTCAAAATCAGCTGTGAAAACTAGTCCAGGTGCAGATTGTGGAAAATCATCAACTACTCATGTAAATTCAAACTGAAGCTAAAGAGAGTTAAATAAAATCCACAAGAACCAAAATTTGACCTTAAGCCTATCCCACCTGAATTAAAAAATCATTTCAGGAACAGATTTGAAGTCTTGAACTTTAATGAGCGAAGGCCAGATGAACTGTGGGAAGATATTAAGAATATTATCCATGAAGAATGCAAAACGTCATTACACAGACAAAGGAAGAAGAAAAGACTGAGATGTTGGAAAAGACTCTGAGTATTGTACTGCCGGGCCAAGAAGCAAAAGCAAAGGGCAAAATCAAGACATTAAGGAGCTGAATAGAAGATTTGAAAGAACAGCTCTGGAAGACAAAATATTATAATGAAATGTGCAAAGAGCTAGTCAGAAAACCAAGAGTCAAACTAGCTTAGTATTTCTTAAGCTGAAGGAACTAAAGAACAAATTCAAGCCTCGAGTTGCAATACTTCAGGATTCCAAGGGCAGAATATTGAATTATCCAGGAAGCATCAAAAGAAGTTGAAAGAACTGGTTGACATTGAAGTACTTAATGAAACACTTTAATGTTTAAGAGGCATGATGATGAAGGAGGAAGTCGAAGCTGCTCTGAAGAAATAAGCAAAAAACAAGGACCCAGCAATTGATGGAATAACAATTGACATATTTCAACAAACAGAGCCCTGGAAGTGCTCACCAGGCTGTGCCAAGAAAACTGGAGGACAACCACCTAGTCAACTGACTGGAAGAGATCCATATTTATTCCTGTTTCAGAAAAAAGTGATCCAACAGAATGTGGAAATTATAGGATGATTATCACTAATATCACTTGCAAGCAAAATCCTGCTGAGATTACTCAAAAAGTGACTGGAATAGTACATCAACAGAGAACTATCAGAAATATAGGGTGGGTTTAGAAGAGGCCATGGTACTAGGTACATCATTGCCAATGTCAGATGGATCTTGACTGAAAGAAGAGAGTAGCACAACAAATGCTGGTGAGATTGTGGAGAAACTGGAACCCTTATTCACTGTTGGTGGGAGTGTAAAATGGTGCAACCACTGTGGAAAGTGGTGTGGCACTTTCTCAAAAAGTTATAAATAGAGATACCATTTGACCCAGCAATTCCACTACTGGGAATATACCCCAAAGAGACCATAACTGACATCCAAGTAGTTATGTGCACACCCATGTTTATTGTTGGCTTTGTTCATAATAGCAAGGAGTTGGAAATGACCGATGTGCCCATCAACAAATGAATGGATAGTGAAGCTGTGGTATATTCACACAATAGAATACTATGCTGCACTGAAAAACAAGCAACTCATGCAATATTATTCAAAATGGATGACCCTGGAGGACATTATGCTGACTGAAGTATCTCAGTCACAAAAGGATAAATACTGCATGGTGCCACTGTTGTAAAACAGGACTGACCTTGGGGTTGGGGAGAGACTGAGAAAGATGGGTTCAATAATGTATACTGCATTGAAACAGATGAGGGAGAAAACTGTTTAAAAGGGATATGTGATTGGGTATTTTTGTCATGAATGGATCTAAAGCAAAGGCTACATGGTGTAGTGGACCTGGGGGAGGCTTTGTAAAACAATGAAAGAATTTGTCTTTTGCTTTTCCAAGAGGGTAGTGAACTAGGGGGGACGATTGGGAGGGGAGAAAAGTGCAACAATGAATGAATGGAAATCCAAAGTCTCTGTAAAGTTTTACTGAAATTAACAATAGATTTAATTTTTTTTTTAAAAAGCAGAGAGTACTAGTGGAATGTCTATCTGTGTTTCACAAACAATGCAAAGGCATTTGACTGTGTGGATCACAAGAAATTGAGAAGAATCTTCTTGAGAACAGTGGGAATTCCAGAACATCTGATTCTGCTCATGTGAAACCTATACTTGGACCAGGAGGCACTTATCAGAACAGAGCAAGGGAACAATGAATGCTTCAAAATCACAAAAGGACTATGTGAGGGATGTGTCTTGTCTCCATACTTTTTCAATCTGTATGCAGAACAGATTGAGAGGCTGGACTTTATGAGGAGGAATGTGGTATCAAGATTGGAGGAAGACTCATCAACAACTTGTGTTATATTGATGATAGAAACTTACTTGTTGAAACTGAGGAGGGCCTGAAGCAATTACTTCAGTGTCAAGGACTGCAGCCTTCAATTGAAGCTCAACATCAAGAAAATGAAGATTCTCACCATTGAGCCAATTAGCAGCACCATGATAGACGGAAAAGAGATGGAGGCTATTAACAATTTCAGCTTACCCAATTCCACAGCAGCACTCTTGGCACTTGCTGTGTATGGTCAAGTCAGAATTGACGAATAGCTGGCCCTCTGGGGGATTTTCAGAGCCAGTTAATCACATGGGAGGAAATTCCCCATCCTTGTGCCATGGAGAAACTAGAGGATTTGAATTACATACCATTGAGATTGCAGTGTAGCTTCTTGCAGCCAGGCCGCTTTTGACACCAGCAATCAAGAAATCTGCTGCCTTCTGGAGACTTCTCCAGAGTACTGAAGAGCAAGGATATCAGTCTATAGACGAAGGCACACTTGATGAAGGCCATGGTCTTTGCAATTCCTTGCTATACATCAATGGCCAAGGATATCAGAAGAATTGATGTCTTTGATGATGCTAGAGAAGAATATTGAACATACCATGGATTGCCAAGAGAACAAACAGATACGTCCTGGAGAGGGTGAAACCAAGCTGATCCTTGGAAGCAAGGATTTTGAGACTCTGTCTCATATGCTTTGGATATGTAGCCAGGAGAGGGACTAGTCCTTGGAGAAGGATATCATTCTTGGAAGGATAGAAGAAAAGAAAGATCATAGCTGATATGGATTAACAGAAAAACTGGCATAATGAGGGTAGGTGAGTTGGAGACAGTGAGACTGGCTCAGGATTGAGCAGGGTTCAAGGGACATTGTGCCTATGATTGCTATGATTCATAGTCAAGTCGATGGCACATAACAACAGTATATAAGAGCTTTTGAAGGCTTTTCAGGGAAAAATACCAGAAATTCTGATGGTATGGATACTTTGAACTGCACTCAGCAGACCTTTTTCATATCAACTGTAGATAACTTTGCTAGGTGAGGTCAGCATTGTTTAAAGTGATGGAGTTCTGAGTTCATAGTCAATAGTATCTTTGGTCCAAACTATATATTACATCTAATTTACTAAAAATACAATTTCTGCAATTGTTTACACACTTGGGAAGTAGATGCTGTGAACTTGGGCCAAAAAACCCTTCTGGTGGCAGTAAGAGAGTGTTTATGTATCAGAATTCATCACAGGAAAGAATGACTGGTAAAATCTCCTACAGGATTTGTTCTGTTTATGTTGCCTTCTAAGGAAGAAATTTTGATAACCATCTGTTTCACATTAAGTTGTATAGGAATCTTGAGATGCTGACCTTTTATTAGAATTTAAGTTCTATTTTGTTTCTTGAGTCAGTTTGTAGCTGTATCTTATGTTGGTAGTGAAATGAGAAGATAAAATATTTTCTGGAAGAAAAGAAAAAGACATCATATAAATTTTAACAAAATTCTTAAAAATGTTTTTATAAGGAATACTTTTTCTGTACATGAATGTTCTTAACATCTTAATCTGTGGTTCCTTACTGAATTTATATAAACACAAACTAATTGAGATGAATCTTCAACTTGTTGATAACCTAGAAACTAATGAAGTACTGAAGTTTGCAATAGAAAAGACTATGTCCAGAATTCCTTGAATGATTTGTTCCAAGTCAAACAAAGTAGTTAGTTGTAGAACTGGGGCTAAAACTCTGAATCCTGGAGATCCAATCTATTTTAGTGTGTTCTGTGCTGGTTGTTAGCTGAAAGGTCAATCACTATATGGGTGAACAATCGGTGAAGCATATCTGCTCCCACTACATCTTACCTTGTAGAGGATCACCAAGATTTAGAATGGACACAGTGGCCTGGTTTGACTCTACATACATATGTACATGTAGATGCAAAAACTCAGACATAGTCTGATTATTATGTATATTGTTGTTAAATGCTGTCAAGTCATTTGTGACTCATAGCAACACTATGAACAATGGATCTGAAACCTGTCTTATCCTGTGCTGTCCTCACCAACTGTGACATACTTGAGCTACCGTTACAGTCACTGTATCAATCTTGTTTTGGGTATTCTTGTCTTTGCTGACCCTTCACTTTTCCAACCATGATCTCTTTTTCCAAGGACTTGCCTAATAGCCCAAACTGTGAGATAAAGCTTCACTTGCCATGCCTCCAAGGAGAATCCTGGCTGCACTTTTTCCAGTACACATTTGTTTGTTCTTTTGCAGCCCATGGAATATTCAGCACTCTTCTCTAACACCACGACTCAAAGGCATTGGTTCTTCTTCTGTCATCCTTATTCACTGTCTGAATTTCAGATGTACAGCAAGCAACTGAAAAATCATTGTCTAGATCATATGTGCCTTAGTCTTTAAATGGATATTATTGCTCTTCAATCTTAAGACTGACAGCAGAATTTTCCAATGCAATACATATTTTAATTCCCTGGCTACTGATGCCAAGGCTGTTGATTGTGAATCCAAGCGAGAGGAAATATTGACAATTCTGAACTCTTCTCCAGTTTTCATAATGTTTGCTGTTAGCCCAGGGATGAGTATTATATTGTTGTTGTTAGATGCTGTCAAGTAGAGCATGACTTATGATGACTCTATGAACAATAAATAGATCTGAACCCTGTCCTATCCTGTGGCTACCTCACAGTTCTGACACACTTGAGCCCATTGCTGCAGTCACTATGTCAAAATACCTAGTTGAGGGTTTTCGTCTCCTTAACTATCCTTCCACCTTTTAAAACATGATGTCCTTCTCCAAGAAATAGCCTCTTTTAGCAACGTACCCAAAGTATACCTGATGAAGTTTCACCATCATTGCCTCCAAGGATCACTCTGACTTCACTTTCTGTAAGATATATATGTCTTCTCTCTTGGCAATACATGGGATATTCAGTAACCTCTTCCTTACTACAGCACAGTTGAAGATTTATAACAGTTGGAATTTGTGCAGTTGGAAATTGACTGAACATGCAACCAAGATTCATTGCTAATAGTTAGTTACTAGAATGCTCAAGTTGGAAACAAAGAAGATCATTTCAAGATCCATCCTGAAGTTCAGTGCTTCAAGTGGTAGCATACTAACCATACTCATACAAAGATCTGTTAATATAACTATTATCCCAATACATGCACCAACATTCAAAGACAATGGTGAGGAAACAAATGAGAGGGATTGGTAGTTGGAAATTACAGACGTGTTGATGGAAATAAGGCTGGAGATTGAATGATTGAATTTTGTACAATCAATTGATTTACTCATTGCAAATATATATATGAAAAAACCCCCCATAAGTGGAGACTAGACACATGGACTTCACTAGATAGATTACCCAGGAATAAGGTTGACTATATCTGTGGAAAGAATCACTGGAGAAACTCAGTAAGAGGAGTCCTAACCAGGCCAGGTGCTGACTATGGAACAGAACATCATTACTCATGTGTAAGTTCAAGTTCAAGCTGAAGAAGATGAAAACAAGTCCATACAAACAAAAATATAATCCTGACCCTACTCTTCCTGAATGTAAAAATCATCAGAAAAATTAGGTTTGAGGCATTGAACACTAATGATCAAAGACCACATGAGCTGTGGGATGATGACAGGACTATCATCCATGAAGAAAGCAAAAGGTTATTTTAAAGACAGGAAGGAAAGATCAAAATGAATGTCAGAAGAGACTCTGAAAAAATGGAAGAATTACGGAAGTGAAGGTGATAAATAGATGATTTCAGAGCTGAACAAGAAGAAAAAGTATTGTGAGGGAAGAGCAAGAAAGCCAAAAGGGAAGAACTTGCTTCGTATTTCTCAAACTGAAAGAACTGGAAAACAAATTCAAGCCTTGAGTTGCAATACTGAAGAATGCCAAGGGAAAATCCGGAATGATATAGGAGCCATCAAAAGAAAACAGAAGGAAAACTCTGAGTCACTGTACCAAAAAGAATTGGAAGACACAGAATCATTTTAGGAAATAGTGTAAAATCAAGAACTAATGGTGATGAAGGAAGGAATTTAAGTTTCATTGAAGTCATTAACAAAAAATAAGATCCCAGCAACTTTTGTAGACCTATTGATATGTTTCAACTAACAGATGCAGCTCTAGATGTACTTATTAAGCAATGCTAATTTAGAGGACAGCTACCCCACAAACTGACTGGAAGAGATCTGTATTTGTTTCCATATCCAAAAGGGTGATCCAACAGAATGTGGAATCTATGAGATTGAGACTGTCAATAACTTCATCTTACTTGAATGCACAGTCAATAAATTTGGCGCCAGCATCAGGAGATTAGGAGATGTATTGTAGTGGGAAAGTCTGTAGTCAGGGACCTCTCCAAATTATTGAAGAGCAATGATGTTGGTCTGAGGATTAAATTGTGCCTGATTTAGCCTGTTGTCTTTTCAGTCACTTGCTATGCTGCTGAAAGCTGGACAATGTGTAAGGATAACAGAAGAATTATTGGTGCCTTTGACTGTGGTGTTAGAGTGTTGGAGATCCCATGGACTGCCAAAAAACCAAACAGCTATGTTTTGGAGATGGGATAGCTGGAGTGTTTCTTAGAGGCAAAGGTGATGACACTTGCTCTCTCATATTTTGGGCATGTTCTTGGGAGAGGTTATTCCTTGCAGAGGGACATAATTCTTGGGAAGGTGCAGGAATGGTGAAGGAGAGGAAGACCTTCAACCAAGGTGGGTTGATGCAGTGACTAAAACCAGGGGCTGGAGTGTGTTAGATTGTGAGAATGGCATAGGACACGACAATGTTCAGATAGGTTGTTCATAAGGTTGTTTTGGGTCATACTCAACTCAATGCAACATGACAACAAAACAATAATAATTAATATCACATGCAAGTAAAATCTTGCTGAAAATATTTAAAAATGACTGATATATTGATAGAAAACTGCCATATATTCAGTCTGAATTTAGAAGCAGAACTTGGCTGAAAGCAGAGAATACCAGAAAGATGTCTATTTGTACTTTATTGACTATGCATATGATTGTGTGGATCATAGCAAACTATGACTAACACTGAGATGCATGGGAAGCCTAAGACATTTAATTGTGTTCATGTAAAATCTTTATCTGGGCCAAGAAGCTGTTGTCTGAACAGAGCAAAAGATCACTGCATAATTTAAAACCAGGAAAGGTGTCTGTCAATGCTTCATCCTTGATGCATACCTATTCAATCTATATGTAGATTCAAAATCATTTGAAAAACTCGACTATATGAAGAAGAATGGATCAGAGGCAGATTCATCAATAACTTGTGTTATGCAGATGACACAACCTTGCTTGCTTAAAGTGAGGAGGTCTTGAAACAGAGGATCAAAGACTACAGCCTAATTATGAATGATATCTTAACATTAAGGACAAAATCCTCACCACCAGGCCTATAGACAACATTATGACAGATGAGAAGAAGTAGAAATTGTCATTGACTTCATCTTACTTGAAACTACAATTGACACACTTGGCATCAGCAGCCGGAAATTAAAAGATGTATTGCATTGGGAAAGTTTGCTGTCAGGGTCCTATCTGAAGTACTGATGAGCAGCAATGTCAGTCTGAAGACCAAGGTACATCTGATCCAAACCATGGCTTTTCAATTACTTTTTATGTATCTGAAAGCTGGACAGTCAGTAAGGATGACAGAAGAAGAACCAATGCCTTTGAGTTGTGGTGTTAAAGAGTGCTGAATATCCCATGGACTGCCAAAGTGACAATCAGATGTGTCTAGGAAAAGGTGGAACTAGGATGCCCCTTAGAGGCATGGAGAGTAGAGCTTTGTCTCATATACGTTGGGCATGTTGTTAAGGGAGGCCAGTCCATGAAAAAGGACAACATGCTTGGAAAGATGGAGGGTAAACAGAGGAGGAGAATACTCTCAATGAGACAGATTGATTTAGTGAGTATTGTGGTGAACTCCGCTGTGTCAGAGATGGTGAGGATGGCACAGGATGGGACATATTTCAGATGCATTGTTCCTGGTGTCACTATGAGTCATAGTCTACACAACAGGGGCTTAACAACCACCACTACCAACTTTTGCAGTCTGAAATTGACCAAACATGCTACCAAGATGCATTAATAATAACCGACAAAAGTACTGTCCTCTAAAACTTGCCATTGCCCCTAATGCCTGATATTATCAATATGACCCTTTTTAAGGCAACAAGAATTCATAAATGCAAATACATTCACTAAAAATTTGATCTTAATATGGGGAAATGACACTGGATTAGCTAATAAACCTTGCATAAACACATGGAGATACATGAGGAGGTCAGGGAGCTCTGACGTGGGAAAGTACTGCTGCTGGCCCTGAAGAAGGAGGGAATCAGTTGCCAAGAAACGAGCAACCTCAGGAAGTGGAGAACCACTCCACGCTCTAGAAGCAGAGCAACCCAGCAAGGAAACAGGGTCCTCAGTTCCACAAACACAAGAGCTGAACTCTGCTAATAACTTGAGTAGACCTGAAAGTGGATTCGAACCGTGTGCTTGTGGGATTGTAGTTGCAGCTCCTTGCCACTAGGCCACCAGAGCTCCCCAATAAATGCATATTTCTTAAGGTCACTGAATGTGTTGTAATTTGCTACAATAGTAGCAGATGAGCATGCATGGAGGCTGGGAGGTCACATCATAGGGAGGCCATAACTAAGATCCGTACTCGGTATGAACTAGGCTTTAGAGAAGAGAGAAATGAGATAGCCTTTTTTCTCTGACAAGTCAGCAGGAGAAGGCAAAGATAATTTCAAGCATATAGCTCTGTGTATTTACTCAAATTGTTTATCTCTCTAGTCTCTTGGATTAAGTCTCAATCTCCAATAACTCGTTCACTCACTCATTGCCATGGAGTCAGAACCAATTCATAGCTGATCTTGTAACAGATTTCTGAGATTGTAAATACCATGGGAAGAGATTGTTCATTGCGCCTCAAAGCAGCTGGTAGACTAGAACTACCAGAGGAGTGCAGTGTTTGGATTAGCAGTGCAGTTCTACCAAGAGTTCCCTAGTTTTTCATTAAGAGAACTATTTCACATAACTTGCATCAAGTTCCTGAAGATATCAGAAAATGTTGTTTATGTTTTGTTCTGAGTTTAGCAAAAGTTGTTTAAGTTTTTTTCCTCAATGCAAAGTTTATACTAAAGTTTTTGGTAGCCGTAAGTTCAAAGAGAGCACAATAATGGATCCCTGGCAGCCTTAATGTGCAACTTTTGAAAGAGAATATGTTTGTTTCTCACTTTTAATTTAAATTTCTTTTTTCTCAGATAGTTTAGACCATTTGCCTGAGATCACAAAGCTAGTTACCAACAAATGTATTAATCAGAACATTAATCTCTAAATCTTAAAAGACATGCTTCCAGTGTAAAGGGGCTCCACACCTTTCAGATTAAACCCTTTCATTGCCATTGAGCCAAATCCTATTAATAACAACCTGTAGAGAGGAATAGAACTGTCCCACAGAGTTTAGAGACTACAAATCTTTATGAGAGCTGATTGCCCCATCTTTACCCTGTAGGTAGGTTTGAACCTTTGACCTTCTGTTTAACAGTCAGATGCATTAATTTCAATGCCATCAGAGTTCCTGTTCAAGTGAAAAGGTGTTGGAATTCAGCATTTTTAAAACGCAAAGTCTTGTGAAGCCCTTACATTTTGATGAGAAGTGGGTTTTTGTTATTAAAAATCTTGTATTTCCCAAGGGTTGTATAACTTCCCTTAAAGCTATTTATATGTTGAACTTGGATCAGAAGACTTTCTTTTTACTAGAAATGAAAAACATTAAATAGATATTGTAATGACTTAAAATGTCCGGAAAAAAGGTCTCCAAGTTGCACTATAACTTCTATGGGAATCTGGAAATGATTCATGAAGCCTTGGCTAGATTTTGAGTGTATCTATAGATAAACTTTCATAATCCTCATTTTACTCCTGCAGATCACTTTTTGGGGGTCTGACATTGCAATATAAAAATTAGAGCTATGACTCTGTATGGACTAAGGAGTTTTCCAAAAGGCTCCTCTCAAATAGGAGATGTGGAATTGCAGATGAGATCTTAGGTGGAAATGGCATGAATAAGAGAAAGATAATGAAGAAAGCAGTGAAATACTGGTCTGTAGAGTTTATGCAAGGAGAAAGGAAAAGTAAGACTTGAAACATGGTTGAAACACTAAGGAATTTAATATAGGTGATTTGATGTTGAAATTCTTAATTTATGTGAGATGGAGTAGATTCTAAGCTGGGCTTTTACCAACACCTTGAGAGCAAGATAGCTACTATCTAAGGTCATTTTAAGGCAGTGCAGACAACCCTGAAGCCAACATCTTTAATTAACATTGTTGCTTCTGGACACAAAGGATGGAGACTTGCACTTGCCACTATTAATTGATACAGCATAGTTTACTTACATGCAGAACCTTATCTGCAAGGGAGTCAGAGAAATATTTTTAGTGTTTCTTCACTGAGGCAGCAGAAATGGGAAGATGGTGCAAGATAAGGCAAGGTTTAATTAATTTTCATTAATTAATCAGGTAAGGTGCTTTATTAGATGACTTCTAACAACAACAGTACCATTCCTTGCTCATGATGTATGCATAGTTTTATTTTAAACACACAAAATGTAAAGTATTTGTAGTCTTTCACATTTTACATTAGTGGAAACAGCTGGTAGTCAGATGAATGTATGATCTTGTATTTCAGTTACTGATAGTGAAACTGAAATTAGTCTGACTGTTAAAGACCCTGTTCTGGATGGTCCCAAGAAGAAAAAAAATCTTCTATCAATTTGAGACTTAGTGAGATGCTCTTAGGCTAATGTTTCCAGTGATCTTTCAGCCACGTTCTATTGCTATAGATGAAGGAAGATATTATTCATCCTTCTGGAGATCTGTAAAAATTAAATGGTGACTACTTTTAGTTGAGAAGGAAGCTGGCCCTTATATTCTGAAGGAATGTCTCTGTGTACTTCACTCTGCTTGAATAAGAACTATCCTCTAGTAATGGAGCTGGCATCTCTCTCTCTCCATTTATATATTTTTGAATGAGTGTCTAAGATACAGGCTCAGAGGTTACATTGGTTGGATTAAAATCTTGATTCAACCACTTGTTTCTGTGATCTTACTCTCTCATTTTTCTCAACTATAAAATGAAGACAATAACTATCTCCCCTAGGAACCTGTTGTAAGAGTAAATACATGCAATGTGATCAAGCCTCACAGGGCAAAAAAATTTTCATTGTTGGAAAAGACTATAGCTTGGAAAGGAAGACAGTCAGTGAAAGAGAAGACGACTTTCAATGAGATAAATTAACACATTCACTGTAGCAATGGGCTCAAGTATGTCACAGATCTTAAGGATGGTACATGATATTATAGGGTTCAGATCTGTTGTTCACAGGGTTACTATGAATCATACTCAACTCAGTGGCAACTAACAACAATAATCTATGGATTTGGCACAAAAAACATGTAGAAGTGTAAAGTCTACCATATGACCAATGTACACATAGTGACATTGTCAGTCCACCACAATCCAGTTAGCTGATTCCTTAAAATCTCTTTCCCAATTTGTTGTGTATGTTTATTTTCATACCAAAATTTATTTTCTCTTCAGAAATACCACAAAACTATTTTAATTTTTTTGCCCTGCCAGCCTCTGAAAGTCTGCTGGAGGGTCAGCTATGAGTCAGTTCTGACTAGATGGAATGAGTGAATTATATATGCCAATGTTTATATGAATATGTGCATATAAATCACACCTGATTGTGCTCATGCAAAACACTTGGACTAAGAGGCATCAAAACAGAGCAAGGAAGCACTGCATGGTTCAAAATTAGGAAGGGAATGTGTCAGGGATGTGTTCTGTCTCCATATCTATTCAATCTTTATGCAGAACAGATAATTTAAGAGGCTGGACTTTATGAGGAGAAGTGTGACATCAGGATTGGAAGAAGACCCATCAATAATCTGCATTAGGCAGATGACACAACCTTGCTTGCTGGAAT
Organism: Elephantulus edwardii; assembly: GCF_000299155.1. Lineage (NCBI taxonomy): Eukaryota > Metazoa > Chordata > Mammalia > Macroscelidea > Macroscelididae > Elephantulus > Elephantulus edwardii. The sequence goes on along the minus strand of NW_006399797.1, from coordinate 7,560,204 downwards.
TGAGGAGGACCAGAAACATTTGTTGCAGAAGGTCAAGGACTAGTCTTCAATATGAATTGAAGCTTAACATCAAGAAGGTAAAGATTCTCACCACTGAGCCAATTCGCAGCACCATGATGAATATGGAAGAGACTGAGGTTTTTAACAATATCAGTTTTCTTGGCTCCACAATCAACATTCTTGGCATCAGTGGTTAGGAAATCAAAAGATGGGAAATCTGCTGTCAGAGACCTCTTCAAAGTGCTGAAGAACAATGATGTCAGTCTAGAGACTAAAATGGCCATCCAGGTCATGGTCTTTGCAATTACTTGTTATGTATCAGAGAGCTGAACTATTACTAAGGATGACAGGAAAAAAAATTGATGCCTTTGAGTTGTGGTGCTATAGAAGACTATTTAAAATACCATGGACCACCAGGAGAACAAATAGGTCTGTGTTAGAGAGGGTGAAACCAGGTTTCTCCTTGGTGGCAAGAAGTTTAAAGCTCTGTCTCAGATAATTTTGGCACGTGGCCAGGAGGGACTAGTCCTTAGAGAAGTTCATCATGCTTCGGTGGGTGGAGGGACAGCACAGGAGAGGAAGATCCTGGATGAGCTGGATTGATTCAGTAACTGGGACAATGGACTTAGCCGTGTCTGTCAGAGAGATTGGTTCAGGATAGAGCTCAGAGCTTTTTTTTTTTAAAATTATTGTTAGTGTGTGTGTGTGTGTGTGTGTACCATCAAATCAGATCTGACTGGTACAGGAGGAGACTGTCCCTCATTCTCCAGCAGAGCATCTGGTGGATTTGAACTGCACACCTCTTGGATTACAGTGCAGATTCTTGCCACTAGGCCACCAGAGCTCACCAGCTCAGAGTTATTGTACATAGGGTCGCTATTAGTTGCAGACAACTCGATGACACATAACAACAATAGCAAGATCTGATATTAACAATAATGTCTCATTCCAGGATGTCAACTAAAGTCAGTTTGAATTTTGGTGATTTCTCTATTGATGCACTATTCTATACCTATACGTTACGTTGTTGTTATATCCTATTGAGTTGGATCCGACCCATAGATTTCCCTCAAGTGAGTTTTCAGATGCGCTAAATTGCATAGGGAGAGAGTGCCTATCTTTATTCCATGGTGAATTAGAACCACATGACTTTGAGTTGGCAGCACAATTCTTTACCACTAAGCCACCAGAGCTCTGTTATATCTGTATCACTTATCTATACCTATGTATCATCTGTTCTTTCCAGAGTGTTACTCCTTGATACAGTTCTGAGATGATTGAAGAAATATGAACAATGGTTGCCAAAAAAGCACCAATTTTACCAAGAATTATGATTGAAGAAAGGGTAGAGTGTGAAGTTATGATTAATAAGTATATTCCTTTTGGAAATTGGCTGAAACGAATCTTCCACAGTGTCATATTTCACTAGAAAAAAATAGATTAAGAAAATGATATCAGATCCAATAAAAAAGAATTATGATTTGGCAGCTTCCCTGTCTTCGCATGTTGTTGTTGTTATGTGCCATCGAGTCGTTTCCGACTCATAGCGACCCTATGCACAACAGCCCTAAACCCTGCTCTATCCTGTGCC
>NW_006399797.1:7551780-7555674 GCF_000299155.1 Elephantulus edwardii | reverse complement strand
TCACATAGTTGTTATGTTAATATGAGAAAATCAAAGAAGGGCAAAAATAGTTGAAAGTTCCATAAAAGACTGTGTAGAAAAGTTCATATATGAAGCGGGTGTAATCTTGTGTTCAGTGACTGTCATAGTTAACTAGTTCTGCTGAAACAGAGATGTCACAAGTGGAATATGGAACAGAAATGAATTCTCTTAGAGTTAGAGACTAGAAGTCCAAGTGCAGGGTGCCAGCTCTAGAGAAAAGTACTGTCTGTAGATTCTGTTTTACAACAGTGGCACCAAGCAGTATTTGTCCTTTTGTGACTGAGATACTTCACTCAGCATAACGTCCTCCAGAGTCACCCATTTTAAATAATATTGCATGAGTTCCTTGTTTTTCAATGCAGTATAGTATTCCACTGTGTGACTATACCACAGCTTCCCTATCCATTCGTTTTGTTGATGGGCACTTAGGTTGTTTCCAACTCCTTGCTATTGTGAAAAAAGCCGCAGTAAACATGGGTGTGCATTGTCTGTAGATTCTGAAGGAAGGTCCTTGTTTCCTTCAGCAGGGACTTGGCATTCCTTAGAGATAGCCATATGTCTTGGCCTTCATCCATATCAAGGAGCTTCCTAGCCCAAGGGCCTGGGCTGGAAAGGATGAACTCTACTTCTGGTGTTTCTTATTGATAACGTTGTTATTAGGTGCTATTGAATATGGTTCACAACAATCCTATGTACAAGAGATCTGAACCCTGTCCTATCCTGGATCATTTAAACTTTTGCCCATTTAGCTCCTTTTCCTTTTATTTCTTAGCAGATAAAAAGTGCTCCAGGTCACACTCTATGCAAAATTTCCTTCCATCTTATCAGAGATTTGATGGGATTGAGAAATGTTGCATTGAACCTCTGTTCCTTTTATGTCATTTGGTTTATCAGATCATGGTTTCCATACTATGCCATTACATCCTTGGAGTTTGGGTCCACTCAGAGGTGACTCAGAAGAAAAGCCTAATAATATGCTTTTGAAAAAACTCAGCCTTTGAAAACTAGGTGGATCAAAATTTTACTCTGATAAGCATGATAATGATACCACCATTATTTGGAATAGACTTTATGGCAATTGGTTTACTGAGAAACTTAGAGAGTTCTTGCAACTTAAAACTTAGCCTTTAACCTCCCTGAAGATGTCAGAAAAGAAAGCTATCATAAGAAAAGCTCATTATTTCCTCTGCTGGTTTATATATCACATCTTTTGAAAAACAATAGGGAATTAGACTGAAAGATGTAGCAGCACATTTTTTTGAATTAAGTTTTCTCTGAGGAAACTAGAGACAATATGATAAATCTGCAAGAGAAAAAAATATTTTCAACTATTGACCTTTTCTTCAGAGAAAATAAAAACATTTAATTCATGTCTTTTCTCTGCTTGAATCATACCCATCAGATAATGTTTTAGGTATAGAGGGAGAAAATGCTTACCAAAAACCTTAATAAGAACAAATATATCTTCTTAGACATTGATAACTTAAAGATATATAGATATTTAAAGAGGATTTTAAGTGATCATTCATTTCTATCCTGCATAGATTTTGTTATTTATCTTTCACCAGTAGAAAAAGAATTAAGCTGAAATATCAACATATGGCAAGGTTTCTATGACTTATGAAAAATCTTTTAATAAATAATACAGTAGCTTATGCCTACCAAAGAAATACTAGCAATTTAGATTCTCTTAGAGTGATTTTCCTAAGACAAAAAATGAATCTAAATTTAACATATTTTACATTTCTGAAATCTATTACAGTGGACATTTCAGATTATTTATTTGTAGCTTTAAAAAATGTACAGATAGTCTATAAATTTTAGCTTTCTTCTGAGTCTAAGTAACTGTCATCATCTCTGTTTGAGAAAGAACTGTGGTTTGGCTTAGAAGGAAAAATTGAACAAAACTACAGAGAAAATGTTTAATTTGTAACCTTGTATTTTATGACAAGAGAGAGGAATACTTCTTTTTCAGGTGAGAAAAGTACAACTTGATGTGTGTGGGTGAGGGAAATTGGAAGAATCTGCTCTGGAAAACAATATATTCAAATTTTTTAAATTTCTGAAGCTGCACTTGTTATTATTCCTATAATACAGTTCCCAGAAATATACAGACTAATGCAAAGCCCCTTGGTGCTATGTGATGTGAAACACTATTATAAAATGTATGAATTATTTAAGTGTCAATGTACATTAAAAAAATTGTCAAAATGGAATCCATATCATGCATGGGGTCAAAGAATTTGGTGAGTGGAGACAGGGAGTGGAAATAAAAGAAAACCCAATGTACTTGAACAAAGCACAATGAAAAAAAAACACCCAAAAGGAAGCTGTATATTACATAATTCAGCGAGCACTTACCGTTTCAGAAATTGTCCAGTTTTTATCTTTTTATCCAGAATAAGGATGGTGAAACTTTGTCTCACACATTTTGAGAATGTTTCCAGGAAGGGTTAGTCCTTGGAAAAAGACATCATTCCAGGAAAGGTGGAGGGCCAGAGAACGAGAGGGAGAGGCACACCATCAATGAGATGGATTGACCCAGTGTCTGTAACAATAGGCTCTAGTATATGAGAGATCGTAAGGATGGCATAGGATAGGACAAGGTTCAAATCTATTGTTCATAAGGCCACTAGGGCTTGTTGTCAACTTGATTGCACTGAACAAGAACAACATTAAGTAAAGGGTATAGGTTAAAAAAGGCTAGAAAAGATACCCTGCCTAAAAAAGAAATATAGACTAAGAAAATATACAGAGTATGATATTGTCTTGCAAAGTTAGTTAAATATACTTGACTATTTAGAACTCTCGGGTTCTATTTTGGTAAAGGTCAATAACAGCCAATATTTGGTAGTTTGAGAAGGTTTTCATTCTCTATCTCTATTCCCTCTACCATATGTATGTACTATGTTATTGTTATTATGTGCCACTGAGTTGTGTAGTAACTGTAGTGAACTCTGTTCAAGAAAGAAGTTTGTTCTGTCTTACAAGGAAAAATTGAACAAGGGACATCAACAAGCATGTTATTTCTTCCCAATGAATTGTCTTTCGTAGGAACAAAAGTAGGGGAGACAAAGCTTTTTCATCCTTGCTTCTAAGGATACCCTGGTTTCACTTTGTCTAAGACATAGCTGCTTGTTCTTTTGGCAGTCCATGGGATGTTCTGTACTCTTCTCTAACACCACAACACAAAAATATTGATTCTTCTGTCATCCTTATTTATTGTCCAGATCTCAGATATATAGCAAGAGATAAAAAAGACTATGGCTTAAAAAAAAAAAGACTATGGCTTGAATAAGGCATACCTTAGTCTTTTAAGTGATATTATTGCTCTTCAGGACTTTGGAGAGGTCCCTGACAGCAGACCTTTCCCATTCTATATGTCTCTTGTCCTGATTCCTGGTACTAAGGGAGTTGATTGTAGATCCAAGTAAGCTGAAATTATTATTATTAAGAGACTGGAACAAAACAGCCCTGCAATCTGGGTATATAAGTTTGTTGAAGTCCCAGCCTCTCTGTTGCCTTAGTTGTTTTTCACATTGCCTTTCATGAAAGAATTATAAGTAAGATTTTCTAGTGGCAGGTTTTAACTGTCTATCTAGTTTGAAGGAAATAGCAAAAAAATAAGGCCCCAGGAATAGATGGTATACCAATTGAAGTATTGCAGATAACGGATGTTGGCCTGGATCTGCTCACCAAGTTGTACCAAGAAATTTGGAGAACAACCACTTGGCCAACTGACTGGAAGAGATCTATATTTGTTCCCATTCCAAAGAAGGGCGACCCAACTGAGTGTGGAAACTACAGAACAATATCATTGATTTCACATGCAAGCAAGATTCTACTGAAGATCATCCAAAAACGATTAGAACA